>NC_085929.1:11775603-13025603 GCF_028885655.2 Pongo abelii | reverse complement strand
TTCTTTTTATTCTTTTTTCTCTAAACTTCCCTTCTCGCTTCATTTCATTCATTTCATCTTTCATCACTGATACCCTTTCTTCCAGTTGATTGCATTGGCTCCTGGGACTTTTGCACTCTTCACGTATTTCTCAAGCCTTGGATTTCAGCTCCATCAGCTCCTTTAAGCACTTCTCTGTATTGTTTATTCTAGTTATACATTCGTCTAATTTTTTTTCAAAGTTTTTTAACTTCTTTGCCTTTGGTTTGTATTTCCTCCTGTAGCTTGGAGTAGTTTGATCATCTGAAGACTTCTCTCAACTCGTCAAAATCATTCTCCCTCCAGCTTTGCTCCGTTGTTGATGAGGAACTGAATTCCTTTGGAGGAGGAGAGGCACTCTGCTTTTTAGAGTTTCCAGTTTTTCTGCTCTTTTTTTTCCCCATCTTTGTCGTTTTATCTCCTTTTGGTCTTTGATGATGGTGATGTACAGATGGGTTTTTGGTGTGGATGTCCTTTCTGTTTGTTAGTTTCCCTCTAACAGACAGGACCCTCAGCTGCAGGTCTGTTGGAGTTTGCTAGAGGTCCACTCCAGACGCTGTTTGCCTTTGTAACAGCAGCGGTGGCTGCAGAAAAGCAGATTTTCATGAACCACGAATGCTGCTGTCTGATCGTTCCTCTGGAAGTTTTGACTCAGAGGAGTACCCGGCCGTGTGAGGTATCAGTCTGCCCCTACTGGGGGGTGCCTCCCACTTAGGCTGCTTGGAGTTCAGGGGTCAGGAACCCACTTAAGGAGGCAGTCTGCCCGTTCTCAGATCTCCAGCTGCATGCTGGGAGAACCATTCCTCTCTTCAAACTGTCAGACAGGGACATTTAAGTCTGCAGTGGTTACTGCTGTCTTTTTGTTTGTCTGTGCCCTGCCCCCATAGGTGGAGCCTATAGAGGCAGGCAGGCCTCCTTGAGCTGTGGTGGGCTCCACCCAGTTCGAAGTTCCCAGCTGCTTTGTTTACCTAGGCAAGCCTGGACAATGGCGGCACCCCTCCCCCAGCCTCGCTGCCGCCTTGCAGTTTGATCTCAGACTGCTGTGCTAGCAATCAGTGAGACTCCGTGGGTGTAGGACCCTCTGAGCCAGGTGCGGGATATAATCTCCTGGTTTGCCCTTTTTTAAGCCCGTCGGAAAAGTGCAGTATTAGGGTGGGAGTGACCCGATTTTCCAGGTCCATCTGTCACTCCTTTCTTTGACTAGGAAAGGGAACTCCCTGACCCCTTGCACTTCCTGATTGAGGCAATGCCTAGCCCTGCTTCGGCTTGCACATGGCGCGCTGCACTCACTCCCCTGTGCCCACTGTCTAGCACTCTCTAGTGAGATGAACCCGGTACCTCAGATTGAAATTCAGAAATCACCCGTCTTCTGTGTCAGTCACACTGGGAGCTGTAGACTGCAGCTGTTCCTATTCAGCTATCTTGGCTGTGCCGACTCTCTAGAATTTTTAAATTATATTTAGAATTGTTTTTTCTATAGTTCACTGTATAAAGTATTTGTTTTTTTTAAAAAAGCAAAATCATCATTATGTGTGACTCTTGATAGGCCACAGAACAAGTGAATGAGCATGAGTGAGACCACTTTCTTAGATGTCTGTAAGTAGCAGGGCCGTGGTAGACCTGGTCAGTGGATGCACTTTAGCAGATGGAACTTCTAGTTTACCTGAATATTTATCCTTGACAAGGTAGGGCTGAGCCTACACTTGCTTTGGATCTTTCTAGTACAAGAAATATTCACAGAAATTGTATCTAGATACCTTTTGTTTGGAAAATCCTGTTCAGAATCATAGTGTAATCTTTGGGACTCATGCCCTGCTCATTTGACTTCTTCCCATATTTTTTGTGTTTCTTTTGGTAAAACCATAATGGTTTTCATTTTTTACTTAATATCACACAATTAAACTGTCCATATTTGAGCTTTATTGTAGCTTATCAGTGATAAAAAACAGGTATTAATTGCCATTGTTTGCTTGTTTGTTTTCCTAATAAGGCCTGAAAACAGCCATTCCTTATTAAGAAAGTGTGCAATGTAACATATTTGCTAGAGTTACATGGATTATATATTTCTTAAAGGGAAAAATTTGAGAGTATCATGGATTACCACCAGGATTATTCTTAAAGTAGTTGCTCAGATTTGGTTAAGGAAGCCCAATCAAAGTATAATGAAAGGATTATTATCTCTCTGCTAAGATTAAGATATTGTTTCAAAAATCTCAGCCCGAATAATTCCAAAACATCTGAAAACAAGTGTTTGTGATCATGTGTAAGCATGAAATTGTTCCAAGTAAGTGAGGATATTTTAGTTATGTGAAAGGCAGTATCAATGGAAGATTATTTGTATTACACCAGTGGCTAGGATGGTGGAATTGGGGTTATTTCTACAGTTATTCTTAGATGATTGCTAAACTGCTAAGAAATGCCCCATATGATTTGTATCTAGGAAAGAAAAAAATCAGTATCATACTGTTGTCATCTGTCAGAAATGTTCATTTTATTCTGAATTAAATGTGGCTTTTGAAGTTATCTTGAATTCCTGGTGACCAAATGTTTTTATCTGGAAAACCTGGGGAAAGTTGTCTGTCCCATCTACCCTGCTGTTTTGTTTTTTTTTCTCTGTTGGAACTGCTGTTTAGATGATGCTTTTACTATGCAGGAGAGAGTTTTTGTTAAGGATATATTTGAAGATTGGGTTTTCCATAATGTCTTTCATTCTTTGACTTTGGCAAAGTGTACAGTAGATTTTCATGATCATTGCATACTTCTTGTCATTGAAATGTATTTTTATGTTTTTAAATGCATTCATTTTACACTTGTGACTTTATTATTGACTTTAAGAGGCAGAAATAAAAAAATAAAATTAAATAAAAAAGAAAATGAATGCGATCCACACACCTGCGTGTGTGAGACTATCACGGCAACAGCAACACCCACAGGCATTGCCGCCTCCACAGAGAGGGCATGAAAAACTCAAGACTATCATGGATGTTCAGTTCTACACTCCACCCTTCCAAGGTGGTTTCTCCCTGAAATCGTGTGTGAGCCCAGAGAGAAACTTCCAGTTTCTGTAGAATTCTGGAGAACTCAGAGAGACAGCCCCAGAAGCCACCCTTTCCTGGCCGATCTGGCCCCACCTTCATCATCACCCACACATGGCCCTGTGTTTGTGGTCTCTGGCTTCAGAGGGCGGGTTATCCAGGGCCCTTGGGTACTCATGCATATTCGTGAAGGGGTGAAGCTGGTGGGTCTTTATAAGTGCCACTGGTGGGGTCGGACTCCTGACTGGACCTATATGCAGCACAAAGGCCAACTGAGGCACACGGGAGCTGCCGGCCACTCTCTGCCCTTGTCTCTCCATGAAATTCCGGCCAGGTGCCCCCACGATGGCTCTCCCGACACTTTCTGACAGCCCTTTCCCCGTGGAAGCCTGAGGACGAGGACAGCAAAGGGACTCGTTTGTAACCTGAACGAAAAAGATGCCCTGCCAGCGTGCTTTGAGTGGAACCCTTACCTGAACTGGCCAGAGAGACCTGCCTTTTAGAGTCCTGGATTCAGATTTCGTGTCAGAATCGAAGGTTCAGGCATCCAGGCCAGGGTGGCAGGGAATCCACGCATGCAGACGGCCTGTGCAATGCAGCCCACAAGGGTGCCACCCTCCCTCCCTGGTTGCCTTCATCCCCACCAGGGCGTGGGGTACAGGGGGATTTTGTTAGCCAGGCAGCAATGTTCACCCCTCTACTGCAGCCCAGCGAGGCTTCCCAGGCAGACAGAATCTCCCAACCTGCCGTGGAACACGGGGATTTTGGGTTTGCTGTCCTGGCTCCTTCGGAAGTGGCGCTGACCCACCCTCAGACACCTGGGTGACCTCAGCACCCAAACAGACGGCAGGGGGACCAGGATCCGCACTACGGTGGCCTTCTGTGTGTGTGCTCAATGGGACAGCTTGGGCCGCTCACGCTGAGTCAAACAGATGGCAGGGGGACCAGGACCCACAGCAAGGTGGCCTTCTAGGTACCTGCTCAGTGGGACAACTTGAGCCGCTCAGGCTGAGTCACAGGAGCAAGGTGTGCTTGCACTGCACACGTCCCACATGAGTCCGTACTGGGGCTGGGGCCAGGGTCTCCAAGTCACCAGGGCACGTGGGGACGCGAAGCTGAGGCACATCTACCTCCGCAGCTCACGCCCATGGAGGCCTCTGCGTGTCAGAAGCAGATGTAAGCCAACCAGACACCCTCCCAACCGCTCCAGGAGCTGGAGCGTACATCTGCACTCGCATCCACCCTGCTATATGAACTCCTGTCGACCCCAGAATTTCAGCAAAAGGCACATCGTTTCCTAGCAATGGAGCCACTGGGGGAGTTGAAGGACGTGGAAGAGCCCTATTTTCTGGAACCACTCCTCAGCCAGGAAGAACACTGGGCTCAGTTGGAGGAGCTTTCAGACGCAGGGTTGGGAAAGGATGGGGACAGGAGGGTGGCCCTTCTTTCGCAGTGAACCTCTGGCTCGGTATGGAGACCTGTGTCTTCCCTTCCAGCTGACCTGTCTAGGATTCCTGAGTCCAGGTTCGGCAAGAGACTCCACAGAAAGGAGGGCTGTCATTCTTTTCTGAGCATCTCAGGGATTTCAGAGCCAGCACAGGTACTCAGAGATGGGCCGTCTACTGCCCATGCGTGGGTCCATGGGCAGCCGGCTAGGGTTTGGGACCAGCCCAGGCAGGGCTCTCTTCCCTTCCCCAGCCCCCCTACGCCTTGTACCCCCCGCCCCAGCGTTCTTCAGTGGTGTAAGTGGAGAACTCCACTCCGGGAAACACCGGCCGGGGCAGTGGACAGGCCTGCTCTCTTTTCCACGGCTCAACTCCACTGCCTCCCCGATCCACCATCACTCGCGCACCCATGCCCTGCCATACTCCCTGGCATCACGTGGAGTTCCTGGCAACTAAATGTAGACCCCGAGATCTCTCAAACTGTGGATCTGCTCTTTCTAGGCAGGAGTGAAGCCAGGCAGAGATGGGGAAAGGAATGCAGACAAAGTGAGAGGGAGTGACAGAGGGAGGAAAGGACGGATGAACGGAGGGAACTTGGAAGGGATGGAGGGAGGGAGAGAAAGAAAAAGAGAAGAATGGAGGGAGGGAAGGAGGGAGAAATGGAGGTATGGATGGAGGGAGAGAGGGAAGGAGAGAAGAACAGAGGGAGGGAGAGAGGGAGACAAGGAAGAATAGAGGGGAGGATGGACAGAGGGAGAAAATGAGCAAGAAACAGAGAAAGGAAGGCAAAGAGAAAAGCTGTCTTCGGCCTCCAGGACCAGCAGGACCTCGAATTCTGGGAAAATTTTGGGTGCCCAGTGCAGGCTGAGTGCTCGGCCAAAGGCCGTGTATGCCGACGGTGCCCTCACCGGCCCTCGGGATTTTCAGCCTGGGTTAATTCATCTGGGAGCGATTCAGATGAATTCTACCTCCCAAGGAATGAGCGAATTCCCCAAAGAGCAGAGCCGAGACTCGAATGGTTGTCTGTTTTTCATCCACATGGTTCACGGATGGCATATCCCCATGCTAAGCCTGCAACAGAGCACGAGGCAGATACTCCCATCCACACAGGAGTCACAATCAAGCCGAGTGAACCATGATTCCGGATTCCACGTTCCTTTGCCCTCTGCAAGGTGGCCTGTTGCTCACTTGTCTCTGGCCCCCAAAAGCGTGACCATGTGGACTGTTTGTTTCCCGAGCTCTGTGGGGACACAGAAACCTCCAGCGAAGCATGGAAAAGCAGCATTGTGTCTTCACTCTCCTTTGCAGTTTCCAAACAGGCTATTTTGGAGACTGCCAATGTTGCAGCAAACAGGAATGCATCATCAGGCTGTGATGCCTCAGTCCCCTGCTCTGGCTCCAGGCCCACCAGGAGGCCTCCCTTTCACTGACACTCCAGGCCTTCCCCTGGCTCATGAGCTCCCGAGCTTCCAACACATTGCGCCGGCTCAGGACAGGGTGTGCTCGGAGGCATCAGGGCCCGGGGCCCACAGTTCTGGGATCCCCTCCAGTCCTCTGCCTTACCACGGAAAAGTTGTTTTGGATCCCTCGCTGCCCCTCCTGCAAGGCCCCCTCTTGCCCCACAGACCCAGAGCTGCCAGGGCTGCCCAGAGGCGAACAGCCTGCCCAGCCCTTTTTCTCACAATGCCCACACCATCATTGCTTGTCCCGACGAGTACCCGCCCATGGCCAATGGGAAAGGTAGGCCCTGATTTGCCCCACGCTGGCACTAGATCCCCGGCAGCCTGATCCCGGGAAAGAGGGGCTGACGGACATCCAGACACACCACACCAACACCACGAGCAAACCCACCCCAACACACACACAGATACACATGCGTGCACGCACACAGGCACACAAGCACACACACGGACACACACACAAGTACATACAGGCAAAGACAGAGACACAGCTTGAAAGAGAGCTACAGAGACTGGGATGGAGAGATAGAAATGTAGGGAGAGAGAGAAAGGTGGAAGAGGAGAGAGACAGAAGGTGACAGAAGAGCGAGAGGTGGAGGGGGAAATAGAGAAAGGGAGACGGTGAGGGAGTTGTAGAGCAAGAGAGACAGAGCCTTGGAAAAGGAGGCTCTGCTCAGGTAGACAGGGCAACTTTGAGCAGGCCAGGGTGAGGTGGAGGGTGCTTGGGCCAGGCTAGAACAGGGGGTCAGGACCGCCCAAGTTGGAAAACCAACGGAGCCCTGAGACGTGTTTGGTTTTTTTTTTTTCTTGGATTGGTTGGCTGCTTTGGGGGTGCGTTTCATAGGGTCCTTCTGTCTCCTAGGTGTGGTGGTCCCTGAGATTTGTAGAGTGCACCCGTCCATCAGGTGGAAGCCATGGCACCAAGCGTGTCCACGGGGCCAGGCCTGGGTCTCTCTTGTGTCCTCAGGACTTGAGTTTACACGAAGTCAGTGGCAATGGGAAACAGGGTGCACAGGGACGGATTTATTCGTGGCTGGCGAAAAAAATGTCCTTCCCCCGGGGAAAGCAGCCCACATGTTCTGGAGTGGAGGTCTTGTCTGGCGACTGTGGGACCTGCTGCCCCAGCTTGGACAGTTGCAGTGGCACTTGAGGAATGAATTGAATTGCCTGGGGTCCGGGGATTGGGAAGACACCCCGGAGGGCAGGAAACCCTAGCCTGTGCCTTTGGGGTCTAGTATCTGCCACAGCGCCCCAGCTGGAGCCGGGCTCCTGGTGAGGCTGCAGCCAGGCAGAAGAGGTGGGATGCTGCCTCCTGGCGGTATTGCAGCTGCGGACCCCCACGAGGAGGTTTCATCTCGACATAAATGTTTTTCTTTCTTCAGCTGATATGTATCCTTAATTTTAGATTAGTGGTAACTCCACAAATGTAGAGGTACAAAATATGATTGTCCACACCTTATAATCGCATTACCACCTCCCATTACCATCACCTGTCCCCCTCCTCACCACCCTCAACCCGTAGACTAGGTCTCGCCATGTTGCCCAGGCTGGCCTCAAACTCCCGGACTTAAGTGATATGCCTGCCTTGGCCTCTCAAAGTGCTGGGATCAGCGGTGTGAGTCACCATGCCCAGCCAACCACCACCAAGTTTTGATTCAGCAGCTCTGGGTCGTGGAGCTAAGGACCCACAAATTTAGAAAAGTTTTTAAATATCATAACGTTTCTGTGAGGAAATAGTATTTGTTATTACATTTTTAGACTCTTTTATAATGTTCTTTTTTTTTCCACTGAACACAGTACTAAGTAGTAATTGGAAAATCACAGCATAAGTCATATTACATTTTCTAATACAGAGTCCTTGGCTGTTCTCTAAGCTAAACCTGATCACCTACATTGAGAAAAAGAAAAAGCCCCAGAGTGTGAGGAGACAGGAGATAGTAGCCAAACATCCAAAGAGGGGGGAGTGAATAAGGCAGATGACACAGATGAGATGTCCAAAGGTCAAGGAGAAAGCCAGATCTTAAAGTGTGGTTTGCGAAGCTATACTCCAATGGAAATCTTTTCTGAGAAGCCCTAGTTTCTTTCTCTTGCTTTTATTAGAGACAGACATCTTCTGCCCCATGCTCTTCAGTTTTCTAGGACTGGACTTCCCCTTCAACGATCATTCATCTAAGTTACAAAGAAAATCAAACCCTTTGCATGGCTTGCAAGGGACTGGAGGACCTGGCTGCTTGCTCTTTTATTGCTTTTGAGGACATGGGACTGTCTGTGATTTTTAAGGAACTCTATGTTAAACATTGTCTAATTTCCATTTTGAGTCTTGTCTAAAATGTGTGAGAGTAGTGGAGATATTGGGATTTGGTTTAGATAGAAATCGCAGAAACACCACATCCAGATGTCGTATGTTTTCTGCTTTATAATTTCATATCCTGTGAAGGTTTCAAATGTGATTCTACAGAAATTCATACTCAATAATTTTATCAGAACACTAAGCCTCTGCCCCATATAATAAAACCTAATGTTATTTTACTTCAAAATTTTAAGTTTTTGTTATGTATTGACGGTAAAGCTGTAAACACTCTGTGCCATAATTCCTAAACTGTAACGTGGTTTAATGTATCTACTTTCTACATTTAAAACATGTACTTTGCCATTGAGTAACTTAGAATATTGCTGAGCATGTATTAAATACCCATTTGTTTCCTGATTTTTTAATAGTTATCATTTTATAATTTTCTCTTGTTTAGTTTGAAGCTTACTAGGATTTTGTCATAGATATGTATGTGTGTATATATATATATATATATATATACACACACACACACACAAGTATATATATAACAACATATGTAATTGATATATATCTATATGTTTTATATATGTGTATATACACACTTATGTGAATATATGCATGTGTACATAACATTAATTTTTTGACCAATAAAAATTGCATAATAATGCATTGTCTACATTATAATAATTTGATAGATATATATTGTAAAATGTTTAATACAATTAAGTTCATGAACATTTATATCACCTCACATGGTTATGATTTTGTAGTGAGAGCATTTGAGGTCTCCTATTGTTGTAGCAAATTTTAAGCATACAAAAAACTGTTATTAACTACATTTTAAAGCTATACATTAGACCCCCAAAACTTATTTATCTTATAACTGAAAGTTTGTACTCTTTGAGCAACTTATCATTTTTTCCACCTCCAGGCCTGGTCATTACCATTATACTCTCTGCTTCTGTGAATTCAGGCTTTTTAAATTCTCAATTTAAGCGAGAACATACAGTGTTTGTTTTTCTGTGCCCAGCTTATTTTGCATAGCATAATGTACCCCGGTCCATTCATGTTGTTGAAATAGCAGAATTTCATTCATTTTTATGGGTGAATAATATTCAGTTGTCTACTTTACCACATTTTTCTTATCCATTCAGCATCTACAGATAAGTCATTTTTTTAAAAAAGTACTCTTGACAGTTGTGAATAATGCTGCATTGAATACAGGGGTGCAGATTATTTTTGAGATGCTGATTTTATTTTGTTTATAGACAGAAGTGGAATTTGGGGATTGTACAATAGTTCAATTTTTTAAAAATAACCTGCATACTAATTTTCATAATGACTCTTCCGGTTTACAACTCATTAAGACTGTACAGAAATATTTTGTCACAGCCTTGTTAACACTTGTCATATCTCTTTTTTTGATATTAGCCATTCCAACTGCTGTAAAGTGGTATCTTTTCATTTGCAATTTTCTCATGAATGGTAATGTTTAGCATCTTTCTACACACCTGTTGGATTTTTGAATATGTTTGTAAAAAATATTTAGTCTTGGTCGTTGGAGGCAAGATGCCCAAATAGGAATAGCTCCAGTCTACAAATCCCAGCTTGAGAGATGCAGAAGATGGGGGATTTCTGCATTTCCAACTAAGGTATCAGGCTCATCTCACTGCGGAGTGCCAGTCTGTGGGTACCAGACAGTGGGTACAGTGCACCACACATAAGCCAAAGCAGGGTGAGGCATCACCTCACTGGGGAACTGCAAGGGGTCAGGGAATTCCCTTTCCTAGTCAAAGAAAGGGGTGACAGATGGCACCTGGAAAATCGGGTCACTCCCACCCAAATACTGTGCTTTTCCAATGGGCTTCACAAACAGCACACCAGGAGATTATATCCTGCACCTGGCTCAGAGGTTCTTATGCCCACGGAACCTCGCTCATTGCTAGCACAGCAGTCTGAGATCAAACTGTAAGGTGGCAGTGAGGCTGGGGGAGGTGCGCCCGCCATTGCTCAGGCTTCAGTATGTAAACAAAGTGGCTGGGAAGCTCGAAATCGGTGGAGCCCATCACAGCTCAAGGAGGTCTGCCTGCCTCTGTAGGCTTCCCCTCTGGAGGCAGGGCACAGACAAACAAAAGACAGCAATAACCTCTACAGATATAAATGTCCCTGTCCCACAGCTTTGAAGAGAGTAGTGGTTCTCCCAGCATGAAGCTGGAGATCTGAGAATGGGAAGACTGCCTCCTCAAGTGGGTCCCGGAACCCCGAGTAGCCTAACTAGGAGGCACCCCCCAGTAGGGTTGGACTGACACCTCACAAGGCTGGGTATTACTCTGAGATGAAACTTCTAGAGGAATGATCAGGCAGCAGCATTTTTGATTCAACAATATCCGCTGTTCTGCAAACACTGCTGCCGATACCCAGGCAAACAGGATCTGAAGTGGACGTCTAGCAAACTCCAACAGACCTGCAGCTGAGGGTCCTGACTGTTAGAAGGAAAACTAACAAACAGAAAGGACATCCACCCCAAAAACTCATCTGTACTTCACCATGATCAAAGACCAAGGTACATAAAACCACAAAGATGGGGAAAAACAGACCAGAAAAACCGGAAACTCTAAAAGTCGTAGCACCTCTCCTCCTCCAAAGGAACGCAGCTCTTCATCAGCAATGGAACAAAGCTAGATAGAGAATGACTTTGATGAGTTGAGAGAGGAAGACTTCAGAAGATCAAACTACTCCAAGCTAAAGGAGGGAGTTCAAACCAATGGCAAAGAAGTTAAAAACCTTGAAAATAATTAGACAAATGGATAACTAGAATAATCAATGCAGAGAAGTCCTTAAAGGACCTGATGGAGCTGAAAACCATGACACCAGAACTACGTGGTGAATAAACAAGCCTCAGTAACCAACGCGATCAACTGGAAGAAATGGTATCAGCGATGGAAGATGAAATGAATGGAATGAAGTGTGAAGAGCAGTTTAGAGAAAAAAGAATAAAAAGAAACGAACAAAGCCTCCAAGAAATACGGGACTATGTGTAAAGACCAAATCTACGTCTAATTGGTGGACCTGAAAGTGACCGGGAGAATTAAACCAAGTTGCAAAACAATCAGCAGGATATTATCAAGGAGAACTTCCCAAATCAAGCAAGGCAGGCCAACATTCAAATTCAAAAAATACAGAGAACACCGCAAAGATACTCCTCGAGAAGAGCAACTCTAAGACACAACATTGTCAGATTCACCAAAGTTGAAATGAAGGAAAAAATGTTAAGGGCATCCAGAGAGAAAGGTCGGGTTACCCACAAAGGGAAGCCCATCAGACTAACAGCAGATCTCTTAGCAGAAACTCTACAAGAAAGAAGAGAGTGGAGGCCAATATTCAACATTCTTAAAGAAAAGAATTTGGACCCAGAATGTCATATCCAGCCAAACTAAGCTTCATAAGTGAAGGAGAAATAAAATCCTTTACAGACAAGCAAATGCTGATAGATTTTGTCACCACCAGAAATGCCCTAAAGGAGTTCCTGAAGGAAGCACTAAACATGGAAAGGAACAACAGGTAACAGTCACTGCAAAAACTTGCCAAATTGTAAAGACCATCAAGGCTAGGAAGAAAATGCATCAACTAACGAACAAAATAACCAGCTAACATCATAATGATAGGATCAAATTCACACTTAAAAATACTAACCTTAAATGTAAATGGGCTAAATGCTCGAATTAAAAGGCACAGACTGGCAAATTGGAAAAGAGTGAAGATCCATCAGTGTGCTGTATTCAGGAAACCCATCTCACGTGCAGAGACACACATAGGCTCAAAATAAAGGGATGGAAGAAGATCTACCAAACAAATAGAAAAAAAAAGGCAGGGGTTGCAATTCTAGTCTCTGATAAAACAGACTTTAAACCAACAAAGATCAAAAGAGACAAAGACGGCCATTACATAATGGCAAAGGGATCACTTCAACAAGAAGAGCTAACTATCCTAAATATATATGCACCCAATACAGGAGCACCCAGATTCATAAAGCAAGTCCTGAGTTACCTACAAAGAGACTTACACTCTCACACAGAAATAATGGGAGGGTTTAACACCACACTGTCAACATTAGACAGATCAACGAGACAGAAAGTTAACAATGATACCCAGGAATTAAACTCAGCTCTGCACCAAGCGCACCTAATAGGCAACTACAGAACTCGCCACCCCAAATCAATAGAATATACATTATTTCCAGCACCACACCACACATATTCCAAAATTGACCACATACTTGGAAGTAAAGCACTCCTCAGCAAATGTAAAAGAACAGAAATCATAACAAACTGTCTCTCAGACCACAGTGCAATCAAACTAGAACTCAGGATGAAGAAACTCACTCAAAACCGCTCAACCACATGGAAACTGAACAACCTGCTCCTGAATGACTACTGGGTACATAACGAAATGAAGGCAGAAATAAAGATGTTCTTTGAAACCAACGAGAACAAAGACACAACATACTGTAATCTCTGGGACACATTCAAAGCAGTGTGTAGAGGGAAATTTATAGCACTAAATGCCCACAAGTGAAAGCAGGAAAGATCCAAAATTGACACCCTAACATCCCAATTAAAAGAACTAGAGAAGCAAGAGCAAGCACATTCATAAGCCAGTAGAAGGCAAGAAATAACTAAAATCAGAGCAGAACTGAAGGAAATAGAGACACAAAAAACCCTTCAAAAAATCAATGAATCAAGGAGGTGGTTTTGTGAAAAGATCAACAAAATTGATAGACCACTAGCAAGACTAATAAAGAAGAAAAGACAGAAGAATCAAATAGACGCAAAAAAAAAAAAATGACAAAAGGGATATCACCACGGATCCCACAGAAATACAAACTACCATCAGAGAATACTATAAACACCTCTATATAGATAAACTAGAAAATGTAGAAGAAATGGATAAATTCCTTGACACATACACTGTCCCAAGACTAAACCAGGAAGAAGTTGAATCTCTGAATAGACCAATAACAGGTTCTGAAGTTGAGGCAATAATTACTAGCTTACCAACCAAAAAAAGTCCAGGACCAGATGGATTCACAGCGGAATTCTACCAGAGGTACAAGGAGGAGCTGGTACCACTCCTTCTGAAACTATTCCAATCAATAGAAAAAGAGGAAATCCTCCCTAACTCATCTTATGAGGCCAGCATCATCCTGATACCATAGCCGGACAGAGACACAACCAATAAAGAGAATTTTAGACCAATATCCTTCATTAACATTGATGCAAATATTCTCAATAAAATACTGGCAAACCGAATCCAGCAGCACATCCAAAAGCTTAGCCACCATGATCAAGTGGGCTTCATCCTTGGGGATACAATGCTGGTTCAACATACGAAAATCAATAAACATAATCTAGCATATAAACAGAACGAAAGACAAAAACCGCATGATTAACTCAATAGATGCAGTAAAGAACTTTGACAAAATTCAACATTTCATGCTAAAAACTCTTAATAAATTAGGTATTGATGGGACGTATCTCAAAATAATAAGAGCTATCTATGACAAACCCACAGCCGATATCATACTGAGTGGACAAAAACTGGAAGCATTCCCTTTGAAAACTGACACAAGACAGGGATGCCCTCTCTCACCACTCCTATTCAACATAGTGTTGGAAGTTCTGGCCAGGGCAATTAGGCAGAATAAGGGAATAAAAGGTATTCAATTAGGAAAAGAGGAAGTCACACTGTCCCTGTTTGTGATGACACGACTGTATATCCAGAAAACCCCATCATCTCAGCCCAAAACCTCGTTTAGCTGATAAGCAACTTCAGCAAATTCTCAGGATACAAAATCGATGTGCAAAAATCACAAGCATTCTTATACACCAGTAACAGACAAACAGAGAGCCAAATCATGAGTGAATTCCCATTCACAATTGCTTCAAAGAGAATAAAATACCTAGGAATCCAACTTACAATAGATGGGAAGGACCTCTTCAAGGAGAACTAAAAACCACTGCTCAATGAAATAAAATAGGATACAAACAAATGGAAGAACATTCCATGCTCATGGGTAGGAAGAATAAATATTGTGAAAATTGCCATACTGCCCAAGGTAATTTATAGATTCAATGCCATCCCCATCAAGCTAACAATGACTTTCTTCACAGAATTGAAAAAACTACTTTAAAGTTCATATGGAACCAAAAAAGAGCCCGCATCGCCAAGTCAATCCTAAGCCAAAAGAACAAAGCTGCAGGCATCATGCTACCTGACTTCAAACTATACTACAAGGCTACAGTAACCAAAACAGCATGGTACTGGTATCA
Organism: Pongo abelii; assembly: GCF_028885655.2. Taxonomy (NCBI): domain Eukaryota; kingdom Metazoa; phylum Chordata; class Mammalia; order Primates; family Hominidae; genus Pongo; species Pongo abelii. The sequence goes on along the minus strand of NC_085929.1, from coordinate 13,011,023 downwards.
AAACAGAGTCATAGATCAGTGGAACAAAACAGAACCCTCAGAAATAATGCCGCATATATACAGCTATCTGATCTTTGACAAACCTGAGAAAAACAAACAATGGGGAAAGGATTCCCTATTTAATAAATGGTGCTGGGAAAACTAGCTAGACATATGTAGAAAGCTGAAACTGGATCACTTCTTTACACCTTATGCAAAAATTAATTCAAGATGGATTAAAGACTTACATGTTAGACCTAAAACCATAATAACGCTAGAAGAAAACCTAGCCAATACCATTCAGGACATAGGCATGGGCAAGGACCTCATGTCTAAAACACCAAAAGCAATGGCAACAGAGGCCAAAATTGGCAAATGGGATCTAATTAAACCAAAGAGCTTCTGCACAGCAAAAGAAACCACCATCAGAGTGAACAGGCAACCTACAGAATGGGAGAAAATTTTTGCAATCTCCTCATCTGACAAAGGGCTAATATCCACAATCTACAATGAACTCCAACAAATTTACAAGAAAAAAGCGAACAACCCCATCAAAAAGTGGGCAAAGGATATGAAGAGACAATTCTCAAAAGAAGACATTTATGCAGCCAAAAAACAGATGAAAAAATGGTCATCATCACTGGCCATCAGAGAAATGCAAATCAAAACCACAATGAGATACCATCTCACACCAGTTAAAATGGCGATCATTAAAATGTCAGGAAACAACAGGTGCTGGAGAGGATGTGGAGAAATAGGAACACTTTTACAATGTTGGTGGGACTGTAAACTAGTTCAACTATTTTGGAAGTCGGTGTGTCATTTCCTCAGGGATCTAGAACTAGAAATACCATTTGACCCAGCCATCCCATTACTGGGTATATACTCAAAGGATTGTAAATCATGCTGCTATAAAGACAGATGCACACATATGTTTATTGCGGCACTATTCACCATAGCAAAGACTTGGAACCAACCCAAATGTCCAACAACGATAGACTGGATTAAGAAAATGTGGCACATATACCCCATGGAGTACTATGCATCCATGAAAAATGATGAGTTCATGTCCTTTGTAGGGACATGGATGAAGCTGGAAACCATCATTCTCAGCAAACTATCTCAAGGACAAAAAACCAAACACCGCATGTTCTCACTCATAGATGGGAATTGAACAATGAGAACACATAGACACAGGAAGGGGAACATCACACACTGGGGACTGTTGTGGGATGGGGGCAGGGGGGGGGATAGCATTAGGAGATATATCTAATGCTAAATGACGAGTTAAATGGTGCAGCACAACAACATGGCACATGTATACATATGTAACAAACTTGAACATTGTGCACATGTACCCTAAAAGTTAAAGTATAATAATATTAAAAAGTAATGTTTAGTCTTTTGCCTATTTTTTAGTTGGGTATTATAATTATTATTGTTTAGCTTCTGATTTGTATGAGTTTCTGCTATATTTTGAATACTATCCTCTTATCATATATGTTTTGCAAATATTTTATCTCATCTTAAAAGTTTTCTTATCTTTTCCTGTGCACAATAGTTTAATACACTACAACTTTATGTCTGATCTTATTGCTATACTTTTGATATTATATTTAAAAAAAATTGCCAAGAGCAGTATCATGGAGGCTTTTCCTATGCTTTTTTAAAGATTTTATTTTAAGAATTTATGTATTAAATTTGTCTTAAGTCAATTTTTGTGTCTGGCGTAAGAAATATGATCAAGTTTTATTATTGTGCTTGTGAGTATCCAGTTTTCCCAGCACTAAGTATTGAAAAGGCTGCACTTTTTGTATTGTGTATTCATAGTGCCCTTGTCAAAGTTTAACTTTAGATGCATAGATTTACTTATAGGCTCTGTATTCTGTTCCATTGGTTTTCTTGTGGGTTCCTATAAACATACCATTCTATTGTGTTTACTGTAGTCTTGAAATGTAGTTTTAAATAATAAAGTATAATGTCCCCAGATTTCGTTTTATTCCTCATGGTTGCTTTGGCCTTTCAATATTTCTTATAGTTTTATATACACTGCAGAATTTATTTTCTATTACTGTAAAAAGTGACACAGGAATTTTGATAGGAAGTTAAATTAATATACAGATTGCTTTGGATAATATGGCTTTTAGACTATATTCTTCTAATCCATAAACATATAATATATTTATATTTATTTGTATTTTTTTAAAATTTTTTCATCAGTATATTTTATTTTTTATTGTAAAGATCTTTCACCACATTGGTTAAATTTATTGCTAAGAAATCTATTAGTTTGTTGCTATTGTGAATGAGATTATTTTTCTTTTTTATTGGTTTGTTGCTAGCATACAGAAACAAACCTGATATTTGTATGTTAATTGTATATTCTGCTTCTTTACTGAGTGCATTTATTAGATGCACTATTTATATATAGATGAATTAAATGCACTATTTAAATGTATTATTTATGTTTTATATATATAATATTATGTCATCTACAAACAGTGACGGTATTTCTTATTTTCAGTTTGGATCTTTTAGCTTCTCTTGCTTAAGTTTTTGACGTAGGACTTAATTATTCTATGTAGGACTTCCAGTTCTATGTTAAAATAGAACCGTTAGAATGGGCATAATATAGACTTGCATTGGTGTTTTTGCATTTGAAGGAGCAAACACCTCTTTTCATTTTTTGTTGTTGTTATTGTTGTTTTGTTTTTGAGATGGAGTCTCGCTTTGTCACCCAGACTGGAGTGCTGTGGCACGATCTTTGCTCACTGCAACCTTCACCTCCTGGGTTCAAGCAATTCTCTGCCTCAGCATCCCGAGTAGCTGGGATTACAGGCGCCAACAACCATGCCCGGCTAATTTTTGTATTTTTAGTAGGGACAGTGTTTCACTATCTTGTTCAGGCTGGTCTTGAACACCTGACCTCGGCCTCCCAAAATGCTGGGATTACAGGTTTGGGCCACCGTGCCCAGCCACCTCTTTTCATTTTTATAAACTGGTTTTAGTAGGTAAAGATCTTCATCTTTTGGGTCTCAAGGCTGATGAGATCTTTACTGGGTTTGCAGTAAAAAGGCTTCTAGCTGCATCACAAGGTCGCTGCCGAATCTGGAGTGAGTTTTACCTTTAGTGGGCTTGTTGCCAGGAGCACGTATGGTTGTGAGTTCTGTCATGTTTTTCGGCATGCTGGATTGTTTTCAGGGCTTTGTTCTGTGGAGCAGGCACTAGGGCAGGTTCTGCTATATGCTGGGACTAATAGCAGATGTGTGGTTGAGTGTGGCTTCCACTGAGTACCTAGCAGGGTTTCCCCAGTTTATCTACAAACAGTGACTTTTGAACTGTTTTGTGTGAGTCACGAGTATGATGTCCCCAGCTTTTTTCTTATTCCTCATGATTGGTTTGGCGATTCAGCCTACATTGTAGGCTTACATTTTCTATTACTATAAAAATTGGGACAGGGATTTTGATAGGAATTTGAGTTAACTTACAGATTGCTTTGGATAACATGACCCCTTATTACCCAAAGGGCCTGCCTTCTCAAAATGACAATTTTCGATCTTGGGTTTTAGCAAGGTTTCATAAGGCCCTGTATCCCAAAGCTCACTATATTGCCCTGGCTGTTCTTGAACTCCTGGCCTGGCAGTCCTCCTGCCTCAGGATCTTAAATGGAGGAGATTACTGTTATGAGCCCCCGTGCCTGGATCTCTCATAAAGTTACTTTGGTTGATGGATGGATGATTAGTTTTTATTGATGCAGGGGAATACAAAAGTAGGGACCCCCTCTTCCACCACTTTGATAATGTCACTGTCTCCATACATTTCTTCCTTATTTTGTTCTCTTGTATGTTTGTGTGTTATTTTAGGTTCAAATATTAAGACCAATAGGCAAGGATTTATACATTGTGTGAAAAGTAAATTACATAGCAAGTAGGAACCCTATATATATTATAATGTTCTCCTATAAGATTAAGTTTAGTGCAGGCAAAAAGGGCTCATTAAAATTTTCATCCACTTTTTTCAACCTCTGTCCAAACTATAATATAATTTGTGCCCCAATTTTTATTTTATCAATTACTTTTAACCATATTTCATAAAATTTATATTTTTTCTTTATTTAGAAATGTAAGGCTATTATTTGCTTTTAAAGGCTGTAATACAGCTTTTTTATTTTGTGAAATAATAGCACCAATATTACAAATATTTACAGTGTAAATACTTATTCACTTAAATCTTCCCATTAGAGAATTTCATTAATTACTGCAGTGTATTTCTGTAAAATTGTACTGCCACACACTACAGGGCAATGATTCAAAATGCCTGGTCTTCACAGATGCACACTCACAGTTGAACATTGTAGTTATTTAGAAAAATTATTTTCTAGTGTTATATCAATGTTCCAAACAAGATTTTATGGGTAAATATTTCTCCCATTCTGGTTTTGCAATTCCATGTTAACTGTATTTTTATTTTAAGGTAGGTTCCTTGACATTGGTTTATAGTATTTTTGGTTTTACCTAAGTATTATTTTGGATGACAATGTGCAGCAACTTTTAATGTACAGTTTTTGTCAATGTGCAGTTTAATTACAATATGAATCAGCCATATATTTATTCACAATTCAAGTTTAACAAACTTAATGAAAACTAAGCAAACTAACATCACATGATAAAGCCCCAATCAGCTATCTTATACTTAAGCAAATACACCAAAAAATAATTTGTAGCTTTATTGCTGCTTTTGTTCAAACTATGGTTTATATTCCCTATGACCAAAGAAATTTCTGATATTTTCCTACCACGCTAAAGAAACAGACAAAAAGACAGTGATTATACTTTCAAGTAGCAGTTTGTTTAGAGCCCCAGATATTCCATCTGTAGACCAATATGCTCATATTTCTTTGTTTTAATAAGGCTGTAGCCCAAAACCTTACATTTTTGTGGAAATTAAAGCTTTTCAGTTCCATACTAAAGACAGGACAGTCCCATGATCTAAATCCAAGGGTGATGGCTTAGAGTGAGGACCATTTCTTGTTGACATGGAGATGGTTGAGTTGGTCTTCAATAAATCTATGGGAGAGGCAGGTTGTGGTAAGTTGGAAGTGTTGGCTGCCTTCATGGTCTCAAAGTTCTCTGTCAAGTTCACCTCAGCACTGCTGTATTCCTGTTCTGCTCTCAGGTTTAGAATGCTTGGCCAGTAGTGGTTCTCCACATGGTTCTCAACTGCCAGTGCTTTCCTGATCCACTGCCTGCCAGAAATGCAATTGTAGCAGAGGAGGCTGGTAAGGGGACAGAAGCCAGAGATGGTAACAGGCCACTGCCTCGCGGGGGAAGAGAGCAGTGGGCTCTCAATCCTAGCTCACATGCCAAGTGCCATTCTCATCCCAGCACCCAGTGGTGTCCCCCATAATGTGCACTGCCTGGCCTGAGGTAAATGGAGATACCAGCTAAGGCATAAAGTTGAAAAGGGGCTTTCCAGAGTCCCAAGTGTGCTGGATATCTCACTAGCCATGGAAAGAGTGTTTGTCCTTGTGGCCACTGATAGACAATGATGGGAGCCTGCCCACATTTCAGGGCCTTCTGGAGTCCTCACTTGAGAGTTCAGCTCTGGCAACAGAGGACACTTCTGGTGTCCAGAGATTCTCAGTGCCTGTCGGATGTAAAACCGATTGATGGCATCTGCTGGTTTCTGGGAGCACTGCTTCGCCATCCTTATCTGTGGGCCCCAGCCAAGGCACTGCAGAAAGCTTGGTCTCTGGCTAGCATTCTGGACTGTGAGACAGCGTGGCTGCAGCTAGCACTGGATGGAGAGAGTACAGTGTGGTGAAGTGGGGTAGTGGTCATTCTGCCACATGGCCTAGAGTTTCTCGTGACTCTGGGCTGCCCAGGTGCAGTAAACAGAAAGGAATCAGGGAGTGGAGACCATTTCTAGGCCACAGCTCAGGGATGGAGAACCCAGGCTGAGCCTGGTCATTGTCCTGAGTTGAGTAGATGAAGCTGGAGTCCGGGGAGACCAAAGAAGCTCAGATAAACTCTGCAGGGCAGAGTATTCAGGGCATGAAAAGGACAAAGTCACAAAACAAATACTCTCCAGTCTTCAGTTAAATACTGATCAGAACATGTATGTGTGTAAACTACAAGTCTGGGGGAAAAAATACCTGAAGGAAACAGAAAGAACAGTGCTTGAACCTCCCACAGAACCAGGCATATTTGGTGTTCCCACCAGCAACAGTGGACAAATCTTATACTTTCCAGACGATTGGATGGAGCACTCAGAAAAGAATTGCCTCAGCATTGCGGAAGATTAGATCTAGGCCGAGGCTGCTAAGGTCCTAATTAACAAGACCTCAAAGGAAACCCTCAAAGAACCAAAATCTTTCCAGATAATTTAGCTGCATCCTAGAACATAGCTCAATAATATTATAGGAACCCAACAATATCCAACACACAATAAGGCATATTTCATGTTGTCTGCCATCCAGCTGAAAATTACCAGGCTGTGAAGAAAAAGGAAATGTCTCAATAATGAGAAGAAAACTTGATCAACTGATGCAGAAATGGCAAATAAGATGGAATTAGTAAGCAATGATATTAAAACAGTTATTGTAATGGTAACATTCCACAAGAGGAAAGTAAAGGGAAGCTAGAACATGGAAGTAGAGACATGGAAAACCCAGCTTGAACTTTTAAAGATGAAAAATACAATGTCTGAGATGAAAAATATAATAAATGGCATTTAAAATAGAATAGATGTTATACAAAAGAGGATTAGTCAACTGGAAGATGTAGCAGTAGAAACTATCAAAAATGGAACATGGAGAAAATAATGGAAAAAATTGAACAGAAAATCAGCACCAACAGGACTAATATAAGTGTAATTGGAGTTCCTGAAGAAGGTGGGGAGGAGTAGAAGAAAAAATATTTCAAAAAACTGTGGCTGAAAAAATTTAAATTTGAGAAAAACTGTAGTCCCAGAGATCTAAGAACCAAGGAACCCTTAGCACAAGAGACATAAGGATGACACACTGAAGCACATCATAATCCAATTGCCCCAAACCACTGACAAAGAGAAAATCTGAAAAGTTACCAAAGGGAAAAGGACATTATACAGAGAGGAACAAAGATGAAAATGGGCTGAGCGTGGTGGCTCACACCTGTAATCCCAGCATTTTGGGAGGCTGAGGCAGGATGATCAGTTGAGCCCAGGAGTTCAAGACCAGCATGGGCAACATGGCAAAACCCCGTCTCTACTAAAAACACAAAAATTAGCAGGGCATGGTGACACGCATCTGTAACCCCAGCTACTCAGGAGGATGAGGCAGGGAGAATCGCTTGACCCCGGGAGGCGGAGGTTGCAGTGAGCTGAGATGGTGCCATTGCACTCCAGCCTGGGCAACAGAGCAAGATTCTGTCTCAAAAAAAAGATGGCAGACATCTGGTTAGAAACAATGCAAGGCCAGATGTGATGGCACATGCCTGTTATCCCAGCACTTTGGGAGGCTAAGGCAGGAGGTTCACTTGATCCCAGGAGTTCTAGACCAGCCTGGGCAATATGGCAAAACCTGGCCTCTACATAAAATGCAAAAATTAGCTGGGTGTGGTGGCGCATGCCTGTAGTCCCGGCTACTTGGGAGGCTGGGGCAAGAGGATTTCTTGAACCCAGGAAGTAAAGGTTTCAGTAAGCTGAAATCATGCCACTGTGCTGCAGCCTGGGTGACAGAGCAAGACCCTGTCTCAAAAAAAAAAAAAAGAAACAATGCAAACCAGAGGATAGTAAGAGTGACTTCTATAAAATACTTAAGGATGAAACGATTTTCAGTCTAGAATTCTACACCCAGCAAAAATATCTTTCAAAGATGATAGTGCAATAAAGACTTTCAGACATTAAAAACTTGAGGAATACATTACCAGCAAGTCCTCACTACAAGGAATATTAAAGGAAATCCTTCAGGCAGAGGGAAAGTGAAACCAGATGGAAGCCCAGATGTACACAAAAGAATGTAGAACACCAGAGATGGCAAATGTGTGAGCAAAAATACAACATTAAAAAGCATTTTTTTTTTTTTTTTTTTAGTATTTATTGATCATTCTTGGGTGTTTCTCGGAGAGGGGGATATGGCAGGGTCATAGGATAATAGTGGAGAGAAGGTCAAGAGATAAACACATGAACAAAGGTCTCTGGTTTTCCTAGGCAGAGGACCCTGCGGCCTTCTGCAGTGTTTGTGTCCCTGGGTACTTGAGATTAGGGAGTGGTGATGACTCTTAAGGAGCATGCTGCCTTCAAGCATCTGTTTAACAAAGCACACCTTGCACTGCCCTTAATCCATTTAAACCTGAGTTGACACAGCTCATGTTTCAGAGAGCACGGGGCTGGGGGCAAGGCCATAGATCAACAGCATCCCAAGGCAGAAGAACTTCTCCTAGTCAGAACAAAATGGAGTCTACTATGCCCACCTCTTTCTACACAGACACAGCAACAATCTGATCTCTCCTTCCTTTCCCCACACTTCCCCCCCTTCTTTTCAAGAAAACCGTCATCGTCCTCATGGCCCACTCCCGATGGTCGCTGTCTCTTCGGAGCTGTTGGGTACACCTCCCAGACAGGGCGGCCGGAAAGAAGTGCTCCTCACCTCCCAGACAGGGTGGCGGGGCAGAGGCGCTCCTCACTTCCCAGACGGGGCGGCCGGGCAGAGACGCTCCTCACTTCCTCCCAGCCGGGGTGGCAGCCAGGCAGAGGCGCTCCTCACCTCCCAGACGGGACGGCCGGGCAGAGGTGCTCCTCATTTCCCACACTGGGCGGCCCGGGCAGAGTCGCTCCTCACCTCCCAGACGGGGTGGCCAGGCAGAGGTGCTCCTCACTTCCCAGAGAGTGTGGCGGCTGGGCAGAGGCGCTCCTCACTTCCCAGATGGGGCAGCCAGGCAGAGGAGTTCCTCACTTCCTCCCAGACGGGGTGGCGGCCAGGCAGAGGCACTCTTCACTTCCCAGACGGGGTGGCCGGGCAGAGGCGCTCCTCACTTCCCAGATGGTGCAGTCGGGCAGAGGTGCTCCTCACTTCCTCCCAGCTGGGGTGGCGGCCAGGCAGAGGCGCTCCTCACCTCCCAGATGGGGCGGCTGGGCAGAGGTGCTCCTCATCTCCCAGATGGGGCAGCTGGGCAGATGTGCTCCTCACTTCCTCCCAGACGAGGTGGCGGCCGGGCAGAGGCACTCCTCACCTCCCAGACGGGGTGGCTGGGCAGAGGCGCTCCTCACTTCCCATATGGGGTGGCGGCCGGGCAGAGGCGCTCCTCCCTTCCCAGATGGGGCAGCCGGGCAGAGGCCCGCCTCACTTCGTCCCAGACGGGGTGGCGGCCAGACAGAGGCGCTCCTAACCTCCCAGATGGGGCAGCCGGGCAGAGGCGCTCCTCATCTCCCAGACGGGGCAGCCTGGCAGAGGTGCACCTCACTTCCTCCCTGACGGGGTGACGGCCGGGCAGAGGCACTCCTCACCTCCCAGACAGGGTGGCCAGGCAGAGGTGCTCCTCACTTCCCATATGGGGTGGCAGCCGGACAGAGGCGCTCCTCCCTTCCCAGATGGGGCAGCCGGGAAGAGGTGCTCCTCACTTCCTCCCAGACGGGGTGGCAGCCAGGCAGAGGCACTCCTCACCTCCCAGACGGGGCAGCCAGGCAGAGGCGCTCCTCACTTCCTCCCAGACGGGGTGGCGGCCAGGCAGAGGCTCTCCTCACTTCCCAGATGGGGCAGCCGGGCAGAGGTGCTCCTCACTTCCTCCCAGACGGGGTCACAGCCGGGCAGAGTCACTCCTCACCTCCCAGACGGGGCGGCCGAGCAGAGGCGCTCCTCACTTCCCAGATGGGGCGGCTGGGCAGAGGCACTCATCACTTCCTCCCAGATGGGGTGGTGGCCAGGCAGAGGCACTCCTCACCTCCCAGATGGGGCGGCCGGGCAGAGGTGCTCCTCATCTCCCAGACGGGGCTGCCGGGCAGAGGTGCTCCTCACTTCCTCCCAGACAGGATGGCACCCGGGCAGAGGCACTCCTCACCTTCCAGATGGGGCGGCTGGGCAGAGGCGCTCCTCACCTCCCAGACAGGGTGGCCAAGCAGAGGCACTCCTCACTTCCCATATGGTGTGGCGGACGGGAAGAGGCGCTCCTCCCTTCCCAGATGGGGCAGCCGGGCAGAGGCGCTCCACACTTCCTCCCAGACGGGGTGGCGACCAGGCAGAGGCGCTCCTCACCACCCAGACAGGGCGGCCGGGCAGAGGTGCTCCTCACTTCCTCCCAGATGGGGTGGCAGCCGGGCAGAGGCACTCCTCACCTCCCAGACGGGGCGGCCGGGCAGAGGCGTTCCTCGCTTCCCAGACGGGGCAGCCAGGCAGAGGCGCTCCTCACATCCCAGATGATGGGCAGCTGAGCAGAGACGCTCCTCACTTCCTCCCAGATGGGGTGGCAGCCAGGCAGAAGCACTCCTCACCTCCCAGACGGGGCGGCCGGGCAGATGTGCTCCTCACTTCCCAGACGGGGCGGCCGGGCAGAGGTGCTCCTCATCTCCCAGACGGGGCAGCCGGGCAGAGGTGCTCCTCACTTCCTCCCAGACGGGGTGGCGGCCGGGTAGAGGCACTCCTCACCTCCAAGACGGGGCGGCCGGGCAGAGGCGCTCCTCACATCCCAGACGATGGGCGGCCGGGCAGAGACGTTCCTCACTTCCTATACGGGATGGCGGTCGGGGAGAGGCGCTCCTCACACAAAAGAATGTAGAGCACCAGAGATGGCAAATGTGTGAGCAAAAATAAAACATTAAAAAGCATTTTTAAAAGATAATTGACGGTCCAAGGCAAAAAATGATAACAAATTAAGGTGAGTTTACAGCACTTATAGAAGTAAAATGCATGAAAACAATAACACAAAACCCAAAAGGAGGGAAATGAACAAACACTGTTTTAAGGTTCTTATCCTCTATGTGAAGTGGTATAATGTTGATGGCAGCCAATGCTAATTTAAATACATATACTGTATTAGTCTGTTCTTGTACTGTTATAAAGAAATGTCTGACACTTCTCAATGTAAGACATTTATGCAGCCAAAAAACACAGGAAAAAATGCTCATCATCACTGGCCATCAGAGAAATGGGAATCAAAACCACAATATCATCACTGGCCATCAGAGAAATGCAAATCAAAACCACAATGAGATACCATCTCACACCAGTTAGAATGGGGATCATTAAAATGTCAGGAAACAACAGGTGCTGGAGAGGATGCAGAGAAATAGGAACACTTTTACACTGTTGGTGAGACTGTAAACTAGCACAAACATTGTGGAAGTCACTGTGGCGATTCTTCTAGAAATATCATTTGACCCAGCCATCCCATTACTGGGTATATACCCAAAGAATTATAAATCATGCTGCTATAAAGACACATGCACACGTATGTTTATTGTGGCACTATTCACAATAGCAAAGACTTGGAGTCAACACAACTGTCCAAGAATGATAGACTGGATTCAGAAAATGTGGCACATATACACCATGGAATAGTACGCAGCCATAAAAAATGATGAGTTCATGTCCTTTGTAGGGACATGGATGAAGCTGGAAACCATCATTCTCAGCAAACTACCGCAAGGACAAAAAACGAAACTCCTCCTGTTCTCACTCATGGGTGGGAATTGAACAATGAGAACACATGGACACAGGAAAGGGGACATCACACACCAGAGACTGTTGTGGGTTGAGGGGAGGGGGTAGTGATAGTATTAGGAGACATACCTAATGCTAAATGACGAGTTAATGGGTGCAGCACACCAACATGACACATGTATTCATATGTAACAAACTTGCACGTTGTGCACATGTACCCTAAAACTTAAAGTATAATAATAATAATTTAAAAATAATAATAAATAAATATAAAAAAAGAAATGTCTGAGACTAGGGATGGGCATGGTGGCTTACACCTGTAATCCCAGCACTTTGGGAGGCTGAGGCGGGTATATTATGAGTTCAAGAGATTGAGACCATCCTGGCCAATATGGTGAAACCCTGTCTCTACAAAAAAATACAAAAAAAATTAGGTGGGCTTGGTGGCATATGCCTGTAGTCCCAGCTAAGCTACTTGGGAGGCTGAGGCAGCAGAATCACTTGAACCAGGGAGGCAGAGGTTGCAGTGAGTCGAGATCACACCACTGCACTGCAGCCTGGGAGACAGAGTGAGACTACATGTCAAAAAAAAAAAAAAGTCTGAGACTGGGGAATTTATGATGAAAAGAGGTTTCATTGGCTCACATTTCTGCAGGCTGCACAGGAAACGTGATTCTGTCATCTGCTCGGCTTCTGGGGAGGCCTCAGGGAGCGTACAATCATGACAGAAGGCAAAGGGGAAGCAGGCGCATCTTATGTGACTGGAGCAGGTGGAAGAGAGAGAGGGGGAGTTGCCACACACTATTAAACAACCAGATCTTGTGAGAACTCACTCGCTGTGTGGTACCAAGCGGGGATGGTGTTAAACCATGAGAAACTGGCTCCATGATCCAATCACATTCCTCCAGGCCCCACGTTTGGCATTGGGGATTACATTTCCACATGAGATTTCGGTAGGGACACAGATCCAAACCATATGATATACCATAAACCATAGAGCAATGATTCAAACTCAAAACCAAATGAAGCAAAAATAGTTAGATGTAAAAGGCCAAAAAAGAAGTTTAAATGAAATAAGAATACTCAACAAATTCAAAAGAAGTCAGAGAAAGAAGAAAAGGAGAAGAAACTACAGATGGGACAAATAGAAAGCAAACAGGAAGATGACCAATTAAAACGAAACTCTCCGACATTCCACCAGTTGCGTGTGATTATTTAGTAACTCTCTGCCTCTGACAACAATACCTGTCACACAGGTTTGTCATCAGAGCTTGTCACATGTGATATGGAAAGCCTGCTCTTTGCAGACCTGCAATCATTATACATTAGCTTGTATTGTTGGTAGCAGAGACCCAGGTCTCTGTGTTGGTCATGCTGAGAGCTCCCTTCTCATTGCTCTGTTTTCCTCCTCATTTGATCCCTTTCTGTACTTCCACGCACCACACTATCTGGTTGGAGAAGATTCTCAGCCTCTCCGTCTGCAAATGTTCAAAGTCCGTGTATCAAATAGCCAACAAATGTATTTCAGTACGTTTATCTGCTACCCAGGGATCCAGGAGAAATGCTTTCCTTTCTGCAAGAAGTCCGTGGCTGCTGATGCCAACAATGTGTTCTGTCTGTCCTCTTCTCTTTTCTGATCTGCATATTCTCAACTGCCCTGCACTTCTGGGAAGACTTTACACAGGGACAACTATGAGTTTTTGTAAGAAGACGAGAAGTCACCACTTTGGTAACCATCCATTAGACGTTCCAATATTGCTGCAGACATGGACTCTAGCATGTTCTCTTCTTCTCTGACACCCACCCCTTCACCCATTGGCCACAGCAACGTGGGTTTTCTCTTCAGCTATTGCAGGGCTTACCTCTGGGGAACTGTGACTTGCTTTATACCCTATCCAATAACACAGTGTGTCCTTATACACAGTAGGTGTTCAATATACATCTGTTGAAGGGATTTCATCACAGTTAAATCTGTGGAGAGTTCAGCAGATAAGTGAGTTGCTCAAGATGGTCAGAGGCTGTGTTATTCCATTTGGGCTACCGTAACAAAATACCTTAGCCTAGGGGCCTTATAAGCAGCAGAAATTTATGTCTTATAGGTCTGGATGCAGGCAAGTGGAAGGTCAAGGTAGTGTCTGTTGAGGGCCTGTTCCTTATAGAAGGCAACTCCTAGCTGTGTCCTCACATGGTGGAAGGGGAGAACAAGCTCCCTTGGCTCCCATTTACAAGGGCACTTATCCCATTCATGGGGTCTTTGCTTTCATGATGAAATCACTTCCTAAAGTCTTTGCCTCCTCCTAATTCAAACCTAACCTATCAGGGGTTAGGTTTCAACACACGGATTTTAGGGGCACAAAAACATTGACTATAGCAGAGACATAGCTGTACCTGGGTCTGGGACCTTCTGGGTCCAGCTCCATTATGACAACCACACGGCCCATGGTCTCCCACATGATGTAATTCTGTTCTGTGACATTGTGCCCACGAGGCAGGGATGCAGTAGAGGCCTCTGCAGACATGGCTTGTTCTTGGGACGTCCGCATGGATTTGTGATGCAGGCCTGGAAGAATCCACCAGCTGCCCACTCTCATGCCTGACTCAGGTTCGTGGGTCCCTCCAGGCACATGTCAGCCCCTCAATGTTTTCCTTGCCTCACCTCCCTGGGTTCCCTTCTGAACTCAGGGAACATGGAGGGAGCCGGGAGTCTCTGTTTTTAGTTCAGGCTCTTGTCTCCTATTTGGGAACAATGCCCAGGCATGTGAATCTCTTTCCTCCTGTTTTCTAAGAACATCAGGGATTTCCTCCAAACTCTTCACCTACTCCCTCCACTAATCCCTTCTCCCTCAGGGACACAGGGCACAAGCCCACTTCCTGTGTGAAGATCCTGCCACAGGGTGGCTCTTTGGTTTTCTGCGGGTATCCAGAAAAGAAGCTAAAGGTGAATGCACTCCGGAATCCAGGAGCACTGTTGATTTTCTCACCTTAGCTCAGAGAGCATCCCCACAGACACCCCTCGCCCCACGCCGGGCCCCCTGAATCCATACCATAAAATGTATGTCAGTTTGTTCAACTAGGGACCCCGCTGAGTATTTAATCCCTATTTAAAGATGATGTTTATTTTATTTTTGAGTTTAAATTAATCAGCCTCAGGATACAGAATTAGATAAGGCCGGGATTTAGCTCCCCTGGAATGATTCATTTCACATCAAGCCTTCTTAACTCTTTGGCTGCAGAGGGGAAGTGCCTGTGTCTTTCTCTGCAGAGTTGCCTAGGGCTGGCCAGGTGAACAGACATGCTCCCTCTTCCCCGTCCTGCCAGCCAGGGCACGGTGTGTGCTTATGATGCATGGAGTTAGAATACTAGCCTTTTCAACACAACAGTCTTAAATCCTCACACAGGGAAATAGAGATAATATACTAGCAGGAAAAAAAGAAAAAGAAGCAGTCTTGAATTCTGCTACCTACAGATAACCATTGTTACCATGTAGGCAAGCTTCCTTTCATGCTGTGTCAAGTGTTTAAAAAATATGGCTCAATATTACAAACACACAGGACTATGTAGGGGATAATGACATCAAACTTTCATGTACCTCCCAGTTAAAATTCGAACGTGGTAGCTTTTGGATGCATTTGCTCCGGAGTTTAAGGGAAGAAAACTACGGATTCAGCCATAATGTTCACGCCGATACTCGAGTTATATATCCCTTTTCCAGTCCAGCTACCGCCTCCCTCCCCACCATTCTGAAGTCAATATGTGTCTTCCCATCCATGATTAATACCTAGTGTGCCTGTCCATGAAGAATGGATAGTGCTCTTTGGTCTGTTTTTTGCAATTTTATACAAATATCAGTCTGTACATACTCTCCTGAAAGTTGCTTTTTCCTTGAACAATATCTTCCAGATGAATCTAGAATCCTGCATTTCTGGTGAGCAGAGGATGCGCAACGCCCCCTTCAACCCCCACCCCAAGGTGATGCTGATGTTCTGGTCCAAGGCCTGCTCATAGCCTGGTGAGGCTTGGGGTCTTGGGACAGGTCTGTTGTCAACCCTTCCTTCCTAGGAAGCACAGCCAGATGACCTTGGGGCTGGAGACCTCACTATGCCCCTCGCCAGCAGTGCACACATCCGTCTTCATTCATCTTCATCAATATTTGTTATCACACTTTCTGATATTGTTCCTAGATTTTGCTGTGCAGCTGAATGCGTGCCTTGTGTTTCCCAGCCCTTCGGGTCTCCTCCTCTGTGAATAGCTCCTGGCCCATATGTCTGTTGGGTCTTTGGTTTCTCGTTGCTGACTTGTGTTTTTTTTTTTTTTTTTTTGATGGAGTTTTGCACTTGATGACTACATGGGAGTGCAATGGCATGATCGCAGCTCACCACAACTTCTGCCTCCTGGGTTCAAGCGATTCTCCTGCCTAAGCCTCCTGAGTAGATGGGATTACAGGTAAGTGCCACGACGTCCGGCTAATTTTGTATT
The DNA here is from genome assembly GCF_028885655.2 of Pongo abelii. Taxonomy (NCBI): domain Eukaryota; kingdom Metazoa; phylum Chordata; class Mammalia; order Primates; family Hominidae; genus Pongo; species Pongo abelii. Next base: position 12,994,936 of record NC_085929.1, on the reverse strand, counting down.
TTTAGTAGAGACAGGGTTTCTCCATGTTGGTCAGACTGGTCTCGAACTCCCGACCTCAGGTGATCCACCCATCTCAGCTTCCCAAAGTGCTGGGATTACAGGCATGAGCCACCACGTCTGGCCAATTTTGATTTTAATGATCTGGATATCAATGATTTTTTGGCCAAATACCTTACAAATATGTTTTCCCTATTGGTGCACTGTATTAGTCCATTTTCACACTGCCGATAAAGACATACCACAGACTGGGAAGAAAAAGAGGTTTAACTGGACTTGCAGTTCCACATGACTGAAGAGGCCTCAGAATCATAAAGGGAGGTGAAAGGCACTTCTTACATGGCAGTGGCCAGAGAAAAATGAGGATGATGCAGAAGTGGAACCCCCTGATAAAACCGTCAGATCTCGTGAGACTTATTCACTACCAGGAGAACAGTATGGGGGAACCGCCCACATGATTTCAATTATCTCCCACCAGGTCCCTCCCATGACACAGGAGAATTATGGGAGGACAATTCTAGATGAGATTTGGGTGGGGACACACAGCCAAACCATATCATGCACTGTCTTTGTCTTTTAACTTTATTCATTGCCTTTTTTTGTCAGATCAAAGCTTCTACATTTAATATGATTGAATTTATCAGTAATTTCTTTTATGGTGTCTGTGTTTTGTGTCATATTAAAAAAAGTTTTTCTTTGCTTAGTGTCATAAAATCTGTCCTCTGTTTTCTTCTAAAAATTGGAAATCTGTTTCTCACATTCTGTTTTATTTCCTTTGTTCTTTGATTCGTAGGGATGTGAGGTAGAAGTCTCTATCAGTTAACCCTTGCTTGGTAACAAGTAACCCCACACCTCAGAGGCCTAAGACCATAGGCCACCATTTCTCACTCCTGAGCATGGGTTGCTTGGGAGGTTTCAGCTCGAACTGTGGTGGCTGAGCTGGATCTACTCCAAGTGTCTCTGATCCTCCTGGGTTTGGGGCCTGCCAGGGTGCCTTCTTCTCATAACAATGGCAGGAGTGCAAAGAACAAAGGGAAATGTGAAGGTCTGTTATCTTACTACACAGGCTGAGAATGGGCAGACTATCACTTTACCACATCCATTGGCAAAAGTGAGTCAGGTGGCCAAACCAGAAGTCAAGGGCAGGAAGTTTAAGTATGAATCCCATCTCCACGTGCTATGATTTCCTGGGCTTTCAACTTCTTAAGGCTGAATTGTTTTATTCTCACCTCCCCAGACTGCAGAAAACACATTTTCTCCAGGACTCGTTGAACCATAGCGCAGAATGATTGTAGTTCACAAATACTACATGGAAGGTGCCATTTGGCCACTGAGGCCACTTCCTTCCCCTTGTCCCCATCTACGGCCTCTGTTCTGCTCCAATCTCCCTGTCCTTCTGCCCAGGCCTTCCAGGCATCAGCCTCTTAATAGTTCCTGGCTTCGTTCCCTCTCTTCACTTCTATTATGTGAGGGTTTCCATCCTTATTTGGTGTAGGAGGACTGGACAGAGTCAACTCAGCCTGTCACGTCCCCACTGTCAGCACCTGGGTACCCCTGAGTGCTCAGCATGAGTGGGGTCCCCCAGTGTCTCCCTCCATGGCACGTTCTGAAGGCATAGGAGCTGGACTGACATTTGGGACACCTAAACCTTTGTTCCACTTCTGCCAGGACAACTTCCTTGGTCCAGGCAAATCATGGCAGCTCTCTATGCCTCATTTTTTTATTCCTCACACAATGGAATAACATAACCCTCAGTACTTACCTAAGGGAAGAGAAATGATTCCCCTGCCTTCTCCCCATTTCTGCATTAGCTGGAGCATCAGATTTTTATGTCTGGCCAAGAATATAGGGAAGGAAGAGCAGGTAAGCTTTGGGCCCAAAGAGGGCGTTTAGGGGTTTCACTTAAGGAAAGAAAGCCAGGGGGCAGAGAGGGGTGGTGGAGCATGATCTTGGGCCAATGGTGAAGAACTAATGAAGTGCAATGTGCATAGGTTAAGTTGTGTAGCAGCCTGGGTCCCACCAAGAGATAGAAATCACATAGTGGGTCTAACGGGGAAGTGTAGTATAAAGGATTGCAACTATGATAAAAGAGTCACTGTAAGACATAAAGCAATTCTGCCTGGTGCCCTAGTGCAGAGGGAGGTACCCAAGGAAGCACAGATTTGAAAGGTGTTCGGATGTCATAAAATGTGGTTCAGCCACCGCATAAGAGACGTTTGTGGATTTGGGCTGGCTGGAGCTCGTCAGCAGCTTTTGCACAAGCACTAGGCCACCCACTAGAGTGCAGGTGAGGGAGCTGGATGTGAGCCACTGGAATGCAGGGGAGGGAGCCGGCCATGAGCCGCTGGTGTGCAGGGGAGGGAGCAGGCCGTGAGCTGTTGGGGCAGGTGAGGGAGCTGGCCATGAGCCACTGGAGTGCAGGTGAGGGGGCTGGCCGTAAGCCGTTGGTGCAGGGATGCATGGCGGGAGTCTGGCTGCCTTTGTAGGGCAGGAAGTCTCCAGAATGCTTGAGTCCCGCAGGGTCTGGCAGAAGGAATGGCAGCTCTGTGCGGACCCTCTAGAATACAGGTCACTGTGTGCAGGTTGTACAAGGGGTACAAGAGGGGTTCTCGGAAACTTTTCAGGAACTTTCAGACCACATGGACCCTGCTACGTTTTGGTTTCCATGTCAAGATGCTGCAATCCAAGGCTACAAGGTGGCTGAGGGACCAGGCCTAGGTCTGTGGTTGGGGCTTGAACATGATCAAGGCCCAGGGAGAGAGCTCGTGCCCTCTCCAGTCTCTCCATCCTCTACCTAGATGCCTGCAGAATGTTCACTTCCAGAGGGTATATTGAACAGTATTTCCCAGTTTAACACAGTGCACGTATTGAAAGGTGCACAAGGAGCTGGGAGGCAACAGACTGAAAACTGACACTGGAGATGCTGGCTCATAGCAACGAAGAGAAGCTGAAAAGGTGTGGGAAAGAACTAACTGTAATTTTACATCAACAATCTGCATCTTTGTTTCAATGGTTTGTGGCAACCAAAATGACTATTTTTTCTACCTTCCTAGTTCAGACATAGCCTGAGACTTTTTTTTTTAGATGAAGTCTCACTCTGTCACTCAGGCTGGGGTGCAGTGGCCTGGTCTCGGCTCATTGCAATCTCCACCTCCCGGGTTCAAGTGATTCTTCTGCCTCAGCTTCCAGAGTAGCTGGGGCTAACAGGCACTCGCCACCACGACTGGAAAATTTTCGTATTATTAATAGAGATAGGGTTTCTCCATGTTGGTCAGACTGGTCTTGAACTCCTGACCTCAGGTGATCTGCCCAACTCTGCCACCAAAAATGCTGAGATTACAGATGTGAGCCACTGTGCCCGGCCACTTGAGACATTTTGGGCAACAGGTGTGACAGAAGAAATGTGTATCCCTTCCGGGTAGGGGATTTAAGAAGTGGCTCATGGCTGATTGTGTTTTCTTTGTTCTGTTTCTGGAACTGTGGGAGCATCTTCTGGGATAAGGGTCTATCTTTTTGAGTCTCTGAATGATTACGACCACCAGAGGCCTCTTGTTGACCTGTGATGGATGTGAAATCAATTGAGAAGTCAAGGCTGGGTTCGGTAGCTCACGCCTGTAATCCCAGCACTTTGGGAGACTGAGGCAGGCAGATCATGAAGTCAGGTAATCAAGACCATCCTGACAAATACGGTGAAATCCAGTCTCTACTAAAAATACAAAAAATTAGCCAGGCGTGGAGGCAGGCGCCTGTAGTCCAAGCTTCTCAGGAGGCTGAGGCAGGAGAATCTCTTGAACTCAGGAGGCGGAGGTTGCAGTGAGCTGAGATTGCACCAGTGCACTGCAGCCTGGGCCACAGAGTGACACTCCATCCACTGAACCCCATGCCCTGAAAAAAAACAGAAAAGAAAAGAAAAGAAAAGAATTCAACTTTGCTGTTGAAGCCACTGAGGTTTGGGGACTTTTTTGTCACACTGCATCACCTGTCATGACCAATGCATGACTCATCTCATCCTTGGCACAGCCCCTGAGAGAAGGGGCTTTATCCTCATTTCACAAATGAAGAGTCAAGTCTCAGAGAGTTTAGCAGCATGAGCAAGGTCACACAGCGAGGGGTGGAGCTTGGATTTGAATCCAGGTCTGTCTAACCTCAAAGACTGAAGTGGGGATGAAAATAAGTTGCCGTTGTTGTTTGCCTGTCACCCAGGTGATGTAACAGTTGTCTAGGCTCTGCCTACTGGGGCTTTGTGACATATCTCTGCACTGATCACCCAGGTAATGAGACTCTTGTCTAGGTTCTCCTATCCTTGGATTGTAACATAGCAGGATCTTGGACTCATATCCTTTTAGGGATCATAGAAGCGAACACATCAAAGCTGCCAAGATAAAGTGGAAAAGTGGGCAATATTGCCAAATGCAAAATATCTGGGCTATATTTTGGACTGAGATCACCATTTGAGATTCCTGGAAGTTAGGGAATATGGAGGCCAACTCCCGTAGGGATGTTGTATAAGACTCCAATTTCTAAGTCAATGATCTCAACCCTGTGGATCAGCACTCTCCATGTAATGGGACATCTTAACCCATTTTGTGCTGCTATAACAGAATACCAAAGACTAGGGAATCTATAAATAAAGGAAATGTATTTCTTAGAGTTCTAGAAGCTAGGAAGTCCAAGGATTAGGGTTCTGCATCTGGTGAGGGCCTTCTTGCTGTGTTATCTCATGGCTGAAGGCAGCAGAGCAAGACTTTGAGAAAGAAAGAGAGCAAAAGGGGCTGAACTTTCTTTTAATACAAGCCCACTCCTAAGATAACGAACCCACCCCCAAGATAACTAGCCTATTCCTGAGATAGTGACATTAATCCATGCATGGGGTCATAATCTCATAACCCAATCACTCTTATTAGGCCCCACCTCTCAACACTGTCACATAGAGGATTAAGTTTCCAACACTTGAGCTCCGGAGCACACATGCAGACCATACATGGGGGATTGATGAGTATATGGGAGTGACCAGTCATGAATATTTCAGCTGAGAGTGGTGTTTGGGAGCTGAAGCCATGCACCATCATGGCAGGGCACACATAAACCTTTGAATGCTCTGAGGAATGAATATTGAACATTGTAACTCATGGCAGAAGGTGGAATATTTAAAAGGCAGAACTGCCTGGGTAAACTAAAAGAGTGAACAAACAGCATGTAGCCTGTGGCTGGCTCCTCTTCTCTTCCCATCCCTACCTTTCACCTTTCTCTCTTTCTTTCCCTCCCTTTCTCTCCTTTCCATCCCTCCCTCTTTCCTTCATTTCTTCCTTCCTTCCTCTACCTTATTATTTCTCTCCCTCCCTGCTTCCTTGTTTCTTTCCTTCTTTCTCTTTCCCTCTTTCTCTCCCTCCTTCCTTCTTTCTCCCTCTCATCTCCTTCTCTCTTTCTCTCTCTCTCCAACTTTCTCTCCCTCCATCCTTCCTTCTCTCATTCTTTCCTTTCTTCTCTCTTTCCTTCTTTGTCCCCTTCCTTCCTACCTCCCTCCCTCCATCCTGCCTTCCTTTCTTCTCTCTTTCTTTGACTGATGTGTTCTGAGCCCAAGCACCCTGTGGGGTACTAAGTGGTACCAAAATTGACTAAAGAATCAAGAAGAAATAGAAAACCTAAGAAGTACTATAACATGAATGACATAAAACCTCTAGTAAAATAAAATATTTCACAAAGGAAGGACTAGGCCCAGATGGTTGTATGAGCAAATTTTACAGACTTTCAAAGAATGGATCATTCTAGTTATGTCCCAAACAACTATAGCTAGGAATATTAATGCTTGATTTTTCAAGAGCTTCATTTCCTAAAATCTGTAGGTTAAAGGTAGATTGGCATGTGTTGGAAATCCTCAAATGTTGTGCAGTTCCTTGGAGTTTTAGCATTAAAAAAGAAAGGCCTTGTTTGCATTAACTTTGAATTTTGTAAGAGTTACCAGTTAATAGATATACTCTATGCATTTTTATACACTCTGATTTTATAGGAATGGAGGCATATCAGACAATTGGCTCTGCACCTAGGTTTTTTACTTTGTAACATATTTTGGACATCATTTTTGAGCATCCTTTTAAAATTTATTTTTTTAATTAGCTGCATAGTATTCTATCATATGAATAATGATAATTTCAATAAACGGTAAGGTGATAATCATTAATGTGATTGATAAACATTAAGGTGATTTCTAGACTTTTTTTAATTAAAAAGATGGTATAATACTTCCTCCCATTCATACATAATTCCAGGCATCATGAGTATGTCTGTAGGGTAAATTTCTGAAAATGAAATTGCTGAATCGGAGAGTATTTTCATTTATAATTTTGGTATATATTGTTTAATCACAATTGATATAGTTTGTACTAATTTATAATCGAGTAACAAGACGTCAGTAACACTTCAAACTCCACAACTTCACTGGCAGTGCTTGAAGTCATGATGCATATTGCCAGCCTCCCTTCAAGTAATGTTCTATTAACTCTACAAAAATTTTATAAATGGCAGACGTTACATTTCCAGATAGCTTTGTGGTAACCAAAAACAGAACTGATTTATAAGCAATTTGTATATCACGTTGAGACAAAATATATTTGTGATAAATATCATTATTGTTAGGTATTTAAAACTTCTCATGTATCAAGAAATCATACTTTAGATGGGGCCAAACTGGCCGATTAGAAGCAGCTGTGGCCCGTGGCTCTCACAGAGAGCAATGAAAACTGCGAGTGAATTCTGCACCTTCAATGGATGTATTCAGGTTCCTGCATTGGGACTGACTAGGCAGACAGCTCAACCCACAGAGAGTCAGGAAAAGCAAGTGGGTCAGTGACCCACCCAGGTGTGGCACGGAGCTAGCCGAGTCCCCACTTGCAGACAAGGGAGGCCATGAGTGATTTTGCGACCCTGCCCGGGAAACCATGCTTCTCTGATGGATCTTTTCAACCTGCAAATCTGGAGGTACCTTCATGAGCTCAGCAACCACGGCCTCAGGTTTGAAGCACAGAGCTGTGTGGAGTCTCAGCACAGTGCTTGCTGGCTTACAGCAGCATGCATAGAAACCCAGGAATTTTGCATACTCTGCCCTGAGAATTCCAGCAAACTGGGAGATACATCTGTGCATTCCCTTAGGAAGGGGGCTGAACCCAGGGAGCCAAGTGACATCATTCTGAGACCCCACTCCCACAACACCTCACAAGACCCATTGGCTTGGAATTCCAGCTGGCCAGTGACAGCAGGCTGGAGAAAGCTGGAGGTGGACGGAGTTCCCAGGGGGAGGGGCAGCCACTCTATCTGTGGTTTCAGTTGGCTGCTCTAGCCTGCTGGCTCCAGGGATCAGGAGGAGTCCCCTATAACACAGTACAGCTGTTGTGACTGATCATGGCCAGGCTGCTTCTTTAAGAGAGACTGAAATCCATCCTTCCTCACTGGACAGAGCCTCCCCATCAGAATTTTAGCAACTCCAGCCAGAGTTCTATGGACAGAACTCTGATTTCTCCCTGGGATGAAGTCCCCAGGGAGAGAAATAGCTACTGTCTCCCCAGTTCAGCCAACTGAAACTTTCCAGCCTGCTGGCTCTGAAGACTCCTGGGGGTCAGAACAACACAACTGCTCTGCCAAAGGGCAGCCAGACTGCTTCTTTAAGCAGTCCCTGATCCTGTTCCTCCTGACTCGGTGAGACCTCCCAACAGGGGTCTACAGACATCTCCTACAGGAGCGTTCCAGGTGGCATCAAGTCTGTACCCCCTTGGACTTGTGCTCCCAGAGGAAGGATCAGGTTGCCATCTTTGCTGTTTTGCAGCCTTCACTGGTGAGACCTCCAGGTGCAGGAGAGACTGATGTGACTGGGGTCTAGAGGGGACCCCCAAAAACCACAGCAGCCCTAGCCCTAGGGAAGAGTGGTCTGACTGTTAAAAACAAACAGAAAGCAACTACAACAACATCAACAAAAAGACCCCATGAAAAACTCCGTTCAAATGTCAGCAACGTCAAAGGTAGAAAAGCCCACAAAGATGAGAAAGTATCAACACAAAAACGCTGAAAACTCAAAAAGGCAGAGGGCCTCTTCTCCTCTAAATGACAACAACACCTCCCAAGCAAAGGCATAGAACTGACCCGAGGCTGAGATGGCTGAATTGACAAAACTAGGCTTTAGGAGGTGGGTAATAACAAACTTCTCTGAGCTGAAGGAGCACGTTCTAACAATGCAAGAAGCTAAAAATCATAAAAGAACACAGTAGCTGATAACCAGAATATTCAGTTTAGAAAGGAACATAACTGACATGATGGAGCTGAAAAACACAACATGAGAACTTCACAACACAACCACAACTATCACTCACAGAATAGGCCAAGTGGAGGAAAGAATCTCAGAGCTTCAAAACTATCTATCTGATATAAGACAGGAAGAGAAGAATAGAGAAAGAAGAATAAAAAAGAAAGAACAACAAAACCTTCAAGAATTATGGGATTATGTAAAAAGACTGAACTTAAGACTGAAAAGGGTACCTTGACCCACCACGATCAAGATGGCTTCATCCCTGGGATACAAGGTTGGTTCAACACAGGCAAATCTATAAATGTAATTCATCACATAAACAGAACTAAACACAAAAACAACACGATTATCTCAATAGATGCAGAAAAGGCCTTCGATAAAATCCAACATCCCTTCATGTTAAAAACTCTCAATAAACTAGGTATTGAAAGATCACACCTCAAAATAATATGAGCCGTATATGACAAACCCACAGCCAATATCATACTGAGTGAGAAAAAGCTGGAAGCATTCCCCTTGAAAACTGGCACAACAAAAGGATGGCCTCTCTCACCACTCCTATTCAACGTAGAACTGGAATTTCTGGCCAGGGCAATCAGGTAGAAAAAAGAAATAAAGATATTTAAATAGGAAGAGGTGAAGTCAAATTATCTTTGTTTGCAGATGACATAATCCTGTACCTAGAAAACCCTATCATCTCAGCCCAAGAGCTTCTTAAGCTGATAAACCACATCAACAGAATCTCAGGATACAAAATCAGTGTGCAAAAATTGCTAGTATTCCTATACACAAACAACAGGCAAGTAGAGAGCCAAATCGTGAATGAACTTCATTCACAATTGCTACAAAGAGAACAAAATACATAGGAATACAGCTAACAAGAGAAGTGAAGAACCTCTTCAAGGGGGAATACAAACCACTGCTCAGAGAAATCAGATAGGACACAGACAAATGGAGAAGCACTCCATGTTCATGGATAGGGAAGAATTCATTCCTGAAAATGTACATACTGCCCAAAGTAATTTATAAAAGAATTCAATGTTATTCCCATTAAACTACCAATGACATTCTTCACAGAATTAGAATAAAGTATTTTAAAATTCTCGTGAACCAAAAAAGAGCCCAAATAGCCAAGGCAATTCTAAGCAAAAAGAAAAAAGCTGGAGGCATCACACTACACAACTTCTAACTACGCTATAATGCTACAGTAACCAAAACAGCATGGTACAGGTACAAAAACAACCAATGAAACATAACAGAGAACTCTAAAATAAGACCATACACATACAACCATCTGATCTTTGACAAACTTGACAAACACAAGCAATGGGGAAGAGATTCCTTATTTAATAAATCATGTTGGGAAAACTGGCTAGCCATATGCAGAAACTGAAACTGGACATCTTCCTTAAACCTTATACAAAAAATAACTCAAGATGGAATAAAGACTTAAACATAAGACCTAAAACCATAAAAACCGTTGAAGAAAACCTAGGCAATACCATTCAGGACATAGGCTTGGGCAAAGACTTTGTGACTAAAACACCAAAAGCAATGGCAACAAAAGCCCAAATTGACAAATGGGATCAGACTAAGCTAAAGAGCTTTTGCACAGCAAAATAAACTATCATCAGAGTGAACAGACAACCTACAGATTGGGAGAAAATTTTTGCAATCTATCTGTCTGACAAAGGGCTAATATCCATAATCTACAAAGAACTTAAACAAATTTACAAGAAAAAAACAGCCCAATCAAAAAGTGGACAAAGGAAATGAGCAGACACTTTTCAAAAGATGACATTTACGTGGCCAACAAACATGAAGAAAAGCTCATCATCACTGGTCATTAGATGAATGCAAATCAAAACCACAATGAGATACGATCTCACGCCAGTTAGAATGGCGATTATTAAAAAATCCGGAAACAGCAGATGCTGATGAGGCTGTGGAGAAATAGGCATGCTTTTACACTGTTGGTAGGAGTGTAAATTAGTTCAGGCATTGTGGAAGACAGTATGAAAATTCCTCAAAGATATAGAACCAGAAATACCATTTGACCCAGCAATCCCATTATAGGGTATATACCCAAATCATTATAAATTATTATACTATAAAGACACATGCACTGTATGTTTATTTCAGCACTGCATGTTTATTTCAGCACTGTTCACAATAGCAAAGTATTGGAACCAATGCAAATGCCCATTAATGATAAACTGTATAAAGAGAATGTGGCACATATACACCATGGAATACTATGCATTTATGTCCTTTCCAGGGACATGGATGAAGCTGGAAATCATCATTCTCAGCAAACTAACACAAGAAAAGAAAACCAGGCTAGGAGCAGTGACTCATGCCTGTAGTCTCAGAACTTTGGGAGGCTGAGGTGGGGAGTTTGAGATCAGCCTGACCAACATGGAGAAACCCCGTCTCTACTAAAAATACAAACAATTAGCCAGGAATGTTGTCACATACCTGTAATCATAGCTACTTGGGAGGCTGAGGCAGGAGAATCGCTTGAACCCAGGAGGCAGAGGTTGTGTTGAGCCGAGATCACGCCATTACACTCCAACCTGGACAACAAGAGTGAAATTTTGTCCAAAAAAAAAAGAGAGAGAAAGAAAAAGAAAAAAGAAAAGAAAACCAAACACTGCATGTTCCTACTCATAAGTGGGAGCTGAACAATGAGGACACATGGACACAGGGAGGGGAACACCACACACTGGGGCCTGTCATGGGGTGGGAGGCTAGGGGAGGAATAGCGTTAGGAGAAATACCTATGTAGATGACGGGTTGATGGGTGCAGCAAACCACCATCGTAAGTGTATAACTATGTAACAAACATGCATGCTCTACCCATTTATCACAGAACTTAAAGTACAACAAAGAAAACTTTACATAAATGCATAAAGTCTAGAACAGCTAATGTATTATAATGAAAAGTCAACTATAATCTCAGCTCAAAGAGAGCACCATGAAATTATGAAGAGCTCTCCACAAATCTCTAAATTTATGTCCTCATAAGATTACATTTCTATTTCTTTTTGAATAATTTCCTCATTTTAGCTACGATTTAGTGACAGTAAGAAGGTAATTATGAGGAGAAAATTCTCCTAACACTCCATTGAGAAATTTCTGCCTCATTTCACCATACACCTGAGTCTTAAGCAGTCACTTCTAATGTAGCTGAAAAATAGATCCTCACCCAGCTGAGTCTATGAGTTGAATCCATGTATGTGAGATAAGGCCCCCAAGGAGAGGTAATAAGCTGGGAATGCCATCAGCTCATCTTTCTTCAGGCCTATATTTGTCATTGTCACTTGTAGAAGCAGGACAGCCCTGGCATTGGGATTGGCAGTAACAGAGAGTATCAAAGGGAAAACTAAACTTCCCTAATTTTTGGAAAAAAGCAGATTGGAAACAGACGGGCTCCAGCGTTTTCCATGTGTGAGGTCATTGCCCCAGGAAGTCTTGCTCAGGACATTTCTTGTCAGCAAAGCAGAAGTCAAACGATATTCCTACCTTCCAAGAGAATAGAACATAATGTCAGATTTTCTCACGGATTCCCACAAGTTCAAGAAACTTTCATGGCCTTATTTAACTGCTTAAGCATTTCAACTAAAAAATTATTTGTCTTTCAAATACACAGGAATCTGTTTGGAAAAAATTTAACCAGAAAAAGTTGGAATTCTAAAGTAAAAAATGCATAAGGGCATAAAAATTTTTTACATCTTTTAATTTATATGTCAACTGGGGAAAGAGAAACATTCTCTGAAGTTTCCTTTTATACCATTAAAGACTTATTTTTTATTACCAGCAATACAGGGTGACTTATTCAGGTTGAATCTTGAAGGTAAACTTTAACTTAATTTTAAGTTTTGGCTAATTTTTAAGCTTTTCTCAGTCACCTACCATGATTTCATCTCAGAAACCAAAATCTCAGTTTTATTTAGATTTTTGAAATATTAAAACAGAAGGTTAAATGCTTCAAAATAATACTCATGTAGAGACTTACATTTGTGGACCAGAAATCTCCAGGTATTACAAAGTTTATGAGAACATAATAAATGTTGATACACACATTTAATTCTGAAATAAAAACTTACAACAAATAAAACTAACAAATCAAGAAAATATTGTAGGTTATACATTTTATGTCTAAAAATACAGGTATGAAACACTCAAGGATGGATAAAAGAAGAAATCACAAGAGAAAATAGAAAATATGTAGAGACAAATTAAAAACATGAAATACCAAAAGTTAAGAGATACATCAAAAACAGTACCATAAGGGAAAAATTTATAGCTATAAGTGATTATAAAAAATTAGATACCGAATCAACAACTTTACTCCTAAGGAACTAAAAACAGAGGGAAAAAGAGGGACTACTAAAGAGGGACAACTAAAACTAGCAAAATTGAAAAAATGATAAAGATAGCAGTGGAAATAACTGAAATAGAGAATAGAAAAACAATATCAAAAATAAACAAAGCCTAGTTTGTTCCCTGAAAAAGATCAAAACTGACAAAATTTTATCTATATTGACTAAGAAAAAAAGTGAATATTCAAATTACTAAACTCAAAAATAAAATGGGTACATTACTAACAAATTTTTGGAGTAAAAAAGGGATGTAGGAGAGTAACATAAGGAAGTATACACTAAAAAATTGAATAGCCTAAATAAAATGAACAAATTCCTAGAAAGAAAAAACCTACTAAGACTGAATCAGAAAAGTTGGATAAACCTATTCAGCAAGGAGATTCAGCAGGAAGATTGCATCAGTAATCAAAAACCCAGCAACAAAGAAAAGCCTGGACCAGATGGCTTCAGTATTGAATTCTACCCAATGTTTAAAGCAGAATTAAAACCACTTTTTCTCAAACTTTTTCAAAACTTTGAAGAGGCGGTAATTTTTTCTAACTTGTTCTATGAGTCCAGTATTACCCTGACACCAAGCCAGACAAAGGCACCATAAGAAAACTACAAAAAAAATCCCTTATAAATGCTGATGCAAAAATCCTCAACAAAATACCAGCAACTCAAACTTAGCAGTACTTTAAAAGGATTATACACTATGAATGAGTATAATTGACTCCTGAAATAAAAGTATGTTCCAACACATGAAAATCAGCATAATATCACATTAACATAAAGAAGGAAAAAACCCTCATGTGATCATATTAATCAAAGAAGAAAAAACATTTGTCCAAATTTAACCCACATTCATGATAAAATATAGTTAGTAAACTATAAAAAGAAAGTAAACACCTTAACATAATGCTATACAAAAAAACAAAACAAAACAAAAAAATACAGCAAACATGGTGAAAGACTGAAAGCTTTTACCCTAAGAGCAAAAACAAGGATGCTTGCTTTTACTACTTCTATTTAATATAGTACTGAAGGTTCTGGTTAGTTAAAACAATAAGGTGAGTAAAAGGATTAAAGATATTCCAATTTTTTAAAAAGTAAAATTGTCTGTTTGTAGATGACATAACCTTATATAAAAATATTGTATAAAATATTTTTATATTTATAAAAATACTCAAAATACTTTATAAAAATACTTTATAAAAATATTTTAGTTTCTGTGAAATAAACTGTCAGATGCAATAAATAAAATTCATCAAAGCTGCATGAAACAAAATAATACACAAAAATCGTTGTATTTCTACAATAACAATAAACTATCTGAAGAAGAAATCAAGACAACAGGGTCATGTATGATAGCATCAAAATAATAAAATACTTACGAACCCACTTAACCAAGGAAATGAAAAACCTGTAGAGCAAAAACTATAAACATGGCATGAAAGTATTAAAGATGACACAAATAAATGAAAAGACATCATGTGCTTATGGACTGGAAGACAAAATCTTGTCAAGGTGCCATTGTTATCTATAGTCTTCTACGGATTCAATAAAATCACTACAAAAATTCCAATATTTGCAAAAATAGAAAAACCTATTCTAAAATTCAGATGAAATCTCAAAAAACCCCAAGCACCCAAATCAATCTTAAAAACTAACAAAGTTAGAGGATTAACACCTCCTGGTTTCAAACTTCAGTATGCAAAACAATGCTGTACCAGCATAGAGACAGACGCAAAGACCAATGCAATAGAAATAAAGAACCAAAAAATATGGTCATGATTTTTAACAAGGGCGTTAACACTGTTCAATGGGGAAAGGACAATATTTTTTAAAATGGTGTTAAAAACGGATATTTACATCTATCTATCTATCTATCTATCTATCTATCTATCATCTATCTATCTATCCCAAATTAGCTTTTTGTCTGTCATGTATGTTGCAGATCTATTTCCCCAGTCTTTTGACTTTTGACTTTGAGGCATTTTTCTCTCATACAAAATTTTAATTTTTATGGAGTCAAATACTACCTTGGCGCCGATCTGGTTCCCGTACTGCCTGGCCTGCACGAGCACGATGTCCTTCATGGCCAAGGCGTGATTACAGCGGCAGGAGGAACGCAAGAAGGAGAAGCAGACGCATAGCTACCCAGCCCGCCCTCCACCGACGCTGAAATCGCCCCGCGCCCACCTCCCTCAGCCTCGGATTCGGCTCCCAGAATAAGCAACAGCTTTACTTCCACACAGGTGTACCCACCTGTGAATCCCTTGCCGTTGAACGTCTGTTGGAAAACAGGTGTCCTTGCTGTGGTCCTTTCCACGTTGGGGAAAGCTGGTCAGCTGGAGAACTTCCTCCCACATCTTTAGTAAGACTAAATCCCTAGCTGAGCTGAAACTGAATTTTCCTCCCATGTGGGAGGGGAAGACTCTTGTTTCCATATTCACAGAGTGCCTTTGCACCTGTCCTAGATTGATAACATATTGTTGCAATTGATGAGTCTTTTCATCTATTAGGAGACCTGTGCTTAGGAAAGGTCTTCCGAATGTTAACGCAACAGGATTTAATTATAAGTTTTACTTTGGAACAGTTCAAACCCACAGTAAGCTATGGGTGTTAGAGATAGTCAGGCGTCTGATTTAGCTACAGTCTTCTTTAGAGTAGGATTAGCCCTTTCAACTTTCCAGAGGACTGCAGTCTGCACACAGAGTGAAGGTAATATTGGATTCTTAAAGCTGAGGATAGGTGTTGGGATACACCTGCTGTGAAAGACGGGCCATGGTCACTTTGCAGGCTTTTAGATTACCCAAACTGAGGAGATATTTCTTCTGGTAAAGATTTTTCAGATGGGGTGGGGAATACCTCGATCTAACCAGTGAAGGTATCAGTAAGAATTAGCAAATATTTGAATCTCCTGCAGAAAGGTATCTGAGTAAATTAGAGTTGCCAGTTCTCACCTGGATAGGGTCCTCAATTTTGGACAGGTTTACCTGGAGAAGGAGAAAATTGCTGGCCATTTGTGTCATGTCAGGCAAAGAGCTCACAGGGCTGAGTCACCTCTTTTGGTGTCTTGAAAAGATTTACCCCTGTAAACAAATGAGACATTAACAGAAACCAAGAATCCCTTCTAGGGTGAAAAGAATAATGAAAGTGCTGAATTATATTCCTATGATTGGTAGTTGGCATTAGTAATTTATTACCATTATTCAGCCAGCCAGAGGGGCCCTGGACTGAAATGCAAACCCTGGCCCGTTTTTATTCTTCTTCAGAGTGTTCTGGCCCAGTTCTATGTATGCTGTCCAGCACGCCCATAAGCTTCATTGGCCCTTTCAGTGCAGGGGCCTTGGCTGTGGCATCTACAAGGGCATTTCCTTTTACATGGTCAGTCTCTCTTTTGATGTCCTCTGCAATTAATTATAGTCACTTTTTGGCAGCAAAGCAGCATTCTAACAAGCTCAAAATTTGAATGATGTTGTATGGAAAAGCCCTTGGGGGTCAGGAGCCCCTACACATTCCAAATTACAGCATAAGCATGAAGCACTAAAAAGTCATACTTGGAATCAGTGTAAATGTTAACTTTTAAATCCTTTCCCAATTGCAGGGGCTGAGTAAGTTCAATTAACTCAGCTTTTTGAGCTGAGGTCGAGGCCAGCAAGACTTGTGCCTACTACTAATAGCATACTTACCCTTCTTGTTTTCCTGATGCATAAAACAACTTACATCTGTTAACCAATCTTCCTTGGGATGGTCAAGGGGCTCATCCTTCTAAAGTCTGGCCTGCTAGAATAAATTTGTTTCATAACCTGTGACATGCTTTGGCTGTGTCCCCAGTCAAATCTTATCTTGAATTGTAGCTCCCATAATTCCTATATTTCGTGGGAGGGACCCAGTGGGAGGCAATCGAATCGGGAGATGAGTCTTTCCCATGCTGTTCTCGTGACAGTGAATAAGCCTCATGAGATCTGATGGTTTATTTATTAATTTATTTTTGAGACATAGTCTTGCTCTGTTGCTCAGGCTGGAGTGCATTATCATGACCTTGGCTCACTGCAACTTCTGACTCCTGGGTTCAAGCAATTCTCCTGTCTCAGCCTCCCGAGTAGCTGGGATTATAGGCGCCTACCACCATGCCTGTCTAATTTTTGTACTTTTAGTATAGACGGGGTTTCACCATGTTGGCCAGGCTGGCCTCGATCTCCTCACCTCAGGTCATCCACTGCCTTGGCCTCCCAAAGTGCTGGGATTACAGCTGATGGGTTTATAAAGGGGAGTTTCCCTACACAAGCTCTTTTGCCTGCTGCCATGTAAGAGATGTGACTTTGCTCCTCATTTGCCTTCTGCCATGAGTGTGAGGCTTCCCTGACCATGTGGAATTGTAAGTCAATTAAACCTCTTTTCTTTATAAATTACCCAGCCTCAGATATGTCTTTATTAGCAGCATGAGAATAGACTAATACAACCTGTATGCCAGAAAGTCTAGAAGCACCTGTGGACTCTGGCAGATAAGTAGCTGGGTTTATGGTTTGGCAGGCTTTAAGGGTTATGTCTGGAGTGTCTAGCAATAAGCCCTGATACTTTCATAAATGTTCTCTTACTATTCACTGCTGCACTTAACTTCTAGGACCACCTTCCCTTGGTGTGGGGTCAAAAACCTGTAGGTGCTGTTCTAATGTTAGTTTATTAGCTTTGCCTGCTAGAAAAGTGGTAGTGGAAATAGCTCTAAGACATCAAGGCCACCCTAAGGCCACCTGGTCAATCTGCTTAGAAAATTAGGCTGCTGGTCTTGGAATGTTCCCCAGTTTGGGGACAAGATTACCCAAGGCCTATGCCTTGCTTTTTGGTCACATAAAGAAAAAATGGTTCATCCAACTTGGGGACTCCCATGGCTGCAGCAGAGCCCAATTTCTCCTTGAGAGTATTGAAGGTTTGCTTGCAGTTCTCATTACATTCTAGGAGCTCTAAATATTTCCATTAGTGTATCATATAAAGACTTGGCTACATGCCCAAATCTGGGCACCCATAAGCAGCAGTACCCAGCCATCTCTTAAAAAAGCCCACAGTCATTTTTTGGACAGGGACTGTTGGGTGACTAAAATAACTTTTTTATCTTCTAGGGAGGTTGATCAGTTCCAGAGTTTAAAACAGATTCCAAATATTTAAGTCTTTCAGTCAAAATCTGAGCTCTCTGTGGTGATGCCCTATATCTGCAAGTTCCCAGGAAATTTACCAACTTAACTTTATTATTATGAGTCTTCTTTATTTGGGTTAGCAATGAGCAAGTCACCTACATACTGAATAATTGTGTCCCTTTCCAATTATAGATTTGTTAAGTCCTTAGCTAGAGTATTTTCAAATAAGTGGGGGCTATCCCAGAACCCTTCAGAGATGACTGTCCAGGTTAGTTTTGTGGCTGAATGCATATCTGGATCAGTCCATTCAAAGGCAAACATATTATGAATCTGGATGCATTGAGATCCAGAAAAGTGAATCTTTCAGATTTAAGAATGTAAACCAGCTTGCATCCCCTGGGACATGGTAAGTATTGGGTACAATGAGGTGTATGGAGACAACTGCATTTCTTAATGCTGTAAGGGTTCTGACAAATCTGTACTTGCCATTAGGCTTTTTATCTGGTAACATGCGAGTATTGTAAGGAGACTCTCATGGGCTTCATAACTCATATGGCAAGAATTTGGCAATAAGGGGTTGAATTTCATGCTTCTTGCCTTAAAATATATTGTCTCTTCTGAGGTCGAGGAGTACTAGGCTGAAGTTGGATTTCAATGGGGGAGGTGTTTAGTGCGTTTCCCAGAGCCTGTGTGGCCCAATCCTCAAGATTTACTTAAGACAACACCTCAGGTGGTAAATGTGACAGCTCATTCTTAACCTTTTTTCCCCTGATGGGTCAGGAACAAAAGTAACAGTTTCTATGCTTTATGATCTGTGAAGGTGACCATGACTTGGTCTCCTCAGTCAATAAACCTCTCCCCAGTAAGAGGTCAGGCAATCAGACAGTACTAAAAAGGCAGGCGAGAAACCTAGAGGCTCTGGAGGACAACTTAGAAGATACAAAAAGGAGTGTTTTGGGGCTTGTCCATCATGAGAAGACAGGAGACCATTGAATTAAATCAGTACAGAGTAATCTGCTCCCACACCTAATACGAAGTTAATACTCCTACCTGCTATTTCAAGAGTCACCTGAGGCTCCTCCATCTCTCGATAGCTAGTAGTCCAATGGGAGTGGAGGTAGGAAGTATCAGGCCCCGCCACTTTTGTGTCTGCTGGGCTCTGATGATGGCTCCCTTGGAAGCACAGTGCATTTCCTTCGGCAGAGGCTTACCTTCCTACAGAAGGCACACAGATTTATACCCAAGGCGCAGTGGCCCAGAGGCACAGACTGCGATTTTCACTTTCTCACTTCCTCTGTGAAGGCCAGGGGTTAAGGGACGGCCTCTGAAGTGGTGGAGAGCACAAGGCTGCAGCTAGAAGCTGGGCCTCTTGGAAGATTTGCTTTATTTTATGTTTTCTCTGCTCAATTCCTGTGATGGAAAACTGCAAAATCCAAGTCTAAAATCTGATCCATGGGAGTCTGGAAGCCTAAGGATGCTTTTGGCAGCTTCCTGCAGATATAAGAAGGAGACCGTGCTATAAATTAAACTCCTAGAAATGCCTGTCCCTTTTTGGAGTCAGGGTCAGTGTTAGTGTATTTCCTCAAGGTCTAAATTATCCACCCTTGTAATAAGGCTGGGTTTTCATCTTTTCCCTGAGTAATTTTCCAGACTTTATAAAAATTAAAAAGCTGTATCACACTTTTTTTTATTCCTTCACGGAGTCAATCATAATTTTTTCTCTATATATCCTACTTTCTTCCTAATTCATTTGTTTTTTCTAGAATCTAGTTCTTTTGGGTCCTAGTCAGGCACTGCTGTGCCTCCTACTTGATAGGTGTCATGCCCCTGGTTGCAGGTTGCCACCCTATTAGCATGTGCTCTATCCACTCCCATAATGCACTGCTTTTCTACCATGCAGCAGGCGAACATAAATATATGCAAATACTGCCTGGTCAGATCATACGTCAAGGTTAGCCTTTTAAATTTGTCTATGAATTTTCCCGGAACCTCTGAAAACTGTTTTAGTTTTTCCTTGCATATGGCTAATTCAGATAAAGAAAAGTGTACATTTACCTATATAGTATGTGGAAAAGAAAGAGAGATCAGACTGTTACTATGTCTATGTAGAAAGAAGTAGACATAAGACACTCCATTTTGTTCTGTACTAAGAAAAATTCTTCTGCCTTGAGATGCTGTTAATCTGTAACCCTAGCCTCAACCCTATGTCACAGAAACATGTGCTGTGTCGACTCTAGTTTTAATGGATTTAGGGATATGAAGGATGTGCTTTGTTAAACAAATGCTTGAAGGCAGCATGCTTGTTAAAAGTCATCAGCACTCCCTATTCTCAAGTACCCAGGGATGCAAAACACTGTGGAAGGCCACAGGGACAACTGCCTAGGAAAGCCAGGTATTGTCCAAGGTTTCTTCCCATGTGATAGTCTGAAATATGGCCTCATGGGAAGGGAAGGACCTGACCATCCACCAGCCCGACACCTGTAAACGGTCTGTGCTGAGGAGGATTAGTAAAAGAGGAAAGCCTCTTTGCAGTTGAGGTAAGACAAAACCATCTGTCTCCTGCTCGTCCCTGGGCAACGGAATGTCTCAGTGTAAAACCCGATTGTATATTCCATCTACTGAGATAGGAGAAAACTGCCTTAGGGCTGGAGGTGAGACATGCTGGAGGCAATACTGCTCTTTAAGTAATTGAGATATTTATGTATATACACATCAAAAGCACAGCACTTTTTTCTTTACCTTGTTTATGTTGCAGAGACATTTGTTCACATGTTTTCCTGCTGGCCCTCTCTCCACTGTTACCCTATTGTCCTGCCACATCCCCCTCTCCGAGAAATGCCCGACAATGATCAATAAATACTAAGGAAACTCAGAGAATGGTGTTGGCGCTAGTCCTCCATATGCTGAGCTCTTGTCCCCTGGGCCCACTTTTTCCCTATACTTTGTCTCTGCATCTCTTTTCACAAGCCTCTAGTTCTACCTGACGAGAAACGCTCACAGGTGTGGAGGGACAGGCCACTCCTTCAATATAGTGTCCCTATTATCATCTGTCACTTCCCAGAGAGGGCAAATATTCAACTTTGCCAGCTGATAAGAGGCCCCACTACATGTTGTTCTGGTGAAGCTCGGGTGTTTCGAGAGTGGGGTATGTACGTAAGACAGGACTCGAAGGGCAGGGAGAAGATAATGAGCGGGCACTACATAACCCTGGAAAACTAGAAGAAATTAATAATATGTTGCACACCTCACTAGAACTGGAAGGAATCTGATTGTTTTCTTATGGTGTGCTCGGACTGGCAGGGGGAGTTCAGTCCCAGCTAAGAAAAGCCTAATATTAAGAGCAACTAGCATTAAAAGGGTAATCAATTATGTGCCATCCCTGTTTTGTCTTTTCCTCCATCAAACATATAGAAGCCCATTTTAATTTTTTATCCTGACCAAGCATCAGAGAAGCCTGTATATAATGTATTTCCTCCCTCTTAGTTTCTCTTCTATAAAACAAATGAAGCTGCAAAATAAGAGTCAGATCAAACAGGGGAAATAGGAAGGATGTAACTTATATATTGTAATGTATTAGTCCATTTTCTTTTTTATATATATATACTTTAAGTTTTAGGGTACATGTGCACAATGTACAGGTTAGTTACATCCGTATACATGTGCCATGCTGGTGTGCTGCACCCATTAACTCGTCATTTAGCATTAGGTATATCTCCTAATGCTATCCCTCCCCCCAGCCCCACCCCACAACAGTCCCCAGAGTGTGATGTTCCCCTTTCTGTGTCCATGAGTTCTCATTGTTCAATTCCCAGCTATGAGTGAGAACATGCGGTGTTTGGTTTTTTCTCCTTGCGATAGTTTACTGAGAATGATGATTTCCAGTTTCATCCATGTCCCTACAAAGGACATGAACTCATCATTTTTTATGGCTGGATAGTATTCCATGGTGTATATGTGCCACATTTTCTTAATCCAGTCTATCATTGTTGGACATTTGGGTTGGTTCCAAGTCTTTGCTATTGTGAATAGTGCCACAATAAACACACGTGTGCATGTGTCTTTAAAGTAGCATGATTTATAGTCCTTTGGGTATACACCCAGTAATGGGATGGCTGGGTCAAATGGTATTTCTAGTTCTAGATCCCTGAGGAATCGCCACACTGACTTCCACAAGGGTTGAACTAGTTTACATTCCCACCAACAGTGTATAAGTGTTCCTATTTCTCCACATCCTCTCCAGCACCTGTTGTCTCCTGACTTTTTAGTGATCTCCATTCTAACTGGTGTGAGATGGTATCTCATTGTGGTTTTGATTTGCATTTCTCTGATGGCCTGTGATGATGAGAATTTTTTCATGTGTCTTTTGGCTGCATAAATGTCTTCTTTTGAGAAGTGTCTGTTCATATCCTTTGCCCAGTTTTTGGTGGGGTTGTTTGTTTTTTTCTTGTAAATTTGTTTGGGTTCATTGTAGATTCTGGATATTAGCCATTTGTCAGATGACTAGGTTGCGAAAATTTTCTCCCATTTTGTAGGTTGCCTGTTCACTCTGATGGTGTTAGTCCATTTTCACACTGCTACGACAAATCTGACAAAACTCTCTCAGGAAAAAGTGACCTGCTGGGTTAAGAAAGCAGGGTCCAGCTGCCCTATACCAGCTCATCAAAGATGAGAGAAATGGTTAAGAAATGAGAGAAAACTGTTAAGAAAAAGTCTCATGTTCTCCATCTTGAGGGTAATTGTTTGCAAAGGGTTGTCATAAAAGAGGCTGTCACTAAACAGGCATATCTGATCTTATCATGTAGAGCTCTTAAATACCACATTTCAACTTCAGTCATGATGGCGAGGTTACTGCTGATCTTTTCTGATAATTATAGTAAAAAAATTCTAGGTTCCAAGACAATTCTTTTTTTCAGTATTACTTGGACAAGTGGCAAATTAAACAAGCAGTAGTTCAGAGTCAGAGAATCGCTGAGGAAAGTAAAAGCTAAACTGTTTGGGGCCTCTGTCCTGGGGCAGCCTCCAGGCTACTGCAAAACAGATGCGATGTGCAGAAAGGTGACAAGTTGTAGAGCACTCAGTTGAGGGACCGAAAGCACAAGTTGGACAGCCCAAAAAGAGAAAGTGGCAAACATCTTGTTTAGCCAAATCCATTCTTCTCAATATTCCCCAGGGCCTCTAACCCTGTGGGCCTGGCCTCTAATCTGAGTATGATAATAGTGGATAATCATTCTTGCCCACCAGAATGGCTTCACGACTCTAAAAGACAGCCCACTTGCCAGGTGTCAGCTGATTGATTCTGTGTGGATTGTTTTCCTTGGAGTGGAGGTCTTGTCTTGTTGTCCATTCATGGTGTTGCTGAAAGATGTTGCTGGAAAAGAGGGTCCTGATACAGACCACAAAGTAGGATTCCTAGATCTTCTACAGGAAAAAATTTGAGGCGAGTTAGAGAGCACAGTGAAAGAAGCAAGTTTATTAGAAATTACTCCATTACAGAGTTGGACATCCTCAGAAAACAAGAGCAGGAATGCATTGTCTTTTGTTAGTGTCTCTACTTATAAGTAACTATAAAGATAAAGAGTTATAATTAAACTTGGAAGGTGCAGATGTAGTCACTAAAGTCGTGGCTATTCGTTTTAACAATAACCATTATCCCATTGACCTAAGCTAGCTCATTAATAATATCCTTACAAAAATTGCTGCACTCTTAGGACATTTATACATTTTTCAGGCTTTGTGGAAGATGTCTTGTATGACCACAAATATTCTGCAATTGTAATTTGTGGCCAGTTAAAAAATGTGACTATTTTCAGACCATGAACATTAATCTTCTAGATGCCCTGTGAGTACCTAGCTACTCATATTAAGATAGAATATTCTAGTCATGTTTATTAAACTAGAAGCTAGGTAACCATGAGTTCCTCTAACACAGCAAGTCTACTCCTCAAGGAGAAAATGTATTTCTCAGGAATTTTGTGCATTTTGTTTAATGGCATTTGGTATGTTTACCAAAATGGCAGAAAAGAGTGAAATTACTCCTCAAAGATTTCTCGATTGGATATCAAATAAACAAAATGATTACAGTTAATATGCAATTTGATACAGTTGATATTCAGAAGAAATTTTGTTTGAAACAAAATGAGATTTTTATTGTTACTTATTTATTATTATTATTATTATTATTATTATTATTATTTTGAGACAGAGTCTTGCTCTGTTGCCCAGGCTGCAATGCAGTGCACTATCTTGGCTCACTGAAACCTGTGCCTCCCGGGTTCAAGCAATTCTTCTGCCTCAGCCTCCCAAGTAGCTGGGATTACAGGCATAAATCACCACACCCAACTAATATTTGTATCTTTAGTAGAGATGGGGTTTTCCTCTGTTGGCCAGGCTGGTCTCAAACCCCTGACAACAAGCGATCTGCCCACCTTGGCCTCCCAAATAGCTGGGATTACAGGTGAGAGCCACCACTCCCAGTCACAATGAGGTTTTTAAATAATTCTGATTTCCTGCTGTTGAGCAGGGAGCTGAGCAAATTCAACAGATCATGGGCCTATACTAGGGGAAGACTGAGGACAAACTCTAGAACACATGTGATTAAATTAATTACAATGGAAACTAAATCAAATTTAGTAAGGCCACACCTCTTAGTTGCAAGATGTTTCCCCACATTTTGAAATGCGATGTTATTCCATGGAAAAGAAAACTAGTGTTTATCTCCAGAGTAAAGAATAGAGTTCCCTGCAATGATTGATTGACTGAGAACTATGGCTCAAGATTTAAAATCCTTCTTTTTACCTTTTATAAACTAAAAATAAATTTCTAATCCCCTGTTGATTAAATGGACCTCTCTTCTTGGATAAGGACTTTCCAAAGTTAACCTGAAAAGCTAGTTCAAGCCATGGGTCACACATACCTCATTATACTCTCCTCCCTTTTGTTTTAATTTTAATTTCAATTTCAATTTTGAATTTATATTTGTGGGTACATAGTTGGTGTATATATTCATGGGGGTACATGACACACTTTGATGCAGTCATGAAATAAGTAATACATAATAAAAAACGGGGTATCTGTCCCCTCAAGCATTTATAGCTTGTGTTATAAACAATCCAATTATACTCTTTTAGTTTTTTTAAATGTGGAATTAAATTATTTTTTACTATAATCACCGTGTTGTGCTATCAAATGCTGTCTTATTCATTCTTTCTAACAATTGTTTTTTTACCCATTTAGCATCCCCACTATCCCCTTGTTCCCTCCCTGCCCTTCCCAGCCTCTGGTAACCATCCTTATACTCTCTACCTCTATGACACCAATTGTTTTGAATTTTAGGACCCACAAATAGTGAGAACATGTGACATTTGTCTTTCTGTGTCTGACATTTCACTTAACATAAAGACTTTCACTTCCATTTATGTTATTGCAAATGGAAGGCTCTCATTATTTCTTACAGCTGAATAGTACTCCATTGTGTATATGTACCACATTTTCTCTATCCAGTCACCTGTTGATGGACATTTAGGTTCCTTCCAAATCTTGGCTATTATAAACTTTGCTGTAGCAAACATGAGAGTGCCAATAGGTCTTTGATTTTCTAATTTTTTTTCTTGTAGGCATATAATGAGCAGTGGGATAGCTGGACCATATAGTAGCTCTAGTTTTAGTTATATCGGGAACATCCAAACTGTCCTTAAATGTGCTCCCAACAGCAGTGTACAAGGGTTCCTTCACTCGACATACTCACCAGCATTTGTTTTTGACTGACTTCTGGATAAAAGCCACCTTAACTGGGGTGAAATGATATCTCATTTTGGGTTTGATTTGCATTTCCATGATGATCAGTAATCTGGAGCACCTTTTCATTTGCCTGTTTCACATTTGTATGTCTTCTTTTCATAAATGTCTATTTAAATTTTTTGTCCACTCTTTATTTGGGTTATTATTTTTTCTATGGAATTTTTTGAACTCAATATATTGTAGTGTATTAGTCTGTTCCTGCACTGCTATAAAAAAATACCTGAGACTGTGTTATCTATTTATTTACTGAGATGTAGTCTTGATCTGTTGCCCAGACTGAAGTGCAGTGGTGCAATCTCGGCTCACTGCAACCTCCACCTTCTGATTCAAGCAATTCTCTGCCTCAGCTCCTGAATAGCTGGGATTACTGGCACCTGCCACCATGCCTGGCTAATTTTTGTATTTTTAGTGGAGACAGGGTTTCACCATCTTGGCCAGGCTGGTCTTGAACTCCTGACCTCGTGATCCACCCTCCTCAGCCTCCCAAAGTGGTGAGATTACAGGCATGAGCCATGGCACCTGGCAAGACTGGGTAATTTATAAAGGAAATGGGTTTAATTGACTCACAGTTCCACATGGCCGGGGAGTACTCAGGAAACTTCCAATAATGGCAGATGGGGAAGCAGGCACCTCTTACATGACAGCAGGAGAGAGAGCATTTATGTGAAGCAAAAGGGGAAGAGTCCCCTATAAAACCATCAGATTTCCTGAGAAATCACTCATTATCAGAAGAACAGCATGGGGGAAACCAAACCCATGATCCAATGGCCTTCTACCAACCTCTCCCTCAACATCTGGGGATTACAATTCAATATGAGATTTGGGTGGGGACACAAATCCTAACCATATCATGTAGCTGTTAATTGCTTTTCAGATGGATAATTTACAAATATTTTCTCCCATTCTGTGGATTTTCACTTCACTTTGTTTCTTGTTTCTTTCACTTTAAAAAGGCTGTCTGACTTTCTGTAATCCGATTTGTCCATGTTTGTTTTAGTTGTCTGTGCTTCTGGGGCATTATTTAAGGAATTTTTGCCCAAACCAATGCCCTAAAGAGTTTCCCCAATGTTTTCTTGTAAAAGTTTCGTGGTTTGAGGCGTTAGGTTTAAGTCTTTAATTCATTTTAATTTGATTTTTGTAAGTGGCAAGAAATAGGGTTCTAGTTTTATTCTTCTGCCTATGGCTTGCCAGTTTTCCCAGCCCTATTTATTACAAAAGCTGTCTCATTTTTTATTGCATATTCTTGGCACTTTTGTTGAAATTTAATTTAGCTGCCCCTCCCATAGGATTCCAGAACACTGCTATGAGGGTCTGAATGTTTGTCCCTCGCATAGGATTCCAGAACACTGCTGCTGGGTTCCAAACGTTTGTCACATAAGATTCCAGAACACTGCTACGAGGGTCTGAATGTTTGTTCCTCACAGGGTATTCCAGAACACTCTTGCTGTGGTCTGAATATTTGTCCCTCACATAGGATTCCAGAACACTGCTATGAGCGTCTGAATGTTTGTCCCTCACACAGAATGCCAGTTTTACCAGACATATTTATTACAAAACTGTCTTATTTTTTATTGTACGTTCTTGGCACTTTTGTTGAAAATTAATTTAGCTGTATGAGTTTGTTTCTCAGGTCTCTATTTCGTTCCATCTGTCTTTATGTCTGTTTTTATGCTAGTGTCATGTTGTTTTAATTACTACAACTTAGTAGTATAATTTAAAACCAGGTAATGAAATTCCTCCAGTTTTGTTTTATATACTCAGCATAGCTTTGACAATTATGGTGTTTTGTGTTGTTTCCATATAAATTTCAGAATTTTTTTTCTATATCTGTGAGGAATGTCTTCTTTTTTTTTTTTTTTTTTTTTTTTGGTGGCGTCTTGCTCTGTCACCTAGACTGGAGTACAGTGATGTGATCTGGGCACAGTGCAACCTCCACCTCCTGGGTCCAAGCAATTCTTTGCCTCAGCCTCCTGAATGGCTGGGATTACAGGCACCCGCCACCATACCTGGCTAATTTTTTGTATTATTAGTAGAAGTGGGGTTTCACCAAGTTGGCCAGGCTGGTCTTGAACTCCTGACCTCATGATCCACCAACTTCGGCCTCCCAAAGTGCTGGGATTACAGGCATGAGCCACTGCCCCTGGCCTGTTATTTTGATAGAGATGGCATGAAATTTATAGATTGCTATGGATAGTACGGACATTTTTAAAAAAATACTGATTCTTCCAATCTGTGAAAATAAAAATATCTTTCCAATTTTTGGGTCCTTTTTCATTTCTTTTATCACTGTTTTACAGTTTTAATTGTTGAGAACTTTTATTTCTTTGGTAAATTCCCACATATTTTGTTTTATTTGTGGCTACTGCAAATAGTATTACATTTTTGAATTCTTTTTCAGTTTGTTGACTGCTGGCATATAGAAACCCTACTGATTTGTATGTGTTGATTTCATATTCTGCAAATTTACTCAAGTCATTACCTCTAATAGATTTTGGTGGATGTATTAGGCCATTCTCATATTGCTATAAAAAGTAATCAGTGACTGGTTAATTTATAAAGAAAATAGGTTTAATTGGTTCATGTTTCTACAGACTGTACAGAAAGCATAGCACTGGCTTCTGCTTCTGGGGAAGCCTCTGACAACTGACAAGGTGAAAAATAAATCCAGTGCTTGCACATCACATGGTAAGTGCGAGGGCAGGGGGGAAGTGTTACACACACTTATAGATAACCAGCTCTGATAAAAACTTACTATTGTGGGAATGGCACCAAAGGAAATGATGCCAAACTGTCTGTGGAAATCTTGCCCTCATGATTCAATCACCTCCCCTCTAGGCCCACTTCCAACATTGAGGATTATATTTCAATATAAGATTTTGGTGGGAATACACATCCAAACTGTATCATTTTGCCCTTGGCCGTTCCAAATCTCAAATCCTTCTCATATGTCAAAATACAGTCATGACTTCCCAATAATCCCCAAAGTCTTAACTAATTTCAGCCTTAACTCAAAAGTCAAAAGTCTCATCTAAGACAAAGCTAATTTCTTCCTCCTATAAGCCTGTAACATAAAGAAACAAATTAGGTTCTTCCAAGATACAAATGAGGCAGAGACATTGGGTAAATACTCCTATTCTAAAAGGAAGAAATCAGCCAAAAGAAAGCGGTCACAGGATCTATGAAATTCTGAAACCCAGTAGGGCAGTTATTGAATTGTAAGGCTCCAAAATAATTATTTTTGACTCTGTGTCCCATTTCCAGGGCATGTTAATGCCTTGGGAAGGTTCTACCTTGTGACTTTGCATGGTTCAGCCCCCACAGCTGCTCTCATGGGCTGGCATACTATGCCTCTGGCTTTTCAAGGTGCAAGGTGCAGGCTGTAGCTAGATCTACCATTCTGGGGTCTGAGGTCTGGAGGACAGTGATCCTCTCCTCACAGATCTACTAGGTCATGACCCAGTGGGGAGCCTTCCTGGGGACTGTCACCGCACATTTCTTTTCTCCATTGTTTTAGTAGAGGATCCCCATGAGGGCTCCACACCTGCAACATGCTTCTGCCTGCACACCCTGTCTTTTTCATACATCCTTTGAAATAAAGGTGGAGACACCCAAGTCTCAACTACTCGCATTTGGTAAACCCACAGGCCTAACCCCACATGGACGCTACCAAGGTTATGGCTTGCACTCTCTGAAGCAGTGACTGGAGTTGTAACTGGGTCAATATGAGCTACACCTGGAGCTGAAGCAGTGGCAAGGATGCAGTGAGCTTTGTTCCAAAGCTACTCAAGGCAGCAGGTCCTAGACCTGATCCCAGAAACTATTCTCTTCTTTTAGGCCTCAGGGCCTGTGATGGGTTGCTGCCTTTCAGATTTCTAAAATGCCTTCAATTCCTCTTTCCCATTGTCTTGGCTATCAACACTTGCTTTTTTTTAGATTATACAAATATCTCTAACAAGTGGTTGACCCATATGCTGCTTGAGTTCCTCTCTTATAAAAGCTTTTTATATTTCAGCCACATGACTAGGCTGAAAAGTTTTCAAGCTTTTACATTATGCTTCTTTTGTAAGTATAAGTTACTACTTATTTTATTTTTATTTTTTTGCTAGAACATGTGAGCATAGGTTGTTAGAGGCAGCCAGGTCACATCGCAAATGCTTTGCTGCTTAGACATTTTTCCAACAGAAACCCTAAATCATCAATTTCAAATTCAAACTTTTTTATATCCCTAGTGCATGACAGAAATTCAGCCAACCACTTTGCTAAGACAACATGCATGACCTTTGTTTCAGTCCCAATAAGTTTCTAGTTTTCATCTGAGACCTTCTCAGCCCGGCCTTCACTGTCCAGATCACTATCAGCATTTTGGTCACAGACATTCAACCAGTCTCTAAGAAAATCTCAACTTTCTCTCATTTTTCTGTTTTCTGAATCCCACAAATTCTTCCAACTTCTGCCTGTTTACCCAATTACAAAGCTGATTCCACATTGTGGGGTATTCTTATAACTACTTTCCATTCCTTGGTGCCAATTTTTGTATTAAGCTATTTTTGCAACACTATGAGAGTGGGACTGGATAATTAATTTTTTACAAAGTAGGTTTAAGTGGCTTATGATTCTACAGGCTGTAGAGAAAACATAGTACTGGTATATGCTTCTGGGGAGGTCTATGGAAGTTTACAGTCATGGCAGAAGTTGAAGCAGAATCTTGCACATCACAGGGCAAAAAGCAGAAGCAAAAAACAGAGGGGCGAGTTGTTACACAGTTTTAAATAACCAGATTTTATGGGAACTCACTATCATGAGGATAGCACCAAATGTGATGGTGCTAAGCCATTTATAGTAATCTACCCCAATGGTTAAATCACCTTTCAACAGGCCCATCTCCAACATTGAGAATTACATTTAAATATGAGATTCGGGAGGGAACACACATTCAAACCCTATCAGAGGAGTATTTATGCCTTTTCCAATATAACATTATAACATTGGCAAAAAAAAAAAAAAAAAAAGGTAATTTGACTTCTTTTCCAATTAGGATGCGTTTTATTGCTTTCTCCGGTCTGATTGCTCCAGATAGGACTTTCAGCATTATGTTGAATAACAGTGGTAAAAGTGGACATTCTTGTCGTCTTCCAGATTTTAGAGAAAAGGCTTTTAGTTTTTCCCCTCTTAGTGTGTTACTAGCTGTGGGTCTGTCATATATGACTTTATTATGTTGAGGTATGTTCATTCCATACCCAGTTTTCAAAGGGCTTTTTATTATTAAAGAATATTAAATTTTATCAAAATTTTTTAGCATAATTGAAATGATTATATGGATTTTGTCCTTTTTTTTTTTTTTTTTTTTTGAGATGTAGTCTCCCTCTGTCACCCAGGCTGGAGTGTAATGGCATGATCTCAGCTCAATGCAACCTCTGCCTCCCAGGTTCAAGTTATTCTCCTTCTTCAGCTTCCTGAGTAGCTGGGATTACAGGTGCTCACCACCATGCCTGGCTAATTTTTGTATTTTTAGTAGAGACGTAGCTTCGCCATGTTGGCTAGACTGGTTTCAAACTCCTGACCTCAGGTGATCCACCCACCTCGGCTTCACAAATTGCTGGGATTACAGGTGTGAACCACTGTTCCTGGCCCCTTCATTCTCTTTATGTGATCTATCTCATTCATTGATTTGTATGTTGAACTGTCCTTGCATCCCTGGAATAAATCCCACTTGGTCATTATGAATTACCTATTTATGTATTGTTTAATTCAGTTTGCTAGGCGTTTTGCAAATTTTTGCACCAATATTCTCCACTCCACTCTACTTCACTCTACTATTCCACTACATTCCACTCCATTCCTTCCCACTCCACTCTACTCCACTCCACTCCATTCCATTAAACTCCAACCATTTCCAATCCACTCCATTCCACTCCATTCCACTCCATTCCATTCCACTCCATTTCATTTCATTGCACTCCACTCCACTCCACTCCATTCCACTCAACTCCATTCCATTCCACTCAATTCCACTCCACTCCACTCCATTTCTCTCCACTGCATTCCATTGCACTCCATTCCATTCCATTCCACTCCACTCTACTCCATTCCATTCCACTCCATTACATTCCACTCCACTCCACGCCATTCCCCTCCTGTACATTCCTTTTCACTCCACCTCATTCCATTCCACTCAACTCTGCTCCATTTCCCTCCACTCCACTCCCTTCCACTCCATTCCATTTCACTCCATTCCAATCCAATCCATTCCATTACACTCCACTCCATTCCATTACACTCCACTCCACTCCATTCCATGCGGCTCCACTCCACTCCACTCCACTCCACTCTGCTCCATTCCATTCCATTTCATTCCACTCCACTCCTTTCCACTCCATTCATTTCCATTCCTCTACACTCCATTCCACTGCACTTCATTCTACTCCATTCTCCTCCACTCCACTCTATTCTGCTCCACTACAATTCATTCCACTCTACTCCATAACATTCCACTCCATTCCACTCCATTTCATTTTATTCCATTCCACTCCACTCAAGTTTTCTGCACTCCATTGTATTCCACTCCATTCCATTCCATTCCACACCAATCCATTCCATTCCACTCCACTCCATTCCACTCCACTCCACTCCATTCCACTCCACTCCACTCCACTCCATTCTCTTCCATTCCACTCCACTCCATTCTCTTCCATTCCACTCCACTCCACTCCATCCGACTCCACTCCCTTCCATTCCAGTCAATTCAACTCCACTCCACTCCATTCCACTCCTGTCCATTCCATTCCACTCCGCTCCATTCCACTCCATTCAACTCCATTCTATTTCATTCCATTCCACTCCACTCCATTCAACTCCACTCCATTCCACTCCAATCTACTCAATTCCATTCCACTCTTCTTCATTCCATTCCACTCCACCCCACGCCACCACACTCCAATTCATACCAATCCTCTCCACTCCAGTCCACTCCATTCCACTTAACTCCATTCCATTCCACTCCAATCCATTCCACTCCCATCTACTCCTCTCCACCGCACTCCACTCTGTTCCATTCTATTCCATTCCTTTCCATTCCACTACACTCCATTCCACTCCATTCTATTCCATTCCTTTCCTCTCCACTCCATTCCAATCCAGTCCATTCAATTCCACTCAATTCCACTGAACTCCACTCCATTCCACAGCACTCCATTCCATTCCACTCCACTCCATTCCATTCCAAAAAATTTCACTACATTTTATTCAACTCCATTCCATTCCACTCCACTCCACTCCATTCACCTCCATTCCACAGCATTCCACTCCACTCCATTACATTACACTCAACTCCATTCCATTCCCCTCCACTCCATTCCATTCCACTCCACTCCATTCCATTCCACTCCACTCCATTCCACTCCAATCCACTCTGTTCCACTCCACTCCATTCCACTACAATCCATTTCTTTCTACTCAACTCCATTCCATACGGTTCCATTCCACTGCACTCCACTCAACTCCATTCCACTCCATTCTATTCCATTCCACTCCATTCTATTCCATTCCACTCGAATCCACTCCATTCCACTCCACTCCATACGATTCCACCCAATTCCACTCTGCTCCACTCCATTCCACTCCACTCCATTCCATTCCATTCCATTCCATCATTTTCCATTCCACTCCACTCCATTCCATTCCTCTGCACTCCACTCCACTCCACTCCTTTCCACTCCACTCCATTCCACTACACTCTTTCCATTCCACTCCACTCCACTCCATTCCACTACACTCCATTCCACTCCACTCCACTCCACTTCTATTCCACTCCACTCCACTTCATTACACTCCACTCCATTCCATTCCAATCCACTCCATTCCATTCTACTGCATTCCATTCCACTCCACTCCATTCCATTCCACTCCAATCCGTTCCACTCCACTCCATTCCACTCCATTCCATTCCATTTCACTCAACTCCTTTCCAGTCCACTCTACTCAACTCCACTCAATTCCACTCCATTGGACACCATTCCTCTTGACCCCGTCCCATTCCACTCAACTTCACTTTATTCTTCTCCACTCCATTCCACTCCACTCAACTCCATTCCACTCTATTCTATTTCATTCCACTCCACTCCACTCCATTCCATTCAATTCCAGTCAATTCCACTCCGCTCCTCTTCATTACACTCCACTCCATTCCATTCCAGCCCACTCCACTCCACCACACTCCAATCCATTCCACTCTTCTGCCCTCCACTCCACTCCATTCCATTCCATTCAATCCCATTCCACTCCACTACATTCCACTCCATTCTCTTCCATTCCTCCCCACTCCATTCCAATCCACTTCACTCCACTCCATTCCCCTCTACTCCACTCCACTCCACTCAACTCCACTCCACTCCATTCAATTCCACTCCACTCCATTCCACTCCATTCTATTCCGTTGCACTCCACTGCATTCAAATCCACTTCACTTCACTCCATTCCACTCTGTTCTATTCTGTTCCACTCCACTTCATTCCATTCCAAACCACTCCATTCAATTCCACTCAATTCCACTGCACTTCACTCCATACCACTCCACTTCATTCCATTCCAAACCACTCCATTCAATTCCACTCAATTCCACTGCACTCCACTCCATACCACTCCACTGCATTCCATTCCACTCCACTCCACTCCATTCCAAAACACTTCACTCCATTCCCTTCCCCTCCATTGCACTGCACTCCACTCCACTCCTCTCCATTCCACTCCATTCCCTATCATTCCACTCCACTCCATTCCATTCCACTCCACTTCACTCCACTCCTTTCCACTATATTCTATTCAGTTCCACTCCACTCCAATCCATTCCACTGCACTCCATTCCATTACACTTAATTCCACTATGCTCCACTCCATTCCACTAGGCTCCAGTCCATTCCACTACGCTCCACTCCATTCCCCTCCACTCCTTTCCATTCCCCTCCACTCCATTCCAATTCTCTCCACTCTAATTCCATTCCATTCCAATCCATTCCATTCCACTCCACTCCATTCAACTCCTGTCCATTCCATTCCACTCCACTCCATTCCTTTCCACTCCACTCCATTCCATTCCACACCACTCTGTTCCATTCCTTTCCACTCCTTTCCATTACACTCCACTCCACTCCAATCCATTTCACTGCTGTCCACTCCTTTCCACTTCACTCCATTACATTCCACTCAACTCCACTCCATTAGACTGCACTCCACTCCACTCCATTCCACTTAACTCCATTCCTTTCCACTCCAATCCATTCCACTCCAATCCACTCCTCTCCACTGCACTCCACTCTGTTCCATTCTATTCCATTCCTTTCCATTCCACTCCACTCCATTCCACTCCATTCTATTCCATTCCATTCCACTCCACTCCATTCCAATCCAGTCCACTCGATGCCACTCAATTCCACTGCACTCCACTCCATTCCACTGCACTCCATTCCATTCCACTCCACTACATTCCATTCCAATAAATTTCACTACATTTTATTCAACTCCATTCCATTCCACTGCACTCCACTCCATTGCCCTCCATTCCATAGCATTCCACTCCACTCCATTACATTACACTCAACTCCATTCCATGCCCCTCCACTCCATTCCATTCCACTCCACTCCATTCCATTCCACTCCACTCCATTCCACTCCAATCCACTCTGTTCCACTTCACTCCATTCCACTACAATCCATTCCATTCTACTCCACTCCATTCCATATAGTTCCATTCCACTGCACTCCACTCAACTCCATTCCACTCCATTCTGTTCCATTCCACTCGAATCCACTCCATTCCACTCCACTCCATTCGATTTCACCCAATTCCACTCTGCTCCATTCCATTCCACTCCACTCCATTCCATTTCATTCCATTCCATAATTTTCCATTCCACTCCACTCCATTCCATTCCTCTGCACTCCACTC
This sequence comes from Pongo abelii, assembly GCF_028885655.2. Lineage (NCBI taxonomy): Eukaryota > Metazoa > Chordata > Mammalia > Primates > Hominidae > Pongo > Pongo abelii. The sequence goes on along the minus strand of NC_085929.1, from coordinate 12,959,407 downwards.
CACTCCTTTCCACTCCACTCCATTCCACTACACTCCCTTCCATTCCACTACACTCCACTCCATTCCACTACACTCCATCCATTCCAATCCATTCCATTCCACTCCACTCCACTCCACTTCCATTCCACTCCACTCCACTTCATTACACTCCACTCCATTCCATTCCAATCCACTCCACTCCATTCTACTGCATTCCATTCCACTCCACTCCATTCCATTCCACTCCAATCCGTTCCACTCCACTCCATTCCACTCCATTCCATTCCACTCCACTCCTTTCCAGTCCACTCTACTCCACTCCACTCAATTCCACTCCATTGCACACCATTCCTCTTGACCGCATCCCTTTCCACTCAACTTCCCTTTATTCTTCTCCACTCCATTTCACTCCACTCCACTCCATTCCACTCTATTCTATTCCATTCCACTCCACTCCACTCCATTCGATTCCAGTCAATTCCACTCCGCTCCTCTTCATTACACTCCACTCCATTCCATTCCAGTCCACTCCACTCCACCACACTCCACTCCATTTCACTCCTCTGCCCTCCACTCCACTCCATTCCATTCCATTCAATTCCATTCCACTCCACTACATTCCACTCCATTCTCTTCCATTCCACTCCACTGCATTCCACTCCACTTCACTCCACTCCATTCCCCTCCACTCCACTCCACTCAACTCCATTCCACTCCATTCAATTCCACTCCACTCCATTCCACTCCATTCTATTCCATTGAACTCCACTCCATTCAACTCCACTTCACTTCACTCCGTTCTACTCCATTCTATTCCATTCCACTCCACTTCATTCCATTCCAATCCACTCCATTCAATTCCACTCAATTCCACTGCACTCCACTCCATTCCACTCCACTGCATTCCATTCCACTCCGCTCCACTCCATTCCAAAACACTTCACTCCATTCCCTTCCCCACCATTCCACTGCACTCCACTCCACTCCTCTCCATTCCACTCCATTCCCTACCATTCCACTCCAATCCATTCCATTCCACTCCACTTCACTCCACTCCTTTCCACTATATTCTATTCCGTTTCACTCCACTCCAATCCATTCCACTGCACTCCATTCCATTACACTTAATGCCACTATGCTCCACTCCATTACCCTCCACTCCTTTCCATTCACCTCCACTCCATTCCATTTGTATCCACTCTATTCCATTCCATTCCAATCCATTCTATTCCACTCCACTCCATTCCACTCCTGTCCATTCCATTGCATTCCGCTACATTCCTTTCCACTCCACTCCGTTCCATTCCACACCACTCTGTTCCATTCCATTATACTGCCTTCCACTCCAATCCGTTTCACTGCTGTCCACTCCTTTCCACTCCACTCCATTCCATTCCACTCAACTCCACTCCATTAGACTGCACTCCACTACACTCCATTCCACTTAACTCCATTCCATTCCACTCCAATCCATTCCACTCCAATCTACTCCACTCCATTCCAATCCACTCCTCTCCACTGCACTCCACTCTGTTCCATTCTGTCCCATTCCTTTCCATTCCACTATTCTCCATTCCACTCCATTCTATTCCATTCCATTCCTCTCCACTCCATTGCAATCCCGTCCTTTCGATTCCACTCAATTCCACTGCACCCCACTCCATTCCACTGCACTCCATTCCATTCCACTCCACTCCATTCCATTCCAATAAATTTCACTACATTTTATTCAACTCCATTCCATTCCACTCCACTCCACTCCATTCCCCTCCATTCCATAGCATTCCACTCCACTCCATTCCATTCCACTCCACTCCATTCCACTCCAATCCACTCTGTTCCCCTCCACTGCATTCCACTACAATCCATTCCATTCTACTCCACTCCATTCCACTCAAATACACTCTGTTCCACTCCACTCCATTCCACTACAATCCATTCCATTCCACTCCACTCCATTCCATACAGCTCCATTCCACTGCACTCCACTCAACTCCATTCCACTCCATTCTATTCCATTCCACTCGATTCCACTCCATTCCACTCCACTCCATTCCATTCCATTCCGTCATATTCCATTCCACTCCACTCCACTTCCATTCCACTCCACTCCACTTCATTACAGTCCACTCCATTCCATTCCAATCCACTCCATTCCATTCTACTGCATTCCAATCCACTCCACTCCATTCCATTCCACTCCAATCCGTTCCACTCCACTCCATTCCACTCCACTCCATTCCATTTCACTCCACTCCTTTCCAGTCCACTCTACTCCACTCCACTCAATTCCACTCCATTCCACACCATTCCTCTTGACCCCATCACATTCCACTCAACTTCCCTTTATTCTTCTCCACTCCATTCCACTCCACTCCTTTCCATTCCACTCCACTCCATGCCACTCCACTGCATTCTATTCCGCTCCACTGCTTTCCACTCCTCACCACTCAACTCCAATCCACCCCACTCCATTCCACTCCTTTCCATACCATTCCACTCCACTCCATTCAATTCCACTCCACTCCATTTCATTCCACTCCACTCCAGTCGTTTCCACTCCACTGCATACCACTCCACTCCATTCCATTCCACTCCACTCCTTTCCATTCCATGCCACTCCATTCCTTTCCATTCCAATCCACTCCATTCCACTCCCCTCCATTCCTCTTCAGTACATTCCACTCCATTTCATTCCCTTCCACTCCATTCCATTCCATTACTTTCTTTTGACAGGATCTCACTCTGTCACCCATGCTGGTGTGGAGTTATACAATCTCAGCTAACATTTCATTTCACCATTCCATTTCATTCCATTCCACTGCACTCCTCTCCACTCCACTCAATTCCACTCTACTCCACTCCAATCCATTCCATCCCGTACGTTTCCAGTCTCTCCCATTACACTCCTTTCTTTGACAAGATTTCCCTCTGTCACACAGGCTGAAGCGCAGTGGCACAATCTCAGCACAAATTTCTTCCTTCCATTCCATTCCATTTCGTTCCACTCCACTCAACTCCACTCAAGTCCACTCCACTCCACTCCATGACACTCCAGTCCTCTCCATTCCAATCCATTCCATTGCACTCCACTCCACTCCACTCCATTCCATTCCACTCCACTCCATTCCATTCATCTCCATTCCATTCCATTCCACTTCACTCCATTCCATTTCACCCCACTCCATTCCACTCCACTCCATTCCATTTCACTCCACTCCATTCCACTCCACTCCTTTCCATTCCAATCCAATCCAATCCATTCCAATCCAATCTAATCCATTCCACTCCACTCCACTCCATTCCACTAAATTCCATTCCACTCCACTCCACTCCATGCTATTCCATTCTACTCCATTCCACTTCATTCCATTCCATTCCAATGCATTCCATTCCAATCCACTCCATTTCATTCCACTCCTTTCCATTCGATACCACTCCATTCCATTCCACTCCACTCCATTCCACTCCACTCCATTCCATTCCAATCCACTCCACTCCACTCCACTCCTATGCGTTCCATTTCACTGCATTTCATTCCATTCCTTTCTTTCGAGAGTATCTCACTCTGTCACCCAGCCTGGAGTGCAGTGGCACAATCTCATCTCACATTCCATTCCGTTCCATTCCACTCCACGCCACTCTGCTCCATTCGCTCCATTCCATTCATTTCCATTCCATTTCATTCCACTGAATTCCACTTCGTTCCACTACAATCCATTCCATTCCCCTCCACTAGTTTCTTTCGACAGGATCTCCTTCTATCACACAGGCTGTAGCTCAGTGCCAAAATCCCAACGCAGATTTCTCCATTTCGTTTCGGTCCATTCCGTTCAATTCTTTTCCATTCCATTCCATTCCTCTGCGTTCCACTCCACTCCACTCCACTCACTTCATTCCATAACATCTGATTCCGTTTATCTACATTCAACTCCTCTCCACTCCACTGCACTCCACTCCACTCCATTCCACTCTATCCCATTCCATTCTGCTCCATTGCACTGCATGCCACTCCGCCCCACTCCACTCCACTTCATTCCATTTCAGGCCATCCAATTCCATAGCATTCCATTCCTCTCCATTCCACTCCACTGCACTTCACTCCACTCCACTCCAGTCCACTCCGTTTCATTGCATTCCACTGCATTCCATTCCAAACCTTTCTTTCTAGACTGTCTCACTCTGTCACCCAGCCTGGAGTGCAGTGGCACAATTAAAGCTCACATTTCATTTTTCCACTCCATTCAGATGCTTTCCCCTTCATTCCACTCCACTCCACTCCACTCCACTCCACTCCATTCCACTCCACTCCACTCCACTCCATTCCACTCCACTCCACTACATTCTTTTCCACTCCACTCCATGCCTCACTACTCAATTCCATTTCACTCAACTCCACTCCATGCCACTAAACTACATTCCATTCCACTCCACTCCATTTCATTCCATTCCACTCCATTCCATTCCACTCCTTTCCATTCCATTCCAGTCCACTCCACTCCACTCCGTCCCACTCCATTCCATTCCATTCCACTCCACTCCACTTCATTCTATTTCACTCACTCTTGTCCACTCCATTCCAATCCACTCCACTCTTTTCCATTGCATCGCATTCCATTAAATTCCACTCCACTCCATTGCATTCCACTGCACTCCATTTCATTCCACTCCACTCCACTCCATTCCACTCCATTACATTCCAGTACATTCCAGTCCATTCCTTCTCACTCCTCTAAATTCAATTCCACTCCACTCCTTTCCACTCCACCTTACTCCACTCCATTTCATTCCATGTCACTCCATTCCATTCCATGCCACTCCATTCCATTCCATTCCTTTCTTTTGACAGGATCTCTCTCTGTCACCCATCCTGGTATGCAGTGGCCCAATCTCAGCTCACATTTCATTTCACCATTCCATTCCATTCCATTTCATTCCACTGCACTCCTCTCCACTCCATTCAATTCCACTCCACTCCTCTCCAATCTGTTCCATTCCATTCCATTCCAATCTCTTCCATTCCACTCTTTTCTTTCTACAGGATCTCATTCTGTCACACAGGTGTAAGCGCGGTAGCACAATCTCAGCACACATTTCTTCTTTCAATTCGACTCCATTCCATTTCCTTCCACTTCACTCCACTCCATTCCACTCCACTACACTCCACTCCATTCCAGTCCACTCCAGTCCATTCCACTGAACTCCATTGCACTCCATTCCACTCCATTACATTCCACTCCACTCCATTCCTTTCCACTCCACCACACTACAAACCATACCGTTCCATTCCATCCCATTACACTTCACTTCACTCTATTCCATTCCTTTCCACTCCGCTCCATTCCACTCCATTAAACTCCACTCCACTCCAATCCACTCCACTGTACTTCAATCCAGTCAATTCCATTCCATTCCATTCTATTCCATTCCATTCCATTAAATTCCTCTTCCCTCCATTCCATTCCATTCCACTCCACTGCATTCCACTCCATTCCACTTCACTCCATTCCTGTCTACTCCACTCCACTCCATTCCATTCCACTCCACTCTATTCCATTCCACTCCATTCGAATCCATTCCATTTTATTCCACTCCACTCATCTCCACTCCACTCCACTCCATTGCATTCCACTCCATTCCATTCCATTCCACTCCACTTCATTCCATTCCACTCCACTACACCCCATTCCACTCCATTCCACTTCACTCCATTCCCCTCTACTCCACTGCACTCCATTCCATTCCACTCCACTCTATTCCATTCCACTCCATAAGAATCCATTCCATTTTATTCCACTCCACTCATCTCCACTCCACTCCACTCCACTCCATTGCATTCCCCTCCATTCCATTCCATTCCACTCCACTTCATTCCATTCCACTCCCCTACACCCCATTCCACTCCATTCCACTCCATTCCAATTCACTCCATTCCCCTCTACTCCACTCTATTCCATTCCATTCCACTCCACTCTATTCCATTCCACTCCATTCGAATCCATTCCATTTTATTCCACTCCACTCATCTCCACTCCACTGCATTGCATTCCACTCCATTCCATTCCATTCCACTCCACTTCATTCCATTCCACTCCCCTACACCCCATTCCACTCCATTCCACTCCACTCCACTCCATTCCACTCCGTTGTATTCCATTCCACTCTGCTCCATTCAATTCCACTCATTTCCAATCCACTACACTCCATTCCACTCCACTCCATTCCATTCCTCTCCACTCCATTCCATTCGACTACACTCCATTCCATTGCAATCCACTGCACTCTTCTCCACTCCACTCCATTCCACTCCTCTCCACTCCATTCCACTCCACTCCCCTCCATTCCACTCCATTGTATTCCATTCCATTCTGCTCCATTCAATTCCACTCATTTCCAATCCACTACACTCCATTCCACTCCACTCCATTCCATTCCTCTCCACTCCATTCCATTCGACTACATTCCATTCCATTGCAATCCACTGCACTCTTCTCCACTCCACTCCATTCCACTCCTCTCCACTCCATTCCATTCCACTCCACTCCACTCCATTCCACTCCACTCCATTCCATTACTCACCAATCCATTCAATTCCTCTCCATTCCACTCAATTCCTCTGCACTCCATTCCATTCCACTCCACTCCATTCCAGTCCATTCCACTCCATTCCATTGCACTCCACTCCATTCCACTCCACTCCACTCCATTCCACTCCACTCCATTCCATTCCACGCCACTCCTTTGCACTCCACTCCACTCCACTCTATTCCACTCCATTCCATACCATTTCACTCCACTCAATTCCAGTCCACTCAACTCCACTCCATTCCTCAACACTCCATTACACTCCATTCCATTGCATTGCACTCTACCCACTCCAGTCCAATCCACTCCACTACATACCTCTCCAGTCCAATGCACTGCACTCCACTTAACTCCATTCCATTCCACTCCCCTACATTCCAGTCCACTCCACTCCATTCCATTCCATTGCAGTCCACTCCACTCCACTCCATTCCACTCCACTCCATTCCATTCCACTCCATTCTATTTCATTCCATTCCTCTCCACTCCAATCTACTACATTCTAATCCATTCCATTCCACTCTGTTCCTTTCCACTCCACTCCACTCCATGGCACTCCACTCCACTCCATTCCACTCCACTCCTCTCCACTCCACTACATACCACTCCTGTCCAATCCACTCCACTCTGCGTAACTCCATTCCATTCCGCTCCACTGCATTCCACTCCACTCCTCTTCATTCCATTCCATTCCACTACACTCGACTCCATTCTACTCCACTCCATTCCATTCCATTCCATTCCATTCCACTGCACTGCAGTCCATTCCATTCCACTCCACTCCATTCCATCCAACTCCACTTCTTTGCACGCCACTGCACTCCATTCCACTCCATTTCAATCCATTCCACTCCATTCCATTCCATTCCTTTCTTTAGACATGGTCTCACTCTGTCACCCATGCTGGTGTGCATTGGCACGATCTCAGTTCACATTCCATTTCACCATACCATTCCATTCCATTCCATTACACTGCACTCCACTCCAATCCACTGAATTCCATTCCACCCAAATCCATTCCATGCCATTCCATTCCAAATCCCTTCCATTCCACTCCATTCTTTCTACATCATCTCCCTCTGTCACACAGGCTGTAGAGCAGTGGCACAATATCAGCAAATATTTCTTCATTCCATTCCATTCCATTCCATTCCATTCCATTCAACTTCACTCCTCTCCACTCCACTCACTTCCACTTCACTCCACTCAATTCCACTCCATTTCATTCTAGTCCACTCCACTGCACTCCATTCCATTTCACTATGCTCCATTCCATTCCACTCCACTCCACTCCTTTCCATAAAGCTCCATTCCATTCCATTCCACTCCACTTCATTCCATTCCTTTCCACTGCACTCCATTCCATTCCCTCCACTCCACTCCATTCCATTCCAGTCCATTCCACTCCATTCCATTCCAGTCCACTCCATTCCATTCCACTCCACTCCACTCCAGCCCACTCCACTCCATTCCACTTCAGTCCAATCCACTCCAATCCACTTCACTCCATTCCATTCCACTCCCCTGCATTTCACTCCACTCCACTCCACTCCATTCCATTCCACTACACTCCATTCCATTCCACTCCGCTCAATTCCATTCCACTCCACTCAATTCCATTCTATTCCAATCCATTCCAGTCTTTTCCATTTCACTCTACTCCATTCCATTCCAATCCAGTCGGCTCCATTCCATTCTACTCTACTCCCTTCCTTCCCACTCCACTCAACTACTCTCCACTCCACTACTCTCCACTCCACTCCAATCCTTTCCATTCCATTCCACCCCGTTCCATTCCATTCCTTTCTTTGCACAGGATCTCATTCTGGCACAAAGGCAGCAGTGCAGTGGCACAATCTCATCCTACATATCTTTTCACCATTCCATTGCAATCCATTTCATCCTATTCCATTCCATTCTATTTCACTCCACTCCATTCCATTCCACTCCATTCCATTCCGTTCCAATCGATTGAATTCCATTCCACTCCATTCCATTCCATTCCTCTCCACTCCATTACTTTCCACTCCATTCCATTCTACTGCACTCCTTTCCATTCCACTCCACTCCACTCCATTCCACTCTACTCCACTCAATTCCATTCCACTCCACTCCACTCCATTCCATTCCATTCCATTCCACTCCACTCCATTCCACTCCACTCCCCTCCATTCCATTCAACTCCACTTCACTCCATTCAATTCTACACCTTTCCATTCCTCTCCTCTCCAGTCCATTTCATTCCACTGCAGTCCAAACCATGCAACTCCACTCCTTTGCACTCCACTCCACTCCTTTCCATTTCATTCCATTCCACTCCATTGCGTTCCATTCCTTTCTTTGGACAGGATCTCACTCTGTAACCAATCCTGGTGTGCAGTGGCACAATCTCAGCTTACATTTCATTTCACCATTCCATTCCAGTCCATTCTATTCGATTCCATTCCACTGCAAACCACTCCACTCCACTCAATTCCAATCCACTCCACACTCATCCATTCCATGCCATTCCATTTTAATCCCTTCCATTCGACTCCTTTCTTTCAACAGGATCTTCCTCTGTCACAAAGGCTGAAAAGCAGTGTCAAAATCGAAGCACACATTTCTTCATTCCATTCCATTCCATTCCAATCCATTCTAATCCACTACACTCCACCCAACTCCACACCATTCCATTCCACTCGACTCCATTCCACTCCACTTCACTTCATTCCATTGCATTCCATTCCACTCCACTCCACTCCATTCCATTCCACTCCACTCATTTCCATTCCACTCCACTCCATTCAATTCCACTCCACTCCACTCCATTCATTTCCTTTCAACTCCACTGCATTCCATTCCATTCCACTCCACTCCACTCCATTCCATTCCTTTCCACTCCACTGCATTCCATTGCACTCCACTCCTCTCCATTCGATTCCATTCCAGTCCATTCAACTCCATTCCATTCCACTACACTGCTTTCCATTCCACTCCACTCCACTCCTTTCCATAGAGCCCCATTCCATTCTGTTACAATCCACTCCATTCCATTCCCTTCCACTGCATTCCATTCGATTCCCTCCACTCCATTCCATTCCATTCCATTGCAGTCTATTCCACTCCATTCCATTCCACTCCACTCCATTACATTCCACTCCATTCCACTCCTTTCCATTACATTCCACTCCACTCCAGCCCACTCCACTCCATTCCACTTCAGTCCAATCCACTCCACTCCACTCCATTCCATTGCACTCCACTGCATTTCACTCCACTCCATTGCATTATATTCCACTAAACTCCATTCCATTCCACTCCACTCAATTCCATTCCACTCCACTCCATTCCATTCAACTCCACTCCACTCCATTCCATTCCAAACCAATCCATTCCACTCCTTTCTATTCTACTCCACCCCTTCCACTCCACTCCATTCCATTCCATTCCACTCCACTCCACTCGACTCCATTCCACTCAACTTCATTCCTCTCCATTCCATTCCACTCGATTCTATTCCACTCCACTCAACTCCACTCCACTCCAATCCACTCCACTCCTTTTCAACCCACTTCATTCCACTCCACTCCACTCCATTCCAATCCACTCCACTCTGCTCAATTCCATTCCACTCCACTCCATTCCATTCCATTCCACTCCATTCCATTCCATTCCATTCCACTCCTCACCATTTCATTGCACTCCACTAAATTCCACTCCTTTCTATTCCAATCTGCTCCATTCCATTCCACTCCACTCCATTCCATTCCACTCCACTACACTCCATTCCACTCCACTCCATTCCACTGCACCAGAATCCACTCCACTCCACTCCATTCCAATCCATTCCACTCCACTCCATTTCATTCCATTCCACTCCATTCCATTACATTCCTTTCTTTCCACAGGACCTCAGTCTGTCACAAAAGCTGGAGTGCAGTGGCACAGTCTCAGCCCACATTTGTATTCCCCATTCTATTGCAATCCATTCCATCCCATTCCATTCCATTCTATTTCTCTCCACTCCATTCCCTTCAAGTTCATTCCATTCCATTCCACTCCACTGAATTCCACTCCACTCCATTCCATTCCACTCCACTCCACTCCATTCCATTCCATGCCACTCCACTCCATTCCATTCCATTCCAGTCTATTTCACTCCATATCATTCCACTGCACTCCATTTGATTCCATTCCATTCCACTCCAGTCCAATCCACTCCACTCCACTTCACTCCTTTCCATTCCACTCCATGGCATTCAAATCCATTCCACTCTACTCCATTCCATTCCACTCCACTCCACTCCATTCCATGCCATTCCACTCCTCTCCACTCCATTCCATTCTTGTCCAGTCCATTCCACTCCATTCCATTCCACTGCACTCCATTCGATTCCACTCCATTCCACTCCAGTCCAATCCACTCCACTCCACTTCATTCCTTTCCATTCCACTCCATGGCATTCCAATCCATTCCACTCCACTCCATTCCATTCCACTCCACTCCACTCCATTCCATTTCAATCCAATCCATTCCACTCCATTCCCTTCCACTCCAATCCATTCCATTCCACTCCTTTCCACTCCATTCCTTTCCATTCCACTCCAGTCCTCTCCATTCCTTTCTACTCCATTCGGTTCCACTCCATTCCATTCCACTCAGCTCAACTCCACTCCACTCCACTCCTCTCCAATCCTTTCCAGTTCACTCCATTCCACTGCACTCGACTACATGGCAATCCACTCCACTCCACACAATTCCATTCGCCTCCAATGCATTCCATTCCATTCCATTCCGTTCCACTCCTCTCCATTTCATTCCACCACACTCCATTCCGCTGCATTCCGTTCCAATCCGCTCCATTCCCTTCCACTCCACTCCATTCCATTCCACTCCACTACACTCCTTTCCATTCCAATACCTTCCACTCCACTCCTCTTCACTCCAGTCCACTCCACTCCACTCCATTCCACTGCACTCCACTCCAGTCCACTCCACTCCACTCCATTCCTTTCCATTCCACTGCATTACATTCCATTCCTCTATTTCCACAAGATCTCACTCTGTCAGAATTTCTGAGGTGCAGTGGCACAATCTCAGCCCACATTTCTTTTCCCCATTCCGTTGCATTCCGTTCCATCCCATTCCATTACATTCTATTTCACTCCACTCCACTCCACTCCATTCCATTCCACTCTTTTCCAGTCCAAATTGACTCCATTCCACTCCACTCCACTCCACTCCATTCCATTCCATTCTATTCCATTCCACACCATTGCATTACATTCCTTTCTTTCGACAGGTTATCACTGTGAAACTCAGGCTGGAGTGCAGTGGTCCAATTTCAGGTCACATTACATGTCAACTTTTCATTGCATTGCATTCTGTTCCATTGCATTCCATTGCATTCCATTCCATTCCATGCCATTACTTTCCATTCCAAACCGTTCCATTCCATTCCTCTCCGTTTCACTCCACTCCACTTCACTCCCCTATGTTCCATTAAGTTCAATTCTATTCCACTCCAGTCCACTTCTCTCCACTCCACTGCACTCAACTCCACTCCATTCTACTCCATCCCATTCCATTCCACTCCATTCCACTGCACTCGACTCCACCCCACTCCACTCCAATTCACTCGATTCCATTCCCTCCCATTCCATTCCTCTCTATTCCACTCCACTCCACTTCACTCCACTCCACTCCAGTCAACTCCATTCTATTCCATTACTTTCCACTTCATTCCATTCCATTCCTTTCTTTCAAGAGTATCTCACTCTGTCATCAAGCCTGTAGCGCAGTGGCACAATCTCAGCTCACATTCCATTCCGTTCCGTTCTGTACCATTCCGTTCCGTTCCATTCCACTTCTCTCTAATCTGCTCCATTACATTCCAATCCATTCCATCCCATTCCAATCCATTCCGTTCCATTCCACTCGATTCCACTCTGATCCCCTCTAATACATTCCATTCCATTTCATTCCCTTCCACTCCTTTCTTTCAAGAGGTCACCCTCTGTCATACAAGCTGTAGAGCAGTGGCACAATCTCAGCACTTGATTCTTCATTCCGTTCCGTTATGTTGCATTCTATTCCATTCCGTTCCGTTCCGTTCCACTCCACTCCACAACATTCCATTACATCCGATTCCATTCTTCTCTATTCCACTCCTCTCCACTCCACTGTACTCTACTCCACTCCCTTCCATTCTATCCCCTTCAATTCCACTCCATTCTTCCGCACTCCACACCAACCCACTCCACTCCAATTCATTCCACTCCATTCCATCCCTCTGCTTTCCACTCTACTCCACTTCACTCCACTCCAGTCCAGTCCACTCCATTCCATTCCATTCCACAGAATTTCATTCCATTCCTTACATTCGAGAATATCTCACTCTTTAACCCAGTCTGGAGTTCAGTGGCACAATCTCAGCTCACATTTCGTTATTCCATTCAATTCAATTCCATTCCATTCCTTTTCATTCCATTCTATTGCATTCCATTGCATTGCATTCCATTCCATTCCATTCCAATCCGTTGCATTCCATTCCTCTCCTTTCCATTACATTCCACTCCATTCCACTTCATTCCAATCCACTCCACTCCTTTCCACTCCACTCCATTCCTCTCCACTCCACTCCAATGCACTCCACTCCTTTCCACTCCACTCTACTCCATTCCACTCCACTCCACTCCTTTCCACTCCACTCCATTCTATTCCACTCCACTTCATTCCATTCCACTCCACTCTACTCCATTCCACTCCACTCCACTCCTTTCCACTCCACTCCATTCTATTCCACTCCACTTCATTCCATTCCACTCCACTCCATTCCATTCTACTCCATTCCATTAAACTCCATTCCACTCCATTCCATTCCACTCCACTCCATTCCATTTCATTCCACTCCACTCCTCTCCATTCCATTGCACTGCATTCCATTCCATTTCATTCTTCTCCATTCCATTCCCCTCCACTCCATTCCATTCCATTCCAGTACATTTCATTCCATTCCATTCCACTCCCCTCCATTCCATTCCTTTCCACTCCACTCCATTCCATTCCACTCCACTCCACTCCATTCCATTCCATTCCATTCCACTCCACTCAATTCCATTCCACTGTACTCCATTTGATTCCACTCTATTCCACTCCGGTCCAATCCACTCCACTCCACTCCATTCCCTTCCTCTCAACAGCATTCAAATCCACTCCACTCCATTCCATTCCATTCCATTCCACTCCACTGCATTCCATTCCATTCCATTCCATTCCACTCCACTCCATTCCATTTCAATCCAATCCATTCCACTCAATTCCCTTCCACTCCACTCCATTTCATTCCGCTTCTTTCCACTGCATTCCATTCCATTCCACTCAACTCCACTCCATTCCATTCCACTCCATTCCATTCCACTCCACTCCACAACTCTCCAATGCTTTCCAGTCCACTGCATTCCACTGCACTCCACTACACGACACTCCACTCCACTCCACTCAATTCCATTCCCCTCCACTGCATTCCATTCCGTTCCATTCCATTTCACTTCTCTCCATTTCATTCTATTCTACTCCATTCCATTCCATTCCACTCCAATCCGCTCCATATTTTTCCACTCCACTCCATTCCATTCCCCTCCATTCCACTACTTTCCATTCCAATACATTCCACTCCACTCCATTCCACTCCATTCCACTGCACTCCACTCCAGTCCACTCCACTCCATTCCATTCCATTCCACTCCATTCCATTCCATTCCTTTCTTTCCACAGGATCTGACTCTGTCACAAATTATGGAGTGCAGTGGCACAATCTCAGCCCACATTTCTTTTCCCCATTCCATTGCATTCCGTTCCATCCCATTCCATTCCATTCTATTTCACTCCCCTCCACTCCACTCCATTCTATTCCACTCCATTCCAATCGATTCGACTCCATTCCACTCCACTCCTCTCCACTCCACTCCATTCTATTCCACTCCATTCCAATCGATTCGACTCCATTCTACTCCACTCCTCTCCACTACACTCCACTCCACTCCAATCCACTCCATTCCATTCCATTCTACTCCATTTCACTCCATTGCATTCCATTTCTTTCTTTCGATAGGTTATCACTGTGAAACTCAGGCTGGTGTGTAGTGGCCCCATTTCAGGTCACATTACATGTCAACTTTTCATTGCATTGCATTCTGTTCCATTGCATTCCATTGCATTCCATGCCATTCCATTTCTTGCCATTCCTTTCTAGTCCAATCCATTCCATTCCATTCCACTCCGTTCAACTCCACTCCACTCCACTACATTCCATTAAATCCGATTCTCTTCCACTCCATTCCACTCCTTTCCACTCCACTGCACACAACTCCACTCCATTCCACTCCATCCCATTCCATTCCACTCCATTCCACTGCACTTTACTCCACCCCACTCCACTCCACTTCATTCAATTCCAATCCTTCCCATTGCATTCCTCTCTATTCCACTCCACTCCACTTCACTCCACTCCACTCCACTCCACTCCAGTCCACTCCATTCTATCCCATTCCTTTCCACTTCACTCCATTCCATGCCTTTCTTTCGAGAGTGTCTCACTCTGTCACCAAGCCTGTAGTGCAGTGGCACAATCTCAGCTCACATTCCATTCCGTTCCATTCTGTTCCATTCCGGTCCATTCCATTCTGCTTCTCTCTAGTCTGCTCCATTCCATTCCAATCCATTCCATTCCATCCCATTCCATTCCATCCCATCCCATCCCATCCCATTCCATTCCATTCCATTCCATTCCATTCCATTCCATTCCATTCCAATCGATTCCACTCTGATCCCCTCTAATACATTTCATTCCATTCCATTCCATTCGCATCCACTCCTTTCTTTCGACAGGTCACCCTGTGTCATACAAGCTGTAGCACAGTGGCACAATCTCAGCACATATTTCTCCATTCCATTTCGTTATGTTGCATTCTATTCCATTCCGTTCCATTATGTTCCACTGCACTCCACTGCACTAAATTCCATTACATCCGATTTCATTCTCCTCCATTCCACTCCTCTCCACTCCACTGCACTCTACTCCACTCCGTTCCACTCCAACCCCTTCCATTCCACTGCATTCTTCCTCACTGCACTCTACCCCACTCCACTCCACTTCATTCCACTCCATTCCATCCGATTCCATTCCTCTCCTTTCCACTCCACCCCACTTCACTCCACTCCACTCCAGTCCACTCTATTCTATTCCATTCCATTCCACTCCACTGAATTTCATTCCATTCCTTACATTCGGGAACATCTCACAGTGTAATCAAGCCTGGAGTTCAGTTTCACAATCTCAGCTCACATTTCGTTATTCCATTCAATTCCATTACATTCCATTCCTTTTCATTCCGTTCCATTGCATTCCATTCCATTCCATTGCATTGCATGCCATTCCATTACATTCCACTCCATACCATTCCATTCCATTCCATTCCATTCCATTCCATTCCAATTCATTGCATTCTATTCCACTCCTTTCCATTAATTTCCACTCCACTCCACTCCATTCCAATCCACTCCACTCCCATCTACTCCACTCCACTCCTCTTCACTCCACTGCAATCCACTCTACTCCATTCCACTCCACTCTACTCCATTCCACTCCATTCCTCTCATTTCCACTCCACTCCATTCCATTCCACCACAATCCATTCCATTCCATTCCACTCCACACCATTCCTTTCCACTCCACTCTATTCAATTCCATTCTATTCCATTCCATTCCATTCCATTCCACTCAAACCCACTCCGCTCCACACCAATCCATTCCATTCCATTCCTTTGCATTCCATTCCACTCGTTTCTTTCCCCAGTATCTCCCTCTGTCACAGGGCTGTAGCACATTGGCACAATAGCAACACACATTTCTCCGTTCCATTCCATTCCGTTCTGTTCCTTTCTATTCTGTTCCATTCCACTCCATTCCACTCCACTCTACTCCACTGCACTATATTCCATTACATTCGATTCCTTTCCACTACATTCCACTCACCTCCACTCCACTGTACTCCACTCCACTCCATTCCATTCCACTCCACTCCATTCCATTCCACTCCATTCCATTCCATTCCATGCCATTCCACTCTTCTCCATTCCATTCCACTCCATTCCATTCCATTCCATCCCATTATACTCATCTCCATTCCATAACACTCCACTCCAATCCATTCTACTCCACTCCATTCCATTCCACTCCACTCCATTCCTTTCCCCTCCACTCCATTCCACTCCATTCTACGCCACTCCACTCCAATCCACTCCACTCCTTCCCATTCCACTCAAGTCCACTCCATTCCATTCCACTCCACTCCATTCCATTCCACTCCAATCCTCTCCATTCGACTCCACTCCAATCCATTCCACTCCACTCCATTCCATTGAACTCAACTCCACTCCATTCCACTCCACTCCATTTGATTCTACTCCATTCCATTCCATTCCAGTTCATTACTTTCTTTCCATAGGATCCCACTGTGTCACAAATGCTTGAGTGCAGTGATACAGTCTCAGCTCACATTTCTTTTCACCATTCCATTGCATTCCATTCAATCTCATTCCATTCCATTCTATTTCACTCCACTCCACTCCACTCCATTCCATCCCACTCCATCCCATTCCATTCGACTCCATTCTACTTTATTCCAATTCACTCCAATCCTATCCACTCCAATTCATTCCATTCCATTCCTATCCATTCCTCTCCATTCCATTCCACTCTATTGCATTCCATTCCACTCCATTCCATTCCACACTATTCCACTCCTTTGCATTCCATTCCACTCTATTCCACTCCATTCCATTCCATTCCACTGAACTCTACTCCAATCCAGTCCACTCCACCCCATTCCATTGCACTGCGTTCCATTCCTCTCAACCCCACTCAACTTCACTCCATTCCACTCCACTCCATCCCATTCCACTAGATTCCATTCCATTCCTTTCCACACCACTCCATTCCACTGAACTCCATTCCAATCCATTTCACTGCACTCCACTCCACTCCATTCCAGTCCACTCCACTCCTTTCTATTCCATCTGATTCCATTCCATTTCACTCTACTCTTTTCCACCCCACTCCACTCAATTCTACCCCACTCCACTCCACTCCACTTCATTCCATTCCATTGCACTCAACTCCACTCCATTCCACTCCACTTCATTCGATTCTACTCCATTTCATTGCATTCCTCTCTATTGCAGTTCATTACTTTCTTTCCACAGGATCTCCTCTGTCACAAATGCTGGAATGCAATGGAACTGTCTTAGCTCTCATTTCTTTTCACCATTCCATTGCATTCCATTCCATCCATTCTATTCCATTCTATTGCACTCCACTACACTCCACTCCATTCCATTCCACTCTATCCCATTCCATTCGACTCCATTCCAGTTCACTCCAATTCCCTCCACTCCAATCCACCCCAATTCATTCCATTCTATTCCTATCCATTTCACTCCATTCCATTCCACTGTACTGCATTCCATTCCACTTCATTCCATTCCACTCTATTCCACTCAGTTCCATTCCATTCCACTCTGTTACATTCCATTCCACTGCATTCCACTCCAATCCACTCCACTTCACTTCATTCCACTCCATTCCATTGCACTCCATTCCATTCCACTCCACCCCATTCAACTCCACTCCATTCCACTGCACTCCATTCCATTCCACTAGACTCCATTCCATTCCTTTCCATTCCACTCCATTCCATTGAACTCCATTCCAATCCATTTCAGTCTTCACTCCATTCCAGTCCACTCCACTCCTTTCCATTCCATCTCATTCCATTCCATTTCACTCCACTCTTTTCCACTCCACGCCAATCAATTCCACTCCACTCCACTCCATTCCCCTCCACTCCACTCCATTCCACTCCACCCCACTACCAGCCACTCCATTACATTCCATTCCACTCCAGTTCATTCTTTTCCACTCCAGTCAATTCCATTCCACTCCACTCCACTCCACTCCATTCCACTCCATTCCATTGCACTCCACTCCTGTCCATTCCGTTCCACTCCACTCCATTCTATTCCACTCCACTCTTTCCACTCCACTCCACTCCACTCCACTCCATTTCAATCCATTCCACTACATTCCATTCCATTCCGTACTTTTTACTGGATCTCCCTCTTTCACCCAGGATTGTGTGAAGTGGCAGAATCTCAGGTCACATTTCTTTTCACCGTTCCATTCTATTCCATTCTTTTCCATTCCATTCCATTCCATTCCATTTTATTCCACTGCACTCCACTCCACTCCACTCCTATCCATTTTTTGCCATGCTTTTCCAATCCCTTCTATTCCACTCCTTTCTTTCAACAGGATCTCCATCTGTCACACAAGCTGCAGCGCAGTGGAAAAATCTAAGCGCACATTTCTTCATTCCATTCCATTCAATTCCATTTCACTCCACTCCACTCCACTCCAATCCATTCCACTCAACTCCACTCCACTCTATTCCATTCCACTCCACTCCTTTCCACTCCACACCACTTCATTTCTTTCTGCTTCAATCCATTCCAGTTCACTCCACTCCAGTGCATTCTGTTCCACTCCATTCCATTCCAATCCATTCCACACCACTCCATTCTGTTCATTTTCACTCCACTCCATTCCCTTCCACTCCACTCCATTCCATTCTACTCCAGTCCATTTCACTCCATTCCATTCCACTCCACTCCATTCCAATGAACTCCATTCCACTCCACTCAACTATATTCCGTTCCATTCCACTCCACTCCATTCCACTAAAATCCACTCCATTCCATTCTGCTCCATTCCATACCATTATACTCCACACCACTCCATTCCTTTCCTTTCCACTCCACTGCACTCCACTCCACTCCTCTCCAACCCATTCCTTTCCATTCCAGCCCAATCCATTCCTTTCCACTCCACTCCATTCCCTTCCAGTCCACTCCTATCCATTCCACGCCATACCATTCCATTTCACTTGTCTCCACTCCACTCCACTACACTCCATTCCATTCCACTCCACTCGATTCCACTCCACTTCTCTCTATTCCACTCCACTCCACTCCTCTCCACTCCACTCCATTCCACTCCATTCCATTCCACTCCACTCTGGTGCATTCCATTCCACTCCACTCTATTCCATTCCATTCCACTCCACTCTATTCCATTCCATTCCTCTCCATTCCACTCGACTGCACTCCATTCAATTTCACCCCACTGCACTCCATTTCCTTCCACTCCACTCCACTCCATTCAATTCTGCTCTCTTCCATTACATTCCATTCCACACCACTCCATTCCATTCCTTTCCTCTCCACTCCATTTCATTGAAGTTCACTCCATTCCATTCCACTCCACTACATTCCATTCCATTCTATTCCAGTCCATTGCACTACACTCCATCCCACTCCACTCCATTCCATTCCAATCCATTCCACTCCATTACATTCCCCTCCATTCCATTCCACTCCAATCCATAGATCTCCAGTCCATTCCATTGCACTCCATTCCATTGAACTCCAATCCCCTCCATTACACTCCCCTCCATTCCATTCCACTCCAACCCATTCCAATCCACTCCACTCCCGTCCATACCTCTCCACTCCATTCCATTCCACTCCAACCCATTCCTTTCTACTCCACTACAGTCCATTCCACTCCACTCCATTCCATTCCACTCTATTCCATTCCATTCCAATCCGTTCGATTCCACTCCACTCCATTCCATTCCATTCCATTCCATTCCACTCCACTCCTTTCCACTGCACTGCATTCCATTCCACTCAACTCCTTTCCACTCCACTACACTCCACTACACTCCATCCCACTCCACTCTATTCCATTCCACTCCATTCCATTCCATTCCACTCCCTTCACTGCATTTCACTCCACTCCACTGCGTTCCACTTCACTCCATTCCATTCCACTCCATTGCATTCCACTCCACCCCATTCCATTCCACTCCACTCCATTCCATTTCACTCCAATCCACTCCGTTCAACTCCACTCAATTCCATTCCACTCCATTCCATTCCACTCCACTCCATTGCATTCCAATCCACTCCATTCCTTTCCATTCCACTCCACTCCATTCCACTCCACTCCACTCCATTCCACTCCACTCCATTCCAGTCCACTCCGTTCCACTCCCCTCAATTCCACTCCACTCACTTCATTCCACTCTACTCCACTCCACTTCGTTCCATTCCATTCCAATCCATTCCTTTCCATTCCGTTTTTGCACAGCATCTCACTCTGTAACAATGGCTGAAGTGCAGTGTCACAATCTCAGCTCACAGTTCTTTTCACCATTCCATTGCATTCCATTCCATACCATTCCATTCCATTCTATTTCACTCCACTTCACTGCACTCCACTCCATTCCATTCCACCCCATTGCATTCCATTCGACTCCATTCCACTCCATCCCACTCCACTCCACTCTACTCAACTCCACTCCACTCCAATGCAATCCATTCCATTCCATTTTACTCCATTGCGTTCCATTCCTTTCTTTCAACAGGATATCACTGTGTCACCCAGGCTGGAGTTTAGTGGCACAATCTCAGCTAACATTGGATGTCAACTTTCCATTGCATTGCATGTCAACTTTCCATTGCATTGCATTGTATTCTATTGCCAGCCATTGCATTTCATTCCAATAAATTACATTTCATTTCATTCCATTCCACTCCGTTCTATTCCATTATATTTCATTCGATTCCATTCCATTGAAACCCATTCCGTTCCACTCCACTCCCCTCCACTGCACTATATTCCATTACATCCGATTCCACTCCACTCCATTCCACTCCTCCAGACTCCACCACACTCCACTCCTCTCCATTCAACTCCAACCCATTCCATTACGCTCCATTACACGGCACTCCACTGCACCACTCCACTTCACTTCATTCCATTCCGTTCCATCCCATTCCATTCCTCTCCACTCCACTCTACTCTACTTCACTCCAGTCCACTCAACACCAGTCCACTCCATTCTATTCCATTCCATTCCACTACATTCCATTCCATTCCTTTCCTTGGAGAGTATCTCACTCTCTCACACAGCCTGGAGCACAGTGGCACAATCTTAGCTCACATTCCGTTCCGTTCCATTTCATTCTGCTTCACTCCACTCCCCTCCAATCCTCTCCATTCCATTCCTTTCCATTCCATTCCATTCCACTCCTTTCCATTCCATTCCATTCCATTCCATTCCACTGAATTTCACTTCACTCCACACCAATGCATTCCATTCCAATCCTCTCTTTTCTTTCGACAGGATCTCCTTCTGTCACACAGCTTATAGTGCAGTGGCACAACCTGCACACACATTTCGCCATTCCATTCCATTCCGTTCCATTCTGTTCCATTCTGTTCGATTCCATTCCATTCCGTTGTGCTCCATAGCATTCCAATAAAATGCATTCCATTACATCTGATTCCACTCCCCTCCATTCCATTCCTCTAGACTCCGCTGAACTCCTCTGCACTCAATACAACTCCATACCATTCCATTCCACTCCATTCCACCGCATTCCACCCCACCCCACTCTACTCCACTTCATTCCCTTCCATTGCATTCCATTCCATTCCTCTCCATTTCACTCCATTCCACTTCACTCCAATCCACTCCACTGCAGTCCACTCCATTCCATTCCATTCCATTCTACTGCATTCCATTCTACTCTTTTCTTTCGAGAGTGTCTCACTCTTTCACCCAGCATGGACTACAGTGGCACAATCTCAGCTCACATTTCATTATTCCACTCCATTCCCCTCAATTCCACTTCATTTAACTCCACTCCACTCCACTCCATTCTACTCTATATAATTCCATTCCATTCCATTCCTCTGATTTCCACTCCGCTCCACTCCATTCCACTCCACTCCATTCCATTCCACTCCACATCTTTCCATTTGACTCCACTCCATTCCATTCCATTCCCCACAACTGAATTCCAATCCACTCCACTCCACTCCATTCCACTCCACTCCATTCCACTACTCTCCACTCCATTAAGCTCCACTCCACTCCATTCCGCTCCACTCCACTCCATTCCGCTCCACTCCAATTCATTCCACTCCACTCCATTCCATTCCACTCCACTCCATTCCATTCCACTCCACTCAACTCCATTCTGCTCCACTCCACTCCATTCCACTCCACTCCATTCCATTCCACTCCACTCCATTCCGTTCCATTCCACTCCATTCCATTCCACTCCACACGAATGCATTCCATTCCACTCCATTCCATTCCACTACACTCCATTCCATTCCACTCCATTCCATTCCACTGCACTGCATTCCATTTCATTCCACTCTATTCCACTCCACTAAATTCTACTCGACCCCACCCACTCCATTCCACTCCACTCCATTCAATTCCACAACACCCATTCCATTCCACTCCACTCCATTCCATTCTACTCCACTTCACTCCACTCCAATCCTTTCCATTCCACTCCACAACATTCCATTCCGTTCCACTCCATTCCATTGCCCACCGTTCCACTCCTTTCCAATCCACTCCACTCTACTTCATTCCATTCCATTCCATTCCACTCCACTACAATCCACTCCACTCCACTCCAATCAATTCCACTCCCTCTACTCCACTCCATTCCTGTACACGCCACTCCTTTCCATTCATCCCATTCCATTCCATTCCACTCCACGCCATTCCATTCCAATCCACTGCATTCCATTACACTCCACTCAATTCCATTTTAATCCACTCCACTAGACTCCATTCCATCCTTTCCTTTCCACTCCACTCCAGTCCATTCCATTGCACTCCAGTCTATTCTTTTCAACTCCACTCCTTTGCACTCCACTCTACTCCACTCCACTCCATTTCACTCCTTTTGACTCCATTCCATTCCATTCCTTTCCTTTTTCTGACAGGATCACACTCTGATACCCCTCCTGGTGTGCAGTGGCACAATCTCAGCTCACGTTTCATTTCAACATTCCATTCCATTCCATTGCATTCCATTCCATTCCACTTCGCTCCACTCCATTCCACTCAGTTGCACTCCACTCCTCTCCAATCCATTGCATGCTATTCCATTCCATTCCCTTCCATTCAACACCTTTCTTTCGACAGAATCTCCCTCTGTCACACAGGCTCAAGAGAAGTGTCACAATCTCAGCACACATTTCTTCTTTCCATTCCATTCCATTCTGTTCCACTCCACTCCACTCCACACCACACCACTAAATTCCATTTCACCCCACTCCAATCCATTCCATACTGCTCCATTCCATTCCAATCCACTCCTTTCCACTCCATTCCATTCCATTCCACTAAACTCCATTCCTTTCCACTCCTCTCCACTCCATTCCACTCCATTCCAGTCCATTCGATTCCACTCCATTCCACTGAGTTCCACTCCACCGCACTGCACTCCATTCCATTCCACTCTACTGCAATTCATTCCATTCCATTCCACTCCACTACATTCCATTCCAATTTATTCCATTCCATTCCACTCCATTGCATTCCACTCCACACTATTCCATTCCATTCCACTCCATTCCATTCTACTCCACTCCATTCCATTCCACTCCACTCAATTCCACTCCACTCCACTCCATTCCACTGCACTCCATTCCACTGCACTCCATTCCATTCCTCTCCACTCCATTCCATTCCATTCCACTAAATTCCTTTCCACTCCATTCCACTCCATTCCACTCCACTCCACACCATTCCCTTCCATTCTATTCCACTCCACTCCACTCCAATCAATTCCACTCCCTCAACTCCACTCCATTCCAGTCCACTCCAGTCCTTTCCATTCCATCCCATTCCATTCAATTACACTGCACTCCTTTCCATTCCACTCCACTCCATTCCGTTGCACTCCACTACACTCAACTGCATTCCAATCCTCTCTGTTCCACTCCACTGCAGTCCATTCCATTCCAATCCCCTCCATTCCATTCAACTCCACTCCTTTGCACTCCACTCCACTCCACTCCAATCCATTTCATTCCATTCCACTCCCTACTATTGCATTCCTTTCTTTTGACAGGATCTCACTCTGTCACCCATCCTGGTGTGCATTGGCACAATCAGCTCAATTTTCATTTCACCATTCCAATCCATTCCATTCCATTGCCCTCCACTCCAATCCACTCAATTCCATTCCACTCCATTCCTTTCCATTCCTTTCTTTCCACAGGATCTCACTCTGTCACAAAGGCCGTACTGCAGTGGCACAAACTCAGCCCACATTTCTTTTCACCATTCTATTGCAACCATTCCATCCCATTCCATTCCATTCTATTTCACTCCACTCCACTCCACTACACTGCATTCCATTCCACTCCATCGCAATCCATTCGACTCCATTCCACTCCACTCCACTCCATTGCATTCCATTCCATTCCATTTCATTCCATTGCATTCCATTCCTTTATTTCAACAGGTTATCACTCTGAGACCTGGGCTGAAGTACAGTGGCCCAATTTCAGCTCACATTACATGACAACGTTTCATTGCATTCTATCCGTTCCATTGCATTCCATTGCATTCCATTCCATTGTATTCCATTCCATTCCAATCCACTCCGTTCCACTCCACTCCACTCCACTCCACTCCATTAAATCCGATTCTATTCCACTCCACTCCAACCCACTCCACTCCACTTCATTCGATTACATTCCATCCCATTCCATTCCTCTCCATTCCACTCCATTTCACTCCCTTCCACTACACTCCACTCCATTATATTCCATTCCTTTCCAATGCATTCCATTCCATTCCTTTTTTTCGAGAGTATTTCACTCTGTCACCAAGTATGTAGCACAGTGGCAAAATCTCATCTCACATTCCATTCCGTTACATAACATTCCATTCTTTTCTGATCTGCTTTCCTCCAATCCACTCCATTCCCTTCCATTCCATTCCATTCCATTCCACTCAATTCCACTCTGCTACTTTCCAATCCATTCCATTCCTCTTCTTTCTTTCGACAGGATCACCCTATGTCATACAATCTGTAGCTCAGTGGCACAATCTCAGCACACATTTCTCTCTTCCGTCCCATTCCGTGGCTTTCTGTCTCGTTCCGTTCCTTTCCATTCCACTCCACTCCACTACATTCCATTACATCCAATTCCATTCTTCTCCATAACACTCCTCTCCACTCCACACCACTCCACTTCACTCCATCCTATTCCATTCCGCACCATTTCACTGAAGTCCATTCCACCCAAATCCACTCCACTTCATTCCATTCCATTCCATCCCATTTCTTTCCTCTGCATTCCACTCCATTCCACTTCACTCTACTTCACTCCAGTCCACTCCATTCCATTCCATTCCATTTCATTCCACTGCATTCCATTCCATTCCTTACATTCGAGAGTATCTCACTCTGACACCCAGCCTGGAGCGCAGTTGCACAATTTCAGCTCACATTTCTTTATTCCATTCCATTCCATTCCATTCCATTCCATTCCACTCCATTCCATTCCATTGCATTCCATTCCATTGCGTTCCATTCCTTTCCATTGCCTTCCATTGCATTCCATTCCATTCCATTCCACTCCTTTCCATTCCATTCCACTCCTCTCCATTATGTTCCACTCCACTTAATTACGTTCTTAGCCACCCCACTCTGTTCCTCTCCACTCCACTCCATTCCACTCCACTCTACTCCATTCCACTCCACTCCATTCCACTCCACTCCACTCTGTTCCACTCCTCTCCACTCCACTTCACTCCGTTTCACTCCACTCCACTCCATTCCAATCCAATCCATTCGATTCTGATCCATTTCATTCCACTCGACTCCACTCCACTCCATTACACCCCATTCTACTCCATTCCATACCATTCCACTCCACTCCATTGCATTCCATTCCACTCCACTCTTTTCCACTCCACTCCATTCCATTCCACTCCATTCCATTCCACTACACTCCATTCCAAACCATTCCATTCCACTCCGTTAGGTTCCACTTCACTCCGTTCCATTCCACTGCACTCCAATTCCTTCCAATCCACTCCAATCCATTCCACTACACTCCATTCTCTTCCACTCCATTCCACTCCACTCCACTGCACTGCATTCTATTCCACCCCTCTCCACTCCTTTAAACACCAATCCATTCCATTTCACTCCAGTACATTCCATTCCACTCCACTCCGTTCCATTCCATTACACTCCATTCCATTTCACTCCTCTCCCTTCTATTGTTCTGCATTTCACTGCATTCCATTTCATTTCACTCCACTCCACTCCACTGCATTCCACTTCATTCTATTCAACCCCATTCCATTCCAATCCACTCCACTCCTCTCCACTCCACTCCATTCCACTCCACTCCTCTCCACTCCACTCTACTTCACCCTATTCCATTGCATTCCATTCCATTCCCATGCAGTCCATTACATTCCACCCCATTCTACCCCATTCCAGTCCTTTCCATTCCACTCCACGCCAGTGTATTCCACTCCACTCCATTCCAACCCATTCCATTCCACTCCACTCCACTCCATTCCAACCCATTCCATTCCACTCCACTCCACTCCATTCCACTCAATTCCATTCCACTTCATTCCATTCCACTCAACTCCACTCTGCTCCACTGCATTCCAGTCCACTACATTCCATTCCACTACATTCCATTTCACTCCATTTCATTCCACTCGTCTCCATTCCATTCCACTCCACTCCTTTCCCTTCCATTCCATTCCATTCCTCTCCATTCCATTCCACTCCACACCATTCCATTCCATTCCACTCTACTTCATTCCACTTCACTCCACTCGACTCCATTACATTCCAATCCATTCCACTCCACTCGTTTCCACTCCATTTCATTCCATTAAACTCCACTCCATTCCACTCCACTCCATTCCATTCAACTCCACTCCATTCCACTCCACACCACTACACTCCATTCCACTCCACTCGAATCCACTCCACTCCAATCCACTCCATTCCATTCCATTCCATTCCATTCCTTTCCACTCCACATCATTCCACTCCATTTCATTCCATTCCATTCCACTCCTCTCCATTTCATTCCGTTCTATTCCATCCCACCCCACTTCATTCCACTCCACTCTTTTCCTCTCCATTCTATTCCTTTCGACTCCACTCCACGCCATTCCACTCCACTCCATTCTACTCCATTCCATTCCACTCCATTCCACTCCATTCCACTCCACTCTACTCCGCTTCATGCCATTCCACTACACTGCATTACATTCCACTCCATTCCATTCCGTTCCACTCCTCTCCAATCCATTATACTCTATTCCATCCCATTCCACTCCATTCGTATCCATTCCACTAAACTCCATTCCGTTCCACTGTACTCCACTCTACTCCATTCCATTCCATTCCAATCCATTCCATTCCACTCCACTCTATTCCATTCTACTCCATTCCACCTCATTCCATTCCATTCCTCACGACTCCACTCTATTCCACCCCACTCCATACCACTCTATTGCATTCCATTCCATTCCATTTCCCTAAAATCCACTCCACTCCACTCCATTTCACTCGCCTCCTTTCCACTCCAGTCCAATCCCCTCCACTCCCCTCCCTTCCGCTCACCTCGATTACACTGCACTCCAGTAAACTCCATTCCATTCCAATCCACTCCAATCCATTCCACTCCATTCCTTTCAATTCCATATCACTCCTCTCCATTCCATTCCATTCTCTTCCATTCCACTCCTAGCCATTCCATTCCACTCCAATCCACTCCATGCCATTCCATTCCACTCCACTCCACCCGATTCCACTCAACTCCATTCCACTCCATTCCATTAGACTCCATTCCAATCCACTCCACTCCACTCCACTCTAATGCACTCCACTCCACTCCATTCCATTCCACTCCACTTCACTCCACTGATTCCATTCCATCCCATTGCTCTCCATTCCATTCCACTCCACTTCACTCCACTCCTTACTTTCAGTTGTACTCCACTCCATTGCATTCCACTGCACTCTACTCCATTCCATTACATTACATGCCATTCCACTCCTCTCCACTCCATTCCACTCCGCTCCACTTCACTCCCCTCCATTCCATTGCATTCCACTCCACTCCATTCCCCTGCACTCCATTCCTTTCCACTCCACTTTACGTCACTCCCCTCCACTCCATTGCATAACATTCCATTCCATTTCACTCCATTGCATTCCATTCCTTTCTTTCGACAGGATATCACTGTCACCCCAGCTGGAGTTCAGTGACACAATCTCAGCTCACATTACATGTAAACTTTCCATTGCATTGCATTTTATTCCCTTGCATTCCATTGCATTCCATTGCATTCCATTCCATTCCATTCTACCCTACTCCAATACATTCCACTCCACTCCATTGCATTCCACTCCACTTCATTCTCTTCCACTCCATTCCACTCACATTAAACTCCATTTCACTTCACTCCACTCCACTCCGTTTCACTACATTCCAATCCACTCCACGCCATGCCACTCCATTCCATTCCACTCCTCTTCAGTCCAATACACTCCACTCCATTCCAATCCATTCCACTCCACTCCATTCCATTCCACTCCACTCCAATCCATTACTTTACAATCCACTCCATTCTGTTCCACTCTGCTTCATTCCACTGCACTCCACTCCACTCCATTCCATTCCAGTCCATTCCACTCCATTCCATTCCACTCCACTCCACTGCACTCCAATCAACTCCACTCCACTCCATTCCATTCCACTCCATACCATTCCTTTCCACCCTACTCCATTCCATTCCATTAAACTCCTCTTCATTCCATTGCACTCCACTCCATCCCATTCCACAGCATTCCACTCCTCTCCATTCCATTCCACTCCACTCTACTCCATCCCACTGCACTCCATTCCATTCCATTCCATTCCACTCAGCTCCTCTGCTTTCCACTCTGCTCCATTCCATTCCACTCCACTCCATTCCATTCCACTCCATTCCACTCTACTCCACTCCATTCCACTCCACTCCACTCCACTCTATTCCACTCCACTCCACTCCATTACTCTCCACTCCTGTCCATTCCACTTCACTCCACTCCACTCCATTCCATTCCACTCCATTCAGTTATTCTCCATTTCATTCCATTGCACTCTATTCCATTCCATTTCATTCCAATCCACTCCATTCAATTCCATTCCACTGCATTCCATTCCACTCCATTCCAATCCATTCCACTCTATTCCACTCCACTGTGATCTATTCCATTCCATTCCATTCCACTCCACTCCCTTCCATTCCACTCCATTCCATTACACTCCATTCCACTACATTGCACTCTTTTACACTCCATTCCATTCCAATCTACTCCATTCTACTCCACTCCACTCCCCTCCAATCCACTCCAATACAATCCATTCCACTCCACTCCACTCCACTCCACTCGATTCCACTGCATTCCACTCCATTGCATTCCACTCCATTCCATTGCATTCCACTCCACACCCTTACATTCAATTCCACTCCATTTCATTCCATTCCATGCATTTCCATTCTGTTCCATTCCACTCAATTCCACTCCACTCCACTCCAGTCCATTCCATTCCATTTCACTCCTTTCTTTCGACAGGATCTGCGTCTGTCACATGGCTGTAGCTCAGTGGCACAATCTCAGCACACATTTCTGCATTCCGTTCCGCTCTGTTCTGTTCCATTGCGTTCTGTTCCATTCCTGTCCATTCCCCTCCAGTCTGCTCCACTCCACTACATTCCATTATATCCGACTCTGTTCCACTCCATTCCAATCCCCTCAACTCCACTGCACTCCACTCCACTCCATTCCACTCCACTCTATTCCATTCCACTCCATTCCATTCTATTCCACTCCATTCCACTCCTCTAGATTCCATTCCACTCCACTCCATTCCATTCCCTCCCATTCCATGCCTTTCCATTCCATTCCACTCCACTCCATTCCACTCTGCTTCACTCAATTCCATTCCACTCAACTCCACTCAATTCCACTCCACTCTGTTCCATTCTTCTCCATCTCCTTCCACTCCATTCCCTTCCACTCCACTCCTCTCCATTCCACTCCACTCCACTCCACCCCATTCCATTCAACTCCACTCCATTGCATTCCACTCCACTCCATTCCATTCCATCCCTTTCCACACCTCTCCATTCCATTCCACTCCACTCCATTGCATTCCACTCCACTCCATTCCATTCTACTCAATTCCACTCCAGTCCACTCCACTACATTCCATTCCATGCCACTGCATTCCATTCCACTCCAGTCAACTCCTTTCCACTCCACACCAATCCCTTCCACTCCACGACATTCTGCTCCACTCCATTCCATTGCACTCAACTCCACTCCATTCCACTCCACTATATTCCATTCCCCTCCATTCCATTGTATTAAACTCCATTCCATTCCATTCCTTTCTCTCCAAAGGATCTCACTGTCTCACAAATGCTGGAGTTCAGTGACACAGTCTCAGCTCACCTTTCTATTCACCATTCCATTGCAATCCGTTCCATCCAATTCCATTCCATTCTATTTCACTCCACCACACTCCAATCCATTCCATTCCACTCCATCCCACTCCTTTCGACTCCATTCCACTCCACTTCAATCCACTCAACTCCACTCCACTCCACTCCATTCCATTCCTATACATTCCACTCCATTCCATTCCACTCACCTCCATTCCATTCCACTCCATTTCATTCCTATCCATTCCATTCCATTCCATTCCACTCCACTCCATTCCATTCCACTGCATTCCACTCCATTCCATTTCATTCCTCTCCACTGCAATCCACTCCACTCCACTCCATTCCACTTCTTTCTATTCCACTCTGTTCCATTCCAATCCACTCCACTCCATTCCACTTCTTTCTATTCCACTCTGTTCCATTCCAATCCACTCCACTCCACTCCGTTCTACTCCACTCCATTCCATCCCACTCTACTCCACTCCAATACACTCCACTCCACTCCATTCCATTGCACTCCACTCCATTACATTCCACTCCATTAAATTCCATTCCACTCCACTCCACTACGCTCCACTCCATTCGACTCCATTCCAATCCACTCCACGCCAAGCCACTCCATTCTATTCCATTCCTCTCCATACCAATGAACTCCTTTCCATTCCACTCCACTCCATTCCATTCCTTTCCAATCCACTCCATTCTATTCAACTTCACTCCATTCCCTTCCACTCCTCTCGATTCCAACCCACTCCACTCCATTTCATTCCTTTCTTTACACACGACATCACTGTGTCACCCAGTCTGGAGTGGAGTGGCACAATCTCAGCTCACATTACACGTCAACTTTCCATTGCATTGCCTGCTATTCCGTTGCATTCTGTTGAATTCCATTGCATTTCATTTCATTCCATTTAATACCATTCCATTCCACCTCGTACCGCTCCACACCACTCCATTCCATTACATTCCATTACATCCGATTCCATTCCACTCCTTTCCACTCCTGACCCCTCCAATACACTCCACTTCTATCCATTCCACTCCATTCCATTCCAATACGATCCATTCCACCGCACACCACACCACCACACTCCACTCCACTTCATTCCATTCCATTCCATCCCATTCCATTCCTCTCCATTACACTCCACTCCACTTCATTCCACTCCACTCAAGTCCACTCCATTCCAATACATGCCACTGCATTCCATTGCATTCCTTTCTTTCTAGATTATCTCACTCTGTCACCCAGCCTGGAGCACAGTAGCACAATCTCAGCTCATATTTCATTATTCCATTCTCTTCCATTCCATACCATTCCATCACATTCCACCCCAGTTCATTCCATTCCATTCCATTACAGTCCACTCCACTCCACTCCACTTCAGTATTTTCCATTCCAGTTCACTTCACTCCACTTCACTCCACTCCACTCCAGTCCACTCCATTCCAATCCAGTCCACTTCATTCCACTCCTTTCCATTCCACTCCACTCCATTCCATTACATTCCACTCCACTCCATTCCATTCCACTCCATTCCACTTCACTCCACTTCACTCCACTCCACTCCAGTCCACTCCATTCCAATACATGCCACTGCATTCCATTACATTCCTTTGTTTCTAGATTATCTCACTCTGTCACCCAGCCTGGAGTGCAGTAGCAGAATCTCAGCTTATATTTCATTATTCCATTCCCTTCCATTCCATTCCATTCCAATCCACTCCAATTCATTCCATTGCATTCCATTCCATTTCAGTCCACTCCACTCCACTTCAGTAGTCTCCACTCCACTACACTCCACTGGACTCCATTTCACTCCACACCACTCCACTCTATTCCATTGAACTCCACTCCACTCCATTCCACCCCACTCCATTCCACTCCACGCCTCTCCATTCCACTCCATTCCACTCCACTCCACTCGACAGCACTGCACTCCACTTCACTCCACTCCACTCCACAGCACTCCACTCCACTCCATTCTAGTCAACTCCACTCCATTCCACTCCATTCCACTCCTCTCCACTCGATTCCACTCCATTCAATTCCATTCCACTCCCATCCATTCATTTCCACTTCACTACATTCCATTCCACTGCATTCCATTCCATTCTATTCCACTCCATTTCATTCCATTCCTCTCCACTCCTTTCCATTCCACTCCACTCTATTCCATTACATTCCACTCCACTCCATTCCATTCCACTCCATTCCACCTCATTATATTCCATTTCACTCCACTCCTCTCCAGTCCATTCCATTCCACTCCATTCCACTCCACTGCACTCCACTCTACTCCATTCCGTTCCATTCTACTCCACTACATTCCATTCCTCTCCATTTCATTCCACTCCTCTTCATACCATTGCACTCCACTCCATCCCTTTCCATACGATTCCACTGCTATCCATTCCATTCCACTCCACTCAATTCCATTCCAATCCACTCCACTCCACTCCACTCCACTCTATGTCATTCAATTAAACTCCATTCCATTCCATTCCTTTCTTTCCACAGGATCTCACACTGCCACAAAGGCTGGAGTGCAGTTGCACAATCTCAGCTCACATTTATTTTCATCATTCCATTGCATTCCATTCCATCTCATTCCATTCCATTCCATTCCATTCCATTTCACTCCACTACACACCACTCCACACCATTCCATTCCACTCCTTCCATTTCCATTCGAGTCCATTCCACTCCACTGGACTCCACTTCATTCTCCTCCATTCCATTCCATTTCTTTTCACTCCACTGCATTCCATTCCTTTCTTTCGACAGGATATCACTGTGTCACCCAGGCTTTAGTGCAGTGGCACAATCTCAGCTCACATTACAAGACAACTTTCCATTGCACTGCATTCTATTCCATTACATTCCAAAGTTTCCATTCCTTTCCTTTCAATTCCAATGAATTCCATTCTATTCCACGCTATTCCACTCCACTCCACTCCACTCCATTCCACTCCACTCCACTCGATTCCACTCCAGTCCATTCTATTCCACTCCATTCCATTCAATTCCACTCCACTCCATTCCATTCCACTTCATTCCATTCAATTCCACACCATTCCATTCCGTTCCACTCCAATCCATTCCATTCCATTCCACTCCATTCCATTAGATTCCACTCCACTCCATTCCATCCCACTCGATTCCACCCCATTCCATTCCATTCCACTCCACTCCACTTCACTCCATTCCACTCCTCTCCATTCCACTGCACTCCTCTTCACTCCACTCCATTCCATTCCATTCCACTTCACTCCATTCCATTCCACTCCATTCCATTCCATTCCACTCCTCTTCATTCCATTTCACTCCACTCCATCCCATTCCATAGCATTCCACTCCTGTCCATTATATTCCATTCAACTCAATTCCATTCCACTCCACTCCATTCCACTACACTCCACAGCACTTCACTCCACTCCATTCCATTCCACTCCAATCCATTGCACTCCACTCCATTCCACTCTACTCCACTCCACTCTATTCCACTCCACTCCACTCCATTACACTCCACTCCATTCCATTCCACTTCACTCCAATCCACTCCACTCCATTCCATTCCACTCCATTCCATCACACTCCATTCCAATCAGTTGCACTCTATTCCACTCCATTGCATTTCAATCCACTCCATTCAATTCCATTACACTCCACTCCATTCCACTCCCCTCCACTCCACTCCAATCCACTCCAATCCAATCCATTCCACTCCACTCCACTCCACTCAATTACGTTGCATTCCACTCCATTGCTTTCCACTCCATTCCATGACATTCAACTCCACACCCTTCCATTACATTCCACCCCATTCCATTCCATTCCATTCCATGTCATTCCAATCAATTCCATTCCACTCAATTCAACTACGCTCCACTCCAATCCATTCCATTCCATTTCACTCCTTTCTTTCTACACGATCTCCATCTGTCACAAGGCTGTAGCGCAGTGGCACAATCTCAGCACACATTTCTCCGTTCTGTTCTGCTCTGTTCTTTTCCATTCCGTTCCTTTCCATTCCAATCCATTCCACTCCACTGTACTCCAACCCACCACTTCTATTTCATCCGATTCCGTTCCACTCCATTCCACTCCCCTCCACACCACTATACTCCATTCCACTCCACTCGATTCCATTCCACTCAATTCCATTCCATTCCATTCTATTCCATTCCACTCCTCTAGATTTCATGCCACTCCACTCCATTCCATTCCATCCCATTCCATGCCTCTCCACTCCATTCCACTCCACTCCATTCCTTTCTGCTCCACTCAATTCCATTCCACTCAACTCCACGCCATTCCACTCCACTCCATTCCATTCCATATCATTTCATTCCATTCCATTCCACTCCACTCCATTCCATTCAACTCCACTCCATTCCCTTGCACTCCACTCCATTCCATACCATCCCTTTCCACTCCTCTCCATTCCATTCCACTCCACTCCACTGCATTCCACTCCATTCCATTCTACTCAACTCCACTCCAGTCCACTCCACTCCATTCCATTCCACGCCATTCCATTTCATTACACTTCTGTCAACTCCATTCCACTCCACACCAATCCATTCCACTCCACGACATTCTGCTCCACTCCATTCCATTGCACAAAACTCCACTCCATTCCAGTCTATTCCATTCCATTGCATTCCACTCCATTCCATTCCATTCCTTTCTTTCCAAAGGATCTCACTCTGTCACAAATGCTGGAATGCAGTGACACAGTCTCAGCTCACCTTTCTTTTCATCATTCCATTGCATTCCATTCTATCCAGTTCTGTTCCATTCTATTTCACTCCATTACACTCCACTCCATTCCATTTCACTCCACTCCATTCCATTCGACTCCATTCCACTCCACTTCAATCCACTCCACTACACTCCACTTAACTCCATCCCATTCCATTCGACTCCATTCCACTCCATTCCATTCCACTCTACTCCATTCCATTCCACTCCATTCCATTCCTGTCCATTCCACTCCATTCCATTCCACTCCACTCCATTTCATTCCATTCCATTCCACTCCAATCCATTCCATTCCACTGCATTCCACTCCATTCCATTTCATTCCTCTCCACTCCAATCTACTACACTCCACTCCATTCCACTCCATTCTATTCCACTCCATTCCATTCCAATCCACTCCACTCCATTCCACTCCACTGCATTCCTCTCCACTCCATTATATTCCGCTCTATTCCACTCCAATAAACTCCATTCCACTCCATTCCATTCCACTACACTCCATTACATTCCACTCCATTCCACTCCATTAAATTCCATTCCTCTCCATTCCACTATGCTCCACTCCATTAGACTCCATTCCAATCCACTCCACGCCACACCACTCCATTCTTTTCCACTCCTCTCCATTCCAATACACTCTACTCCATTCCATTCCATTTCACTCCACTCCATTCCATTCCTTTCCAATCCACTCCATTCTATTCTACTCCACTCCATTCTCTTCCACTCCTCTATATTCCAATCCACTCCATTCTATTCTACTCCACTCCATTCTCTTCCACTCCTCTATATTCCAATCCACTCTACTCCATTTCATTCCTTTCTTTCTACATGATATCACTGTGTCACCCAGGCTGAAGTGGGGTGGCACATTCTCAGCACACATTACACGTCAACTTTCCATTATATTTCATGCTATTCCATTGCATTCCATTGCATTCCCTTTCATTCCATTCCATTCCATTCCATTCCATTCCACTTAATTCCATTCCATTCCACTCCGTAGAAATCCACACCACTCCAGTCCACTACATTCCATTACTTCCGATTCCATTCCACTCAATTCCACTCCTCTCCTCTCCAACGCACTCCACTATTATCCATTCCACTCCATCCCATTCCAATCCGCTCCATTCCACTGGGCACCACACCACCACACTCCACTCCACTTCATTCCATTCCATTCCAACCCATTCCATTTCTCTAAATTCCACTCTACTCCACTTCACTCCACTCCATTCCAGTCCACTCCATTTGATTCCATTCTATTCCATGCCACTGCATGCCATTCCATTCCTTTCTTTATAGAGTATCTCTCTCTGTCACCCAGCCTGGAGTGCAGTGGCACAATCTCAGCTCACATTTCATTTTTCCATTCCTTTCCATTCCATTCCATTCCAGTCCACTCCACTCCATTGAATACCACTCACTCCACTCCACTCCACTGCACTCCATTCCACTCCAGTCCACTCCACTCCATTCCATTCAACTCCACTCCACTCCATTCCACCACATTCCATTCCACTCCACTCTGCTCCATTCCACTCCATTCCACTCCACTCCACTCGACTGCACTGCACTCCACTTCACTCCACTCCACTCCACTGCACTCCACTCCACTCCTTTCCACTCCACCCCACTGCACTCCACTCGATTCCACTCCATTCCATTCCATTCCATTCCACTCCCCTCCATTCAATTCCACTCCACTCCATTCCATTCCACTGCATTCCATTTTATTCCATTCCATTCCACTCCATTTCATTCCATTCCACTCCACTGCATTGCATTCCACTCCACTCCATTCCATCACATTCCACTCCACTCCATTCCATTCCACTCCATTCCACCCCATTCCATTCCGTTCCACTCCACTCCACTCCATTCCAATCCACTCCACTCCACACCATTCTATTCCACTCTACTCCACTCCATTCCATTCCACTCTACTCCACTGCATTCCATTCCTCTCCATTTAATTCCATTCCATTCCATTCCACTCCTCTTCATTCCATTGCTCTCCACTCCATCCTATTCCATAGCATTCCACTCCTATCCATTCCATTCCACTCCACTTCATTCCATTCCAATGAACTCCACCCCATTCCACTCCTTTCCACTCCACTCCATTCCACTCTACTTCTCTCCACTCCATTCCGTTCCACTTCACTCCACTCCACTCTACTCCACTCCACTCCATTCCATTCCATTCCCTTCTTTCCGCAGGATCTCACACTGTCACAAAGGCTGGAGTGCAGTGGCACAATGTCAGCTCACATTTCTTTTCATCATTCCATTGCATTCCAACCCATCCCATTCCATTCCATTCCATTCTATTTCACACTACTCCATACCATTCCATTCCACTGCATCCCACTCCATTCGAGTCCATTCCACTCCATTCCACTCCACTCCTTTCCATTCCATTACATTTCACTCCATGGCATTTCAATCATTCCTTTTCACAGGATATCACTGGGTCAGCCAGGCTGAAGTGCAGTGGCACAATCACAGCTCACATTACAGGACATCTTTCCGTTTGCACTGCATTCTCTTTAATAACATTCCATTGCTTTCCACTACATTCTATTCCTTTCTATTCCATTCAATTCCATTCCATTCCATGCTGCTCCACTCCACTCCACTCCACAACACTGCACTCCACTCGATTCCACTCCATTCCATTCCATTCCACTCCACTACATTCAATTCCACTTCACTCCATTCCATTCCACTGCATTCCATTCCACTGTATTCCATTCCATTCCATTCCACTGCATTCCTTTCCATTCCATTAAACTCTATTCCATTCCATTCCATTCAACTCTATTCCATTCCATTCCACTTCACTCCATTCCATTCCACTCCATTCCATTCCATCCCACTCCTCTTCATTCCATTTCACTCCACTCCATCCCATTCCATAGCATTCCAGTCCTTTCCATTCAATTCCACTCAACTCAATTCCCTTCCATTCCACTCCACTGCATTTCACTCACTCCACTCCATTCCACCCCACTCCATTCCACTCTACTTCTCTCCACTGCATTTCATTACACTCCACTCCACTCCACTGAACTCCACTCTACTCCACACCACTCCATTCCATTCCACTCCACTCCACTGAACTCCACTCTACTCCACACCACTCCATTCCATTCCACTCCACTCCACTCCACTGAACTCCACTCTACTCCACACCACTCCATTCCATTCCATTCCATTCCACTCAATTCCATTCGATTCCTTTCTTTCAACAGAATCTCACACTGTCACAAAGGCTGGAGTGCATTGGCACCATCTCAGCTGAACTTTCTTTTCATCATACCATTGCATTCCATTCCATCCCATTGCATTCTATTCTATTTCACTCCACTCCACTGAACTCATCACAATTCCATTCCACTCCATCTCTTTCCATTCGAGTCCATTCCACTCCACTCTACTCCACTCTACTCCACTCCAGTCCACTCCATTCTACTCCATTCCTTTAAATTCCGCTTCACTCCATTGCATTCCATTCCTTTCTTTCCAATGGATATCACTGTGTCAGCCAGGCTGTAGTGCAGTGGCACTGTTGCAGCTCACATTACAAGACAACTTTCCGTTACATTGCATTCTATTCCATTACATTCTATTGCATTCCATTCCATTCCATTCCATTCCAATCCATTCCATTCCACTCCGTTCCACTCCACTCCACTCCACTCCACAACACTCCACTCCACTCCAGTCCACTCCATTATATTACATTCCATTGCATTTCACTCCGTTGCATTCCATTCATTTATTTCGACAGTATGTCACTGTGTCACCCTGGCTTGAGTGCAGTGGCACAATCTCAACTCTCATTACATGTCAACTTTCCATTGCATTGCATTCTATTCCATTGCATTCAATTTCATTAAATTCCATTCCATTCCATTCCATTTCATTCCATTTCTGTCCATTGCATTCATTTCCATTCCATTCCACTCTGTTCCACTCCACTCAACTCCACTACATTCCATTATATCCGATTCCATTCCATTTCATTCCTCTCCTCTCCACTCCAATGGACTCCACTCCACTCCATTCGACTGCATCACGTTCCATTTTGCTCCATTCCACTGCACTCCACTCCAAACTAATCCACTCCCCTTCATTCCATTTCATTCAATTCCATTCCCTTCTTATCCACTTCACTCCAATCCACCTAAATCCGCTCAACTCCAGTACACTCCATTCCATTGCACTCCATTCCATTACACTCCGTTACATCCCATTTCTTTCTTTTGAGAGTATCTCACCGTGTCTCCCAGCCTGGAGTGCAGTGGCATTATGTCAGCTCAAATTTCATTATTCCATTCCGTTCTATTCCACTCCATTCCATTCCATTCCACTCGATTCCATTCCATTCCATTCCATTGCACTCCATTCCACTCCCCTCCACCCCACATCACTCTACTCCATTCCACTCCATTCCGTTTCATTTCATTCTAATATGTTCCATCCCACTATGTTCCATTCCTTTCCTTTCCATTCCATTAAATCCCACTCCACTGCATTCCACTCCCTTCCATTCCACTCCATTCCACTCCCTTCCATTCCACTCCTCTACACTCCACTCCACTCCTCTCCACTCCACTTCACACAAACTCATTCCACTCCATCCCATTCCATTCCATTGCACTCCATTTCACTACACTCCACTCCATTCTATTCCACTAAACTCCATTGCAATCGACAACACTACACTACATTCCATTAAACTCCACTCCATTCCACTGCACTCCAATCTACTCCACTCCATTCCATTCCATTCCACTACAATCCAATCACTTCCACTCCATTTATTCCAATCCATTCCACTTCTTTCCAATCCAATCCATTCTTTTCCACTCCACTTCATTCCAGTCCACTCCACTCCACATCTATACACTCCACTCCACTCTACTCCACTCCATTCTACTCCACTCCATTCCATTGCACTCTGTACTATTTCATTCTGTTCCATTTCACTCCTTTCCAGTCAAATTCACTCCACTCCATTCCGTCGTTTTCCATTACACTCCTCTGCATCCAATCCACTCAACTCCAATGCATACCACTCTACTCCACTCCACTCCACTCCAGTTCATCCCATTCCTCTCTACCCCAATTCATTCCACTCCACATTCCATTCCAATCCATTCCATTCCACATTCCTTTCTTCTTCCCATTCAATTTCACATTCCATTCCATTCCATTCCACACCATTCCACATTCCATCCATGCCATTCCATCACACATTCCATTCCATTCCACATTCCATTCCATTCCATTCCACATTCCATTCCATTCCATTCCACATTCCATTCATTTCTATTCCACATTCCATTCCATTCCATTCCAAATTCCATTCCATTCCATTCCATTCCACATTTCTTTCCACATTCCATTCCATTCCATTCCTCATTCCATTCCATTCCATTCCATGTTCCATTCCATTCCATTACACATTCCATTCCCTTCCATTCTATATAACATTCCATTCCACTCCAATCCACATTCCATTCCATTCCATTCGACATTCCATTACACATTCCATTCGACATTCCACTCCATTCCATTCCACATTCCATTCCATTCCATTCCATTCCACATTCCATTTCATTCTATTCCATATTCCATTCCATTCCAATCCACATTCCATTCCATTCCATTCCATTCCACATTCCATTCCATTCCTTTACATTCCACATTCCATTCCATTCCATTCCTCATTCCATTCCATTCCATTCCACGTTCCATTCCATTCCATTACACATTCCATTCCCTTCCATTCCACATAACATTCCATTCCACTCCATACCATTCCACATTACATTCCATTCCATTCCACATTCCATTCCACATTCCATTCCACATTCCATTCCATTCCATTCCACATTCCATTCCACTCCATTCCATTCCATCTTCCATTTCACATTCCATTCCACATTCCATTCCATTCCATTCCACATTCCATTCCACTCCATTCCATTCCATCTTCCATTTCACATTCCATTCCACATTCCATTCCATTCCATTCCACATTCAGTTCCAATCCTCTTCACTTTTCACATTCCATTCCATTCCATTCCATTCCACATTCCATTCCATTCCTTTCCATTCCACATTCCATTCCATTCCACTTTCCATTTCATTCCATTCCACATTCCATTCCATTCCATTCCACATTCCATTTCACATTCCATTCCACATTCCCTTCCATTACATTCCACATTCTATCCCACATTCAATTCCAGATTCCATGCCACATTGCATTCCATTCCATTCCACTTTCCACTCCACATTCCATTCTACATTCCATTCCACATTCCATTCTACATTCCATTCCACATTCCATTCCATTCCATTCTACATTCCATTCCACATTCCATTCAATTCCTTTCCACATTAAATTCCACATTCCATTGCACATTCCATTCCATTATACGTTCCATTCCACGTTGCATTCCACGTTCCATTCCATTCCACATTCCATTCCATTCCATTCCACATTCCATTCCACATTCCATTCCACATTCCATTAAATTCCATTCCACTTTCTATTCAAAACTCCATTCCATTCTATTCCACTTTCCATTCCACCTTCCATTCCATTTGATTAAATTCCACATTAAATTCTATTCCTTTCTATTCCACATTCCATTCCATTTCATTGCATTCCACATTCCGTTCCTCTCCATTCAACATTCCATTCTTTTCCATCCCACATTCCTTTCCATTACATTCCACATTCCTTTCGATTCCATTCGAAATTCCATTCCTCTCCATTCCACATTCAATTCCACATTCCATTCCATTCCATTCCATTCCACATTCCATTCCATTCCATTCCTTTATACATTCCATTCCATTCCATTCCACATTCCATTCCACTCCACATTCCAATTCACATTCCATTCAAAATTCCATTCCATTCAATTCCACATTCTATTCCACTTTCCATTCCACATTCTAATCCACATTCCCTTCTACATTCCATTCCATTCCATTGCAGATTCCATTC
The DNA here is from genome assembly GCF_028885655.2 of Pongo abelii. NCBI lineage: Eukaryota > Metazoa > Chordata > Mammalia > Primates > Hominidae > Pongo > Pongo abelii. The sequence goes on along the minus strand of NC_085929.1, from coordinate 12,916,562 downwards.
CATTCCATTCCGTTCCACATTCCATTCCTTTCATTCCACATTCCATTCCATTCAATTCCGCATTCCATTTCACATTCCATTCCACATTCTATGACACATTCCATTATAGATTCCATGCCACATTCCTTTTCATTCCATTAAACATACCATTACCCATTCCATTCCACATTCCATTCCATTCCATTCCACATTCCATTCCACATTCCATTCCAAACCATTGCCCTCCATTCCATTCCATTCCACATTACATTCCACATTCCATTTCAATCCATTCCACATTACATTCCACATTCCATTCCAATCCATTCCACATTCCATTCCACATTCCTTTCCATTCCATTCCACATTCCATTCCCTACAATTCCATTCCGTTCCACATTCCTTTCAAATCCAGCCAACATTCCATTCCACATTTCATTCCATTCCGTTTTAAATCCCCATCCATTCCAGTACTTATTCCATTCCATTCCATTCCACATTGTATTCCATTTCGTTTTACATTCCATTCCATTCCAATCCACATTCCATTCCATTCCACAATCCATTCCACATTCCATTCCATTTCATTCCACATTCCATTCCATTCCATTCCACATTCCATTCCATTCCATTCTACATTGCATTCCGTTCCATTCCACATTGCATTCCATTCCATATTCCTTTCAATTCCATTCCATTTCATTCCAAATTCCATTCCATTCCATTCCGTTCCACACCACATTTCATTCCACATTCCATTAAACATTTCATTCCGCCTTCCATTCAATTCCATTCGACCTTCCATTCCCTTCCATTCTATTCCACATTCCATTCCATTCCATTCCGTATTCCATTCCTTTCCATTCCGCATTCCATTCCATTCCAATCCACATTCCATTCCATTCCATTCCGCATTCCATTCCATTCCATTCCGTTCCACTCCATTCCACATTGCATTAATTTCCATTACGTTACGCATTCCATTCCATTCCATTCCATGTTCCATTCCATTCCATTCCACATTCCATTCCACTGCATTCCTCATTCCGTTACATTCCATTCTGTATTCCCTTACATTTCATTCCATTCCATTCCACTCCATTCCACATTGCATTCCACCCCATTCCATTCCACATTCCATTCCATTCCATTCCTTTCCATTTCACATTCCATTCCATATTCCATTCCACTTTCCATTCCACGTTCCATTCCACGTTCCATTTGACGTTCCATTCCACTACTTTCCACTTTCCACGCCATTCCATTCCACGTTTCATTTCATTCCATTCCACATTCCATTCCCCATTCCATTTCACATTACATTCTGTATTCCATTTCGCATTCCATTCCATTCCATTCGACATTCCATTCTACATTCCATTCGACATTCCTTTCCATTCCATTCCACATTCCATTTCTTTCCATTCCATATTCCATTCCACTCCATTCCACATTCCATTCCATTCCATTCCATTAAACATTCCATTTCATTCTATTCTATATTCCATTCCATTCCATTCCTCATTCCATTCCCTCCCATTCCACGTTCCATTCCATTCCATTACAGATTACATTACCTTCCATTCCACATAACATTCCATTCCACATTCCATTCCATTCCATTCCATTCCACATTCCATTGCATTACATTCCATTCCATTCCACATTCCATTTCATTCTTTTCCATATTCCATTCCATTCCATTCAACATTCCATTTCACATTCCATTCACATTCCATTCCATTCCATTCCACATTCAATACCACATTCCATTCCACATTCCATTCCATTCCACATTCCATTCCATTCCATTCCATTCCACATTCTTTTCCATTCCATTCCATTCCACTCCCCATTCCATTCCCTTCCTTTCCACATTCCATTCCATTCAATTCCACATTCCATTCCACATTCCATTCCATTCCATTCCACCTTCTATTCCACATTCCATTCCGGAATCCATGCCATATTCCATTCCATTCCATTCCACATTCCACTGCATTCCATTCCACATTCCATTCCACATTCCATTCAATTCCTTTCCACATTACATTCCACATTCCATTGCATTCCATTCCACGTTCCATTTCACGTTCCATTCCAATCCACATTCCATTCCATTCCATTCAGTATTCCATTCCACGTTCCATTCCATTCCATTCCACATTCCATTCCACATTCCAATAAATTCCATTCCACTTTCTCTTCCACATTCCATTCCATTCCATTCCGCATTCCATTCCACCTTCCATTCCATTCGATTCCATTCCACATTCCATTCCATTCCATTCCACATTCCATTAGTTTCCATCCCACATTCCATTCCATTATATTCCACATTCATTTCAATTCCATTCCACTTTCCATTCCACTCCATTCCACGTTCAATTCCACATTCCATTCCATTCCACATTCCATTCCACAGTCCATTACACATTCCATTCGATTATTTTCCACTTTCCATTCCACATACTATTCCACATTCGATTCCACATTCCATTCCATTCCATTCCACATTCCATTCCATTCCATTCCACATTCCATTCCACATTATATTCGATTCCATTCCAAATTCCATTCCACATAGTATTCCACATTCCATTCCACATTCCATTCCACATTCCATTCCATTCCAGTCCACAATACATTCCAATCCATTCTACATTCGATTCCACATTCCATTCCATTCCATACCACATTCCATTCCATTCCATTCATCATTCCTTTCCATTCCATTTCACATTCTATTCCATTCCATTCCATTCCATATTCCATTCCATTACACGCCACATTCCATTCCATTCCATTCCACATTTCATTGTTTTCATTCCACATTCCATTCCATTCCATTCCATTCCAGATTCCATTGTTTTCCATTCCATTCCATTCCATTCCACTCCACATTACATTCCATTACATTCCACAATCCATTGCATTCTATTCCACATTCCATTCCACATTCCATTCCACGTTCCATTCCTCGTTCCATTCCACGTTCCATTCCATGTTCCTTTCCACATTAAATTCCACTTTCCACTCCATATTCCTTTCCACATTCCATTCCAGATTACATTCCATTCCACAACACAATCCATTCCATTACACTTTCCATTCCACATTCCATTCCATTCCATTCCATATTCCATTCTACTTTTCATTTCACATTCCATTACACCTTCCATTCCATTCCACATTCCATTCCATTCCACTCCAAATTCCATTCAATTCCATTCCATATTCCATCCCACATTCCATTCCATTCCATTCCACATTCCATTCCACACTGCATTCCATTCCATTCCACAATCCAGTCCATTCCATTTCACAATCCATTGAATTCCATTCCATTCCATTCCACATTACATTCCACATTCCATTCCATTCCATTCCACATTACATTCCAAGTTGCATTCCACATTCCATTCCACATTCAATTAAATTTCTTTCCACATTACATTCCACATTCCATTCCATTCCACGTTCCATTCCTCGTTCCATTCCACGTCCCATTCCATTCCACATTCCATTCCACATTCCATTCCACATTCCATTAAATTCCATTCCACTTTCTATACCACATTCCATTCCATTCTATTCCACATTCCATTCCAACTTCCATTCCATTCGATTATATTCCACATTCAATTCCAGTCCATTCTATTCCACATTCCATTCCATTTCATTCCATTCCACATTCCGTTCCGTTCCATTCAACATTCCATTCTTTCCATCCCACATACCATTCCATTACATTCCATATTCCTTTCGATTCCATTCCACTCCATTCCACATTCAATTCCACATTCAATTCCATTCCATTCCACACTCCATTCCATTCCATTCCATTCTACATTCCATTCCATTCCACATTCCACTCCATTCCATTCAATTCTCCATTCCATTCCATTCCATTCCACATTCCATTCCATTCCATTCCACATTTCATTCCATTCCACATTACATTTCACATTACATTCCACATTACATTCCATTCCATTCCACATTCTATTCCACATTCCATTCCACATTCCATTCCATTCCATTCCACATTCCACTCCATATTTCTTTCCATTCCTTTCCACATTCCATTCCATTCCATTCCATTCCATTCCACATTCCATTCCATTCCATTCCACATTCCATTCAACATTCCATTCCATTCCATTCCACATTCCATTCCATTAAATTCCACCTTCCTTTCCATTCCATTCCACATTCAATTGCACATTCCATTCCATTCCATTCCACATTCCATTCAATTCCATTCCATCCCACTCCACTCCATTCCACTCCCATCCATTCCACTCCATTCCACTCCCTTGCATTCCACTCCTCTCCACTCCACTCCACTCCTCTCCACTCCACTTCACACAACTTTATTCTACTCCATTCCATTCCATTACATTGCACTCCGTTTCACTACACTCAACTCTATTTCATTCCACTAAACTCCATTGCAATTGACTAAACTACACTACATTCCATTAAACTCCACTCCGTTCCCCTGCACTCCAATCTACTCCAGTCCATTCGATGCCATTCCACTCCAATCCATTCCGTTACACTCCATTCTATTACACTCCATTCCAGTTCTTTCCAGTCCACTCCATGCTTTTCCACTCCACTTCATTCCAGTCCACTCCACTCCACTTCTTTACACTCCACTCCACTCTACTCCACTCCATTCTACTCCATTCCATTCCATTCCACTCCGTGCTATTCCATTCTGTTCCATTTCACTCCTTTCCAGTCAAATCCACTCCACTCTATTCCGTCATTTTCCATTACACTCCTCTGCATTCAATCAACTCCACTCCAATGCATTCCTCTCTAATCCACTCCCTTCCACTGCACTTCATCCGATTCCTCTCTACTCCTTTTCATTCCACTCCACATTCCATTCCACTCCATTCCAATACACATTCCTTTCTTCTTTCCATTCAAATTCATATTCCATTCCAGTCCATTCCACTCCATTCCACATTCTATCCATTCCATCACACATTCCATTCCATTCCACATTCCATTCCATTCCACATTCCATTCCATTCCATTCCATTTAACATTCCATTCCATTCCATTCCACATTCCATTCATTTCCACTCCACATTCCATTCCAATTTCCATTCCATTCCATTCCTTTCGATTCCACATTTCTTTCCACATTCCATTCCAATCCATTCCTCATTCCATTCCATTCCATTCCACGTTCCATTCCATTCAATTGTACATTCCATTCCCTTCCATTCCACATAACATTCCATTCCATTCCATACCATTCCATTCCATTCCACATTCCATTCGATTCCATTCCTCATACCATTCCACAATGCATTCCAAATTGCATTCCATTCCATTCCACATTTCATTCCATTCCATTCCATTCCACATTCCATTTCATTCCATTCCACATCCCATTCCATTCCATTCCACTTTCCATTTCACAATCCATTCCACATTCCATTCCATTCCATTCCACATTCTGTTCCTCGTTCCATTCCATTCCACATTCTGTTCCTCGTTCCATTCCACATTCCATTCCACATCCCATTCAACCTTCCATTCCATTCCATCCCACATTCCATTCCATTCCTTTCCATTCCACATTCCATTACATTACATTCCACTTTACATTCCATTCAATTCCACATTCCATTTCACATTCCATTCCTCATTCCATTCCACATTCTATTCCATTCCAGTACACAATACATTCCACTCCATTCTACATTCCATTCAACATTCCATTTCTTTCCATACAAAATTCCATTCCATTCCATTCATCATTCCTTTCCATTCCATTTCACATTCCTTTCCATTCCATTCCATTCCATATTCCATTCCATTCCACTCCACATTCCATTCCTTTCCATTCCACATTGCATTCCTTTCCATTCCACATTCCATTCCATTCCATTCCGCATTCCATTCAACATTCCATTCCACATTCCATTCCATTCCACTCCACATTCCTATCCATTCAATTGCATTCCATTCCATTCCACATTCCTTTCCATTCCAGTCCATTCCACATTCCATTCCACATACCAATCCATTCCATTCCAAATTCCATTCAATTCCATTCCACATTCCATTCCACATTTCATTCCATTCCATTCCACATTCCATTGCATTCCATTCCACATTCCATTCCATCCCATTCCACATTATATTCAATTCCTTTCCACACTACATTCCATTCCATTCCATTCCATTCCATCCAACATTCAATACCACATTGCATTCTGTTCCATTCCACATTCCATTCCACATTCCATTCCATTAAATTCCACATTCCATTCCATTCCATTCCACATTCCATTCCATTAAATTCCACATTCCATTCCATTCCATTCCACATTCAATTGCACATTGCATTCCATTGAATTCCACATTCCATTCCATTCCTTTCCATTCCACATTCCTTTCCAATCCTTTCCACATTCCATTCAATTTCATTCCACACTTCATTCCATTCCATGCCATTCCATTCAGCATTCCAATCCACATTCCTTCAATTCCATTCCACACTCCATTCCAAACCATTCCATTCCATTGCATTCCACTTTCCATTCAACATTCCATTCCACATTCCATTCCATTCCATTCCATATTCCTTTCCATTCAATTCAATTCAATTCGATTCCACCTTCCATTCCCTTCCATTCCGTTCCATATTCCTTTCCATTCCACTCCACCTTCCATTCCATTCCATTCCACATTCCATTCCATTCCATTACGCATTCCATTCTGTTCCATTCCATATTCCTTTGGATTCCATTAGTCATTCCATTCCATTCCACACTGCATTCCATTCCACTTCATTTTCCATTCCATTCCATTCCATTCCATTTGATATTCCATTCCATTACATTCCACATTCCATTCCATTACATTGCACATTGCATTACATTCAAATCCATTCCATTCCATTCCATTCCATATTCAGTTCCAATCCACTTCACATTTCACATTCCATTCCATTCCACATTCCATTCCATTCCTTTACATTCCACATTCCATTCCATTCCACTTTCCATTTCATTCCATTCCAATCCATATTCCATTTCACATTCCATTCCACATTACATTCCATTATATTCAAAATTCTATTCAACATTCAATTCCAGATTCCATGCCACATTGCAATCCATTATATTCCACTTTGCATTCCACATTCCATTCCACATTCCATTCCATTCCAATCTACATTCCATTCCACATTCCTTTCAATTCCTTTCCACATTACATTCCACATTCCATTCCATTATACGTTCCATTCCACGTTGCTTTCCACGTTCCATTCCACGTTCCATTCCATTCCATATTCCATTCCATTCCATTCCACATTCCATTCCATTCCATTCCACATTCCATTCCACTTTCTATTCCAAATTGCATTACATTCTATTCCACATTCCATTACACCTTCCATTCCATTTGATTAAATTCCACATTAAATTCTATTCCTTTCTATTCCACTTTCCATTCCATTTCATTGCATTCCACATTCCGTTCCTTTCCATTCAACATTCCATTCTTTTCCATCCCACATTCCTTTCCATTACATTCCACATTCCTTTCGATTCCATTCCAAATTCCATTCCTCTCCTTTCCACATTCAATTCCACATTCCATTCCATTCCATTCCACATTCCATTCCATTCCATTCCTTTATACATTCCATTCCATTCCATTCCACATTCCATTCCATTCCATTCCACATTCCATTTCACAATCCATTCCACATTCCATTCCATTCCATTCCACATTCTGTTACTCATTCCATTCCACATTCCATTCCACATCCCATTCCACCTTCCATTCCATTCCATTCCACATTCCTTTCCATTCCTTTCCACTCCACATTCCATTACATTCCATTCCACTTTACATTCCATTCAATTCCACATTCCATTTCACATTCTATTCCACATTCCATTCCATTCCACATTCTATTCCACATTCCATTCCAGATTCCATGCCACATTCCATTCCACTCCATTCCACATTCAATTCCATTCCATTCCATTCCACATTCCATTACATATTCCATTCAATACCTTTCCACATTACATTCCACATTCCATTGCTTTCCATTCCACGTTCCATTCCACATTACATTCCACATTCCATTCCACGTTGCATTCCACGTTCCATTCCATGTTCCATTCCATTCCACATTCCATTCCATTCCATTCCACATTCCATTCCACGTTCCATTCCATTTCTTTCCACATTCCATTCCACATTCCATTAAATTCCATTCCACCTTCTCTTCCACATTCCATTCCATTCCATTCCACATTCCATTCAAACTTCCATTCCTTTCGATTCTATTCCACATTCCATTCCATTCCATTCTATTCCACATTGAATTCGATATCATTCCATTTCACATTCCATTCCATTCCATTCAACATTCCATTCGTTTCCATCCCACGTTACATTCCATTATATTCCTCATTCCTTTCGATTCCATTCCACCTTCCATTCCACTCCTTTCCACATTCAATTCCACATTCCATTCCATTCCACATTCCATTCCACATTCCTTTCCACATTCCATTCGATTCTGTTCCAATATCCATTCCACATACTATTCCACATTCGATTCCACATTCCATTCTATTCCATTCCACATTCTATTCCCTTTCATTCCACATTCCATTCCATTCCAATCCTCATTCCATTCCATTCCACAATCCATTCCACATTCCATTCCATTTCATTCCACATTCCATTCCATTCCATTCCACATTCCTTTCCATTCCATTCCATTCTACATTGCATTCCATTCCATTCCATATTCCTTTCAATTCCATTCCGTTTCATTCCAAATTCCATTCCATTCCATTCCGTTCCATTCCACATTTAATTCCACATTCCATTCCACATTTCATTCCTCATTCCATTCCGTTCCATTCCATTCCATTCCATTCCATATTCCATTCCATTCCATTCCGCATTCCATTCCATTCCAATCCTCATTCCATTCCATTCCATTCCGCGTTCGATTCCATTTAATTCCGTACCAATCCATTCCACATTGCAATCATTTCTATTACGTTCCGCATTCCATTCCATTCCATTCTATGTTCCATTCCATTCCATTCCATGTTCCATTCCATTGCATTCCATGTTCCATTCCATTCCATTCCACATTCCCTTAAATTCCATTCCACATTCCATTCCACTGCATTCCGCATTCGGTTACATTCCATTCCGTATTCCCTTACATTTCATTCCATTCCGTTCCATTCCATTCCACATTGCATTCCACCCCATTCCATTCCACAATCCATTAAATTCCATTCCTTTCCATTTCACATTCCATTCCATGTTCCATTCCACGTTCCATTCCACGTTCCATTCCACGTTCCATCTGTCGTTCCATTCCACCCTTTTCCACTTTCCACTCCATTCCATTCCACGTTCCATTTCATTCCATTCCACATTCCTTTCCCCATTCCATTTCACATTCCATTCTGCATTTCATTTCGCATTCCATTGCATTCCATTCCTTTCCATTCCACATTATATTCCATTCCAAACCATATTCCATTCCATTCTATTCCATGTTTCATTCCATTCCACATTCCATTCCATTCCACTTCCCATTCCATTCCAATCCACATTCCACTACATTTGATTCCACACTCCATTCCACATTCCATTCAATTCCATTCCACATTCCATTCCACATTCCATTCCATATTCCATTCCATTCCATTCCACATTCCATTCCATTCCCTTCCACATTGCATTCCAAATTCCATTCCATTCCATTCAGATTCAACTCCACGATCCACTCCATTCCGCATTGCATTCCACATTCCATTCCATTCCATTCCACATTCCTTTCCACATTCCATTCTATTCCATTCCACTTTCAATTGAATTCCCTTCCATTCCACATTCCATTCCACATTCAATTCCTTTGCATTCCACATTCTATTCCATTCCATTCCATATTCCATTCCATTTCATTTCATTCAATTCCACATTCCGTTCCACATTCCATTCCATTCCACATTCAATTCAATTCCATTTCACATTCCATTCCATTCCATTTCACATTGCATTCAATTCCACTCCACATTGCATTCCATTCCATTCCACATTGCATTCCATTCCATTCCATTTCACATTCCATTCCATTCCATTCCAGATTCAATTCCATTCCATTCCACATTCCTTTCCATTCCATTCCATATTCCATTGAATTACATTCCACATTCCATTCCATTCCATTCCATTCCATTTCACATTCCATTCCATGTTCCATTCCACTTTCCATTCCACGTTCCATTCCACGTTGCATTTGACGTTCCATTCCACTCCTTTCCACTTTCCACTCCATTCCATTGCACGTTCGATTTCATTCCATTCCACATTCCATTCCCCATTCGATTTCACATTCCATTCCATATTCCATTTCGCATTCCATTCCATTCCACTTCCCATTCCATTCCACTACACATTCCATTACATTAGATTCCACATTCCATTCCAATTTCCATTCAATTCCACTACACATTGCATTACATTAGATTCCACATTCCATTCCACTTTCCATTCAATTCCATTCCACATTCCATTCCACATTCCATTCTATTCCATTCCACATGCCATTCCATTACATTCCACATTGCATTCCAAATTCCATTCCATTCCATTCATATTCCTTTCCACGATCCACACGATTCCACATTTCCTTCCACATTCCATTCCATTCCATTGCACATTCTTTCCACATTCCATTCTATTGTATTCCACATTCAATTGCATTCTGTTCCATTCCACATTCCATTCCACATTCCATTCAATTCCATTCCACATTCCATTCCATTCCATGCCACTTTCCATTCCTTTCCATTCCGCATTAAATTCCATTCCACACTGCATTCCATTCCATTCCTTTTCACTTTCCATTCCATTCCATTCTACATTCAATTCCATTTCATTCCACATTCCATTGTTTTCCATTCCACATTGCCTTCCATTCCATTCCATTCCACTTTCCATTCCATTCCATTCCACAACCCATTCCACATTCCATTCAATTGCATTCCACATTCCTTTCTATTCCATTGCATATTCCATTCCACGTTCCATTCCATTCCATTCCAATCCGAATTCCATCCCATTCCAATCCATTCCGTTCCTGATTCCTTTCCATTCTGTTACACGTTCCATTCCACATTCCATTCCATTCAATTCCACATTCCATTCCACATTCCATTCCATTCCATTCCATGTTCCATTCCATTCTGTTCCATTCTATGTTCCATTCCACGTTCCATTCCACATTCCATTCCAGGTTCCATTCCAGGTTCGATTCCAAGTTCCATTCCACGTTTCATTCCATTCCATTCCGCGTTCCATTCCACATTGCATTCCACTTTCCATTCCACATTCCCTTCCACATTTCATTCAACATTCCATTTCACATTTCACTCTGTTCCATTCCACATTCCTTTCCACATTGTATTCCTTATTCCATTCCGCATTCCATTCGATTCCATTACACATTCCAATCCACACTGCATTCCATTCCAGTCCACATTCTAATTGGCATTCCTTTCCATTCCATTGCACATTCCACTGCTTTTCAGTCCACATTCCTTTCCACTTTCCTTTCCACGATCGATTCTATTGCATTCCACATTCCATTCCACATTCCATTCCAGAATCGATTCCACATTCCATTCCATTCCATTCCACATTCCATTCCACATTGCATTCCATTCCAGTCCTCATTCAATTCCACATTCAATGACATTCCATTCCACATTCCATTCCATTCCAATCCATTCCGCATTCCATTCCATTCCATTCCACATTATATTTTACTTTCCATTCTACATTCCATTCCACCTTCCATTCCACATTCTATTCCAGGTTACATTCCAGATTCGATTCCAAGTTCCATTCCACGTTCCGTTCCATTCCATTCCACGTTCCTTTCCACATTCCATTCCACGTTCCATTCCACATTTCTTTCCAAGTTCCTTTATACGTTGCATTCCACATTCCATTCGATTTCATTCCAAGTTCAATTCCATGTTCCATTCCATTCCATTCAACTTTCCATTCCATATTATATTGCACATCACATTCCACGTTCCATTCCATGTTACATTCCACGATCCATTCCATCTTCCATTCCATATTCCATTCCATTCCATTCCACTTTCCATTCCACATTTCATTCTCATTCCATTGCATTTCATTCCACATTGCATTCCACATTCCCTTGCATTCCAATTCACAGTCCATTCCACATTCCATTGCACATTCCATTCCGCAGTCCATTCCAAATTCCATTCCACATTGCATTCCACATTCCATTCTCATTCCATGGCATTTCTTTCCAGTTTCCATTCGACATTCCATTCCACATTCCATTTCATTCCATTCCACATTCCATTCCATTCCATCCCACATTCCATTCCATTCCATCCCACATTCCATTCCACATTCCATTCCACTTTCCATTCCATTCCTTTCCATTCCATGTTCCATACCACTTTCCGTTAAATTCTATTCCACATTCCATTCAACATTCCAGTCCATTTCATTCCAATGTACATTTCATTCCACAATTCATTCCATTCCATTCCACATTCCATTCCACATTCCATTCCACATTCCATTCCATTCCACATTCCATTCAATTGAATTCCATTCCATTCCATTCCATGTTCCATTCCACATTCCATTCCATTCCATTCCACATTCCATTCCACACTCAGTTCCACATTCCTTTCAACATTCCATTCCAATCCATTGCACATTATATTCCACGTTCCATGCCACGTTCAATTCCAATTTCCTTTCCACGTTCCATTCCACGTTCCATTCCACTCGATTTCACTTTCCATTTCACATTCCATTCCACTATCCATTTCATTGCATTACATTCCTCGTTCCATTCCACGTTCCATTCCATTCCATTCCACATTCCATTCCACATTCCATTGCATTCCAATTGACATTCCTTTCCATATTCCATTCCATTCCATTCCACATTCCATTCCGCAGTCCATTTTGCAGTCCATTCCACCTTCCATTCCACATTGCATTCCACGTTCCATTTTCATTCCATTGCATTTCGTTCCACATTCCATTCCACAATCCATTGCATTCCAGTTCACATGCCATTCCAGATTCCATTCCATGCCACATTCCATTCCACATTCCATTCCACTTTGAATTCCGCAGTCCTTCCCTTTGCTTTCCACTTTCCGTTCCTTTCCAATCCACATTCCTTTCCACATTTCTTTCCATTCCATTCCACATTCCATTACACATTCCATTCCACATTCCTTTCCATTCCATTCCACATTCCATTCCATTCCATTCCAGGTTCCATTCCAATTACCATTAAATGCCATTCCACATTCCATTTCAATCCATTCCACATTCCATTCAATTTCCATCCCCATTTCATTCCACATTTCTTTCCATTGCCTTCCACATTCCATTCCACATTCCATTCCACATTCCATTATTTTCCATTCCACATTGCATTCCATTCCATTGCATTCCATGCCACGTTCCATTACATGTTCCATTCCATTCCACGTTCCATTCCACACTCAATTCCACATTCCATTCCACATTCCAGTCTGTTCCATTCCACATTTGTTTCCACACTGTATCCCACATTCAATTCCGCATTGCATTCCACGTTCCATTCCACATTACACTACACGTTCACTTCCATTGCATTTCACTTTCCATTCCACAGTCCATTCCGTCCCATTCCAAGTTCCATTCCACATTCCGTTCCACTTTCAACTCAATTCCATTCCACACTTCATTCGACGCTCCATTGCATGCCATTCCACGTTCCTTTCCACATTTCGTTGCATTCCGTTCCAAGATCCATTCCACACTCCAATCCACATTCCATTCCACATTCTATTGCTTTCCATTCCACATTCCATTCCACAATCCACTCCACATTCTAATCCACTTTCCATTCCACATTCCATTTAAATCCCTGCCACATTCCATTCCACATTCCATTCCATTCCATTCCATTCCACATTCCATTCCACATTCCATTCCACATTCCATTCCATTCCATTCCACATTCCATTCCACATTCCATTCCACTTTCCATTCTGTGTTCCATTCGATTTCATTCCATGTTCCATTCCACATTCCATTCCACTTTCCATTCCACATTCCATTGCAAATTCCATTCCACTTTACATTCCGTTCCATTCCAAATTGCATTCCACTTTCCATTCCATTCCGTTCCACCTTCCATTCCATTACCCTCCACATTTCACTCCTCATTCCCTTCCTTTCCATTCCACATTCTATTCCAATTTCCATTCCATTCAATTCCACGTTCCATTCTACGTTTCACTCCACATTTCATTCCACATTCCATTCCACATTCCATTCCGTTTCATTCCGCATTCCATTCCATGTTCCATTCCACATTCCAATCAATTCCATTTCACATTCCATTGAACATTCCACTCCTTTCCATTCCACAATCCTTTCTCATTCCATTGCATTCCATTCCACATTCCATTCCACATTCCATTCCATTCCACTCCACATTTCATAACACATTCAATTCCATTGCATTCCACTTTCCATTCCATGTTCCATTCCACGTTCCATTCCACATTCCATTCCATTCCTTTCCACGTTTTACTCCATTTCATTCCATGTTCCATTTCATTCCGTTCCACATTCCATTCCACATTCCATTTCACAATCCGTTCCATATTCTATTTCATTTTCCATTCCATTCCATCCCATTCCTTTACACATTCCATTCTATTCCATTCCACATTCCATTCCATTCAATTGCACATTCCTTTCCACCTGCCATTCCACATTCCATTCCATTCCATTCTATTCCACATTCCATTCCATTGCACAATCCATTCCACATTCCATTTCACATTCCATTCCACGTTTCATTCCATTGCATTCCACATTCCAATCCATTCCATTCTTCACTCCACTCCATTCAATTCCACATCCCATTCCATTCCATTCCATTCCATTCCATTCCACTCCACATTCCATTCCATTCCATTCCATTCCATTCCACATTCCAGTTAATTGCATTCCACAATCCATTCTATTCCATTTCATTTGATTCCACATTCCACTTCATCCAATTCCATTCCACATTCCATTCCATTCCACATTCCATTCCGTTGCAATCCACATTCCATTCCACGTTCCATTCCACGTTGCGTTCCATGTTCCATTGCACATCCTATTTCAAATTCCATTCCTTTCCATTCCACATTCCATTCCATTCCATTCCACATTCCATTCCATTCCATTCCACATTCCATTGCTCGTTCCATTCCATTCCATTCCATGTTCCTTTCCATGTTCCATTCCACATTCCATTCCACATTCCAATCCATTCCATTCCACATTCCATTCCAAACAATTTCAAGTTCCATTCCATATTCCATTCCACTTTCCATTCCACATTCTATTTCACGTTCCATTCCACAATCCATTCCACATTCAATTCCACGATACATTGCACGTACCATTCCACATTCCATTCCATTTCATTCCATTCCACTACACATTCCATTCCACATTGCTTTCCACATTCCATTTCACGTTCCATTCTACATTCCTTTCCGAGTTCCATTCTACGTTCCGTTCCCCATTTCATTCCATTCCATTCCAAGTTCTATTCCACATTCCATTCCATTCCATTCAATATTCCATTCCATATTACACTGCACATCACATTCCACATTTCATTCCACATTACATTGCACATTCCTTTTCCTTCCGTTCCACATTCCATTCCAAATTCCATTTCACATTACTTTCCCTGTTCCTTTACACTCCATTCCACATTCCATTCCACTTTCCATTCCATTCCATTCCTCTTACCACCGCACATTCCATTCCACATTCCTTTCCACGTTCCATTACACATTTCATTCCACGTTCCTTTCCACGTTCCGTTCCACGTTTCATTCAATTCCATTCCATTTTCCATTCCTAATTTCATTCCATTCCATTCCACGATCCATTCCACATTCCATTCCACATTGCATTCCACATTCAATCCCGTTCCATAACACATTCGTTTCCACATTCAATTCCACATTCCTTTCCGTTCTAATCCACATGCCACTTCACATTCCATTCCACATTCCATTCCACATTTTATTCCACATTCCAGTCCACATTCCATTCCATTCCATTCCACATTCCATTCTACATTACATTCCATTCCACATTCCTTTCAAAATTCCATTCCATTCAATTCCACATTCTCTTCCACATTGCATTCCACATTTCATTCCATTACATTTCACATTCCATTAGACATTAATTCCATTCCATTCCACATTCCATTAGACATTCATTCCATTCCATTCCGCATTATAATCCACATTCCATTCCACATTCCCTTCCTCAGTCGATTCCATTCCATTCCACATTCCATTCCACCTTCTGTTCCATTCCTTTCCACGTTTGAATCCACCTTCCCTTCCACCTTCTGTTCCATTTCTTTCCACGTTTGATTCCACCTTCCATTCCACTTTCCATTCCACGTTCCATTTGATGTTCCATTCCATTCCATTCCACTTTCCATTCCAATTTCCATTCCACATTCCATTCCATTCCGTACCATTCCAGTCCTCATTCCATTCCATTCCATTCCTTTCCACATTCTACTCCTTTCCATTCAACATTTCAATCCACATTCCATTCCACTTTCTATTCTACATTCCGTTCCACATTCAAATCCACGTTCCATTCCATTGCATTCTACATTCCATTCCACGATCTATTCCACAATCCATTCCAGGTTCCATTCCATTACATTCCATTTTCCATTCCATATTGCATTCCATTCCATTCCAGACTGCATTCCACTATCCATTCCACATTACATTCCACTCCATTCCACATTCCATTCCACTTTCCTTTCCATGTTCCATTCCACGTTCCATTCCATTCCATTCTACGTTCCATTCTACATTACATTCCAACCAATTCCACGTTCCATTTACTTCCAATCAACGTTCCATTCCACATTACATTCCACATTCGATTCCACAATCTGTTCCATTCCATTCCATTCCATTCCACGTTCCATTCCACATTCCATAGCACATTCCATTCCATTCCATTCCACAATGCATTCCACATTTCTTTCCACATTCCATTCCACATTCCATTCCATTCCATTCAATTCCATTCCACATTCCAATCCACATTCCATTCCACATTCCATTCCATTCCATTCCACGTTCCATTCCACATTCCATTCCTCATTCCATTCCATGTCCCTTTCCATTCCATTCCACGTTCCATTCCACTTTCCATTCCTTTCCATTCCAAGTTCCATTCCACATTCCATTGCAGTTTCCATTCCGTGTTCCATTCCACGTTCCATTCCATGTTCCATTCCACGTTCCACTCCGTTCCATTCCACGATCCATTCCACATTCCATTCCATTCCATTACAATTTCCATTCCAGATTCCATTCCACTTTCCATTCCATGTTCCATTCCACATTGCCCTCCATTCCACGTTCCATTTCACGTTCCATTGCAAATTCCATTCCACATTTCACTGCGTTCCATTACACGTGCCACTCCACATTGCATTCCACATTCCATTACACATTCCATTCCATTCCATTCCTGATTCCATTCCATTCCATTCCACATTCCATTGAATTCCATTCCACATTCCATTCCGCATTCCATTCCATTCCATTCCACATTATATTCCACGTTACTTTCTGTTCCATTCCACATTCCATTCCATTCCACATTCCAATCCATTCCATTACATATTCCATTCCGTTCCATTCCACATTCCATTCCACGTTCAATTCCGTTTCATTCCACGCTCCATTCCACCTTCCATTCCACGTTCCATTCCAAGTTCCATTCCACGATCCATTCCATTCCATTCCACGTTCCATCCCACGTTCCACTCCACATTTCATTCCACATTACATTAAACATTCCATTCCACATTCCATTCCATTCCATTCAACATTGCATTGCTTTGCAGTCCACATTCCTTTCCAAATTCCATTCCATTCCATTTAAACATTCCCTTCCATTCCATTCCACATTCCATTCCACCTTCCATTCCTTTCCACATTTCATTCCACATTCCATTCCACACTCCAGTCTGTATTCCTTTCCATTCCGTTCCAAATTGGTTTCGACATTCTTTTCCATTCCTTTCCACATTCCATTCCTTTCTATTCCACATTCAAATCCTTTTCATTCCAATAACATTCCATTCCTTTCCATTCCACATTATATTCCACTGTCCATTCCACGTTCCATTCCACATTCCATTCTACTTTCCTATTCTACTTTCCATTCAGTGTTCCATTTTACATTCCATTCCATTCCATTCCACTTTCCTTTCCATTCCACATTCCACTCCATTCCATTCCACATTCCATTCCATTCCATTCCTTTCTACTCCACATTACTTTCGACTTTCCATTCCATGTTCCATTGCACATTCGATTCCTCCTTCTATTCTACGTTCCCTTCCATGTTCCATTCTGGATTCCATTCCATTCCATTACATGTTCCATTGAACGTTCCATTCCACATTCTGTTCCACATTACACTCCACATTCCATTCCATTCCATTCCACGGTCCATTCCTCTTTCCATTGCATGTTCCGTTCCATGTTCCATTCCATAAAATTTCACATTCCATTCCACTCCCTTCCATTCCATTCCACATTCCATTCCACATTCCTTTCCATTCCATTCCATATTCCATTCCTTTCCCTTCCACATTCCATTCCATTCCATTGCACATTACATTCCACTTTCCATTACCTTCCATTCCACATTCTTTTCCATTCCATTCCACATTCCATTCCACGTTCCATTCCACGTTACATTTCACTTTCCATTCCATTCCATTCCATCCTGGATTCCATTCCATTCCATTTGACATTCTATTCCACATTCCATTCCATTCCATTCCACATTCCATTCAACATTCCATTGCATTCCACTCCATATTCCACTCCGTTCCATTCCACATTACCTTCTTTTGCGTTCCACGTTACATTCCACATTCCATTCCAACTTCCATTCCACATTCCATTCAATTCGATTCCAAATTCCATTCCATTCCATTCCACATTCCATTCCACTTTCCAATCCATTATATTCCACGTTCCATTCCACATTCCATTGCCCATGTCATTCAACTTTCCATGCCCCTTGCCATTTCCATTTCCACGTTCAATTCCATTCAATTCCCCTTTCCATTCCACGTTCCATTCCACATTCCATTCGTTTCCATTCCTCATTCCTTTCCATTCTATTTCACATTCCATTCCATTCCATTCCATTCGACATTCCATTCCACGTTCCTTTCCACGTTGTATTCCATCTTCCATTCCACGTCCTATTCCATGTTCCATGCCTTTCCATTCCACATTCCATTCCATTCCATTCCACATTCCATTCCATTCCATTCCACATTCCATTCCACATTCCAGTCCTCATTCCATTCCATTCCACTTTCCATTCAACTTTCCAATCCATTCAATTTCACTTTCCATTCCATATTCCATTCCAAATTCCATACCACATTCCCTTCCAGTTCCATTCCACGATCCATTCCACGTTCAATTACAGGAACCATTGCACTTTTCATTGCACATTCCATTCCTTTCCATCACATTCCATGCCACATTGCCTTCCACATTCCATTCCACATTCCATTCCACGTCCCATTCCACATTCCTTTCCATGTTCTATTCCACGTTCCATTCCACTTTCCATTCCATTTCATTCCACATTCCATTCAACGTTACATTCCTTTCCATTCAACTTTCCATTACACATTCCACTGCACTTCCCATTCCTCTTTCCATTCCATGTTCCATTCCATGTTCCATTCCACCTTCCATTCCACGTTCCATTCCATTCCATTCCACTTTCCAATTCATTCCGTTCCACATTCCTTCCTCATTGCAATTCACATTTCTTTCCACATTCTACTTCACTTTAAATTCCATTTGTTTCCATTCCATTCCATATTCCATTCCATTCCGTTCCACATTCCATTCCATTCCATTCCACATTACATTCCACATTCCATTCCATTCCATTCTATTCCACATTCCTTTCAATTCCATTCCACATTCCATTGCACATTCCATTCCATTCCACTCCACATTCCATTCCACATTCCATTCCATTCCTTTCCATTTCACATTGCATTTCACCTTCCATTACACATTCCATTCCATTCCAATCCACAATCCGTTCCACGTTCCATTCCACATTCCATTCCACATTGCATTCCACATTTCATTCCGTTCCATTCCACATTTCATTACACAATCCATTCCACATTCCATTCCAAATTCCATTCCACATTGCATTCCATTCCGTTTCACGTTCCATTCTCATTCCATTGCTTTCCATTCCACATTCCATTCCACATTCCATTCCACATTACATTCCATTCCATTACACATTTCATTCCACTATCCATTCCATTCCATTCAACATTCCATTCCACATTCCATTACATGTTCCATTCCATTTTCTATTCCATGTTCCAGTCCGCGTTCCATTCCATTCCATTCCTTTACACGTTCCATTCCATTCCTTTCCACGAACCATTTCATTCTGTTTCTCACTCCACATTCCATTTCACTTTCTGTTCCACATTCTATTTCACTTTCCATTCCACTCCATTACACATTCCAGTCCATTCAATTCCACATTCCATTCCACTTTCCATTCCACATTCCAGTCCCTTCCATTTCACCTTCCATTCCATGGCATTCCACATTCCATTCCATTCCATTTCACTTTCCATTCCATTCCATTCAACATTCCATTCCACAATACTCTCCATTCCATTCCACATACCATTCTACATTCCATTGCATTTCATTCCACATTCTATTCCATTCAATTCCACATTCCTTTCCATTCCATTACACAATCCATTCCTCATTCTGTTCCACATTCCATTCCAGGTTACATTCAATTCCATTCCACATTCCAATCCAATCCATTCCACTTTGCATTCCATTCAATTCCACATTCCATTCCATTACATTCCATCCCTTTCCACATTCCATTCCATTCCATTCCATTCCATTTGACATTCCAATCCATTCCATTCCACATTCCATTCCACATTCCAATCCATTCCATTCCACATTCCATTCCATTCCACATTCAATTCCATTAAATTCCATTCCATTCCACATTCCATTCCATTCCATTCCACATTCTATCCCACATTCCATTCCATTCCATTCCACATTTCATTACGCATTACATTCCATTCGATACCAGTTTACACTCCATTCCATTCCACATTCCTTTCCATTCCATTCCAGATTACTTTCTGCATTCCATTTCGCAATCCATTCCACATTCCATTCCATTCCATTCAGCGATTCATACCACAATCCATTCCATTCCATTCCACATTCAATTCCACATCCCATTCCACTTATCATTCCATGATCCATTACACGTTCCAATCCAAGTTCCATTCCATTCCATTCCATGTTCCATTCAGTTGCTTTCCACTTTCCATTTCATTCAGTTCCACTTTCCATTCTACATTCCATTTCACATATTGTTCCACATCCTATTTCACTTTCCATTCCATTCCGTTACACATTGCATTCAATTCAATTCCACATTCCATTCCATTCCATTCCACATTTCATTCCACATTCCATTCCATTCCTTTCCACGTTCTATTCTACGATCCATTCCTTTCCATTCCACATCCCATTCCATTCCGTTCTACATTCAATTCCATTCTACTTTCCATTCCATTGTATTCGACATTCCATTCCGTGTTCCATACCACGTTGAAATCCATGTTCTATTCCTTGTCCCATTCCACGTTCCATGACTTTCAATTCCACATTCCATTTCATTCCATTCCACATTCCATTCCATTCCATTCCACATTCCATTACATTCCACATTCCATTCTTTTCCAATACACGTACCTTTCGACATTCCGTTCCTCTGTCCATTCCATTGCACTCCACGTTCCATTCCACTTTCCCTTCCATTCCATTCCATGTTCCATTCCACTTTCCATTCCATTCCATTCTGCGATGCATTCCACATTCCATTGCACATTGCATTCCACATTCCATTCCATTCCATAAAGAGTTCCATTCCACATTCCATTCCAAATTCCATTCCGTTCTATTCCACATGCCCCTCCAGATTCCAGTCCACATTCCTTTCCATAACATTCCACATTCCATTCCAGATTCCATTCCATTCCATTCCACATTCTATTCCACATTACATACCACATTCCATTCCACATTCCATTCCACATTCACTTCCACATTCCATTCAATTCCTCTCCACATTCCATTCAAAATTCCATTCCATTCAATTCCACATTCTATTCCACTTTGCATTCCACATTCCATTCCATTCCATTGCACATTTCATTAGACATTCCATTCCATTCCATTAAATATTCCATTCTACATCCCATTCCATTTCATTCCACATTGCAATCCACCTTCCATTCCACATTCCTTTCCTCATTCCATTCCATTCCATTCCACATTCCATTCCACATTCCATTCCATTCCATTCCACATTCATTTCCACTTTCCCTTCCTCATTCCATTCCATTCCATTCCACATTCCTTTCCACATTCCATTCCATTCCATTCCACGTTCCATTCCACTTTCCATTCCACATTCCTTTCCACGTTCCATTCCGTTGCATTCCACATTCCATTCCACATTCCATTCCATAGTCCATTCCATTCCACATTCCATTCCACATTCCATTCCACATTCCATTCCATTCCATTCCACGTTCCATTCCACTTTCCATTCCATTCCATTCCACGTTCCATTCAACATTCCACTGCGCGTTCAATTCCACGTTCCATTCCACAGTCCATACCACGTTCCATTCCATTCCATTCCATCTTCCACTCCGTTCCATTCCACGTTCCATTCCACATTCCATTCCATTCCATTCCACTTTCCTTTCAACATTCCATTCCAGATACCATTGCACGTTCCATTCCACGTTCCATTCCATTCCATTCCAGGTTCCATTTCACTTTACATTCCATTCCACGTAGCATTTCACATTCCATTCCACATTACACTCCATTCCATTCCAAGTGCCACTCCACATTCCATTCCACATTCCATTCCATATTCCATTCCATTCCATTCCACATTCCATTCCATTGCATTCCACATTCCTTTACATTCCATTCCAGATTCCATTCCGCATTCCATTCCATTCCATTCCACATTCCATTCAATGTTAAATTCCACGGTCCATTCCATTCCATTCAAAGATCTATTCCACCTTCCATTCCACTTTCTATTCCATGTTCCATTCCACTCAATTCCACATTGCCTTGCATTCCATTCCACATTCCCTTCCACATTCCATTCCACATTCCATTAGAATCCATTGCACATTCCATTTCACATGCCATTTCACAGTCCATTCCACATTCCATTAAACGTTCAATTCCATTCCATTCCACGTTCCATTACATTCCATTCCACGTTCCTATCCATTCCACATTCCATTACACATTGCCTTG
This sequence comes from Pongo abelii, assembly GCF_028885655.2. Lineage (NCBI taxonomy): Eukaryota > Metazoa > Chordata > Mammalia > Primates > Hominidae > Pongo > Pongo abelii. Next base: position 12,892,965 of record NC_085929.1, on the reverse strand, counting down.
CATTCCATTCCGCATTCCATGCCACATTCCATTACACATTCCATTTCAATCCATTCCATATTCCATTTCACGTTCCATTCCACAGTCCATTCCACATTCCATTAAACGTTCCATTCCATTCCATTCCACGTTTCACTCCAGTTTACATTCCTTTCAATTCCACGTTCCATTCCCCTTTCCGTTGCACATTCCATTCCAAGATGCATTCTACTTTCCATTCCACGTTCCATGCCATGTACTATTCGAAGTTCCATTCCATTCCATCCCACGTTACCTTCAACATTGCATTCCATCCCATTCCACATTCCATTCCATTCCATTCCATTCCATGTTCCATTTCACATTCCATTCCACATTCAATTCTACAATCCATTCCGTTCCATTCCATTCCATTCCACATTCCATTCCACCTTCCTTTCCACATTCCATTCCGTTCCATTCCACATTCCATTCCACATGCCTTTCCACATTCCACTCCATTCCACTCCATTCCACTCCATTCCACATTCCATTTCACACACCATTCCACTTTCCATTCCATTCTATTCCACATTCCATTCCACATTCCATTCCACATTAAATTCAATTCCATTCCACGTTTCATTCCACATTCCATGCCACATTACATTTCATTCCTTTCCAGTTTCCATTCCACTATCCATTCCATTCGATTCCACGTGCAATTCCACGTTCCATTCCACTTTCCATTCCACTTTCCATTCCTTTCCATTAAACGTTCCATTCGACATTCCATTGCACTATCCATTCCACGTTCCATTTCATTGCATTCCACGTTCCATTCCACATTCCATTTTACTTTACATTCCAAGTTCCATTCCACATTACTTTCCACGTTCCATTCCAATTTCCATTCCACTCCATTCCGTGTTCCATTCCACATTCCATTGCACATTCCACTCCACCTTCCATTCCACATTCCATTCCATGTTCCATTCCACATTCCATTCCATGATCCATTCCATTCCATTACACGTTCCATTCCACATTCTATTCCATTGAGTTCCAAGATCCATTCCACATTCCATTCCACGTTCCATTCCAGATTACATTCCAAATTCTCTTCCACTTTCCGTTCCATATTGCATTCCACATTCCCTCTCACATTCCATTCCGTTCCATTCCAGTTTCCATTCCACATTCCATTGCATTCCATTCCACATTCCATTGCACATTCCACTCCACCTTCCATTCCACATTCCATTCCATGTTCCATTCCACATTCCATTCCATGTTCCATTCCATTCCATTACACGTTCCATTCCACATTCTATTCCATTGAATTCCAAGATCGATTCCACATTCCATTCCACGTTCCATTCCAGATTCCATTCCAAATTCTCTTCCACTTTCCATTCCATATTGCATTCCACATTCCCTCTCACATTCCATTCCGTTCCATTCCAGTTTCCATTCCACATTCCATTGCATTCCATTCCACAACCCCTACCACATTGCTTTCCATATTCCATAACAGTACATTCCACATTCCATACTGCATTCCATTCCGTTCCATTCCACCTTCCATTCCATTACATTTAACATTCCATTCCACTTCACATTCCATTCCACATTCAATTACACGTCCCATTCCAATCCATTCCACGTTCCATTCTACGTTACATTAGAGGTTCCATTACACGATCCATTCCACGTGCCATCCCATTCCATTCCACGTTACATTTCATATTCCACTCCATTCCTTTCCATGGAATGGAAAGTGGAATACAATGTGGAATGGAATGGAATAGAATGTGGAAAGGAATGGGATGGAATATAGAATGAAATCGAATGTGGAATGGATTCCATTCCATTTCACATTCCTTCCACACTCCATTCCACATTCCTTTCCACACTCCATTCCGTGGAATTGTATGGAATATGGAATGGAATAGAATGCAATGGAATGTGGAATGGAATGTGGAATGGAATGCAATGGAATGAGGAATTGAAAGTAGAATGGAATGGAATGGAACGTGGAAAGGAATGTGGAATGGAATGGAAAGGAATGTGGAATGCAACATGTAATGGAATGGAGTGTGGAATAGAATGTGGAATGGAATGGAATGGAATGGAATGCAATGCAAAGTGGAATGGAATGGAATGGAATGTGGAATGGAAGGGAATGGAATGTGGAATGGATTAGAAAGGAATATGGAATGTGGAATGCAATGGAAAGAATGGGGAATGGAATGTGGAATGGAATGGAATGGAAAGTGGTACGGAATTTGTAATAGAATGGAATGGAATATGTAATGGAAAGGAATGTGTAGTAGAATGGAATGGGATGAGGAATTGATTGGATTGGAGTGTGGAACGGAACGTGGAATGGAATGTGGAATATAAATGAATGGAATGTGGAATGGCCTGTGGAATGGAATGGAATGCAATGTAGAATGGAACGTGGAATGGAATGTGGAACGGAAGGTGGAATGGAACGTGGTATGTTATGGAATGTGGAATGGAATTGAATGCAATGAAATGGAATGTGGAATGGAATGGAAAGGAATGCGGAGTGTAATGGAATAGAATGTGGAATGCAATGGAATGGAATGTGGAATGGAATGTGGAATGGAACACGGAATGGAATGGAAAGGAAGGTGTAATTCAATGGAATGGAATCTGGAATGGAATTGAATGGAATGGAACGTGGAATGGAAAGGAATGGAATGTGGAATGGAATGGAATGTGGAATGGAATGGAACAGAACGTGGAATGCAACGTGGAATGCAATGCAATGGAATGTGAAATTGAATGGAATGGAATGTGGAATGGAATACAAAGTGCAGTTGAATGGAATGGAATGTTAAAGGGAACATGGAATGGAATGGAATGGAATGTAGAATGGAATGTGGAATGGAGTTGAATGGAATGTGTAATGGAATGGAAAGGAATGTGGAATGGAATGGAATAGAATGGAATGTTGAATGGAATGCGGAGTGGAAAGTAGTGGAATGTGGAATGAAATGTGGATCGGAATGGAATGTGGAATGGAGTGGAATGGAAAGGAAAGGAATGTATAGTGGAATGGATTGTGGAATGGAATGGAATGCAATGTGGAAGGGAATGGAATGTGGAATGGAATGGAATGAAATGGAATACGGATTGGAATTGAATGGAATGGAATGGAATGTGGAATGTAATGTGGAATTTAATCGAATCAAATGAGGAATGGAATGTGATACGGAATGGAATGGAACGGAATGGAATGGAATGAGGAATGGAGTGCAATGGAATGGAATGGAATGTGAAATGGAACTCAAAATGGAAAGCAATTGATTGTGGAATGGAATGGAATGGAATGTAGAATGGAGTGGAATGGAATGGACTGGAACTTGGAGTGGAATGGAATGGAAAGAAAAATGCAATGTGGAATGCAATGGAATGGAATGGAATGGAATGTGAAATGGAATGTGGAATGCAATGGTATGGAATGGAATTGAATCTTGAATGGAAGGTGGAATGAAATGGAATGGAATGTGGAATGGAATGTGGAATGGAATGTGGAATGGAGTGGAATGGAATGTGGAATGGAATGGAATGGAACATGGAATGGAATGGACTGGAACGTGGAATGGAATGCGGAAAGGAATTTGCAATGGAATGCAATGAGTAATGGAATGGGATGGAATCTGGAATGTAATGTGGAATGGAATGGAATGGAATGGAATATGGAATGGAATGTTGAATGGAATGGAATGGTATCGAATGTGGACTCGTATGGAATTCAATGGAGTGGACTGCGGAATGAAATGGAATGGAATGTGAAATGGCATCGAATGGAATATGGAATGGAACGTGGAATGGAATGGAATGGAATCTGGAATGGAATGTGGAATGGAATGGAATGGAATGTCCAAGGGAATGTGGAATGGAATGGAATGTGAAATGGAATGGAATGGCATGGAATGTAGAATGGAATGTGCAATGGAATGTCATGGAATGTGGAAAGGAATGGAATTGCATGTGGAATGGAATGGAATAGGATGTGGAATGGAATGTGGAATTGAATGTGCAATGTAATGGAATAGGATGTGGAATGGAATGTGGAATGGAATGTGGAATGGAATGGAATGAAATGTGGAATTGAACGGAATGTGGAATGGAATGGAATGGAATGTGGAATGGAATAGAATGGAATGTGGAAGGGAATGGAATTGAATGTGAAATCGAATGGAATGGAAAGTGGAATGGAACATGGAATGGAACGTGAAATGGAATATGCAATGGAATGTGGAATGGAATGGAATGGAATGTGGAATGGTATGCGGAATGGAATGAAATGGAATGGAATGTGAAACGGAATGGAATGGAATGTGGAATACAATAGAAAGGAATCTGGAATGGAATGTGGAATGGAATGGAATGTAGAATGGATAGGAATGTGGAAAGGAATGGAAGGGAATGGGGAACGGAATGGAATGGAATGTGGAATGGGATGTGGAATGGAAGGAAATGGAAAGTGGAATGGAATAAGATAGAATGTGGAATGGAATGTGTACTGGAATGTAGAATGAAAGGAATGGAAAGTGGAATGGAAGGGAATGGAATGTGGAATTCAATGGAATGGAATATGGAATGGAATGTGGAATGGATTGAGGAATGCAAAGTGGAAAGTAACGTTGAGTGGAACGTGGAAAGGAACTTGTAATGTAATGTGGAAAGGAACGTGGAATGGAACATGGAATGGAATGTGAAATAGAATTTGGAATGGAATGTGGAATGCAATCTAATGGAATGGAATGGATCGCTATGTGAAGTGGAAAGGAATGGAATGTGGATTACAATAGATGGAATGGAATCAAATCTGGAATGGAATGGAATGGAATTTCAAATGGAATGGAACGTGGAATGGAATGGAATGGAATGAAATGGAATGGAATGGAATGTGGAAAGGAATGGAATGGAATGTGGAATGGAATGGAATGAAATGTGGAAGGGAATGGAATGGAATTTGAAATGGTATGGAACGTGGAATGGAATGGAATGGAATGGAATGGAATGTGGAAAGGAATGGAATGGAAGGTGGAATGGAATGGAATCGAATTTGGAAAGGAATGGAATGGAATGATATGTGGAATGGAAAGGAATGTAACATGCAATGGAATGTGCAAAGGAATGGAATGGAAAGATATGTGGAATGGAAAGGAATGAAACATGCAATGGAATGTGGAAAGGAATGGAATGGTATGTGGAATGGAATGAGGAATGGAATGGAACACAATGGAATGGAATGTGGAATGGAATGGAATGTGGATTGGAATGGAACTGATTGTGGATAGGAATGTGGAAAGGAATGTGGAATGAAATGGAATGGAATGTGAAATGGAATGAGGTATGGAACGTGAAATGGAATGGACTGGAACGTGGAATGGAACGCGGAGAGGAAAGTGGAATGGAACGTGGAATGGAATGGAAAGGAAAGTGGAATGGAACATGGAATGCATTGGAATGGAATGTGGAATGTAATGGATTGGAATGGAATGGAATGGAATTTGAAATGAAATGGAATGGAATGTGGAATGGAATGGAATGGAAAGTGGAATGGAATGGAATTGAAAGTGGAATGAAATGGAATGGAATGTGGATGGAAAGTGGAATGTAATGGAAAGGAATGTGGAATGGTATATTAACTGGAATGGAATGGAACATGGAACGGAAATTGGAATGGAATGTGGAATACAAGGTGGAATGGAACGTGGAAAGTAATACAATGCAATGTGGAATGGAATGGAAAGGAATTTGAAACGGAATGTGGAATGGAAAGGAATGTAAAGTGGAACGGAATGGAATGTGTAATGGAATGGAATGGAATTTTTAGTGGAACGTGAAATGGAATGGAATGGAATGCGGAATGGCATGTCGAATGGAATGGAATGTAATGAAATTTGAAATAGAATAAGGAACGGAATGTTAAATGCAACGTGGAATGGAATGGAATGGAAAGTGCAATAGAATGGAATGGAACGTGGAGTGGTATTGAAAGGAATTTAGAATGTAATGGAATTGAAAGTGGAATTCAATGCAATGTAACGTGGAATGGCATGGAATGGAATGGAATCTGGAATGGAATGGAATGGAAAGTGGAATGGAATGTGGAATGGAATGTTTAATGGAAAGGAATGTGGAATATAGTGGAATGGAATGTGGAATGGAAAGTGTCATAGAAAGTGGAATGGGATGTGAAATGGAATGGAATGGAAGGAGGAATGGAATGGAATGGAATGTGGAAAGGAATGTGGAATGGAATGCAATGGAACGTGGAATGCAACGGAATGGAATGCGGAATGGAATGGAATGGAATGGGGAATGGAATAGAATGTGGAATGGAACAGAATGGAATGTGGAATGGAATGTGGAATGGAAAGTGGAATGGAATGGAATGGAATTTATAATGGAATGGAAAGGAATGGTATGGAATGAGGAATGGAATGGAATGGAATGTGCAATGGAATGTTGAATGTAACGTGGAATGGAATGTGGAATGCAACGTGGAATGGAATGGAAGGGAATGTGGAATGGAATGTGGGATGGAATGGAATGGAATGTGGAATGGAATGTGGAATGGAATGGAATGGAATGTGGCATGCAATGTGGAATGGAATGTGGAACGGAATGGAATGGAATATGGAATGGAATGTGAAATGGAATGGAGTCGAAAGTGAAATGTAATGTGGAATGGAATCTGAAATGGAATGTGGAATGGAATGTGGAATGGAATGTGGAACGGAATGTGGAATGGAATGCAATGGAACGTGGAATGGAAAGTTTAATGGAACATGGAATGCAACGTGGAATGTAATGTGGAATGGAATGGAATGGAATTGAATGTGGAATGGAATGGAATGCAAAGTGTAATGCAATGTGAAATGGAATGTGGAATGCAAGGTTGAATGGAATGGAATGGAATGTGGAATGGAATCGGGAATGAAATGTGGAATGGAATGTGGAGGGGAACATGGAATGGAATGTAATGCAATGTGGAATAGAATGTGGAATAGAACATAGAATGGATGTGGAATGGAACAGAATAGAATGCAATGTGGAATGAACTCTGAAATAGAATGTGGAATGCAATGTGGAATGGAATGCAATTGAATGTGGAATGGAATGGATTTGAATGTGGAAAGGAATGTGGAAGGGAATGCAATGCAACGAGTAAAGGAATGGAATGGAATGTAGAATGGAATGTGGAATGGAAAGAAATGGAATGTGTAATGGAAAGGAATGTAATGTGGAATGCAGTGGAATGGTATTGAATGTGAAATGGAAAGAAATGGAATGTGTAATTTAAAGGAATGTAATGTGGAATGCAGTGGAATGGTATGGAATGTGGAATGGAATGGAATAGAATGGAATGGAATGTGCAATGGAATGGATTGGAATGCGGAATGGAATAGAATAGAGTGTGGAATGGAATGGAATGGAATGGAATGTGGAGAGGATTGGAATGGAATGGAATGTGGAATGGAATACAATGGAATAGAATGTAATGGAATACAATGTGGAATGGAATGTGGAATGGAATGGAATGCAATGGAATGTGGAATGGAACGCAATGTGGAATGGAACGTGGAATGCAACGTGGAATGGAATGGAATGGAATGGATTGTGGAATGGAATGTGGAATGGAACGTGGAAAACAACGAAGAATGGAATGGAATGCATTGTGGAATGGAATGGAATGCATTGTGTAATGGAATGTGCAATGGAATGGAATGGAAGGTTGAACAGAATGTGGAATAGAATGTGGAATAGAATGGAATGGAATGTGGAATGGGAAGTGGATTGGAATGGAATGGAATGTGGAATCGAATGGAGTGGAATGTGGAATCAAATGTGGACTGGAATGCAATGGGATGTGCAATGGAATGTGGACTGAAATGGAATGGAATGTGGAATGGAATGTGGAAAGGAATGTGGAATAGAATGGAATATAATGTGGAATGGAATGTGGAATGGAACGGAATGGAAAGTGGAATGGATTGTGGAATGGTATGCAGAATGGAATGTGGAATGGAATATAATGTAATGTGGAATGGAATGTTACATGGAACGTGGAATGGAAAGTGGAATGGAATGGAATGGAAAGTGAAATGGAACATGGAATGCAACGTGGAATGGAACGTGGAATGGAACGTGGAAAAGAAAGTGAAATGGAATGCGCAATAGAATGTGGAATGGATCGTGGAATGGATCATGGAATGGAATGTGCAATGCAATCTGAAATGGAACGTGGAATGGAATGGAATGGAATGTGGAATGTAACGTGGAATGGAATGGAATGGAACTTGGAATTGAATGTGGAATGGAACGTGGAATGGAATGGAACGAGAAATGGAATGGAAAGGAACGTGGGATGGAAAGGGGAATGAAATGTGGAATGCAACCTGTAATTGAATGTGCAATGGAATGTAAAGGAATATGGAATGGAATGGAATGGAATGTGGAATAGAATGTGGAATGGAATAGAATGGCATCTGGAATAGAATATGGAATGGAATTGAATGGAAAGCATTATGGAATGGAATGAGAGGGTATGGAATGTGGAATGGAATGGAAGGGAATTTGGAATGGAATGAAATGGAACGTGGAATGGAATGTGGAATGGAAAGGAATGGAACATAGAATGCAATGCAGAATGGACAGGAATGGAATCCAACAGATAGAATGTGGAATAGAATGCGGAATGGAATGTGGAATCAAATGTGGAATGGAATGCAATGGAATGTGGAATGGAATGTGTAATGGTCTGCGGAATGGAATGTGGAAACGAATGTGGAATGGAACGGAATGGAATGTGAAATGGAATGGAATGAAATGTGGAATGAAATGTGGAATGGAATGGAATGTGGAATGGAATGTGGAATGAAATAGAATGGAGTGTGGAATGGAATGGAATATAGAATTGAATATGGAACAGAATGTGGAAAGCAATGTGCAATGGAATGTGGAATGGAATGGAATGGAATGTGGATAGGAACGTGTAATGGAACAGAATGGAATCTGGAATGGAATGTGGAATGGAGTGTGCAACTGAATGTGGAATGGAATGTGGAACGGAATGAGAAATGGAATTTGGAATCGATTGAAATGGAATGTGGAATGGAACGTGAAATGAAATGGAATTCAATGTGGAATTGAATTCGTAATGCGATGCCATGGGACGTGGAATGCAACGTGGAATGGAACGTGCATTGGAATGGAAAGGAATGTGGAATGGAAAGTGGAATGGAATGTAGAAAGATATGGAATGGAATTTAGAGTGGAATGTGGAATGGAATGGGAAGGAATGGGGAATGGAATGGAATGGAATGTTCAATGGAATGTGGAACGTAATGTGGAATGGAATGTGGAATGGAATGTGGAAAGAAAAGTGTAATGGAACGGAATGGAATGTGAAATGGAATGGAATGGAATGTGGAATGGAATGTGGAAGGGAATGGAATGCAATTTGGAATGAAATATGAAATGCAATGTGGAATGTAATGTGGAATTGAATGTGGAATGGAATGTGGAATGCAATGGAATGCAACGTGGAAAGGTATATGAAATGCAATGTGGAATGTAATGTGATATGTAATGTGAAATTGAATGTGGAATGGAATGTGGAATTGAATGGAGTGGAATGTGGAATGGAATGTGGAATGGAACGGAATGTTATGTGTAATGGAATGTGGAATGGAAAGTAATGGAATTGAATTTATTGTGGAATGGAATGTGGATTCGAAAGTGTGATGGAACGTAATCGAATGTGGAATGCAATGTGGAACGGAATGTGGAATGGAACGTGGAATGCAATGGAATGGAATCTGGAATGGAACTTGTAATGGTATGGAATAGAACGCGAAATGGAACGTGGAATGGAATGCGGAAAGGAACTTGGAATGGAATGTGGAATGGAACGTGGAAGGAAATGTGCAATGGAATGTGAAATGGAACTTGGAACGGAATGGAATGCAACATAGAATGGAAAGTGGAATGGAATGTGGAATGGAATGTGAAATGGAATGGAATATAACACGGAATGGAATGGGATGGAATGTGCAATGGAATGAAATGTTATGTGGAATGGTATGGTATGGAATGTGGAATGGAATGGAATGGAATATGGAGTACAATGTGGAATGGAATGAGGGACGGAATGTGGAATTGAATGGAATGGAAGGTGGAATGGAATGTGGGATGGAATGTGGAATTGAATGGAATGGAAAGTGGAAAGGAATGGAATGTAATGTGGAATAGAATGGAATGGAATGCGGAATAGATAGGAATAGAATGTGGAATGCAATGGATTGGAATGGAATGAGGAATTGAATGGAATGCAATTGAATAGAATATGGAATGCAAAGGAAAGGAACATGGAATAGAATGCGGAATACAATGAGTTATGGAATGTGGAATGTAATTGAATGTAAAGTGAAATATAATGGAATAGAATGTGGAATAGAATGGAATGGAACAGAATGTGGAACACAATGGAATGCAATGGAATAGAAAATGGAATGGAACGGAATGGAATGTGGAAGCCAATGTAAAGGAATGGAATGTGGAATTGAATGGAATGGAATGTGGAATGCAATGGAATGGAATGTGGAATGGAATGGAATGGAAGGTGGAATGGTATGTGGAAGGGAATGTGTGATGGAATGCAATAGAATGGAACGGAAAGTTGAATGGAATGGAATGGAATGTGAAATGGAATGGAATGGAATGGAATGGAATGGAATGGAATACATAATGGTATGGAATGGAATTTGGAACGAAATATAATGGAATGGAAAGGAATCTGGAATGGAATGCAATGGAATAGAATGGAATGTGGAATGGAATGTGAAATGGAATTTGGAGAGGAGCGTGGATTGGAATATGGAATGGAATGGAACGGAAAGTGGAATGGAACGCCTAATGGAAGGTGGAATGGAACGTGTAATGTAATGGAATGGAATGTGAAATGAAATGGAATGGAATGGAATGTGAAATAGAATGGAATGGAATTGAAGGTGGAAAGGAATGTGGAATGGAATGTGGAATGGAATGAAATGGAATCTGGAATGAAATGGAATGGAATGTGGAATGGAATGGAATGGAAGTTGTAATGGTATGTGGCACGGAATGTGGAATGGAATGTGGAATGGAATGGAATGGAATGGAATGTGGAATGGAATGGAATGGAATGTGGAATAGAATGGAACGGAATGTAATGAAGAATGGAATGTGGAATGGAATGTGGAATGTAATGGTATGGAATATGGAATGGAACGGAATGGTATGCGAAATGGAATGGAACGTGGAACGGAATGGTATGGAATGTGGATTGGAATGGAATTGAATGTGTAATGGAATGGAATAGAATGAAATGGAAAGTGAAATGGAATTTCGAATGCAATCTGAAAAGGAATGTGGAATGGATTGTGGAATGGAGGGAAATGGAACGTGGAATGGAATGGAATCGATCGAGGAGTGGTATGGAATGGAATGATGAATGGAATGTGGAATGGAAGGTGGAATGCAACGTGAAATGGAAAATGGAATGGAATAGAATGGAACGTGGAATGCAATGTGGAATGGAATGGAATGGAATGGAATGGATTGTGGCATAGAATGTGCAATGGAATGTGTAATGGAATGGAATGGAATGTGGAATGGAAAGTGAGAGTAATGGAAATGTATGTGTAATGTAATGTGTACTGGAAAGGAATGCAATGTGGAATGGAACCCAATGGAATGTGGAATGGAATGTGGAATGGAATGGAATGGAGTGTGGAATGGAATGTTGAATGGAATGTGGAATGGAATGGACTGGAATGTGGAATGGAATGTAGAATGGAATGTGTAAAGGAATGGAAAGAAATATGGAATGGAATGTGGAAAGGAATGTGAAATGCAACCTGGAATGGAAATGAATGGAATAGAATGGAAAGTGGAATAGAATGGAAGGCATTGGAATTTAATGCAGAATGGAATGGAATGGAATGAGGAATAGAATGGAATGGAATGGAATGTGGAATTGAGTGGAATGGAATGTGGAATGGAATGGAATGGAAAGTGGAATGGAATGGAATACAACATGGAATGAAATGTGGAATTGAATAGAATGTGGAATGGAATAGCGAATGGAATGGACTGGAAAGTGGAATGGAATGGTGTGGAATGCAGAATGCAATGTAATGGAATGTGGAACGGAATGGAAGTTGGAATGGAATGCAATGTAACGTGGATTGGAATGGAATGGAATGGGATATGGAATGCAATGGAATGGAATGGAATGGAATGTGAAATTGAATGCGGAATGGAAGGAAATGGAACGTGGAATGTTATGGAATGGGACGTGGAATGGAATGGAATGGAAGGAGGAATAGAACGTGTAATGGAACCTGGAATGGAATGCGGAATGGAATGTGGAATGGAATGTGCAATCGAATGTGGAATGTAATGGAATTGAATGTGGAATGGAAAGTAGAAAGGAATGGAATGGAATGCGGAATGGAATATAATGGATTGTGGAATGCAATGTGGAATGGAATGCAAAGGGACGTGGAATGGAAAGGAATGGAAGGAGGAATGGAACTTGGAATGGAACTTTGGGGAATGGAATGGGGAATGGAAAGTGGTATGCAATGTGGAATGGAATATTGAATGGAATGTGGAATAGAATGGAATGGAATGTGGTATGGAATGTGGAAAGTAATGTGGAATGGAAATTGGAAGGGAACGGAACGAAATGTGGAATGGAATGTGGAATGGAATGTGGCATGGAACATGGAGTGTAACGTGGAATGGAATGGAATGGGACATGGAATGGAAAGTCGAATGGAGTGGAATGAAAAGTGGAAAGGAACGCGGAATAGAACGTATAATGGAAAGTGGAATGGAATGTGGAATGTAATGGAATGTAATGTGGAATTGAAAGTGGAATGGAATGCAATGAAATGTGGAATGGAACGGAAGGGAATGTGGAATGGAATTTGGAATGGAATGTGGAATGGAATGAAAAGTAATGGAATGTGGAATGCAATGGAATATGGAATGGAATGGAATGTGCAATGGAATGGAATGGAAAGGAATGGAATGTGGAATGGAATGGAATGGAAAGTGGAATTGAATGGAATGGAATGGAATGTGGAATAGAATGGAAAGGAAAGAGGAATGGAATCGAAAGTGGAATGCAATATGGAATGGAATGGAATGGGGAATGGTTTGGAATAGAATGGTATGGAATATGGAATGGAATTTAATGGAATGTGGAATGGAACTTGCAATGGTATGGAATAGAATGCGCAACGGAACGTGGAAGGGAAAGTGGAATGGAACGTGAAATGGAATGTGAAATGGAAAGTGGAAAGTAATGTGCAACGGAATGTGGAATGGAAAGTGGAATGGAAGGTGGATTGGAATGTGGAATGGAATGGAATGGAAGGTGGAATGGAACATGGAATGGAAGGTGGAATGGAACCTGGAATGGAAGGTGGAATGGAACGTGGAATGGAAAGGAATGGAACGTGGAATGGAACGTGGAATGGAACATGGAATGGAACGTGGAATGGAAGGTGGAATGGAACGTGGAATGGAATGGAATGGAACGTGGAATGGAATGTTGAATGGAATGTGGAATGGAATGGATTGGAATGTGTAAAGGAATGTAATCGAATGTGGAATGGAATGTGGAATGGAATGGAATGCAATGCGGAAAGGAATCTGGATTGGAATGGAATGGAATGTGGAAAGGAATGTAGAATAGAATGTAGAATGGAATAGGATGGAATATGGAATGGAATGTGGAATGGAATGTAATTGAAGGTGAACTGGAATGTGGAATGGAATGTGGAATGGAATGTGGAGTGGCATGTGGAATTGAATGGAATGGAACGTGGAATACAATGTGGAATGGAACGTGCTATGGAACGGAATGGAATGTGGAATGGAACGTGTAATGGAATGTGGAAAGGATCGTGGAATGGAGTGGAATGGATTGTGGAATGGAACATGGAATGGAATGAGGAATGGATGGTGGAATGGAATGGAATGGAATGTGGAATACAACGTAGAATGGAAAGGAATGGAATGTGGAATGGTACGTGAAATGGAATGTGGAATTGATCATGGAATGGAATGGAATGGAATGTGTAATGGAACGTGGAAGGGAATGGAATGGAACGTGGAATGGAACGTGGAATGGAAAGTGGAATGGAATGTGCGATGGAATGTGGAATGGAACGTGGAATGGAATGGAATGGAAAGTGGGGTAGAACGTGTAATGTAACGGAAAGGAACGTGGAATGCAATGTGGAATGGAAGGTGGAATGGAATGTGGAATGGAATGGAAAGGAACGTGGAACAGAACGTGGAATGGAATCTGGAATGGAACAAGGAATGGAAGGGAATGGCACGTGGAATGGACTTTGGAATGGAATGTGGAATGGAATGTGGAATGGAATGGAATGGAATGGAATGTGGAACGGAATGTGGAAAGGAATGTTGAATACAACGAAATGGAATGTGGAATGGAATGTGGAATGGAAAATAGAATGGAATGTATTGGAATGTGGAATGGAATGTGAAATGGAATGTGGAATGGAAAGTGGAATGGAACTTAATGGAATGTGGAACGAAAACGGGAATGGAATGTGGAATGGAATGTGGAATGGAATGTGGAATGCAATGGAATAGAACGTGGAATGGAACATGGAATGGAATGGAATGGAACATGGATTGGAATGTAGAATGGATCGTGGAATGCAAAGTGGAATGCAATGGAATGGAATGTGGATTGCAAAGTGGAATGGAATGTGGAATAGAAAGTTGAAAGGAATGTGGAATGGAACATATAATGTTAAGGAATGGAAGGTGGAATTGAATGGAAAGGAATGTTGAATGGAATGGAATGGAAAGTGGAATAGAATGAAATGGAATGTGGAATGAAATGAAATGGAATGTGACATGGAATGTGGAATGGAGTGGAATGGAATGTGGAGTAGAATGTGGAATGGAATGGAATGGAATGCGGAAATAAATGGAATACAGTGGTAAGGAATATGGAACGCAATGGATTGGAACGTGGAATGGAATGTGGAACGGAATGTAGAATGCAAGGTGGAATGGAATGGAATGGAAAGTGGAGTGGAACGTGGAATGGAATGTCGAATAGAACATGGAATGGAATGTGAAATGGAAAGTGGAATGGAAATGAATGGAATGTGCAATGGAATGTAATGGATTATGGAAAGGAATGGAATGGAATGCGGAATCGAATGCAATGAGAGAGTATGGAGTGTGGAATTTAACGGAAGGCAATTTGGAATGGAATGGAATGCAACGTGGAATGGAATGCGGAATGGAATGTGGAATGGAAAAGAATGGAATGTAGAATGGAATGCGGAATGGACAGGAATGGAACGGAATAGAATGGAATGTGGAAAGGAATGCGGACTGGAATGAGGAATGGAATGTGGAATGGAACGGAATGGAATGTGGAATGGAATGTGTAATGGTCTGTGGAATGGAATGTGGAAACGAATGTGGAATGGAACGGAATCGAATGTGAAAAGTAATGGAATGAAATGTGGAATGGAATGGAATGGAATGTTGAATGGAATGTGGAATGAAATGGAATAGAGTGTGGAATGGAATGGAATGGAATGTAGAATTGAATATGTAACAGAATGTGGAATGGAAAGTGCAATGGAATGTGGAATGGAATGGAATGGAATGTGGAAAGGAACGTCTAATGGAACGGAATTGAAAGTGGAATGGATTGTGGAACGGAATGTGGAATGGAATGTGAAATGGAATGGAATGGAATGTGGAATGGAATGGAATGGTATATGGAATAGAATGGAATGCAATGGAAAGAGGAATGAAAAGTGGAATGGAAAGTGGAATGTAATGGTATGGAAAGTGGAATGGAACGGAATGGAAAGAGAAATGGAAAGGAACGTGGAAAGGAATGGAATGGAATGTGGATTGGAATGGAATTGAATGAGTAATGGAATGGAATGGAATGGAATGGAAAGTGAAATGGAATTTGGAATGCAATCTGAAAAGGAATGTGGAATGGAATGTGGAATGGAAAGTGGAATGGAGTCAAATGGAATGTGGAATGGAATGGAATGTATCGAGGAGTGGAATGGAATGGAATGTTAAATGGAATGTGGAATGGAAAGTGGAATGCAACGTGAAATGGAACATGGAATGGAATAGAATGGAACATAGAATGCAATGTGTAATGGAATGGAAAGGAATGTGGAATGGAATGTGGAGAGGAATGGAAATGTACGTGTAATGGAATGTGGAGTGGAAAGCGGAATGTAATGGAGTGGAACGTAGAATGCAATGTAATGGAATGTGGAATGGAATGGAACTTGGAATGGAATGCAAGTCATGTGGATTATAATGGAATGGAATGTGGAATGGAATGGAATAGCATGTGAAATGGAATGTGGAATGGAAGGAAATGGAACGTGGAATGTTATGAAATGGGACGCGGAATGGAATGGAATGGAAGGAGTAATGCAACGTGTAATGAAATGTGAAATGGAATGCAGAATGGAATGTGGAATCGAATGTGTAATGTAATGGAATTTAATGTGGAATGGAAAGTGGAAAGGAATGGACTGGAATGTGGAATGGAATATAATGGATTGCGGAAGGTAATGTGGAATGGAATGGAATGGGACCTGGAATGGAATGGAATGGAAGGAGGAATGGAACTTGGAATGGAGCTTGGAATGGAATGGGGAATGGAATGTGGAATGCAATGTGGAATGGAATATGGAATGGAATGGAATGCAAGGTGGAATGGAAAGTGGAAAGTAATGTGGAATGGAAATTGGAACGGAAAGGAATGTAATGTGGAATGGAATGTGGAATGGAATGTGGCATGGTACGTGGAGTGTAAAGTGGAATAGAATGGAATGGGAACTGGAATGGAATGTGGAATGGAAAGGAAAGTAATGGAATGTGGAATGTAATGGAATATGGAATGGAATGGAATGTGCAATGGAATGGAATGGAAAGGAATGGAATGTGGAATGGAATGGAATGGAAAGTGGAATGGATTGGAATGGAATGGAATGTGGAATGGAATATAAAGAAAGTGGAATGGAATCGAAAGTGGAACGCAATATGGAATGGAATGGAATGTCGAATTGTTTCGAATGGAATGGTATGGTATATGGAATGGAATTTAATGGAATGTGGAATGGAACTTGGAATGGTAAGGAATAGAACACGCAACGGAACGCGGAACGGAAAGTGGAATGCAATGTGGAATGGAATGTGAAATGGAAAGTGGAAAGTAATGTGCAATGGAAAGTGAAATGGAAAGTGGAATGGAATCGAATAGAACGTGCAATGGAACGTGAAAAGGAAAGGAATGCAATGCTGAATGGAATGTGGAATTAAATGTGGAATGGAATGGAATTTGGAATAGAATGGAATGAAATGTGGAATGGAAAGTGGAACGGAACGAGGAATGGAACGTGGAATGTAACAAGGAATGGAACATGGAATGGAAAGTGCAATGGAACGTGGAATGGAATGGAATGGAATGTGGAATGGAATGGAAAGGAACGTGGAATGGAAATTCGAATGGATTGGGAAAAGGAACGTGGAATGGGATGTGGAATGGAATGTGGAATGGAATGTAATGAAATGTGTAATCGAATGGAATGGAAAGTGCAATGGAAAGGAATGGAATTTGAAATGGAAAGGAATGGAATGTGGAATGCAATGGAATAGTATGGAATGTGAAATGGAATGGAATGGAATGGAAAGGAACGTGGAATGGAATGGGATGGAATGTGGAATGGAAAGGAATGCAATGTGGAATGGAATGGAATGGAATGTGGAATGGAATAGAATGCAATGTGGAATGGCATGGAATGGAATGTGTTATGGAATGAAATGGAACATGGAATAGAATATGGAATGGAATATGGAATGGAATGTGGAATGCAATTTAATGGAATGTGGAATGTAATGGAGTGGAATGTGGAATAGAATGGAATGGAATGGAATGCGGAATGGAATGGAAAGGAATGTGGAATGTATTGGAATGGAAAGGAATGTGCAATTGAACAGAATGTAATGTGGTATGGAATGGAATAGAATATGGAATGGAATGGAATGGAATATGGAAGAGAATGTGGAATGGAATCTGGAATGGAATGTGGGATGTAATTGAATGTAATGTGGAAAGGAGTGGAGTGGAATGTGTAATAGAATGTAACGGAATGCAATGTGGAATACAATGGACTAGAATTGAATGGAATGCTGAATAGAATGGAATGGAATGTTTAATGCAATGTAATGGAATGGAATGTGGAATGGAATGTTTAATAGAAACTGATGGAATGTGGAATGCAATGTGGAATGGAATGGAATGGAATGTGGAATGGAATAGAATGCAATGTGGAATGGCATGGAATGGAATGTGGTTTGGAATGAAATGGAACGTGGAATAAAATATGGAATGGAATATGGAATGGAATGTGGAAAGCAATGGAATGGAATGTGGAATGTAACGGAATGGAATGTGGAATAGAATGGAATGGAATGCAATGCAGAATGGAATGGAATGGAATGTGGAATGTATTGGAATGGAAACGAATGTGCAATTCAACAGAATGTAATGTGGTGTGGAATGGAATGTAATGTGGTGTGGAATGGAATGGAACATGGAAGAGAATGTGGAATGGAATGTGGGATGTAATTGAATGTAATGTGGAAAGGTATGGAGTGGAATGTGTAATAGAATGGAATGGAAGGCAATGTGGAATAGAATGGACTAGAATTGAATGGAATGCCGAATTGAATGGAATGGAATGTTTAAGGCAATGTAATGGAATGGAATGTGAAATTGAATGGAATGGAATGTGGAATGGAATGGAAAGGAAAGGGGAATGAAAAGGAGTGGAATGTGAAATGGAATGTGGAATGGAATGTGAAATGGAATGTGGAAGGTAATGGAATGGAATGTGTAATGGAATGAAAAGGAATGTGGAAAGGAATGTGGAATGGAACCGAATGGAATGTGGAATAGAATGTGGATTGGATTTTGGAATAGAATGTGGAAATGAACGGAATGGAATGTGGAAAGGAATGTGGAATGGAATGTGAAATGGAAAGTGGAATGGAGTGTGGAATGGAAAGCGTAATGGAACGGAATGGAAGGGGAAACGGAATGTGGAATGAAATGTGGAATGGAATGTCAAATGTAATGAAATGGAATGTGGTATTCAAGCTGGAATGGAATATAATGGAACGTGGAATGGAAAGTGTGATTGAATGTTTGGAATGTGGAATGGAATGTGGAATGGAATGGAGTGGAATCATGAATGGAATATCAAATGTCATGGAATGGAATGTGGAATGGAAGGTGAAATGGTATGTGGATTGTAATGTGCAATAGAACGTGGAATGGAAGGTGAAATGGTATGTGGATTGGAATGTGCAATAGAACGTGGAATGAAACGTCAAATGGAAAGTGGAATGGAATGGAATGGAACGTGTAACGGAATGTGGAATGGAATGGAATGGAATGGAACGTGTAATGGAATGTGGAATGGAATGAAATGGAATGCGGAATGGAATGTGGAATGGAATGGAATGGAATGTGGAATGGAATGGAATGGAAAGTGGAAAGTAATGTGGAATGGAATGTGGAATGTAACGGAATGTAATGTGGAAAGTAATGTGGAATGGAATGTGGATAGGAAAGTGGAATGGAATATAATGTAATGTGGAATGGAACGTGGAAAGAATAGAATGGAACTTGGAAATGAACGTGGAAAGGAAAGTGGAATGGAATGTGGAATGTAATGGAATGCAATGTGGAATGCAATGGAAAATTAAGTGGAATGGAATGGTAAAGTCTGTGTAATGGAATGGAATGGAAATTGGAATGGAATGTGGCATAGAATGTGGAATGGAATATGGAATGGAATGTGGAGTGGAACGGAATGGAATGTGGAATGGAATGTGGAGTGAAGTGTGGAATGGAATGAGGAATGGAACGGAATAGAAAGTGGAATGGAACGTGGAATGGAATATGGAATGGAACGTAAAATGGAATGGAATGGAATGTGGAAAGGAACGTGGAATGGAACGTGGAAACTATTGGAATGTGGAAAGTAACAAAATGCAATGTTTAATGGAATGGAATGGAAAGTGCAATTGAATGAGGAATGGAATGGAATGGAATGTGAAATGGAATGTGGAGTTGAATGGAATGGAAGGCGGATTCGAACTTGGAATGGAATGTGGAATGGAACGGGGAATAGAACGTCGAATGGAATGGAATGGGATGTGGAATGGAATAGAAAGGAATGTGGAATGGAAGGTGGAAAGGAATTGACTTGAATGTGGAATGGAATGTGAAATGTAATGTGGAATGGAATGTGAAATGGATTGCGGAAGGGAATGTGGAATGGAATTTAATGGAATGTAGAATGGAATGTGAAAAGCAATGTGGAATGGAATGTGGAAAGAAAAGTGAAATGGAATGTGAAATGGAATGTGGAATGGAATGCTATGGAATGTAGAACGGAATGTGGAATGGAATGGAATGGAATGTGGTATGGAATGTGGAATGGAATGTGGAATAGAAAGTAATGTAATGGAATTAAATTGGAATGGAATGTGGAATGGAGTGTGGAAGGGGACGCAATGGAATGTGAAATGGAATGTGGAATGCAAAGTGCAAATGGACGTGGAGTGGAAAGCAATGGAATGTGGAATGGAACTTGTAATGGTATGGAGGCGAACGTGCAATGGAAGATGGAATGGAACGTGAAATGAAACGTGCAATTGAGTGTGGAATGCAACTTGGAAAGGAATGTAAAACAGAACGTGGAATGGAAAGTGGTATGGAATGGAATGTGGAATGGAACGTGGATCGGAATGCAATGCAATGGGGAATGGAATGTGGAATGGAATATGGAATGGAACATGGAATGGATTGGAATGGAACGTTGAATGGAATGTGTTGGAATGTGGAATGGAATGTGTAATGGAATGGACTGTATTTTGGAATAGAAAGGATTGGAATGGAATGGAATGCGGAATGGAATAAATTTGAATGCAGAATGGAATGGAATGGAATGTGGAATTCAACTGAATGAAATGGAATGGAATATAGAATGGAATGTGGAATACATAGTGGAATAGAATGTGGAATGGAATGGAATGGAATGAAATGGAATGGAATGTGGAATGGAATGGATTGGAATGTAGAAAGTATTGTGGAATGGAATGGAATGGAATGCGGAATGAAATGGATTGGAATGTAGAAGGGAATGTGGAATGGAATGCAATGAAATGTGGAATGGAACGGAAAGGAATGTGGAATGGAATGTGGAATGGAATGGAATGTGGAATGGAATGGAATGGAATGGAATGTGCAATGGAATGGAACGGAATGGAATGGAATGTGGAATGGAATGGAAAGGAATGGATTGGAATGTGGAGTGGAATGGAATGGAAAGTGGAATGGAATCGAAAGAGGAGTGGAATATGGAATGGAATGGAATGTGGAATGGTTTGGAATGGAATGTTATGGAATATGGAATGGAATTTAATGGAATGTGGCATGGAACTTGGAATGTTATGGAATAGAACGTGCAATGGAACGTGGAAGGGAACATGGAATGGAACGTGGAAAGGATTGTGGAAAGGAAAGTGGAAAGGAATGTGCATTGGAATGTGGAATGGAAAGTGGAATGGAATGGAATGAAAGGTGGAATGGAACGTGTAACTGAATGGATACCAACGTTGAATGGAATGTGGAATTGAATGTGGATTGGACTGGAATGTGGAATGGAATGGAATGAAACGTGGAAAGGAACGTGGAACGGAATGGAATACAAAGTGGAATGGAAAGTGGAATTCAATGTGGAATGGAATGGAATGGAATGTGTAATGGAATGGAATGAAACGTGGAACGGAACGTGGAATGGAATGAGGAATGGAAGGTGGAATGTAACGAGGAATGAAACTTGGAATGGAAAGTGCAATGGAAGGTGGAATGGAACGGAATGGAATGTGGAATGGAATGGAATGGAACGTGGAATGGAACATCGAATGGAACGTGAAATGGAACGTGGAATGGTTTGCGGACTGAAAGGTGGAATGGAATGTGGAATGGAATGGAATTGAATGTGCAATGGAAAAGAATGGAATGTGTAATGGAAAGGAATGGAATGTGGATATCAATGGAATTGTATGGAATGTGGAATGGAATGGAATGGAATGGAATAGAACGTGGAATGGAATGGGATGGAATGTGGAATGGAAAGGAATGCAATGTGGAATGGAATAGAATGGAATGTGGAACGGAATAGAATGCTATGTGGAATGAAGTGGAATGGAATGTGGAATGGAATGCATTGGAACGTGGAATAGAATGTGGAATGGAATGGAATGGAATGGAAAGTGGAATGGAATGGAATGGAATGTGGAATAGAATGGAATGCAATGGAATGCTGAATGGACTGGAATGGAATGTGGAATGCAATGGAATGCAAAGGTATGTGTAATTGAAAGGAATGCAATGTGGTATGGAATGGAATAGTGTATGGAATGGAATGAAATGGAACCTGAAACAGAGTGTTGAATGGAATGTCCAATGGAAAGAGGGATGTAATTGAATGTAATGTGGAAAGGAATGGAATGGAATGTGTAATAAAATTTAATGGAATGGAATATGCAATAGAATGGAATGGAATTGAATGGAATGCCGAATCGAATGGAATGGATTGTGGAATGCACCGTAATGGAATGGAAAGTGAAATAGAATGGAATGGAATGTGGAATGGAATGCAATTGAATGGGAATGTAATGGAGTGGAATGTGGAATGGAATTGAATGGAATGTTGAATTGAATTTAATTGAATGTGGAATGGAATGGAATGGAATGGCATGTGGAATGGAATGTGGAATGGAACTTGGGATATAATAGAATGGAATGTGGAATGCAATGGATTGGAATGTGGAATTGAATGGAATGGATTGTGGAACGGAATGGAAAGTGAAATGGAATAGAATGGAATGTGGAATGGAATGGAATGGAATGTGTAATGGAATGGAATGCAAAGGAAAGTGAAAAGCAATGTGGAATGGAATGTGAAATGTAATGTGGAATGGAATGTGAAATGTAATGTGGAATGGAATGTGGAATGGATAGTGCAATGGAATGAAATGGAACGTGGAATGGAACGGAATGGAATGGAACGAGTAAAGGAACTTTGAATGGAACATGGAATGGAATGTGGGATGTAATGTGGAATGGAACATAATGGAATGTGGAATGGAATGTGGAATGGAATGGAATGTTGAACGGAATAAGAAATGGAATGGAATGGAATGTCGTTGGAGTGTGGAATGGAATGTGGAATGGATAGTGGAATGAAACGTGGAATGGAATTTGTAATGGAACAGAAAGGAATTTGTAATGGAATGTGGAAAGGAACGTGAAATGGAATGTGTAATGAAATGGAACGCAGAATGGACTCTGGAATGGAATTCAAAGGCATG
The DNA here is from genome assembly GCF_028885655.2 of Pongo abelii. Classification (NCBI taxonomy): domain Eukaryota; kingdom Metazoa; phylum Chordata; class Mammalia; order Primates; family Hominidae; genus Pongo; species Pongo abelii. Next base: position 12,869,415 of record NC_085929.1, on the reverse strand, counting down.
TGGAATGGAATGATTTGGAATGTGGAAAGGAATGTGGAATGGAATGCAAAGGAATGTGCAACGGAACGGAATGGAATGTGGAATGGAATAATGGAAAGTGGAATGGAACAGAATGGAATGAGGAATGGAAAGTGGAATGGAAGGTGGAATGGAATATGGAATGGAACATAAAGGAAAGTGGAATTGAATGCGGAATGGAGTGTGGAATGGAATGTGGAATGGAACGGAATGGAATGTGGAATGGAATGTGGAAAGGAATGTGGAATGGAATGGAATTGATTGTGGAATGGAATAGAATGGAATGGTATGGAATATGGAATGTAATGGAAAGGAATGTGGAATGGAACGTGGAAAGGAATGTGGAATGGAACGTGGAAAGCAGTGTGGAATGAAACGTGGAATAGAAAGTGGAATGGAAGGTGGAACAGAATGGAATGGAATGTGGAATGGAGTGGAATGCAATGTGGAATAGAATTGAATGGGATGTGGAATGGAATTGAATGGAATGTGGCATGGAATGGAATGAAATTTGGAATGGAATGTGGCATGGAACGGAATGAAATAAAATTTTGAATGGAATGGACTGGAATTTGGAATGGAATGGAATGCAATGGAATGGAATGTGGAATGGAAAGGAATAGAATATGGAATGCAATGTGGAATGAAACGGAATGCAATGTGGTATGTAACGGAATTGGATGCTGAATGAAATGGAATGGATTATGGAATGCAATGGAATGGAATGTGGAATGGAATGGAATGAAATGTGGAATGGAAAGATATGGATTATGGAATGGAATGGAATGTGGAATGGAACGTAGAATGGAACGTGGAATGGAATTGAAGGGAAAGTGGAATGGAACGTGGAATGGAACATGGAATGGAATGGAATGGAATGGAAAGCAATGGAACGGAATGTGGAATAGAATGGAATGCAAAGTGCAGGGGAATGGAATGCAATATGGAATGGGATTTGGAATGGAATGGAATGGAATGTAGAATGGAATGGAATGGAAAGGAATGTGGAATGGAATGTGGAATGGAATGTGCAATGGTATGTGGAAAGGAACGTGGAAAGGAATGTGGAAGGGAAAGCGGAATGGAAGGTGCAATGGAATGTGGAATGGATTGTGGAACGGAAAGGAATGGAAAGTGGAATGAAATGTGGAATGGAATGCAGTGCAATGGGGAATGGAATGGGGAATGGAATGTGGAATGCCATGTAATGGAAAGTGGAATGGAATATGGCATGGAAAGTGGAATTCAATGGTTTGGAATGTGGAACGTACTGTGGAATGGAATGGAATGGAATAAGGAATGGAAAGTTTAATGGAACGTGGAGTGGAAGGTGGAATGGTATGTGGAATGGAATGGAATGTAATTGAATGTGGAATGGAATGGAATGGAATGTGTAATGGAATGTGAAATGGAATGGGGAATGGAATGTTGAATGGAATGGAATGTGCAATGGAATGTGGAATGGAATGTGGAATAGAATGTGCAGTAGAATGTAGAATGGAATGTGGAATGGAATGGAATTCAACGGAATGTGGATTACAATGTGAAAAAACTGTGGAATGGAATGTGGAATTGAATGGATTTGAATTTGGAATGGAATGGATTTCAATGTGGAAAGGAAAGTGTAAGGGAATGCAATGCAATGTGGATTGGAGCGGTATGGAATGTGGAATAGAATGTGTAATGGAGAGTGGAAAGGAATGGAATGGAATGTGGGATGGAACGTGGAATGGTGTTTGCAATGGAATGTGGAACGGAACGGAATGGAATTTGTAATGGAACGTGGAGTGGAGTGTGGAATGGAATGTGGAATGGAAAGGAATGGAATTTGGAATGGAACATGGAATGTAATGTGGAAAAGAATGTGGAATGGAAATTGGAATGGATTCGAATGCAACGTTAAATGGATTGGAATGCAATGTGGAATGGAACGTGGAATGGAACGTGGAATGGAACATGGAATGGACGTAGAATGGAACGTGGAGTGGAATGGAATGGAGCATGGAATGGAACGTGCAATGGAACGTGGAATGGAATGGAATGGAATGTGGAATGGAATGTAGAAAGGATCGGAAGGTGCAAAGGAAAGGAATGGAATGTGGATTGGAAGGAAATGGAAGGAGAAATGGAATGTGAACTGGAAGGTGACACGGAACGGAATGGAACGTGGAATGAAATGGAATGGAACGTGGAATGAAATGTGGAATGGAACGTGGAATGGAATGTCGGATGCAATGGAATGCAATGTTGAATGCAATGTAATAGAATGTGGAATGGAATGTGGAATGGAACGGAATGGAAAGTGAAATGGAATGTGGAAAGTAATGTGGAATGGAAAGGAGTGAAATGTCGAACAGAATGTGGATTTTAATTGAATGGAAATTGGAATGGAAAGGAATGGAAATTTGAATGGAATTTGGACTGAAATGCATTGGAATGTGGAATGCATTGTGGAATGGAATGCAATGGAATGTGGAATGGAAGGTGGAATGGATTGTGGAACGGAAAGTGGAATGTAATGAGGACAGTAAAGCATCGGAATGTGGAATCGAATGTGGAATGGAGTAGAATGGAATGTGGAATGGAATGTGGAACGGAATGTGGACAGGAATGCAATGCAAAGTGCAACGGAATGTGGAATGGAATGGAATGGAATGTAGAAAGGAATTTGGAATGGAATGGAATGGAATGTGGAATGGAATGCGGAATGGCGTGGAATGGATTGTTGAATGGAGTGGAATGGAATGTGGAATGGAACGTGGAATGGAATGTGGAATGAAATGTGGAATGGAATGGAATCGAAAGTGGAATGGAACGTGGAATGACATGTAATGCAACGTGAAATGGAAAGTGGAATGGAAAGTGGAAAGGAATATGGAATTGAATGTGCAATGTATTGTGGAATGGAACGTGGAATGTAAAGGAATGGAAAGTGGAATGGAACGTGGAATTGAATGAATGGAATGTGGAGTGAAACATGGAATGGAATGTGTAATGAAACGTGGAATGGATCGTGGAATGGATCATGGAATGGAACGTGGAATGGTATGTAGAATGGAAGGTAAAGGAATGTTGAATGAAAGAGAATGGAATGTGGAATGGAATGTGGAATGGAATGTGGAATGGAATGTGGAAGGAAGGTAGAATGGAACAGAATGGAATGTGGAATGGAATTTAATGAAATGCAGAATGGAATGTGGAACGGAAAGGAATGGAATATGAAACAGAATGTGGAATGGAATGGACTGTGTAATGGAATGTAATTTAATGGTAGGGAATATGGATTGGAATGGAATGTAAAGTGCAGTGGAATCTGGAATGGAATGGAAAGGAACGTGGAATGGAACGTGCAACTGAATGTGGGATGGAACACAGAATGGAAAGTGGAATGGAACGAGGAAAAAAATGTCAAATGGAATGCAGTGGAATGTAGAATGGAAGGGAAAGTAATGTGTAATGGAATGTGGAATGGAAGATAATATAATGCGTAACGGAATGTGGAATGGAAAGGAATGAAATGGAATGGAATGTGGAACAGAATGGAATGGAACACGGATTGGAATGGAATGGAATGTGTAATGGAAAGGAATGGAATGCGGAATGCCATGGAATGGTATGGAAAGTTGAATGCAATGGAATGGAATGGAATGGAATGTGCAATGGAACGGAATGGAATGTGGAATGGAATAGAATGGAACGTGGAACAGAATGGAATGGAATGTGGAATTGAATGGAGTGGAATCGAATGTGGAATAGAGTGGAGTGGAATGGAATGGAAAGTGAAATGGAATGTTGAATGCAATATGAAATGGAATGTGGAATGGAAGGTGGAATGGAAACTGGAATGGAATGAAATGGATCGTGGAATGGAATGGAATGGAACGTGGAATGGAACGTGGAATGGAAATTGGAATGGAATGTGGAATGGAAAGGGGTGGAATGTGGAATGGAATGTGAAATGGAATGTGCAATGGAATGTGGAAAGGAATGGATTGGAATGTGCAGTGGAATGTGGAACAGAATGCAATGGAACGTGGAATGGAACATGGAAGCGAACGTGGAATGTATCGTGGAATGAAATGTAGAACGGATTGTGGAATGAAATGTGGAATCTAAATGAATGGAATGGAATGTGGAATGGAATGTTGAAAGGAAAGGAATGGAATGAGGAATGGAATGTGGAATGTAATGCAATGGACTGTTGAATGGAATGGAATGGAATGTGGAGTGTAATGGAATGGAATGTGGAATAGAATGGAATGGAATGCGGAATAGAATGGAATGGAATGGAATGCGGAATTGAATGGAATGGAATGTGGAATGCAAAGAAATGGAATGGAATGTAGAATTGAATGGAATGGAATGTGGAATGTAATGGAATAGAAGGTGGAATAGAATAGAATGGAATGGAATGTGGAATAGAATGGAAGGCAATGGAATGGAATGTGGAATGGAATGGAATGGAATTTGGAATGCAACAGAATGGAAAGAAATGTGGAATTAATTGCAAAGGAATGTGGAATGGATTGGAACAGAATTGTCAATGCAATGGAATGGAACATGGATTAGAATGTGGAATGTCATGTGGAATGGAAAGTGGAATGTAATGGAATGGAATGTGGAATGGAAAGTAATAGAAAGGAAGGTGGAGTAGAATGGAATGCAATGGAATGCAAAGCAGAATGGAATGGAATAGAATGTAGAATGGAATCTTGAGTGGAATGTGGAATGGAATGTGCAATGGAATGCGGAATGGAAAGGAATGTAATTTGGAATGAAATGTGGAATGTAATGTGGAATGGAATGTGGAATGGAAAGTGGAATGGAATGGAACGGAATGTGGAATGGAATGGAATGAAATGTGGAATGGAATGTGGAATGGAATGAAATGGAACATGGAATGGAAGGTGGAATGGAACGTGGAAGGGAACTTGGAATGGAATGAAATGTGGAATAGAATGTGGAATGGAATGCGAAATGGAAGGTGGAAAGGATTGTTGAATGGAATGTGGAATGGAATGGAAAGGAATGTGGAATGGAATGTGGAATGGAATCTGGAATGGAATGTGGAATGGAATGTCAAAGTGAATATGAAATGGAATAGAATGGAACGTGGAAAAGTATGGAATGGGATGTGAAATTGAATGGAATGGAATGGAATGCGGAACAAAATGAAATGGAATGGAATGGAATGCGGAATGGATTGAAATGGAATGTGGAAAGCCATGTAAAGGAATGCAATGTGAAATGGAATGGAATGGAATGTGGAATGTACCAGAGTGGAATATGGAATTGAACAGAATGGAAAGCGGAATGGAATGTGGAATGGAATGTGGAATGGAATGGAATGGATTGTGGAATGGAATGGAATGGAATCTGAAACAGAATGGAATGGAATGGAATGTGGAATGGAATGTGAAAAGGAAGATGGAATGGAATGGAATGCGGAATGGAATGGAATGGAATGTAGAATTGAATATGGAAAGGAAAGCAATGAAATGTGGAATGGAATGTGGAATGGAATATGGAATTAAATGAGGAATGGAATGGAATGGAATGGAATGGAATGCAATGGAATCTATAGCGGAATGGAATGGAATGAAATTCGGATTAGATTTGAATGGAATGTGGAATGGAATTGAATGGAATTCAATGTGAAATTGAGTGTAATGGAATGAAATGGAATGTGGCATAGAATGTGGAATGGAATGGAATGGAATGGAATGTGGAAGGGAATGGAATGGAATCTGGGATGGAATGGAATGAAATGGAATGTGGAATGGAATGGAATGGAATGTGGAATGAAATGGAATGGAATGTGGAATGGAATGCGAAATGGAATGTGGAATGGAATGTGAAATGGAATGTGGAAAGGATTGTTGAATGGATTGTTGAATGGAATGGAAAGGAAAGTGGAATGGAATGCGGAATGGAACCTGGAATGGAATGTGGAATGGAATGTCGAAGTGAATATGAAATGGAATGGAATGGAATGTGGAATGGAATGTGGAATAGAATGTAGAATGGAATGTGGAATGTAATGGGATGGAATGTGGATTGGAATGTGGAATAGAATTTGGAAAGTAATGTGGAATGGTATCGAATGCGGAATAGAATGGATTGGAATGTGGAAAGGAATGTGGAATGGAATGCAAAGGAATGCAGAATGCAAAGGAAAGGAATGTGGAATGGAATGTGGAATGGAATGTTGAAGGGAACGGAATGGAATGTGGAATGGCATGGGGAATGGAGTGTGAAATGGAAAGTGGAACGGAAAGGAATAAAAAGTGGAATGGAATGTGGAAGGGAATGGAAAGGAATGTGGAATGGAATGTGCAATGGAATGGAGTGGATTGTGGAATGGAATTGAAACGAATGGTATGAAATTGGAATGGAATGCAACGGAATGTGGAATGGACCTTGGAAAGGATGTGGAATGGAACGTGGAATGGAACATGGAATGGAAGGTGGATTGGAATGCAATGGAACGTAGAATGGAATGTGGAATTGAATGGAATGGTATATGGAATGGTTTGGAATGTTTAATGGAATGGAATGGAAAGTGGAATTAAAGTTGGAATAGAATGGAATGGAATGTGGAAAGGAATGTGGAAAGGGGTGTGGTGGAATATGGAATGGAAGGTGGAATGGAATGTAATGTGGAATGGAATGGAATGGAACACGGAATTGAAAGTGGAATGGAATGTGGAATGGAATGTATTGGATCATGGAATGGAACATGGAATGGAATGGAAAGGAACGTGGAATGGAAAGTGGAATGGAACGTGGAATGGAACGTGGAATGGAATGGAATGGAATGTGGAATGGAATGTGGAATGGAACGTGGAACGGAATGTAATGCAATATGGAATGGAATGTGGAATGCAACGTGGAATTGAATGTGGAATGGAATGTGGAATGGAAATTTATGTAAAGTGGAAAGAATTCGAATGGAATGTGGAAAGGAATTTAATGGAATGCAGAATGGAATGTGGAATGGAATTGAATGGAATGTGGAAGAGAATGTGGAATGGAATGGAATGTGGAATTTAATGGAATTTAATGCTATGGAATATGGAATGGAATGGAATGTAGCATGCAGCACAATCTGGAATGGAATGAAACGCAAAGTGGAATGGAAAGTGGAATTGAACGTGGAATGGAACGCGGAATGGAACGTGGAATGGAACGTGGAATGAAATGTGGAATGGAATGGAATGGAATGTGGAATGGAAGAGAATGTAATGTGGAATGGAAGGGAATGTAATGTGTAATGGAACGTGGAATGGAATGGAATGAAATGGAATGGAATGCGGAATGGAATGGAAAGGAATGTGAAATGGAAAGAAGTGGAATGTGGAATGGAATGCAATGTTAAGGCATATGGAAAGGAATTGAATGGAATGGAATGGAATGTGGAATAGAATGAAATGAAACGTGGAATGGAATGTGAAAGGGAAAGTGGAATGGAACGTGGAATGAAATGTGGAATGGAATGTAGAAAGGAATGGAAGGTGGAATGGAATGTGAAATAGAATGTGGAATTTAATGGAATGCAATGGGGAATGGAATGTGGAATGGAATGGATAATGGAATGAGGAATGTAACGGAATGCAATGCGGAATCGAATGGAATGGAATGCTGAATGGAATGTCAAATGGAATGGAATGGAATGTGGAATGTATTGTGAAGCGGAATGTGGAATGTAAAGGAATAGAATGTGGAATGTAATGTGCAATGGAATTTGGAAAGGAATGGAACGAAACGGAATGGTATGTGGAATGGAATTCTATGGAATGTGTAATAGAAAGGAAAGGAATGTGGAATTGAATGGAATGTTATGGAATGTGGAATGGAATTGAATGGTATGGAATGGAACGTGGAATGGAATGGAATGCAATGTGGAATAGAATGGAATGAAATGGGCAATGGAAAGTGAAATGGATTGCGGAATGGAAAGTGGAATGGAATGCGGAATGGATTGTGGAATGGAAAGTTATGGGATGTGGAATGGAATGGAATGGAATGTGGAATGGAATGGAAAGGAATATGGAATGGAATGAAATGGAATGTTGAAAGGAATGAGGAATGCAATGTCGAAAGGAATGTGGAATGGAATGGAATGGAAAGTGGAATGGAATGGAATGCAATGTGGAAAGGCAGGGAATAGGATGGTATGTGGAATGGAATGGAATGGAACAGGGAATGCAACGTGGAATGGAATGTGGAATGGAAAGTGGAACGGAATGTATTGTAATGCAATATGGAATGAAATGTGAAATGCAATGAAAAGGAATGCGGAATTGAATGGAATGGAATGTGGAACGGAATGGAACGTAGAATGGAAAAGAATGCAATGTGGATTTTAATGGAATGGAACGTGGAATGGAATCTGAAATGGAATGTATAATGGAATGTGGAATGGCATGAAATGGATCATGGAATGGAATGAATTGGAATGTGGAATGGAAAGGAATAGGAAGAGGAATGGAATGTTTAATGGAACGTGGAATGGCAAGTGCAATTGAATGCTGAATGGAACGTGGAATGGAATGGAATGGAATGCGGAATGTAATGGAAAGGACGGTGGAAAGGGATGGATTGGAATATGGAATGTAACGTGGAACGGAACGTCGAATGGAACGGAATGGAACGTATAACGGAATGTGGAATGGTAAGGAATTCAATGTGCAATACTATGGAATTGAATGTGGAATGCAACGTGGAAAGGAATGTGGAATGGTATGGAATGGAATGTGGAATGGAATGTGGAATGGAATGGAAAGGAATGCTTAACGGAATGTGGAATGGAATGGAATGGAATGTGGAATGGAATGTGGAATGGAATGTAATGGAATGCTTAACAGAATGTGGAATGGAATGGAATGGAATGTGGAATGGAATTTTGAAAGGAAGGTGGAATGGAATGTGGAATGAAATGTGGAATGGAGTGTGGAATGGAATGTGGAATGGAATGGAATGGAATGTGGAATGGAATGAGGAATGGATTGTGGAATGGAATGTGGAATGGACAGGAATTTAATGTGGAATGGAATGTGAAATGGAATGTGCAATGGAATGGAATGGATTGTGGAATGGAATGTAATGGAATGGTATGGAATATGGCATGGATTGTGGATTAGAACAGAATGGAATGGTAAGGAATATGAAATGGAATACATGGGAATGTGGAATTGAACGTGGAAAGGAACGCGGAATGGAACATGAAATGGATCGTGGAATAGAAGGTGCAATAGAATGGAATGGATCGTATAATGGAATGTGGAATGGAATGGAATGGAATGTGGAATGGAAAGTGTAATAGAAAGTGGAATAATAAGTGGAATGGAACGTGGAATGTAATTGAATGGAATGTGAAATGCAATGGAACGGAATGTGGAATAGAATGGAATGGAATGGAATGTGGAATAGAATGGAATGGAATGGAATGCGGAATGGAATGGAATGGAATGTGGAATGCAATGTAATTGAATGGAATGTGAAATGGAATGGAACGGAATGTGGAATAGAATGGAATGGAATGGAATGTGGAATAGAATGGAATGGAATGGAATGCGGAATGGAATGGAATGGAATGTGGAATTCAATGTAATGGAATGGAACGTGAAATTGAATGGAATGAAATATGAATTTGAATGAAATGGAAAGTGGAATGGAATGGAATGGAATGCTTAACGGAATGTGGAATGGAATGGAATGGAATGTGGAATGGAATTTTGAAAGGAAGGTGGAATGGAATGTGGAATGAAATGTGGAATGGAGTGTGGAATGGAATGTGGAATGGAATGGAATGGAATGTGGAATGGAATGAGGAATGGATTGTGGAATGGAATGTGGAATGGACAGGAATTTAATGTGGAATGGAATGTGAAATGGAATGTGCAATGGAATGGAATGGATTGTGGAATGGAATGTAAAGGAATGGTATGGAATATGGCAAGGATTGTGGATTAGAACGGAATGGAATGGTAAGGAATTTGAAATGGAATACATGGGAATGTGGAATTGAACGTGGAAAGGAACGGGGAATGGAACATGGAATGGATCATGGAGTGGAAGTTGCAATAGAATGGAATGGATCGTATAATGGAATGTGGAATGGAATGGAATGGAATGTGGAATGGAATGTGGAATGGAAAGTGTAATAGAAAGTGGAATAATAAGTGGAATGGAACGTGGAATGTAATTGAATGGAATGTGAAATACAATGGAACGGAATGTGGAATAGAATGGAATGGAATGGAATGTGGAATAGAATGGAATGGAATGGAATGCGGAATGGAATGGAATGGAATGTGGAATGCAATGTAATGGAATGGAACGTGAAATTGAATGAAATGAAATGTGAATTTGAATGAAATGGAAAGTGGAATGGAATGGAATGGAATGCTTAACGGAATGCGGAATGGAATGGAATGGAATGTGGAATGGAATTTTGAAAGGAAGGTGGAATGGAATGTGGAATGAAATGTCGAATGGAGTGTGGAATGGAATGTGGAATGGAATGGAATGGAATGTGGAATGGAATGAGGAATGGATTGTGGAATGGAATGTGGAATGGAAAGGAATTTAATGTGGAATGGAATGTGAAATGGAATGTGCAATGGAATGGAATGGATTGTGGAATGGAATGGTATGGAATATGGCATGGATTGTGGATTAGAACAGAATGGAATGATAAGGAATATGAAATGGAATGCATGGGAATGTGGAATTGAACTTGGAAAGGAACGGGGAATGGAACATGGCATGGATCGTGGAATGGAAGGTGCAATAGAATGGAATGGATCATATAATGGAATGTGGAATGGAGTGGAATGGAAAGTGTAATGGAATGTGGAATGGAATGGAATGGAATGAGCAATGGAATGTGGAATGGAAAGTGTAATAGAAAGTGGAATAATAAGTGGAATGGAACGTGGAATGTAATTGAATGGAATTTGAAATGGAATGGAACGGGATTTGGAATAGAATGGAATGGAAAGGAATGTGGAATAGAATGGAATGGAATGGAATGCGGAATGGAATGGAATGGAATGTTGCATGCAATGTAATGGAATGGAATGTGAAATTGAATGTAATGAAATATGAATTTGAATGAAATGGAAAGTGGAATGGAATGGAATGGAATGCTTAAAGGAATGTGGAATGGAATGGAATGGAATGTGGAATGGAATGTGGAATGGAGTGTGGAATGGAATGTGGAATGGAACGGAATGGAATGTGGAATGGATTGAGGAATGGATTGTGGAATGGAATGCGGAATGGAAAGGAATTTAATGTGGAATGGAATGTGAAATGGAATTTGCAATGGAATGGAATGGATTGTGGAATGGAATGTAATGGAATGGTATGGAATATGGCATGGATTGTGGATTATAACGGAATGAAATGGTAAGGAATATGAAATGGAATAAATGGGAATGTGGAATTGAATGTGGAAAGGAACGGGGAATGGAACATAGAATGGATCATGGAATGGAAGGTGCAATGGAATGGAATGGATCGTATAATGTAATGTGGAATGGAATGGAATGGAAAGTGTAATGTAATGTGGAATGGAATGGAATGGAATGTGCAATGGAATGTGGAATGGAAAGTGTAATAGAAAGTGGAATAATAAGTGGAATGGAACGTGGAATGTAATTGAATGGAATGTGAAATTGAATGGAACGGAATGTGGAATAGAATGCAATGGAATGGAATGTGGAATGGAATGGAATGGAATTTAACGCGGAATGGAATGGAATGGAATGTGGAATGCAATGGAATGGAATTGAATGTGAAACTGAATGGAATGAAATATGAATTTGAATGAAATGGAAAGTGGAATGGAATGGAATGGGGATTGGAATGGAATGGAATGTGTAATGGAAAGGAATGGAAAGTGGAATGGAATGTGGAATGGAATGTGGAATGGAATGGAATGTTATAGAATATGGAATGGAATGGAATGTCGAATGGAATAAGGAATGGAATGGAATGGAATGTGGAATGGAACGTGGAAAAGAACGTGGAATGGAACGTGTAATGTAATGGAATAGGACGTGGAATGGAATGTGAAATGGAATGTAATGAAACGTGCAATGGAATGTGAGATGGAATGGAATGGAATGTGGAATGGAATGTACAATGTTATGTGCAAAGTAATGTGGAATGGAATGTTGAATGGAAAGTGGAATTGAATGGAATGGAATGTGGAATGGAATGGACTGGAATGTGAAATGGAATGTAGAATGAAATGTGGAATGGAATGTGGAATGCAACGTAGAACGGAAATTCGAATGGAATGGAATGGAACGTGTAATGGAATGTGGAAAGGAATGAAATGGAATGTGCAATGGCACGTGTATTGGAAAGTGGAATGCAATGGAATGGAATCAGGAATGTAATGTACAATGGAACAGAATGGAAAATGGAATGGAACGAGGAATGGAACATCGAATGGAATGGAATGGAACGTGTAATGGAATGTGGAATGAAATGGAAAGGATTTTGGAATGTAATGTGTAATTGAATGTGGAATGTAATGGAATAGAATGTGGAATGTGGAATAGAATGTGGAATGGAATAGAATGGAATGTGCAATGGAATGTGAAACGGACTGGAATGGTATGTGGAATGGAATGTGGAATCGACTGGAATGGAATCTGAAATGGAATTGTGAGTGAAAGGTGGAGTGGAATGTGGAACGGAATGGAATGGAGTGTGTAATGGAAAGGAATTGAATGTACAATGGAACGTTTAACGGAATGTGCAATGGAATGGAACGGATTGTGGAATGGAATGGAATGGAATTGTATGGATTATGGCATGGAATGTGGATTGGAATGGAATGGAATTTTTCGGAATATGGAATGGAACTAAATGGAATGTGGAATGGAACGCGGAAAGGAACAGGGAATGGAATGAGTAATGGAACATAGAATGGAAGGTGGAATGGAAATTAATGGAACGTGGAATGCAATCTGGAATGGAATGGAATGGAAAGTGTAATGGAATGTGGGATGAAATGGAATGGAATGTGGAATGGAATGTGGAATGGAAAATGGAATAGAATTTGGAATGATACTTGGAATGGAATGTGGAACGTAATTGAATGGAATGTGGAAAGAAATGGAATGGAATGTGGAATAGAATCGAATGGAATGGAAAGCAGAATAGAATGGAATGGAATGGAATGGAAAACGGAATGGAATGGAATGGAATGTGGAATGTAATGGAATGGAATGGAATGTGAAATTGAATGAAATGGAATGTGGAATGGAATGGAATGGTATGGGGAAAGGAATGGAATGGAATGTGGAATGGAACGCAATGGAATGTGGAAAGGAATGTGGAATGGAATGTGGAAAGGAATGTGCAATGTAATGGAATGGAGAGTGGAATGGAATTGTATGGAATGTCGAATATAATGGAATGGAATTGAATATGTAATGGAATGGAATGGAATGTGGAATGGAATGGAATGTGGAACAGAATGGAACGTGGAATGGAATGGAATGCAATGTGAATTGGAATGGAACGGAATATGGAATGGAATGCAATGGAAAGTGAAATGGAATGTTTAATTGAATGAGAAATGGAAGGTGAAATGGAAAGTGGAATGGTATGTGGAATGGAATGGAATGGAATGTAGAATGCAATGTGGAATGGAATGAGGAATGGAACGTGGAAAGGAACGTGGAAAGGAATGAAATGCAACATGGAATGGAATGTGGAATGGAATGGAGTGGAACGTGGAATGGAATGTGCAAGGGAATGTGGAAAGGAATGGAATGAAATTTCGAATAGAATGTGGAGTGGAATGGAATGGAATGTAGAATGGAATGAAATGGAATCTGTAATGGATTCTTAAGTGGAATGTGGAATGGAATGTGAATTGGAACGAAATGGAATGTGGAATGGAATGTGGAATGGAATGTGGAATGGAAAGGAATGCACAGACATATGTAATGAGGAATGGAATGTGGAAACGAAAGTGGAATGGAAAGGAATGGAATGTGGAATGGAACCTGGAATGGAAGGGAATGGAACGCGGAATGGAACTTGGAATGGAACGTGGAATGGAACATGGAATGGAGAGTGGAATGGAATGGAACATGGAGTGGAACGTGGAATGCACCGTGGAAGGGAATGTGGAATGTAATGAAATGTGGAAAGAAATGGAATGTGGAATGGAATGCTGAAAGAATTGTGGAATGGAATGGAATGGTATAGAATATGGAAAGGAATGGAATGGAATGCGGAATGGAAGATGGAAAGGAACATGGAATGGAACATGGAATGGAACATGGAATGGAATGGAATGGAACGTGGAATAGAAGGTGGAATGGAATGGAATGAAAAGTGCAATGGAAATGAATAGAATGTGTAATGGAAGCGAATGGAATGTGAAATGCAATCGAATAGTATGGATTGTGGAATGGAATGGAATGGAATGGAGTGGAACGTGGAGTGGAATGGAATGGAATGTGGAATGGAATGGTTTGGAATGTGGAATTGAATGCAATGGAACATGGAATACAAAGTGAAATGGAATGTGGAAAGTAATGTGGAATGGAATGCAATGGAACATGGAATACAAAGTGAAATGGAATGTGGAAAGTAATGTGGAATGGAATGCAATGGAATGTGGAATGTAATGTAATGGAATGTGGAATAGAATGGAAAGGAATGAAATGGAATGGGGAATGTACTGGAATGGAATGTGGAATGCAATGGAATGGAAAGGAATGTGGAATTGAATGGAATGTAATGTGGTATGGAGTGGTATACTATATGGAATGGAAGGGAATGAAACGTGGAATGAATGTGGAATGGAATGAGGAATGGAATGGAATGGAATGTGTAATAGAATGGAATGAAATGGAATGTGGAATAGAATGGAATGAAATTGAATGAAATGTGGAATCGAAAGGAATGGAATTTGCAATGCAATGTAATGGAACGGAATGTGAAATGGAATGGAATGGAATGTGGTATGGAAGAGAATGGAATGTGGAATGCAATGTAATGGAATATGGAATGGAATGGAGGGGAATGTGGAATGGAATAGAATGGAATGTGGAAAAGAATGGAATGGAAGGGAATGTGGAATGGAAAGAGGAATGGAACGTACAATGTAATTGAATGGAATGTGGAATGGAATGGAATGGAATGTGAAAAGGAATGGAAAGTGGAATGGAATGGAATGGAATGTGGATTCGAACGGAAAGGAATATTTAATGAAATGGAATGGAATGGAATGGAAAGTGAAATGGAATGTGAAATGTAATGTGGAATTGAATGTGGAATGGAAAGTGGAATGGAATAGAATGGTAAGTGGAAAGGAATAGAATGGAATGGAAAGTGAAATGGAATGGAAAGGAAAGAGAAATGGCATGGAATGGAATGTGGAATTGAATAGAATGTAATGTGGAATAGAATGCAATGGAATGGAATGTTGAATGAAATGGAATGGAATGTGGAATTGAATGGAATTAAATGTGGAATGGAATGGAATGGAATGCAATGTGGAGTGGAATGGGGAATGGAATGGGATGGAATGTGAAATGGAATGTGAAATTGAATGTGGAGTGGAATGGAATGGAACTGGATGGAAAGGAATGTTTAATGCAATGGAAAGGAATGTGGAATGGAATGTGGAAGGGAATGTGGAATTTAATGGAATGCGTAATGGAATGTAAGGGTATGTGTAATGGAATAGAATGGAATGTATAATGGAATTGAATGGAATGTGGAATCGAAAGGAATGCAATGTGGAATGGAATGGAATGGAATGTGGAATGGAATGTTAAATGGAACGTGGAATGGAATGTGAAATGGAATGTGGAATGGAATGCAATGGAATACAGAATGGAATGGAAAGGAATGTGGAATTCAATAGAATGGAATGGAATATGGAATGGAATGTAATTGAAAGGAACTGGGAATGGAATGGAAAGGATTGTGGAATGGAATATGGAATTGCATGGGATGAATTGTGGAATGGAATGTGTAATTGTAAGGACTGGAATGTGGAATGAAATGTGGAATGGAATGGAAAATGGAATGGAATGCAATGGAATGCAATGCGTTATGGAATGGAATTGAATGGTATGGAATTTGGAAAGGAATGAGGAATGGAATGGAGTGGAATGTGTAATGGAATGTGGAATGGAATGGAATGGAATGTGGAATGGAATGGAATTGACTGAGAAATGAAAGTGGAATGGAAAGTGGACTATACCGTGGATTGGAATGGAATGGAAGGGAATGTGGAATGGAAAGTTGAATGGAATGGAGTGGAAAGAGAAATGGAATGTGGAATGGAATGGAATGTGGAATGGAATGGAAAGGAATGGAATGTGGAATGGAATGGAATATGGAATGGAATGTGGAATGGAATGGATTGGAATGTGGAATGGAATGAGGAATGGAATGGAAATGAATGTGGAAAGGAATGTGGAATGGAATTGAATGGAATTTGGAATGGAATTGAATGGAATGTGGAATGGAATGGAATGGATCGTGGAATGGAACGTGGAATGAAACGTGGAATGGAATGGAATGGAATGTGGAATGGAATGTGGAATGGAATAGAATGGAATGTTGTAAGGAATGAGAAATTTAATTTAATGGAATGTGGAATGGAATATGGAAAGTAATGGATTGGAATGTACAATGGAAAGTGGAATGCAATGCAATGTAATGGAATGTGGAATGGAAGGGAATGGGATGTGAAATTCAATGGAATTGAATGGAATGTGGAATGGAATGGAATGGAAAGAAACGTGGAATGGAATGGAATGGATTGTGGAATGGAATATGTAATGGAATGGGATTCAATGTGGAATGGAATGTGAAATGGGATAGAATGGAATGTGGAATGGAATGTGGAATGGAATGAGGAATTGAATGGAATGGAATGTGTTGGAATGTGCAATGGCATGGATTGGAATGTGGAATGGAATGGATTAGAATGGAATGTGGAATCCAAGGAAATGGAATGGAAAGTGTAATGGAAAGGAATTGAATGGAATGTGGAACGGAATGGAAAGGATTCTGGAATGGAATGGAAAGTAATATGGAATGGAATGGAATGGAATGGAATGTGGAATAGTACGGAATGGAATAGAATGGAATGAATTGAGGAATGGAATGGAAATTAATGTGGAAAGGAATGGAATGGAATGTTGAATAGAATTTGGAATAGAATGGGATGGAATGTGGAATGAAATGTAGAATGGAATGTGGAATGGAATGGGGAATGGAATGGAATATAATGGAATATGCAACCGAATGGAATTGAATGTGGAACGGAATGGAAATGAATGTGCAATGGAATGTAGAAAGTAGTGGAATGGAAGGTGGAATGGAATGTGGAATGGAATGGAATGAAATGGAATGTGGAATGGAAGAGAATGGAATGTGAAATGGAATGTGGAATGGAATGGAATGGAATGTGGAATGGAATGAAATGGAAAGTGTAATGTAAAGGAAAGGAATGTGGAAAGGAATAGAATCGAATGTGGAATGGAATGGAATGGAATGTGAAATGGAAGTGAATGGAATGTGGAATGAAATGGAAAGGAATGTGGAATGAAATTGAATGGAATGGAATATAAGGTGGAATGGAATGTGGAATGCTAAGGAATGCAATGTGGAATGGATTGTGGAATGGAATGGAATGGAATATGGAAAGAAATGTAATGGAATTGAATGGAATGGAATGTGGAAGGGAACGGAATGGAATGTGGAATTCAGTGGAATGGACTGTGGAATGGAATGGAATGGAAAGTGGAATGGCAGGTGGAGTGGAATTTGGAATGGATTGTGGAATGGAATAGAATTGAATGTGGAATTGAATGGAATGGAATGGAACGAAGATTGGAATGTGGAATGGAATGTGGAATGGAATGGAATGTGGAATTCAATGGAATGGAAATTAATGTGAAATGGAATGGAATGGAATTAGGAACTGAATGGAATTGAATGTGGAATGGAATGGAATGGAAAGTGGAATAGGATGTGGAATGGAATGTGGAAGGTAATGTGGACTGGAAAGAGGAAGGCAATGTTGAATAAAAAGGAATGGAATGTGGAATGGAATAGAATAGAATGGAATGGGTAATGGAATGTGGAATGGAATGTGGAATGGAATGGAATGTGGAATGCAATGGAATGGAATGTGGACAGAATGGAATGGAATGTGGAAAGGAATGGAATGTGAAATGGAATGTGAAATGGGATGTGGAATGGAATGTGAAATGGAATGAGGAATGGAATGTGAAATGGAATTTGGAATGGACTGTAAAATGGAATGTGGAATGGAATGAAATGGAAAGTGGAATGGAATGGAATGGAACGTGGAATGGAAGGGAATGGAATGCCGAATGGATTGGAATGGAACGTGGAATGGAATGGAATGGAATGCGGAATGGATTTGAATGGAACGTGGAATGGAATGGATGGTAGCATGCAAAGGAAGGGAACCGGGAATGAAATGGAATGGAATGCGGATTCGAATGGAATGGAATGTGGAATGCAATGAAATGTAATGCGCAACGGAATGTGGAATGTAATTGAATGCAATGAGGAATGGAATGTGGAATGGAAAGGAATATGGAATGGAATGGAATGGAATGAAATGCAATGTGTTATGGAATGGAGTTGAATGGAATGGAATTTGGAAAGGAATGTGGAATGGAATGGAATGGAATGTGGAATGGAATGTGGCATGGAATGGAATGGAGTGTGGAATGCAACGTGGAATGGAAAGTGAACTAGAACGTGGAATGGAATGTAGAATGGAATAGAATAGAAGGGAATGTGGAATGGAAAGTGGAGTGGAATGTAGTGCAATGATAAATGGAATGTGGAATGCAATGGAATGTGGAATGGAATGGAAAGGAATGGAATGTGGAATACAATGGAATTGAATGGAATGGAATGTGGAATGGAATGGAATGGAAAATGAAAGGGAAGGGAATGGAATGGAATTGAATAGAATGTGGAATGGAATGGAATGGAATGGAGTGGAATGGGATGTGGAATGGAATGGAATGGAAAGTGGAACGGAAGGGGATGGAATGGATTGTGGAATGGAATGGAAAGGAACGTGCAATGGAATGGAATGGAATGTGGAATGGAATGTGGAATGGAATGGATTGGAATACGGAATGGAATGGTATGGAATGTGGAATGGAATGGAATGGAATGTGGAATGGGATGTGGAATGGAAAGCAATGGAATGTGGAATTGAATGGAATGGAATGTGGATTGGAAACGAATGGAATGTGGAATGGAATGCAAGGCAATGTGGATTGGAATGTGGAATGGAATGTGGAATGGAAAGTGTAATGAAATAGAATGGAATGTGGAATGGAACGTGGAGTAGAATGGAATGGAAAGTGGAATGGAACTTGGAATGGAACCTTGAATGGAACATGGAATGGAAAGTGCAATGTAATGTGGAATGGAAAGGAATGGAATGTCGAATGGAATGGAATGGAACATGGAATGGAATGGAATGGAATATGGAATTGAATGTGGAATAGAATGGAATGGAATGAGAGTAGAATGTGGAACGGGACGTAATGGAATGCGGAAGGGAACGGAATGGAAAGTTATGGAATGCGGAATGGAGTGGAATGCAATGGGGAAAGGAATTTATTGGAATGCGGAATGTAACCTGGAAAGGAATGTGGAATGGAATGGAAAGGAATGTGGAATGGAATGGAAAAGAATATGGAATGGAAGGGAATGGAAAGAGGAATTGAATAGAATGGAAAGGATTGGAATGAGGAATAGAATGGAATGGAATGTAGAATGGAAAGGAATGGAATGTGGAGTGGAATGGAATTGTATGGAAGGTGGAATGGAACGGAAAGTAATGTAGAATAGAATGGAATTGTATGTAATGTGGAATGGAATGGAATGGTATGGAATGGAATGTGAAAAGAATTAGCATGGAGTGATGAATGAAATGGAATGGAATATAGAATTTAATGGAATGGAATGGAATGTGGAATGGAATGGAAAGGAATGGAATGCGGAAAAGAATGGAATGGAATATGGAAAGGAAGGGAATGGAATGGAAACGAACGTGGAATTGAATGGAATTGTATGTGGAGTGGAATGCAATGGAAAGTGGAATGGAATGTGGAATGGAATGCAATGTGAAATGGAATGTGGAATGGAATGGAAAGAAATTGGAATGGAATGGAATGGAGAAAGGAAAGGAATGGAATTTGGAATGGAATGGAATGGTATGGAATGTGGAATGGAAAGGAATGGAATGGAATGGAATGTGGAATGGAAAGGAATGGAATGTGGAATGTCATGTAATGTAATCTGGAATTTAATGGAATGGAATGGAATGTGGAACGCATTGGAATGGAATGGAATGCGCAATGTTATGGAATGGAATGTGGAATGTAATGGAATTGAATGGAATGCTATGGAATGTGGAATGGAAAGGAATGGAATGTGGATAGATGGAATGGTATGGAATGTGGAATGGAACGGAACGGAATGGAATTTGGAATGGAATGCAATGGAAGGTGTAAAGGAAGGGAATGGAATGTGGAATTTAATGGAATACAATGGAATGTGGAAGGGAGTGGAATGGAATGGAACGCGGAATGGAATGGAATGGAATCTGGAAGGAAAAGGAATTGAATGTGGAATTTAATGGAATGGAATGGATTTTGCAATGGAATGGAATGGAATTGAATGCAGAATGGAATGGAATGGAATGTGGAATGGAATGGCTTGGAATGGAATGTGGAATGGAAAGGAATTGAATGTGGAATGGACTGTGGAATGGAACGTGGAATGCAATGTGCAATCGAATGCGGAATGGAAAGTGGAATTGAAAGGAAAGGAAAGTAGAGTGCAATGTGGAATGGAACGGAATGGAACATGGAATGGAATGTGGAATGGATGGCGGAATGGAACGTGAAATGGAAAGTGGAATGGATTGGCATGGAAAGTGGAATGGAATGTGGAATGGATGGTGGAATGGAATGCTAGGAAAAGTAGAATGAAATGTGATAAGGAATGTAATGGAATGTAGAATGGAATGCAATGGAATGAGGAATGGAATGTATTGGAATGTGGAAAGGAATGTAATGGAATGTGGAATGGAAAGGAAGGGATTATGGAATGCAATGTGGAATGCAATGTGGAATAGAAAGTGGAATGGAATGGAATGGATTGTGCAATGGAACGTCGAATGGAATGGAAGGTAACGTGGAATGGAACTTGGAATGCAACGTGGAATGGAACGTGGAATGGAATGTGGAACGCAGCATGGATTGGAATGTATAAGGGAATGTGGAATGGAATGTGAAAAGGAATGGAATGGAATGTGAAATGGAATCTGGAATGGAATGTGAAATGGAATGGAACGGAATGTGGAATGGAAGGGATTGGAACGTGGAGTGGAATGTGGAAAGGAATGGAATGGAATGGGAATGGAAAGTGGAATGGAATGCAGAATGGAATTTGGAATGGAATGGAATGTGGAATGCAATGGAATGTGGAATGGATTGTGGAATGGTATGTGGTGTGGCACGTGGAATGGAACGCAGTGCAATGTGGAATGGAATGTGGAATTTAATGTGAAATAGAAAATGGAATGGAATGCAATGTGGAATCGAACATGTAATGAAATGGAATGGAGCGTGGAATGCATCATGGAATGCAACGTGGAATGGAATGTGGAAAGGAAAGTGGAATGGAATGGAATGAAATGTGGAAAGGAAAGCGGAATGGAATGGAATGGAACGTGGAATGGAATGTGGAATGGAAGGGAATGTGGAATGGAATGTGGATGGAATGTGGAGTGGAATGGAATGGAAAGTGGAATGAAATGGAATGGGATGTGGCATCTAATGTGGAATGGAACGTGGAAAGGAATGGAATGGAACGTGGAATGGAATGTGGAATGGAAAGGAATGGAATGTGGCATGGAATGTGGAATGGAACGTGGAATGAAATGGAAAGGAATGTGGAATGAAACATGGAAAGGAATGGAACGGAATGTGGAATGGGATGAGGAATGGAAAGTGGAATTTAATGTGGAAAGGAATGTTGAATGGAAAGGAAAGGAATGTGGAAATTAATGTGGAACGGAATGTGGAATGGAACGGAATGCAATGCGGAATGGAATGTGGAATAGAATGGAATGGAATGTTGAATGGAATGGAATGGAATGTGGAATGGAAGGGAATGGAATTCCATGGAATGTGGAATTGAATGGAATGGTTTAAGGAATGGAATGGAAAGTGGAATGGAATGTGGAATGGAATGAAATGTGAAATGGAATGAGTAATGGATTGGAAAGGAATTTGAAATGGAAAGGAATGGAATGTGGAACGGCATGGAATGGAATTTATTGGAATGTGGAAAGGAAATGAATGGAATGTAGAATGGAAAAGAATGGAATGTGGAATGGAATGCAATGGAATGGTACGGAAAGTGGAATGGAAATGAATGGAATGTGGGATGCAATGGTATGGAATCTGGAATGGAAAGGAATGGAATGTGGAAGGCAATGGAGTGGAATGTGGAATGGAATGGAATGCAATCTGGAATGGAAGGTGGAACGGAATGGAATGGAAGGTGGAATAGAATGAAGAATGGAAAGGAATGGAATCTGGAAGGGAATGGAAAGGAATGGAGTGGAATGGAACGTGAAATGAAACGTGGAATGGAAAGTGGAATGGAATGAGGAATGAAATGGAAAAGAATGCCGAATGGAAGGTAATGGAATGTGGAATTGAATGTGGAATGGAATGCAAAGGAATGTGGAATGGAATGGAAAGGATGTGGAATGGAAGGTAATGGAAAGTTGAATGGAATGTGGAATGGAATGGAATGGAAGGGAACGGAATGTGGAATGTTATGGAAAGAAAACTGGAATGGAACATGTAATGGAATGGAATGGAACGTGGAATGGAAAGTGGAAAGGAACGAGGAAGGGAATGGAACGCAACGTGGAATGGAACGTGGAATGGAATGTGGAATGTAAGGTGGAATCCAAGTGGAATGGAATGTAATCGAATGTGGAATGGAATGGAATGCATTGAGCAATAGAATGGAAAGGAGTGTTGAATATAATGTGGAATGGAATGGAAAGGAATCCAGAATGGAGTGGAACGGGATGGAATGGAATGGAATGCAATGGAAAGTGGAATGGAACGTGGAATGCAAAGTGGAATGGAAAGTGGAATGGAAAG
This sequence comes from Pongo abelii, assembly GCF_028885655.2. NCBI lineage: Eukaryota > Metazoa > Chordata > Mammalia > Primates > Hominidae > Pongo > Pongo abelii. The sequence continues at coordinate 12,846,148 of NC_085929.1, read as the reverse complement.
GAATCAAACGTGGAATGGAAGGGAATGGAATGTGGAATGGAATGTGTAATGGAATGGAATGGAATGTGGAATGGAATGTAACGGAATGTGGAATGCAATGTGGAATGGAATGGAATGGTATGGAAAGTGGAAAGGAATGGAATGGAATAGAATGCTATGTGGAAAGGAATGGAATGGAATGGAAAGTGGAATTGAATGCAATGGAAAGTGGCATGGAATGGAATGAAATGCGGAATATAATGGAATGGAAGGTGGAATGGAATTGATGGTGGCATGCAATGTTATGGAACCTGGAATGGAATGTAATGGAATGAGGAATATAATGGAAAGGAAGGTGGAATGGAATTGATGGTGGCATGAAATGGAATGGAACCTGGAATGGAATGCAATGTAACGTGGAATGGAATGGAATGGAATTTGGAAAGGAATGGAATGGATTGTGGAATGGAATGAAATGGAATGTGAAATGAAATGTGGAATGGAATTGAATGGAATGAGGAATGGAATGTGGAATGGAATGGAATGTGGAATGGAAAGCTATGGAATGAAATGTGTGATGGAATGGAGTTGAATTGAATGGAATTTGGAGTGGAATATGGAAAGGAATGGAGTGGAATATGTAATGGAATGTGGAATGGAATGGAATGGACTGTGGAATGCAATGTGAAATGGAATAGAATGGAGTGTGGAAGGCAACGTGGAATGGAAAGTGGACTAGAAAGTGGAAAGGAACATGGAATGGAATGGAATTGAAGGGAAAGTGGAATGGAAAGTGGAACGGAATGGAGCGTAATGATAAATGGAATGAGGAATAGAATGGAATGTGGAAAGGAATGGAATGGAATGTGGAATGGAATGGAATGGAATGGAATGGAATGTGGAACTGAATGTGGAATGGAATGGAATGGAATGTGGAATGGAAGTTGCAATGGAATGGAAATGAATGTGGAATGGAATTGAATGGAATGTGGAATGGAATGCAATGGATCGTGCAATGGAACGTGGAATGGAACATAGAATGGAATGTAACTGAATGTGTAATGGAATGTGGAACGGAATTGAACGAAATGTGGAATGCAAAGTGGAATGGAATGGAATGGAATCTGGAATGGGATGGAATCGAATGTGGAATAGAATGTGGAAAGGAACGTGGAATGGATTGAAATGGAATGTGGCATGGAATTTGGAATGGAATATGAAATAGAACGTGGAATGGAAAGAAATGTGGAATAGTATGTGATATTCAATGTGTAATGGAAAGGAATGGAATATGGAATGGAATGGAATGGAATGGAATGGGATATGGAATGGAATGGAATATGAAATGTAATAGAATGGAATGTGGAATGCAATGGAATGGAATCTGGAATGGAATGGAATGGAATGAGGAATAGAATTGAATGGAATGGAATAGAATGTGGAATGGAAATGAATGTGTAATGGAATGTGGAATGGAATGGAATGGAATGGTATGAGGAATGGAATGGAATGTAATGTGAAATGGAATGGAATGGAATGTGCAATGGAATCGTATGGAATGTGGAATGGAATTGAATGGAATGGAATATGGAAAGGAATGAAATGGAATGGAATAGAATTTGGAATGGAATGGAATGGAATGTTTAATGAAATGGAATGAAATGTGGAATGGAATGGAATGTAATGAGGATTGGGATGTGCAATGGAATGGAATGAAATGGATTCGAATGTTGAATGGAATGCAATGGAATTTGCAAAGGAATGGTATATGGAATTGAATATGGAGTGGTATGGAATGTGGAATGGAATTGAATGAAATGTGGAATGGAATTGAATTGAATGGAGTGTGCAATGGAATGGAATGGAATGTGGAATGGAATGGAATTGAATGGAATGTGGAATGGAATAGAATAAAATGGAATGTAAAATGGAATGAAATGTGGAATGGAATGTGGAATGGAATGGAAATAAATGGAGTGTGGAATGGAATGCAATGTTGAACGGATTGCAATTGAATGTGGAATGGAATGGAATGGAATGGAAAGTAGAATGGAATGCAATGGAATGGAATGCAATGGAATGGAATCTGGAATGGAATAGTATTGAATGAGGAAAGTAAAGTAATGCAATGAAATGGAATTAAATGGAATGTCGATGGAAATGGAATGTGAAATGAAATGGCAAAGAATGTGGAATGGAATGTAATCAAACGTGGAATGGAATAGAATGGATTGCGGAATGGAATGTGGCATGGAATAGAAAGGAATGTGGAATGGAATGTGGAATGGAATAGAATGCAATTGGGAATGGAGTGTGGAATGGAATGGAAAACAATATTCAATGTAATGTAGAATGAAACGGAAAGTGTAATGGATTGGAATCAAACGTGGAATGGAATCGAATGGAAAGAGGAATGGAGTGGAATGGAATGGAATGGTTTGTGGAACGGAATGGAACGTGGTACAAAATGGAATGGAACGTATTGTGGAATGGAACGGTATGGAACGTGGAAAGGAATGGAATTGAATGAGGAATGGTATTTGGAATTGAATGAATAGTGGAATGGATTTGAATGGAATGGAAAGTGGAATGAAATGTTTATTGGAATCTGATGGAATGCGGAATTGAATGTGGGATGGAATGGAATGGAATGTGGAAAGGTATGTGGAATGGAATGTGATAGAATGTGGAATTGAATGTGGAATGGAATGGAATGGAATGTGGAATGGAATGTGGAATGGAATGGAATGCAAAGTGGAATTGAATGGAATAGAATGAGGAATGGAATGTGGAATGGAGTGGAATGGAAAGTGGAAAAGAATGTAGTAGAATGTGGAATGGAACGTGAAATGCAACGTGGAGTAGAACGTGGAATGAAATGTGGAATGGAACATGGAATGGAATGGAATGGAACGGGCAATGGAATGGAATGTGGAATGGAATGTAAAGGAATGGAATGTAGTTAAACAAGACGTGGAATGGAATGGAATGTGAAATAGAATGGAATGGAATAAGGAATGGAATGTAAAGGAATGTGGTATGGAATACAATGGAATGTGGATTGGAATGCGGAATGGAATGGAATGGAGTATTTAATGAAATCTGGAATGGAATGGAATGGAATGTGGAATGGAATGGGGAAAGGAATGTGGAAAGGAATGTCGAATTGAATGTAATGGAAAATGGAATGCAATATGGAATGGAGTGTGAAATGTAATGCAGAATGGAACGCAATGGAATGTGGAATGGTATGTGGAATGGAAGGGAATGGAACGTGGAATGGAAAGTGGAATAGACTGCGGAAAGAAAAGTGGAATGGAACAGAATGGAAGGGGGAATGGAATGTGGAATGGAATGTAGAATTGAAAGTGAAATGTATTGGAATTGAATGTGGACTGGAACGTGGAATAGAATGGAATGGGACGTGGAATGGAACGTGGAACAGAACGAGGAATGGAATGGAAGAGAACTTGGAATCATATGCGGGATGGAATGTGGAAACTAATGCAATGGAATGTGGAACGGAATGTTGTACAGAATGGAATGGAATGCGGAATGGAATGGAATGGAAAGTGAAATGGAATGTGGAAAGGAATGTGAAATGCAATGTGGAATTGAATGTGAAATTGCATGGAATGGAATGTGGAATGCAATCTGAAATGGAATGTGGAAAGGAATGTGAAATTGCATGGAATAGAAAGCGGAATGGAATGGAATGGAATGTGGAATAGATCTTGTAATGGCATAGCGAGGGTAACGTGGAATTTAACGTGGAATGGAATGGAATGGTATGTGGAATGGAATGGAATGGAATATGGAATGGAATGTGGAATGGAATATGGAATGGAATGGAACGGAATGTGGAATGCAATGTGGAACGGAATGTGGAATGGAATGTGGAATGGAATGTGGAAAGAAATGTGGAATGGAACAGAATGCAATGTGAAATGAAATGGAACGCAATGTGGAATGGAATGGAATGGAATCAGTAATGGAATGCAGTAGAATGTGGAATGGATTATACAACGAAATGTGGAATGGAATGTGGAATGGAATGTGGAAAGGAATGTGGAATGTAACGGAAAGTAATGTGAAATTGAATGGAATGAAATGTGGAATGAAATATGGACTGGAATGGAAAGTGGAATGAAATGGAATGGAATGTGGATTGGAATGGAATGGAAAGTGGAATGGAATGTGGAATGGATTATGGATGGAATGTGGAATGGAATGTGGAATGGAATGTGGAATGAAATGTGGAGTAGAACGGAATGGAATGTGGAACGGAATGTGGAGTAGAGTGTGGAAAGGAATGTTGAACGGAACGGAATGGAAAATGGAATGCAATGTGGAAGGGAATGTTGAATGGAACGTAAAATGGAATGGAATGGAATGCGGAATGGAACGTGGAATGGAATGTGGAAAGAATTGGAAAGTGGAAAGTAGTGGAATGTAATGTGGAATGGAATGGAATGGAATGGGCAAAGGAATGGGGAATGGAATGGAAAGGAATGTGCAATGGAATGTGGAAAGGAATGGGATGAAATGTGGAATGGAATGTGGAATGGAATGGACTGGTTGTGGATTGGGACGTGCAATGGAACGTGGATAGGAACGTCAAATGGAATGGAATGGAATGTGGAATGGAATGGAATGTAATGTGGATTGGAATGTGGAATGGAATGGAAAGTGGAATGGAATGGAATGGAACGTGGAATTGAATGCGATGGAATGTGGAATGTGGAATGGAATGGAATGGAATGTGGAGGGGAATGGAATGGAATGTGGAATGGAATGGAATGGAAAGTGGAAAAGAATGTGGAAAGGAATGTGGAATGGAATCTGGAATGTAAATGAAATGAATGTGGAAGTGTATGGAATCGAATGTGGAATAGAGTGGAATGGAATGTGGAAGCGAATGGAAAGGAATGGAAAGCGGAATAAAATGGAATGGAATGGAATGGAATGCGGAATGGAATGGAATGCAATGTGGATTGCAATCTACGGGAATTGAATGTGAAATTGAATGGAATGTTATGTGGAAAGAAACGGAATGGAATGTGCAATGGAATGGAATGCAATGTGGAATGGAATGGAATTGAACGTGGAATTGAATGTGTAATGGAATGTGTAATGGAATAAAATGGAATGAAATGGAATGTGGAATGAAACCGAATGTAATGTGGAAAAGAATGGAATGGAATTCAATCAGGAATGGAAAGTGGAAAGTAATCGAATGGAATGTGGAATGGAATGGAATGGAATGTGAAATGGAATGGAATGGAATGTGAAAGGGAATGTGGAAAGGAATGTTAAAAGCAATGGAATGGAATGTGTAATGGAAAGTGGAATGGAATAGAATGGAATGTGGAATCGAATGTGGAATAGAATGTGGAATGCAATGGAATGTGGACTGGAATGTGGAATGGAATGGAATGGAAAGTTTAAATGGAATGGAATGGAATGTGGAAGGAAATGTGGAATGGAATATATTGGAATGTGGAAAGGAATGTGGAATAGAATGTGGAATGGAATGGAATGTGGAATGGAATGTGGAATAGAATGTGAAACGGAATGGAATGTGGAATGGAATGTGGAATGGAATGGAATTGAAAGTTTAAATGGAATGTAATGGAATGTGGAGTGGAATGGAATGCAATGTGGAATGGAATGTCGAATGGAGTGGAATGGAAAGTGGAATGCAATGGAATCCAACGTGGAATGGAATGGAATGGAGTGGAATGTGGAATGGAATTGAATGGAATGTGGAATTGAATGCAAAGAAATGTGGAATGGAATGTGGAATGCAATGCGGAATGGAAAGCAATGGAATGTGGAATGGAATGTGGAATGGAAAGTGTAGTGCAATGGAATGGAATGTGGAATGGAAGGTGGAGTGGAATGGAATGGAACATTGAATGGATCTTGGAATGAAACCTGGAATGGAACGTGGAATGGAATGTTGAATGGAATTTGGACTGGAAAGGAATGGAATGTGGAATGTAATGTGGAATGGAATCTAAAGGAATATGGAATGGAATGGAATGGAATGTGGAATTGATTGTGGAATGGAATGGAATGGAATGAGAATAGAATACGGAATGGAATGTAATGGAATGCGGAATGGAACAGAAGGGAAAGTTATGGAATGTGGAATGGAGTGGAACACAATGTGCAATGGAATGGAATGGAACGTGGAATGTAACGTGGAATGGAATGTGGAATGGAATGGAAAGGAATGTGGAATGGAAGGGAATAGAAAGTGGTATGGTATAGAATGGATAGGATTGGAATCTGGAATGGAATGGAATGGAATGTAGAATGCAAGGTAATGGAATGTGGAATGGAATGGTATTGTATGGAAAGCGGAATAGAAAGGAATGGAATGTGGAATAGAATGGAATGATATGTAATGTGGAATGGAAAGGAATGGAACGGAATTGAATGGAATGGAATTGAATGGAATGGAATGTGGAATGGAATGTGGAATGGAATGTGGAATGGAATGCAGAATGGAATGTGAAATGGAATGTAGAATGGAATGTGGAATGGAATGCAAAGGAATGTGGAATGGAATTGAAAGGATGTGGAAAGGTAGGTGAAGGAAAGTGGCATGGAATGTGGAATGGAAAAGAATGGAATGGAATGGAATAGAATGGAATGGAATGGTATGTGGAATGCTATGGAAAGGAACGTGGAATGGAACGTGGAATGGAATGGAATGGCACATCAAATGGAAAGGGAAAGGAAAGTGGAAGGGAATATAACGGAACCCGGAATGGAATGTAGAATATAACGTGGAATGGAACTTGGAATGGAATGAAATGAAACATAGAATGGAACGTGGAATGGAACGTGGAATGGAACGTGGAATGGAAAGAGGAATGGAATGAGGAAAGGAAAGGAATGGAATGTGGAATGGAATGGAATGGAATGTGGAATTGAGTGGAAAGCAATGTGCAATGGAATGGAATGTAATTTCAATATAATGTGGAATGGAATGGAAGGGAATCCAGAATGGAGTGGAATGGAAAGGAATGGAATGGTATGGAATGGAAAGTGGAATGGACCATGGAATGCAAAATGGAATGGAATGTGGAATGGAAAGGAATCGAATGTGGAATAGAAGGGAATGGAATGCGCAATGGAATGTGTAATGGAATGGAATGGAATGCATTGGAATGTGGAATGGAATGTAATGGAATGCCAAAAGGAATGTAATGGTATGGAATGTGGAACGGAATGGAATGGAATAGAATGCAATGTGGAACGGAATGGAATGAAATGTTGAATGGAATGGAATCGAATGTGTAATGGAATGGAATGAAATGGAATGCGGAATTTTATGGAATGGAATGCGGAATGGTAAGGAATGGAATGTGGAATGGAATGTAATGGTATGGAAAGGAATGGAATGCAATGTGGATTTCAATTGAATGGAAAGTGTAATTTAATGGAATGGAATGTGGAATGGAATGGAATGGAATGGAATGGACGGTGTAATGGAATGTGGATTGGAATGTGGAATGGAACATGGAATGGAATGAAATGGAACGTGGAATGGAATGGAATTGAACGTGGAATGGAATGCGAAATGGAACGTGGAATGAAACGTTGAGTGGAACGTGGAATGGAATGGAATGTTGAATGGAACTGAATGGAAGTGGAATGGAATGGAATGGAATATGGAATGTAACGTGGAATGTAAAGAAACAGAAGGTGGAATGGAACGTGGAATGGAAACAATAAAGGAACGTAGAATGGAACGTGGAATGGAATGGAATGGAACGTCAAATGGAAAGTAGAATGGAACGTGGAATGGAATGGAATGGAATGAGGTAAAGAATGTGGAAAGGAATGGAATGGAATGTGGAATGGAAGAGTGTATTGGATGTGGAATGGAATATAATGGAATGTGAAATGGAATGTGGAATGGAATGGAATATGAAAGGGAATGTGGAAAGAAATCTGGAATGGAATGTGGAAAGAAATGTGGAGTGAAAGGGAATTGAATGTGGAATGGAAAATGGAAAGGAATGTGGAAAGGAATGTGGAATGTAATGGAAAGGAAGTTTGAAAGGAATGGAATGGAATGTGGTATGTAATGGGGAAAGGAATAGAATGGATTGTGGAATGGAATGTGATATGGGATGTGGAATGAAACGAAATTGAATGTAGAATGCAATGTGGAAAGAAATGGAATGGAATGTATAATGGCCTGCGGAATGGAATGTGAAAGGGAATGTCGAATGCAAAGTGGAATGGAATGTGAAATGAAATCGAATGTAATGTGAAATGGAATGTGCAATGGAATGGAATGTGGAATGGAATGGAATGGAATGTGGAATGGAATGGAATGGAATGTGGAATGGAATGTGGAATGCAATGCAATGGAATGTGGAAGAGAATGTGGAATGGAATGTGGAATGCAATGCAATGGAATGTGGAACAGAATGTGGAATGGAATGCGGAATGGAATGTGGAAAGGAACCTGGAATGGAACGTGAAAAAGTATGGAATGGACTGGAATGTGGAATGCAAAGTGGAATGGAAGATGGAATGGAATGTGGAATGGGACGTGGAATGGAACGTGCAATGGAATGTGGAATGGAACGTAGAATGGAACATGGAATGGAAAGTGGAATGGAATGTGCAATGGAATGTGGAATGGAACGTGGAATGGAAAGGAATGGAACGTGGACTGGAACGAGGAATGGAATGGAATGGAACGTGGAATCGAATGTGGAATGGAATATGAAATGGAACGTTGAATGGACTGAATTGGAAAGTGGAATGGAATGTGGAATGTAATGCAAGGCAATGTGGAATGGAAAGTGGAATGGAATGGAAAGGAATTTCGAATAGAATGTGAAATGGAATGGAATGGAATGTGGAATGGTATGTGTAATGCAATGAAATGGAACGTGGAATGGAACCGAATGGAATGTGGAATGGAATGTGGAATAGAAAGTGGAATGGAATGGAATGGAATGTGCAACGGAACGTGGAATGGTATGGAATGGAACATGGAATGGAAATTTGAATGGAAATTGGAATGGAACGTGGAATGGAATGTGGAATGCAACCTGGAATGAAATGTGGAATGGATGGTGGAATAGAATGGAATGGAATGTGGAATGGAATGAAATTTTATGTGGAATGGAAAGTGGAATGGAATGGAATGGTATATGGAATAGAATGTGGAAGGGAACGGAATGGAACGGAGTGGATTTTCGAATGGAATGTGGAATGGAATGTGGAATAGAACTTGGAATGGAATGTGGAATGGAAGGTGGAATGTAATGTGGAATGTAACGTGGAATGGAAAGGAATGCTATGTTTAATTGAATGTAGTGGAATGTGCAAAGGAATGGAATGGAATGTAGAATGGAACGTGGAATGGAATGTGGAATGAAATGTGGAATGGTATGTGTAAGGTAATGGAATGGAATGTGGAATGGAAGGAAATGGAATGTGGAATGGAAGGAAATGGAATGTGGAGTGGAATGTGCAATGGAAGGGTATGGAATGGAATGGAACGTAGAATGAAATGGAATGGAAAGTGGAATGGAATGGAATGGAATGTGAAATGGAAAGGAATGGTCTGAAATGTGGAATGGAATGGAATGGAATAGAATGGAATGGAATGAAATGGAACGTGGAATGGAAGGTGGAATGGAATGTGGTATGGAATGTGGAATGGAATGGAATGGAATGAGGAATGGAAAGGAAAGGAACGTGGAATGGAATGTGTAATGGAAAGGAATGGAATGGAACGGAATGGAATGGAATGGAATGGAACGTGGAATGGAATGGAATGGACCATGCAATGGAATGGAATGGAATGTGGAATGGAATGGAATGGAATGTGGAATAGTATGCGGAATGCATTGTGGAATGGAATGGAAAGGTCTGAAATGTGGAAAGGATTGGAAAGGAATGTGGAATGGAATGGAATCGAGGGTGGAATGGAATGGAATGGAATGGAATCCGGAATGGTAAGGTATGGAAGGTGGAATGGAATGGAATGGAATGGAATGGAACGTGGAATGGAACGTGGAATGGAACGTGGAATCAAACGTGAAATGGAATGGAATGGAATGTTGAACGGAATGCAATGGAATTTGGAATGGAATGGAAGGGAATATGGAATGTAACGTGCAATGGAATGGAATGGAACGTGGAATGGAACGAGGAATGGAACCACTAATGTAACGAAGAATGGAACGTGGAATGGAATGGAATGGAATGTCTCATGGAACGTAGAATGCAACGTGCAATGGAATGGAAAGGGACATGTAATTGAATGTGGAATGGAATGTGAATATAATGGAATGGAACGTGGAATTGAATGGAATGGAATTTGGTATGGGATGTGAAATGGAATGAACGGAATGTGGAATGAAATGTGGAATGGAACAGAATGGAATGTAAAACGGAATGTGGAATGCAATATGGAGTGGAAAGTGGAAGAGAATTGGAATGGAATCAGAAATGGAATGTGGAATGGAATGTGGAATGGATCTTGGAATGGAATGGAATAGAATGTGGAATAGAACGTGTAATGGAATGGAATAGAACATGGAATGGAATGTGGAATGGAACGTGGAATGGAATGTGGAATGGAACCTGGAATGGAATGTGCAACGGAAAGTGGGATGGAACATGGAATGGAATGTGGAATGCAATGTGGAATGGAACATGGAATGGAATTGAATGGAATGTGCAAAGGAACTTAGAATGGAATGGAAAGGAATTTGGAATGGAACCTGGAAAGTAATGTGGAATGGAACTGGGAATGAAAAGTACAATGGAATGTGGAATGGAATGTTGAATGCAATGAAATGGAATTTGGAAAAGAATGTGAAATGGAATGTCAAATGCAACGTTTAATGGAATGGAATGGAAAGTGGAATGGAAAGTGGAATGGAACGTGGAGTGGAACGTGGAATCGAATGGAATGGAAAGTTGAATGGAAACTGGAATGGAATGAAATAGAATGTGGCATGGAATGTGAAATGAAACGTGGAATGGAATGGAATGGAATGTGGAATGGAGTGGAATGGAATGTGGAATGCAATGGAATGGAATGGAACGTGGAATTGAATGGAATGGAATGGAACGTTGAATGCAATGGAATGGAATACAACGTGGAATTGAATGGAATTGAACAGGGAAAGGAATGTGGAATGGAAAGTGGAATGGAATGGAAAGGAATGTGGAATGAAATGGAATGGAATGGAAAGTGGAATAGAATAGACTGGAATGGAATGTGGAATGGAATGTGGAATGCAATGGAATGGAATGTGGAAAGGAATTGAATGTGGAATGGAAAGGAATGGAATGTAAAGGGGATTCGTATGGAATGGAATTGAATGGAATGCAGAAAGGAATGGAATGGAATGTGGGAAGGAATAGAACGTGGAATGCAATGAAGTGGAATGGAATGCGGAATAGAATTGAATGGAAGGGAATGTGGAAAGGAATGGAAAGAAACTGAATTGAATGTGGAATGGAATGCAGTGAAATGTTTAATGGAAGAGAATGTGGAATGGAATGAAATGGAATGGATTGTGAAATGGAATAGAATGTGGAATGGAATGAATTGGAATGCAAAGTTTAACGGAATGGAATGTAATGTGGAATGGAATTGAATGGAACTGAATGGAATGGAATGTGTAATGGAATGGAGTGGAAATTGGAATGGAATTTTTAACGGAATGGAATGGAATGGAATGTGGAATGGAATGGAATGGAACTGAATGGAATGTGGAATGGAATGGAGTGGAAAGTGGAATGGAATAGAATATGGAATGGGAAGAAATGGAATGGGATGTGGAATGGAATGGAATGGAATGGAATGTGGAATGGAATGGAATGGAATATGGAATGGAATGGAAAGGAATGGAATCTGGAATGGAATGTGGAATAGAAAGGGATGGAATGGAATGGAAAGTGGAATGGAATGGAATCTAACCTGGACTGGAAAGTGGAATGCAAAGTGGACTTCAATGTGGAATGGAATGGAATGGAATGTGGAATGGAATGGAAGGGAATGTGGAATGGAAATTCGAATGGAATGTAACGGCATGTGAAATGGCATGTGAAATGGAAAGTGGAATGGAATGTTGAATGGAACATGGAAAGGAACATCGAATGGATTAGAATGGAATGAGAAATGCAATGGAAAGGAATATGGAATGGAATGGAACGGAATGTCCAATGGAATGTGGAATGGAATGGAATTGAATGCGGCATGGAATGTGGAATGGAATGGAAAGGAATGTGAAATGGAAAGAAATTGAATGTGGAATACAATGTTGACTGGAAAGGAATGGAATTGAATATGAAATGGAATGGAATGGAATGTGGAATGGAATGTGCAAAGGAATGGAATGGAGTGGAATGTGGATTGGAACGTGGAATGGAATGGAATGGAATGTGGAATGGAATGGAATGGAATGGGGAATTGAATGGGATGCAATATGGATTAGAATGAGGAATGGAATGAAATGGGAATGGAATTGAAAGAGGAATGGAATGGAAAGGAATGTGGAATGGAATGGGAATGGAATGAAATGGAATGTGGAATGGAATGGAATGGAATGCGGAATGGAATTGACTGAAATGTGGAATGGAATGGAATGGAATGGACTGGAACGTGCAATTGAATTCAATTGAACGGGGAATGGAATGTGGAATGGAATGGAATGGAATGAGGAATGGAAGAGTATGGAATTTCAAACAGAATGGAATGGAATGGAATGCGCAATGGAATCTGGAATGGAATGTGGTATGCAATGGAATGGAATGTGGATCGGAATTGAACGTGGAATGCAAAGGAACGGAACGTGGATTGGAAAGGAATGGAATGGAATGTGGAATGGAATGGAAAGTGAAATGGAATTTGGAATGGAATGTGGAATGGAATGTGGAATGGAATGTGGAATGGAAAGTGGAATGGAATATGGAAAGTAATGTAGATTGGAAAGTGGAAAGGAATGGAATGGAATGTCCAATGGAATGTGGAATGGGATGCAATTAATGTGGAATGGAATGGAAAGGAATGTGAAATGGAAAGAAATGGAATGTGGAATGGAATATGGAACGCAATGAAATAGAATTGAAAGTGAAATGGAATGGAAAAGAATGTGGAATGGAATATGCAAAGGAATGGAATGGAGTGGAAGGTGGATTGGAATGTGGAATGGAATGAAATGGACTGTGGAACGGAATAGAATGCTATGTGGAATCTAATGGAATGAAATGTGGAATGGAATATCAGATGGAATGGAATGCAATGTTGAATGCAATGGAATGGAATGTGGAATGGAATTTGTAATGGAATGGAATGTAAAACGGAATGTGCTAAGGAATGTGGAATGGAATGGAATGGAATGTAGAATGGAATGTGGAATGGAATGTGGAATGGAATTGAATGTAATATGGAACGGAATGTGGAATGGAATTTAGAATGCAATGGGATGAAATGTGCAATGGAATGTGGTTTGGAATTGAATGGAATGTGGAATAGAATGGAATGGAATGTGGAATGGAATGTGGAATGGAACGTGGAACGGAATGTAGAATGGAATGTCGACAGCAATGCAATGGAATGTGGAACGGAATGTGGAATGGAATGGAATCGAATGTGGAATGGAATGTGGAATGTAATAGAATGGAATGGAATGTGGAACAGAGTGCAATGGAAAAGAATGAAACGTAAGGTAATGTGGAATGGACCGTGGAACGAAAGGTGGAATGGAATGGATTGGATTGAACAATGGAATGGAATGTAACGTGGAATGGAAAGGAATGGAATCTGTAATGGAAAGGAATGTAATACGGAATACAATGTAATGGTAAGGAATGTGGAATTGAATAGAATGGAATGGAATGGAATGTGCAATGAAACGGATTGGAATGTGGAAGGGAATAGAATAGAATGTGGAGTGGTATGGAATGGAATCTGGAGAGGATAGGAATGTATTGGAATGTGGAATGGAATACAATGGAATACAATGAAATGGAATGCTATGTGGAATCAAATGTGGAATGGAATGGAATGCAATGGAATGTGGAATGGAAAGGAATGTGGAATGGAACGTGGAATGGAACATGGAATGGAATGTGGAATGGATTGTGGATTAAAATGGAATGCAATGGAATGGAAAGAAATGGAATGCAATGCGGAATGTAATGTGGAATGGAATGGAATGCAATGGAATGTGGAATGGGATGGAACGTGGAATGGAACGTGGATTGGAGTGGAATGGAATGTGGACTGTAATGAAATGGAATGTTGAATGGAATGCGGAATGGAATGGAATTGAATGTGGAATGGAATGGAATGGAATGTGGAATGGAATGGAATGGAATGTGGAATGGAATGGAATGGAATGTGGAATGGAATGGAATGGAATGTGGAATGCAATGTTGAATGGAATGTGGAAAGGAATGGAATGGAATGTGGAATGGGATGGAATGGAAATTGGAATGGAAATGAAAGAAACGTGGAATGGAATGGAATGGAACGTGGTATGGAATGTGGAATGAAACGTGGACAAGAACATTGAATGTAATGTGGAATGTAATGGAATAGAATGTGGAATGGTATGGAATGTGGAAAGGAAAGGGGAATACAATGGAATGGCATGTGGAATGGCATGGAATGAGATGTGGAATGGAATGTGGAATGCAATCTGGAAAGGTATGTGGAATGGAACGGAATGGAATGTGGAAAGGAATGTGGAATAGAGTGTGCAATTGAATGTGGAATGTAATGTGGAATGGAATGTGAAAGGGAATCTGGAATGGAATGGAATGGAACGTGGAATGGAATGGAATGGAATGTGAAAAGGAATCTGGAATGGAATGGAATGGAATGTGGAATGGAATGGAATGGAACGTGGAATGGAATGGAATAGAAGTTGGAATGGGATGTGGAATGGAATCTGAAAAGGAATGTGGAATGGAACGGAATGGAATGTGCAATGAAATGTGGAATGGAGTGTGGAATGGAATGTGGAATGCAACGGAATGGAATGTGGAATGGAATGTCGAAAGGAGTGTGGAATGGTATGAAGAATGGATGGAATGGAAAGTGGAATAGAATGTGGAATGGAATGTAGCATGGAACGTGAAATGGAAAGGAATTGACCGTGTAATTGAACGTGGAATGAAATGGAATTGGGCGTGGAATGGAACGTGTAATGGAACGTGGAATTTAGAGGAATGGAACGTTTAATGGAATGTGGAATGGAATGTGGAAATGAATGGAATGGAATGTGAAAAGCAATGTGGAATGCCATGGAATGGAATGGAATGTGGAATGGAACGGAAGGGAATATGGAATGGAATGTGGAATTGAATGTGGAATGAACGTGGAATGGAACGGAATGAAATGTGAAATGGACTGTGGAATGGAATGGAATGGAAAGTGGAATGGAATGAGAAATGGAATGTGGAATGGAATGTGGAATGGAAGGTGGAAAGGAATGTGGAATGGAAAGGAATAGAATGTGAAATGCAATTGAGTGTAATGTGGAATGGAATGGAATGGAATGTGGAATGGAATGTGGAAAGGAATGGGGAATGGTACGGAATGGAATGTGGAATCGAATGTTGGAATGCAGTGTGGATTGGAATATTGAATGGAATGTGGAATGCAATGCGGAAAGGAATGTGGAAAGGAATGTGGAATGGAACGGAACGGAATGTGCAATGGAATGTGGAATGGAGTGTGGAATGGAATGTGTAATGGAACGCAATGCAATGTGAGTGGAATAGAATGGAATGTGGAATGGAACGTGGAAAGGAAAGTGGAATGGAAAGGAATTGCAAGTGGAATGTAGTGTGGAATGGAATGGAAAGGAATGTGGAATGGAATGTAGAAAGCAAAATGGAATGGAATGGAATGGAATGGATTGTCAAATGGAATGTGGAATGGAATGTGAAATGCAATGTGGAATGGAATGCGAAATGGAATGTGGAATGGAATGTGAAATGGAATGTGGAATGGAATGTGGAATGGAATGAAATGGAACGTGTAATGTAACGCGGAATGGAATGTGGAATCGAATGGAATGGAATGTGGAATGGAATGTTGAATGTAATGGAAAGGAATGTGGAATGGAATGTGCAATGGAAAGGAATGGAAGGTGCAAAGGAATGTGGAATGGAATGTGGAAGGGAATGCTTGGTATGTCAAATGGAATGTAGAATGGAATGTGAAATGGAATATGGAAAGAAATGTCGAATGGAATGGAATGGAACGTGGAATGGAATGGAATGGAATGTGGAATGGAACGTGGCATGGAACGTGGAAAGGAAATTGGAATGGAATGGAATGGAATGTGGAATGGAATGATGAACGGAATGTGGAATGGAATGGAATGGAATGGAATGTGGAATGGAATGTGGAATGGAAAGTGGAATAGAACGTGGAATGGAATGGGATGGAACGTGGAAGGGAACGTGGAATGGTACGTTGGAATGGAACTTGGAATAGAAGCAGGAATGGAATGGAAAGGAATGTGGAATGGAATGTGGAATGGAATGTGAAATGCAATGTGGAATTGAACGGAATGGAATGTGGAACGGTACGTGGAATTGAATGGAGTGGAACGTGGAATGGAACATGGAATGGAATGGAACGAGACATGGAATGGAACGTGGAATGGAACATGGAATGGAATGTGGAATGGAATGTGGAATGCAATGTGGAATGGAATGAGGAATGAAATGTGAAATGGAATGGAATGGAATGTGGAATGGAATGGAATGGAATGTGGAATGGAATGTGGAACGGAATGTGGAACATTCTGTGGAATAGAAGGTGGAAAGGAATGTGGAATGGAAAAGAAGGGAATGTGAAATGGAATGGAATGGAATGTGGGATGGAATGTGAATGGAATGTAATGTGGAATGGAATGTGGAAAGGAATGTGGAATGGTATGGAATGGAAAGTGAAATGGACTGTGCAATGGATTGTGGAAAGGAATGAGGAATGGAATATTGAATAGAATGCGGAAAGGAATGTGGAAAAGAATGTGGAATGGAAAGGATTGGAATTTGGAATGGAACGTGGAATGCGGCGTGGAATGGAAAGTGGAATGGAATGGGAACGAAGTGTAATGGAATGAGAAATGGAAAGCAATGGAATGGAAAGGAATGGAATGTGGAATGGAATTGAATCGACCTTGGAATGGAACGTAAAATGGAACGTGGAATGGAATGGAATGTAATGAGGAATGGAGTGAAATGTGGCATGGAATGTAAGGGAAAGTGGAATGAAATGTTGAATGGAATAGAATGGAATGCGGAATGGAATGGAATGTGAAATGGAATGTTGAACGGAATGCGAAATGGAATGTGTAATGGAGTGGAATGGAATGTGGAACGGAGTTTTGAACGGAATGTGGAATGGAATGTGTAATGGAATGTGGAAAGGAATGTGTAATGGAACGGAATGAAATGTGAAATGGAATGTGGAATGGAATGGAATGGAATGTGTAATGGAATGGCATGGAGTGTGGAACGGAATGTGGAACAGATTGTGGAATTGAATGTGGAATGGAATGTGGAAAGGAATCTGTAATTTAACGGAATGGAATGTGAAATGGAATGGAATGGAATGTTTAATTGAATGTGGAATGAAATGGAATGGAATGTGGATTGGAGTGAGGAAAGGAATGTTGAATGGAACGGAATGGAATGTGGAATGGGATGTGGAATGAAAGGTGGAATGTAATGTGGAATGAAAGGTGGAATATAATGTGGAATAGAATGTGTAATGGAATGCGGAATGGAAAGTGGAATGGAATGCGGAATGGCGTGGGAAATGTAATGTGAAATATAACGGAATGTAATGTGTAATGGAATGTGGAATGGAACTCAATGGAATGTGAAATGGAATTTGGAATGGAATGTCTAATGTAATGGAAAGGAATGTGGAATTGAAAGTGGTATGGAAAGGAAGGGAACGTGGAATGGAATGTGGCATGGAATGGAATGGAATGTGGAATGGATTGTGGAATGGAATGTGGAATGTATTGTGGAGTGGAATTTGGAATGGAATGTGGAATGGAATGTGGATTGGAATGTGGAATGGAAAGTGGAATGGAGCGTGGAATGTAATGGAATGGAACGTGTATTGGAATGTGGAATAGAATGGAATGTGGAATGAAATGTGGAATGGAATATGGAATGAAATGTGGAAAGGAAAGGAATGGAATTTGGAATGGAATGTGCAATGGAATGGAGTGGAATGAGGAACGGCATGTGGAATGGCATGTGGAATGGAATGGAATGTAATGTGGAATGGAATGGGGATTGGAATGTTAAAAGGAAAGTGGAATGGAATGGAGTGGAATGCGGAAAGGATCGTGAAAGGTTATCGAATGTAACCTGGAATAGAACGTTGAATACAATGTGGAAAGGAATGTGGAATGGAATTCAATGGAAAGTGTAATGGAATTTAATGGAATTTGGAATGGAATATGGAATGGAATGCGGAATGAAATGTGGAAATGAATATGCAATGCAATGGAATGGAATGTTGAATGGAATGTGGAATGGAGTGTGGAAAGGAAGGTGTAACGCAACAGAATGGAATGTGAAACGGAATGTGGAATGGAACGTGGAATAGAAAGTCAAATGTAATGGAATGGAATGTGTAATTGAACGTGGAATGGAATGGATTGGAACGTGGAATTGAATGTGGGATGGAATCAAATGGACTGTGGAATGGCTTGTGGAATGCAATGTAGTGGAATGTGCCATGGAATGGAATGGATTGTGGTATGGAATGGAAAGGAATGCTATGGAATATGGCATGGATAGTGGATTGGAATGCAATGGAATTGTATGGAATACGGAATAGAGTGGAATCGAATGTGGATGGGAATGTGGATAGGAACAGGGAATGGAACATGGAATGGAACGTGGAATGGAAGGTGGAATGGAATGGACTGGAATGTGGAATGGAATGTGGAAAGTAATAGAATGGAATGTGGAATGGAATGGAATGGAACATTGAATAGAATGGAACAGAATGGAACTTGGAATAGAAGGAATGGAATGGAATGGAATGCAGAATGGAATGGAATGGACAGCGGAATGCAAAGGAATGGAATGTGGAATGTAACGTAGAATGGAATGGCATGGAGTATAGAATGGAAGATGGAATGGAAGGTGGAATGGAATAGAATGGAACGTGTAATGGAATGTGGGATGGACTGAAATGGAATGTGGAATGGAATGATGAATGGAAAGTGGAATGGATTGGAATGGAATGTGGAATGGAATTGAATGGAATGTGAAACGGAATGTGGAACGGAATGATGAATGGAATGTGGAATGTAACGTGGAAAGGAATGGAATGGAATATGGAATGGAACGTGGAATGGAATGTCGAATGGAATGAAATGGAAAGTGTAATGCAATGTGGAATGAAATGGAACTGAATTTGGAATGGATTGTGGAATTGAATGTGGAATGTATTGGAATGGAATGTGGAATGTGCAATGGAATGTGGAATGGAATCGAATGGAATGAGGAATGGATGGTGGATTGGAATGGAATGGAATGTGGAATGGAATTTTGAATGGATGGAGGGGTGGAATGTGGAATGCAATGGAATGCAATGTGGAATTGGATGTGGAATTGAAAGTGGAATGGAACGGAAGTAATGTGGAAAGGTATGTAGAATGGAATGTGGAAAGGAATGTGGAACGGAATGAAATGGAACATGGAATGGAACGTGGAAAGGAATGGAATGGATCGTGGAATGGAACGTGGAATGCAACATGGAATGTGATGTTTAATGGGAAGGAATGGAATGTGGAATGGAACGGAATGGAATGGAATGTGGAATGGTATGCAATGTAATGTGGAATGGAAGAGAATGGAATGTGGAATGGAATGGAATGGAAAGTGGAATGGAATGGAATAGAATGTGGAATGGAATAGAATGGAATGAGGAATGGAATGTGGAATGCAATGAAATGCAAAGGAATGTGGAATGTAATGTAATGGAATGGAATGTGGAATATAAGTTGAAATGCAATGGAATGGAAGGTGAAGTGGAATGAGGGATGGACTGTGGAATAGATTGTGGAATGGAATGGAATGGAATGTGGAATGGAATGGAATGGAAGGTGGAATGGAAGGTGGAATGGAATGGAATTGAAAGTTGAATGGAATGTGAAATGGAATGGAATGGAACATGGAATTGAGTGGAATAGAATGTGGAATGGAGTCGAATGGAATGTGGCATGGAATGGAATGGAATTGAATGGAATGTGGAATGGAATGGGATGGAATGTGGAATGCAATGGAAAGGTAAGTGGAATTGAATAGAACGGGATGTGGAATGGAATGGAATGGGATGTGGAATAGAATGTGGAATGGAATGTAAAAGAATGTGGAATGGATTGTGGAATGGAATGGAATGGAATGTGGAATGGAATGGAATGAAACGTGGAAAGTAACGTGTAATGGAACAAGGAATGTAACGTATAATGGAAAGTGGAATGGAAGGTGGAATGGAATGGAATTGAATGCATTGTGGAATGGAATGTGGAATGCAATGGAATGGTATGGAAGGTGGTATGTAAATGAATGGAATGGAACGGAATGTGCAATGGAATGGAATGGAATGTGGAATGCAATAGAAAGAATGTGGAATGGAATGGAATGGAATGTGGAATGGAATGGAATGGAATGGGGAATGCAATGGAAAGGAATAGAATAGAATGGAATGGAATGGAAGTTGGAATGGAACGTGGAATTGAACGTGGTATGGAATGTGGAATGAAACGTGGAATGGAATGTGAAATCGAATGTGGAAGGGAACGTGGAAAGGAATGGAATGGAACATGGAATAGAAAGTGGAATGAAATGTGGAATGGAATGGAATGGAATGCGGAAAGTAAAGAGGAATGGAATGGAATGGAATGTGGTTGGAATGTGGAATGGAATGTGTAATGGACTGTGGAATGAAACGTGGAATGCAATGTGTAAGGGAAAGGAATGGAATGCGGAAAGGAATGCGGAATGGAATGGAATGGAAAATCGAATGGATTGTGGAATGAAATGAAATGGAATGTGGAATGTAATGTGCAAAGTAATGTGGAATGGAATGGAGTGGAAGATGGAACACAATGTGGAATGGAATGGAATGGAATGTGGAAAGGAATGCAATGTAATGTGGAAAGGAATGTGGAATGGAATGGAATGGAATCTGGAATGCATTGTGGAATGGAATGTGTAAGGCAAAGGAATGAAATGTGGAATGGAATGTGGAATATAATATGTAATGGACAGGCGAATGGAATGGAATGGAATGTGGAATGGAACGTGGAATGGATTGGAATGGAAAGTGGTGTGGAACGTGGAATGGAACGTGGAATGGAACATGTAATGGAATGAGTAATGGAATGGAATGGAATGTGGAATGCAATGTGGAAAAAAGTGGAATGCAATGTGGAATGGAATGGAATGTAATGTGGAATGGAATGGAATGGAATGGAATGCGGAATGAAATGGAAAAGATTGTGGAATGCAATATGAAATGGAATGGGATGCAATGTGGAATGGAATGTGGAACGGGATGGAATGGAATGTGAAACGGAAAGTCGAATGGAAAGAGAAACTGAATGGAATGGAATGTGTAATGGAATGTGGAATGGAACGTGGAACGGACTGGAGTGGAATTGAATGTGAAATTCAATGAAATGGAATGGAATGTGGAAAGGAATTGAATTGAATGGAATGCGGAACAGAACGGAAAGGATTTTGGAATGCATTGCAATGTAATATGGAATGGAATGGAATGGAATGGAATGTGGAATAGAATGGAATGGAATGGAATGGAATGGAAAGTGTAATGGAATGGAAATTATTTCGGAATGGAATGGAATGGAATGTTGAATGGAATTTGGAATGGAATGGGAGGGAATGTGGAATGAAATGTGGAATAGAATGGGGAATGGAATGGAATATAATGGAATATGCAACCGAATGGAATTGAATGTGAAACGAAATGGAATGGAATGTGGAATGGAATGTAGAATGTAATGGAATGGAAGGTGGAATGGAATTTGGAATGGAATGGAATGGAATGTGCAGTGGAATAGAATGGAATGTGAAATGCAATGTGGTATGAAATGTAATGGAAGGCGGAATGGAATGACATGAAATGTGGAATGGAGTGGAATGGAATGTGGAATGAAATGGAAAGGAATGTGGAATGAAATTGAATTGAGTGGAATGCAATGTGGAATGGAATATGGAATGCTATGGAATGGAATGTGGAATGGATTGTGGAATGGAATGGAATGGAATGTGGAATGAAATGGAATGGAAAGGAAAGGAATGGAATGTGGAATGGAATGGAAAAGAAAGTGGAATTCAATGGAATGGAATGTGGAATGGAATGGAATGGAAAGTGAAATGACATGTGGAATGGAATGTGGAATGGAATGTGGAATGGAATCGAATTGAATGTGGAATAGAATGGAATGGAATGGAACTAAGAATGGAATGTGGAATGGAATGCGGAATGGAATGAAATGTGGAATGCAATGCAATGGAATATAATGTGGAATGGAATGGAATGGAATGTAGAATTGATTGGAAATGAATGTGGAATGGAATGGAATGGAACGTGGAATGGAATGTGGAATGTAAAGTGAAAAGATATGAGGATTGGAACGAGGAATGCAATGTTGAATGGAATGGAATGGAATGTGGAATGGAATGGAATAGAATTGCATGGGTAATGGAATGTGGAATGGAAGGTGGAATGGAATGTAATCTGGAATGCAATGGAATACAATGTGGACGGACTGGAATTGAATTTAGAATGGAATGGAATGTGGAATGGAATGTGAAATGGAATGTGGAATGGAATGTGAAATGGAATGTGGAATGGAATGTGAAATGGAATGTGGAAGGGAATGTAAAATGGAATGTGGAATGGAAAGTGGAATGGAATGAAATGAAACGTGGAATGGAATGGAATGGAAACTGGAATGGAATGGAATGGAATGTTGAGTGGAAAGTGGAATGGAATGGATGGTAGCATGGAATGGAATGGAACCTGTAATGGAATGGAATGGAACCTGTAATTGAATGGAATGGAACGTGGAATGGAATAGAGTGGAATGCGGAATGGAATGCAAAGGAATCTGGAATGGAATGAAACGCAATGTGCAATGGAATGATTAATGTAATTGAATAGAATAAGGATTGGAATGTGGAACGGAAAGGAATGTGGAAAGGAATGGAATGGAATGAAATGTGTTATGGAGTGGAGTTGAATGGAATGGAAATTGGAATGGAATGTGGAATGGAATGGATTGGAATGTGTAATGGAATGTGGAATGGAATGGATTGGAATGTGGAATGGAATGAAATGGAGTTTGGAATGCAAAGTGCAATGGAACGTGGACTAGAACTTGGAATGGAATATAGAATAGAATGGAATGGAAGGGAAAGTGTAATGGAAAGTGGAATTGAATGTAGTGCAATGATCAATGGAATGTGGAATGGAATGGAATGTGGAATGGAATGGAAAGGAATGGAATGTGGAATGGAATGGTATGGAATGGAATGGAATGTGGAATGGAATGGATTGGAATGTGGAATGGAATGGAATGGAAAGTGAAATGGAAGGGAATGGAATGGAATGGAATAGAATATGGAATGGAATGGAATGGAATGGAATGGAATGGAATGGAAAGGGATGGAATGGGATGTGGAATGGAATTTAAAGGAACCTGGAATGGAAGGGAATGGAATGGACTGTGGAATGGAATGGAATGGAACATGGAATGAAATGGAATGGAATGTGGAATGGAATGGAATGTGGAATGGAACGTGGAATGGAATGTTGAATGAAAAGTGGAATGGAACGGAATGGCATGTGGAAAGGAACGTGGAAAGGAATTGCATGGAATCCTGAATGGAATGGAATGGAATGTGGGATGGAATGTGGAATGCAATGGAATGGAATGCGGAGTGGAATGTGGAATGGTACTTGGAATGGAACCTGGAATATAATATAAAGTGGAATGGAATGGAAAGGAGTGGAATGTGGAATGGAATTGAAATAATGGAATGGAATGTGGAATGGAATAGAATGGAATGGAATGTGGAATGCAATGTGGAATCGAATGGAAAGGAATGTGGAGTGGAATGTGGAATAGAATGGTTTGGAATGTGGAATACAATGTGGAATGAAATGGAATCAAATGTGGAATGGAATGGAATGGAATGTGGAATGGAATAGAATGTGGACAGGAATGGAATGGAATGTGGAATTCAATGGAATGCAATGGCATTTGGAATGGAATGGAATGGAATGGCATGGAATGGAATTCGGGATCTAATGGAAAGCAATGTGGGATGGAATATGGAGTGGAAAGTGATGCAATGCGGAGTTGAATGTGGAATAGAATGGAATGGAATATGGAATGAAATGTTCAAAGTAATGGAGTGTGGACTGGAGTGGAATGTAAACTGGAAAGGTATGGAAAGTGGAATGGAATGGAATTGAAAGTGGAAGGAAATATGGAATTGAATGGAATGGAATGGAATGGAATTAGGAATGGAATGGAAAGGAATGTGGAATGGAATTGAATGGAATGTGGAATGGAATGCGGAATTGAATTGAATGGAAAGTGGAATGTAAAGGAATGCAATCTGGAATGGAATGCAATGGAATGTGAAATGCAATGAAACGTGAAATGGAATGGAATTGAATGTGGAATGTGAAATGGAATGTGGAATTCAAAGAGAAACGTAATGCGGAAAGGAATGTGGAATGGAAAGTGAAATAGAATGTGGAATGAAATGTGAAATGGAATGTGAAATGGAGTGTGAAATGGATTGTGGAATAGAATGAAATAGAACATGGAATGGAATGGAAAGGAAAGTGGAATGGAAAGGAATGGAATGTGGGATGCAATGGAACGGAACTTGGAAAGGAATGGAATGGAATGTGGAATGGAATGTGGAATCGAATGGAATGGAATTTGGAATGGAATCGAATCAAATGGTATGAAAAGTGGAATGTAATGGAATGTGGAATTTAATGTGGAATGGAATGGAATGGAACAGGAACTGGAACGTGGAATGCAACGTGGAATGGAACGCGCAATGGAACGAGGAATGGAATGAGAAATGCAATGGAATGGACTGTAGAGTGGAAGGGAAGGGAATGCAGAATGGAGTGTGGAATGGAGCGTGCAATGGAAAGTGGAATGGAATGGAATTGAACGTGGAATGGAATGGAATGGAAAGTGGAATGGAATGCAATGGAGTATGGAATGGAAGGGACTGTAATGCGGAATGGAATGTGGAATGGAATATGGAATGGAATGTGGAATGGAATGGAATGGAACGTGCAATGAAATGGAATGGAATGCGGAATGCAAGGGAATGGAAAGTGGAATGGATTGGAATGGAATGGAATGTGGAATGGAATGGAATGGAATGTGGAATTTAACATGGAATGAAACATGGAATGTAATTGAATGGAATGAGAAATGGAATGTAATGGTATGTAGAATGGAATGTGGAATGGGAAGTGTAATGGAATGGAATGGGATGTGGAATGGCATGTGGAATGGAACGTGGAGTGTAATGTGCAATGGAATGTGGAAAGTAACTTGGAATGAAATGGAATGGAAAGCGGAATGGGACGTGGAATTGAATGGAATGCAACGTGGAATGGAATAAGCAATGGATAGTTAAATGGAAAGTGGAATGGAATGCAATGGAATATGTATTGCTATGTTTAACGGAATGTGGAATGGAAAGTGGAATGGAATGGGGAATGGAATGAGGAATTGAAAGGAATGGAATGTGGAAAGGAAAGGAATGGAATGGAATGGAATGAGGCCTGGAATGGTATTAAATGGAATGAATGTGGAAGGGAATGTGGCAAGGAATGTGGAATGGAATGGGAATGGAAGGGAATGGAATGTGGAATGGAAAGTGGAAAGGAATGGTATGGAATGTGGAAGGTAATGTGGCATGGTATGTGGAATGGAAAATGGAATGGAATGGAATGGAATTTGGAATGGAATGTGGAAAAGAATGGAATGGAATGAAGAAGGGAATGTGGAATGGAATGTGGATTGCAAAGTGAAATGTAATAGAATGGAATGTAGAATGGAACATGGAATGGAATGGAATGGGATGTCTAATGAAATGTGCAATGGAATGGAATGGAATGTGGAACGCAAAGTGGCATAGAATGTGGAATTGAATGGAATGGAATTTTGAATGGAATGTGGAATGGAATGGAATGGAATGTGGAAGGGAATGTGGAATGGAATGTGGAAGGGAAAGTTGAACGGAATGGAATGCATTGTGCAATGGAATGTGGAATGGAATGGAATGGAATCTAATGTGGAATGGAACACGGAATGCAATGGAATGGAATGTGGAATAGAATGTCGGATGGAATGGAATGCAATGTTGAATGCAATGGAATTGTATGCGGAATGGAATGTGGAATGGAATGGAATGGAATGTGGAACAGAATGTGAAATGAAATGTGGAAAGGAATGTGGAACGGGATGGAATGTTGAATGTAATGTAGAATGGAATGAAATGGAATGTGGAAGGGAATGTGAAATGGACTGTGGAATGGAAAGTGGAATGGAATAAGGAATGGTGTGGAATGGAATATGGAATTGAATGTCACGGAATGTGTAATGGAATGTGGAGTGGAATGCAATAGAATGTCGAATGGAGTGGAATGCATTGTGGAATGGAATGGAAAGGAATGTAGAATCGAACGGGGAATGGAATGTGGAATGGAACGTGAAACGGAATGGAATGTGGAATGGAACGTGGAAAGGTATGGAATGGAAAGTGGAATGGAACATTGAATGGAATGAGGAATGGAACGTGGAATGTAATGTGGAATGGAAGATACAAAGGAAAGTGCAATGGAATGTGGAATGGAACGTGGAATGGAAAGAAATGGAAACTGGAATGCAACATGGAACGGAATGGAATGTAACATGGAATGGAATGGGGAATGGAATGTGGAATAGAACGTGGAATGGAATGTGGAATGGAATGTGGAATGAAATTGAACGGAATATGGAATGGAAAGTCTAATGGAATGTGAAATGTAATGGAATGAAATGTGGAATGAAATGTGGATTGCAAATGAATGGAATGCGGAATGGATTGGAATGTGGAATGGAATGTGGACTGGAATGCATTGGAATGTGAAATGGATTGTGTGATGGAAAGGAATCGAATCTGGAAAGGAAAGTGGAAAGTAATGTGGAAAGGAATGCAATGGAATGTGGAACAGAATGTGGAATGGAATGGAATGGAATGTGGAATGGAATATGGAACGGAACGGAATGGAATGTGGAATGGAATTTGAAACGGCATGGAATGGATTGTGGAATAGAGTGGAATGGAATGTGGAATGGAATGTGGAATGAAATGTGGGATGGAATGGAATGGAAAGTGGAATGGAACGTGGAGTGGAATGAAATGGAATGTGGAATGGAAAATGGAATGGAAAGTGGAATGGAATATGGAACAGAAGGTGAAATGGAACTTGGAAAGCAATATGCAATGGAATGTGGAAAGGAACGTGGAATGGAATGGAATGGAAAGTGGAATGGAACGTGAAATTGAATGCATGGAATGTGGAGTGAAATTGGAATCGAATGTGAAAAGGAATGTGGAATGGAACGTGGAATGCTACGTAATGGAATTTGGAATGGAACGTGGAATGGAATGGAATGCAATGTGGAATAGATTGTGGAATGGAATGGAACGGAACGTGGAATGGATCGTTGAATGGAACGTGGAATGGAATGTGGAGTGGATAGGAATGGAATGTGGAATGGAAGGGAACGGTATGTTGAATGGCAAGTAATGGAATGTGGAATGTAATGGAATGGTATGGAATGTAGAATAGAATTAAAAGGAATGGAATGGAATGTGGAATGAAATGGAAAGGATTGTGGATGGAATGGAATGGATTGTGGAATGGAATGGAATGGAATGTGGAATGGACTGGAATGGACTGTGGAATGGAATGGAATGGAATGGAATTTGGAATGGAATGGAATGGAATGGAATGCGGAATGGAATGGAAGGGAATGTGGAAGGGAATGTGGAATGGAATGTGGAAGGGAATGTGGAATGTATTGTGGAAGAGAATGTGGAAGGGAATGGAATGGAATGTGGAATGGAATGTTAAATTGTAGGGAATGGAATGTGGATTGCAATGTGGAGTGGCATGTGGAATAGAACGGAATTTAATGTGGAATGGAATGTGGAATGGAAAGTTTTATGGAAAGGGATGGAATGTGGACTGCAATGTGCAACGGAATGTGGAATGGATCGTGGAATGGATTGGAATGGAATGTGGAATGGAACGTGGAATGAAATGGAATGGAATGTGGACTGGAATGTGGAGAGGCATGTGGAATAGAACAGAATGGAATGTGGAATGGAATGTGGAATGGAACGTGTTATGGAACGGAACGGAATGTGGAATGCTATGTGCAATGGAATGTGGAATGCATTGTGGAATGGAATGGCAAGGAATGTGAAATGCTATCTGCAATGGAACGTGGAATGCATTGTGGAATGGAATGGAATGAAATGTGGAATGGAACCTGTAATGGAATGGAAAGGAATGTGGAATGCAACTTGGAAAGGAATGGAATGGACAGTGGAATGGAATGTCGAACGGTATGTGTAATGGAAAAGAATGGAATGTGGAATGGAACGTGGAATGGAATGGAATGGAATGTGGAATGGAATGTGGAATGGAATGGAATTGAAGGTGGAATGGAATAGATTTGAATGTGGAAAGGAATGTGGAAGGGTATACAATGGGATCTGGCATGGAATGGAATGGAATGTGGAATCAAATATGAAATGGAATGTGGAATAGAAAGTGGAATGGATTGCAATGGAACGTTAAATGGAATGGAATGGAATGTGGAATGGAAGGGAATGGAATGTGGAATGGAAAAATGAACGGAATGGAATGCATTGTGCAATGGAATGTGGAATGGAATGGAATGGAATCTAATGTGGAATGGAACACGGAATGCAATGGAATGGAATGTGGAATAGAATGTCAGATGGAATGGAATGCAATGTTGAATACAATGGAATTGTATGTGGAATGGAATGTGGAATGGAATGGAATGGAATGTGGAACAGAATGTGAAATGAAATGTGGAAAGGAATGTGGAACGGGATGGAATGTTGAATGTAATGTGGAATGGAATGAAATGGAATGTGGAAGGGAATGTGAAATGGACTGTGGAATGGAAAGTGGAATGGAATAAGGAATGGTGTGGAATGGAATAAGGAATTGAATGTCACGGAATGTGTAATGGAATGTGGAGTGGAATGCAATAGAATGTCGAATGGAATGGAATGCATTGTGGAATGGAATGGAAAGGAAGGTAGAATCGAACGGGGAATGGAATGTGGAATGCAACGTGGAAAGGAATGGAATGTGGAATGGAACGTGGAAAGGTATGGAATGGAAAGTGGAATGGAATATTGAATGGAATGAGGAATGGAACGTGGAATGTAATGTGGAATGGAAGATACAAAGGAAAGTGCAATGGAATGTGGAATGGAACGTGGAATGGAAAGAAATGGAAACTGGAATACAACATGGAACGGAATGGAATGTAACATGGAATGGAATGGGGAATGGAATGTGGAATAGAACGTGGAATGGAATGTGGAATGGAATGTGGAATGGAATTGAACGGAATATGGAATGGAAAGTCTACTGGAATGTGGAATGTAATGGAAAGAAACATGGAATGAAATGTGGATTGCAATTGAATGGAATGCGGAATGGATTGGAATGTGGAATGGAATGTGGACTGGAATGCATTGGAATGTGAAATGGATTGTGTGATGGAAAGGAATCGAATCTGGAAAGGAAAGTGGAAAGTAACGTGGACAGGAATGCAATAGAATGTGGAACAGAATGTGGAATGGAATGGAATGGAATGTGGAATGGAATATGTAACAGAACGGAATGGAATGTGGAATGGAATTTGAAACGGCATGGAATGGATTGTGGAATAGAGTGGAATGGAATGTGGAATGGAATGTGGAATGAAATGTGGGATGGAATGGAATGGAAAGTGGAATGGAACGTGGAGTGGAATGAAATGGAATGTGGAATGGAAATTGGAATGGAAAGTGGAATGGAATATGGAACAGAAGGTGAAATGGAACTTGGAAAGCAATATGCAATGCAATGTGTTAAGGAACGTGGAATGGAATGGAATGGAAAGTGGAATGGAACGTGAAATTGAATGCATGGAATGTGGAGTGAAATTGGAATCGAAAGTGAAACGGAAGGTGGAATGGAACGTGGAAAGCTATGTAATGGAATTTGGAATGGAACGTGGAATGGAATGGAATGTAATGTGGAATAGATTGTGGAATGGAATGGAACGGAACGTGGAATGGATCGTTGAATGGAAGGTGGAATGGAATGCGGAGTGGATAGGAATGGAATGTGGAATGGAAGGGAACGGTATGTTGAATGGAAAGAAATGGAATGTGGAATGTAATGGAATGGTATTGAATGTAGAATAGAATTAAAAGGAATGGAATGGAATGTGGAATGAAATGGAAAGGATTGTGAATGGAATGGAATGGATTGTGGAATGGAATGGAATGGAATGTGGAATGGACTGGAATGGACTGTGGAATGGAAAGGAATGGAATGTAATTTGGAATGGAATGGAATGGAATGGAATGCGGAATGGAATGGAAGGGAATGTGGAAGGGAATGTGGAATGGAATGTGGAAGGGAATGTGGAATGTATTGTGGAAGAGAATGTGGAAGGGAATGGAATGGAATGTGGAATGGAATGTCGAATTGTAGGGAATGGAATGTGGATTGCAATGTGGAGTGGCATGTGGAATAGAACGGAATTTAATGTGGAATGGAATGTGGAATGGAAAGTTTTACAGAACGGAATGGAATGTGGAATGCAATGTGCAACGGAATGTGGAATGGATCGTGGAAAGGATTGGAATGGAATGTGAAATGGAACGTGGAATGAAATGGAATGGAATGTGGACTGGAATGTGGAGTGGCATGTGGAATAGAACGGAATGGAATGTGGAATGGAATGTGGAATGGAACGTGTTATGGAACGGAACGGAATGTGGAATGCTATGTGCAATGGAATGTGGAATGCATTGTGGAATGGAATGGCAAGGAATGTGAAATGCTATGTGCAATGGAATGTGGAATGCATTGTGGAATGGAATGGAATGAAATGTGGAATGGAACCTGTAATGGAATGGAAAGGAATGTGTAATGCAACTTGGAAAGGAATGGAATGGACAGTGGAATGGAATGTCGAATGGTATGTGTAATGGAAAAGAATGGAATGTGGAATGGAACGTGGAATGGAATGGAATGGAATGTGGAAAGGAATGTGGAATGGAATGGAATTGAAGGTGGAATGGAATGTGGAATGGAATGTTGAATGGAATGGAATTAAAAGTGAAATGTAATGTGGAATGGAATGGGCTGGAATGTGGAATGGATTGTGGAATGGAATGTCAAATGGAATGGAATGAAACGTGAAATGGAATGGAATGGAATGGAATGTGGAATGGAATGGATTGGAATGTGAAATGAAATGGAATGGAATGTAATATGGAAGGGAATCGAATGGATTGCAATGTGGATCGGAATGGAATGTGCAATGGAATCGAATGGAATGTGTAATGGAATCGAACGGAATGGATTTGGAAAGGAATGGAATGGAATGGAATGTGGAATGGAATAGAATGCAATGTGGAATGGAGTATAGAATGCATGGGATGCAATGTGGAATGGAATGTGCAATGGAATGGAATGGAATGTAGAATGGAATGGAATGTGGAATAGAATGGAATGGAATGTGGAATGGAATGGATTGGAAAGGAATGTGGAATGGAATGGAATGGAATGGAAGGTGGAATGAAATTGAACTGAATGGAATTGAATGTGGAATAGAATTGAATTGAATGTGGAAAGAAATGTGGAATGGGAAGTGGAATGAAATGGAATGGAATGTGTAATGGAATGTGGAATGGAATGGAATTATATCTCGAAAGGAATGGAATGGCATGTGGAATGCAAAGGAATGGAATGGAAGGGAATGTGGAAGGAAAGGAATGGAATATTGAATGCAGTTGAATGGAAAACAGAATGGAATGCAATGGAATGGAATGGAATGGAATGGAATGGAATGGAATGGAATGTGGAATGGAATGGAATGGAATGGAATGTGGAATCGAATGGAATTTAATTTAATGGAATTGAATGTGGAATGGAATTTAATGTGTAATGGAATGGAATGGAATGGAATGTGAAACAGAATGGAATGAAATGTGGAATGGAATGCGGTATGGAATGTGGAATGGAATAGAATGTGGAGTGGAAGGGAATGGAATGTGTAGTGGAATGGAAAGGAATGTGGAATGGAAAGGAATGGAAAGTGGAATTGAATTGAATGGAATGGAATGTGAAATGGAATGTGAAATAGAAGATGAAAAGGCATGAGAAATGCAATGGAATGGAATGTGGAATGGAATGTGGAAAATAATGGATAGGAATGTGGAAAGGAATGTGGAATGGGATGGAATGGAATTTAATGTTGAATGGGATGGGATAGAATGGAATGTGTAATGGAATGGAATGGAACGTGAAATGGAACGTGGAACAGAACGTGGAATGGAATGAGGAACATGGAACGCAATGGAATGTGGAATGGAATGGAATATAATGTGGAATGGATTGTGGAATGGAATGGAATTGAATGAAATACGGAAGGGAATGGAATGGATTGCAATGTGGATTGGAATGGAATGAGCAATGGAATGGAATGGAATGTGTAATGGGAATAAACGGAATGGAATTTGGAATGCAATGGAATGGAATGATGTGTGGAATGGAATGGAATGGAATGTGGAATGGAATATGGAATGGAATGGGATGCAAAGTGGAATGGAATGTGGAATGGAATGGAATGGAATGTGGAATGGAATGGAATGTGGAATGAAATGGAATGGAATGTGGAATGGAATGGAATCCAATGGAATGTGGAGTGCACTTGAATGGAATAGAAAGTGGAATGGAATGCAATGGAATGGAATGTGGTATGGAATGGAGTGTGGAATGCAATGTGGAATGGAATGGAGTGGATTATAATGGAATGGGGAATGTAATGAAATGGAATGGAAAGTGGAATGGAATGGGTTTAGTAATGAAATGGAATGGAATGGAATGTGGAATGGAATGGAATGGAATGTGCAATGGAATGTAATGAAATGTGGTGTGAAATGGAATGGAATGGAATGGAATGTGGAATGGAATGGTATGGAATGCAATGTAGAATGGAATGGAATCAAATGTGGAAGGGAAAGGAATGTAGTGTAATTTGGAAAGAAATGTGGAATGGAAAGAAATGAATGTGGAATGCAATAGAATGGAAAGTGGAGTGGAAAGGAGTGGAACGTGGAATGGAACACGGAATGAAACATGGAATGCATCGTGGAATGGAATGTGGAAGGGAAAGTGGAATGGAATGGAATGAAATGTGGAATGGAAGGTAATGGGAAGTGGAATGGAAAGGAATGGAATCTGGAATGGAATGCAATGGAATGGAAGGTGGAATGTAATGTGAAATGAAACGTGGAATGGAAGGTGAAATGGAATGAAAAGGATTGTGCAATGGAATGGAATGGAATGTGGAATGGAATAGAATGGAACGAGGAGTGCAAAGTGGAAGGGAACGTGGAATAGAATGGAATGGAACGTGAAAAGCAATGGAATGGAAAGTGGAATGGAATGGAATGGAATGTTGAATGGAATGGAATGGAACATGGAATGGAACGTGGAATGCAATGGAATGGAACGTGGAATGGAACGTGGAATGGAACGTCCAACGGAACATGGAAGGGAACGTGGAATGTAATGGAATGGAAAGTGGAATGGAATGTGGAAAGGAAAGTGGAATGTAATGGAATGCACTGTCAAATGGAATGGAATGGATTGTTTTATGGAATGTGGAAAGGAATGTGGAAGGGAATGTGGAAAGGAAATTGGAATGAATGTGGAATGAAACAAGCAATGAAATGGAATGGAAAGTGGAATGGAATGTGGAATGGAAAGTGAATAGGAACGTGTAATGGAATTTGTGATGGAATGAAATGCAATGGAATGGAATGTGGAGTAGAATGTGGAATGGAATGTGGAATGGAATGGAATGGAATGTGGAATGAAATGTGGAATGGAATGAGGAATAGAATGTGGAATGGAATGCGGAAGGGAACTGGAAATGGAATGGAATCGAATGTGGAATGGAACGTGGAATGGAATGGAGTAGAACATTGAATGGAACGTGGACTGGAATGTGGAATGGAAAGGAAGTGAACGTGGAATGGAATGTGGAAAGGAATGGAATGTGGAAAGGAATGGAATGCAATGCAATGCAATGTGGAATGGAATGGAATGGTATTTGAAATGGAATGTGGAATGGAACATGGAATGGAAAGAGAATGGAAAGTGGAATGGCATGGAATGGAACGTGGAATAGAATGTGGAATGGAATCGAATGGAATGTGCAATGGAATGTGGAATGGAATGGAATGTGGAATGGAATGTGTAATGCTGTCTGGAATGAAATTGTAGGATGGATGGGATGTAATGGAATGTGGATTAGAATGGAATGGAATGTGCAATGGACTGGAATGGAATGTGGATTGGAATCGAATGGAATGTGGAATGGAATGTGAAATCGAATGGAATGGAATATGGAATGAGGAAAGGAATGTGGAATGGAATGTGGAATGCAATGTGTAATGGAATGGAATGGAATGTTGAATCGAATGTGGAATGGAATGCAATGAAATGTCTAATGAAATGTGGAATGGAATGGAATTGAATGTGGAATGGAATGGAATGGAATGTGGAATGGTATTCAATGGTATTTCGAATGAAATGTAATGGAATGTGGAATGGAATGGAAAGGAATGTGGAATGGAAGGTAGAATGGATTGGAATGGAATGTGGAAAGGAATGGAATGGATTGTGGAAAGAAAGGGAATGGAATGGAATGTGGAATAGAATGGAATGGAATTGAATGGAATTGAATGTGGTGTGCAATGCAATGGAATGTGGAATGGTATAGAATGGAATCTGTAATGGAATGGAATTTGGAATGGAATGCAATGGAAAGTGGAATGGAATGGAATGGAACCTGTAATGGAATGGAAAATAATGGAATGTGGAATGGAACGGAATGGAAAGGAATGTAAAGTGGAATGGAATGTGGAATGGATAGGAATGGAAATTGGAATGGAATTTGTAATGGAATGGAATAGAATGTGGAATGGAATGGAATGGAATGTGAAATAGAATGCGGAATGGAATGTGGACTGTAACAGACTGGAATGTTGAATGGAATGGAATGGAATATAGAACAGAATGCAATGGAATGGAATGTGGAAAAGAGTGGAATAGAATGGAATAGATTTCGGAATGGAATGGTATGGAATGTGGAATGGAATGGAATGGAATGTGGAATGGAATGGAGTGCAATGTGGAATGGAATGGAATTGAACGGATTGAGGAATAGAATGGAATGGAAAGGAATGTGGAATGGAATGTGGAATGCAACGGAATGGAATGTGGAATGGAATGTGGAATGAAATGGAATGGAACGTTGAATGGAATGTGGAATGTAATGTGCAATGGAAAGGAATGGAAAGTGGAACAGAACGGAATGCAAAGTGGAGCTGAATGAGGAATGGAAAGTTGAACGGCAAAGAATGGACTGTGGAATGGAACGGAAAGAAATGGTATGGAATATGGAATGGAATGGAATGGAATGTGGAATGGAACGTTTAAAGTAACTTGGAAAGGAAAGTGCAATAGAACGTGCCATGGAAGGTGGAATGGAATGGATTGGAACGTAGAATGGAAAGTGGAATGGAAAGGAAAGGAACATGTAATGGAATGTGGGATTTAATGGAATGGAATGTGAAATGGAATGTCTAATGGAACATGAAATAGAATGTTGAATGTAATGTGGAATGGAATGTGGAATGTAATTGAATGGAATGTGGAATGGAACGTGGAATGGAACGTGGAATGGAGTATAATGCAAAGTGGAATGGAACGCAGAATGAAAGGAAGAATGGAATGGAATGGAAAGGAATGTGGAATGGAATGGAATGAAATGGAATGAAATGTGGAATGGAATGTAATAGAATGTGGAACGGAATGGAATGAAATGTGGAATTCAATGGAAAGGTTCGTGGAATTTAATGTGGAATGGAACGTGGAATGGAACGTAGAATGGAGTATGATGGAAGCTGGAATGGAACGCAGAATGGAAGGTAGAATGGAATGGAATGGAAAAGAATGTGGAATGGAATGGAATGGAATATGGTGTGGAATGGAATGGAATGTGCAATGGAATTTGGAATGGAATTGTATGGAATGGAATAGAATGGAATATGGAATGGAACGGAACGCAATGTGGAATGGAATAGCATGGAACGGAATGGACTGGAATGGAATGGAATATGGAATAGAATGGAATGGAATGTGGAATGGATTGTGGACTGGAATGGAAATGAATGTGGAATGGAATGTGGAAAGGAATGGAATGGAATATGCAAAGGAATGTGGAATTTTATGTGGAATGGAATGTGGAATGGATTGGAATTGTATGTGGAATGGAACGTGGAATGGAATGTGGAATGGAACATGGAATGCAACGTGTATTGGAATTTAAAGGAACATGGAATAGAACATGGAATGGAATGTGGAATGGGACGTGGAATGGAATGTGGAATGCAATGGAACGGATTGTGGAAGGGAACGTGGAATGGAAGGGTATGGAACATGGAATGGAATGGAAAGAAACGTTGAATATAATGTGGAATGGAACTTGGAGTGTAATGTGGAATAGAATGTGGAATGGAAAGGTATGAAACATGGAACGGAATGGAATGGAATGTGGAATAGAATGAAATGCAATGTGGAATTGAATGGAATGGAAGGTGGAATGGAAAGGATTGGAAGTTGGAATGGAAAGTGGAATAGAATTTGGAATTGAATGAAAAGGAAAGGAATGGGATGTGGAATGGAATAGAATGTGGAATGGAATGGAATGTGGAATGGAATGGAATGTGGAATGGAATGGAACGGAATGTGGAGTGGAATGGAATTGAATGGAATGTTTAATGGAATTTGGAATCGAAAGGAAATGAATGGAATGGAATGTGGAATGGAATGGAATGTGGAATGGAATGGAATGCAGAATGGAATGGAATGGAAAGTGGAAAGGAATGGAATGGAATTTGGAATAGAATGTGGAATGGATTGGAATGGAATGTAATAGAATGGAATGTGGAATGGAATGGAATGGACTGGAATGAGGAAAGAAGAGAATGGAACGCAATGTGGAATGGAATGGACTGGAATATGGAATGGAAGGAAATGGAATGTGGAATGGAATGGAATGTGGAATGGAATTCAATGGAATATGGAATGCAGTAGAAAGCAATGTGGAATTCAATGGAATGTAGTGTGGAATGGAATGAAAGGTAAAGTGGAATGAAATGTGGAATGGAATGGAATGGAATATGGAATGGAAGGTGGAATGGAATGGATTGCAATGGAATGAAATTTGGAATGGAATGGAAAGAAATGTGGAATGGAATGGAATATGGAATGGAATGCAATGCAATGTGGAATGGAATGGAATGGAATGTGTAATTGAATTGAATGGAAAATGGAATGGAATGGAATGGAATTTGGATTGGAATGTGGAATGGATTAGAATGGGCAGCGGAATTGAATGGAATGTGTATGGAATATGGAATGGAATGCAATGGAATGGAATGGAATGGAAGGTGGAATGGAAAGGACTGGAATGTGGAATGGAATGGAATAGAATGAGTAGCGGAATGGAATGGAAAATGGAATTCAAAGGAAAGGATCTTGGAATGGAATGTGGAATGAAACATGGAACGGAAACTGGAATGGAAAGGAATGGAACTTCAAATGGAACGTGGGATGGAAAGTAGAATGGAATGGAAAGGAATGGAATGGAATGGAATGGAATGGAAAAGAATGGAATGGAATGTGGAACGGAATGGAATTGAATGTGGAGTGGAAACGAATGTAATGTGGAATGGAATTTCGAATTAAATGGAATGAAATTGAATGGAATCTGGAAAGGAATGGAATGTGGAATGTAATGGAATGCAATGTGGAGTGGAATGTGGAATGAAATGGAATGGAATGTGGAATGGAAATGAAGGGAAGGTGAAAATTAATGTGGAATGGAATTTAATGTGGATTGGAATAGAATGCAATGTGGAATGGAAAGGAATAGAATGTGTAATGGAATGGAATGGAATGTGGAATGGAATGGAATGCAACGTGGAATGGAATGTGGAATGGATTGGAATTGAATATGTAATGGAATGTGGAATGGAATGGTATGTGGAATGGATGTGGAATGGATTAGAATGGAATGGAAATTAATGTGGAATGGATTGTGGAATGGATTGGAAGGGAATGTGAAATGGAGTGTGAAATGGAATGGAATGGAATGGAATGGAATGTGGAATGGATTGCAATGTGGAATGGATTGGAACGGAATTGAATTGAATGTAAAGTGGAATGGAATGGAATGGAATGCAATATGGAATGGATTGGAACGTAATTGAATGGAATGGATTGCAGAGCGGAATGGATTGGAATGTGGAATGGAATGGAATGTGGAATGGAATGTGGAATGGAATGGAATGGAATGTAGAATGGAATGCGTAATGGAATGGTTTGGAATGTGGAATGTAATGGAACGGAAAGTGGAATGGAATGCAACTGAATTTTGAATGGAATGGAATGTAAGATGGAATGTGATGGAATGGAATGAAATGTGGAATGGAACGTGATGGAATGCAATGTGGAATGGAATGGAATGGAATGCGGAATGGAATGGGATTGAATGTGGAATGGAACTGAATGGACTGGAATGTTGAATTTAATGCAATTGAATGTGGAGTGGAATGGAATGGAATGGAAGGTGGAATGGAATTTGAAATTGAACGGAAACGAATGGAATGCGATGTGGAATGGAATGGAATGTGGAATGGAATGTGGAATGCAACGGAATGGAATGTGGAATTGAATGGAATGGAAGGTGGAATGAAACGTGGAATGGAATGGAATGGAATGTGGAATAGAAAGTGGAAAGGAATGTGGAATGCAACGGAATGGATTGTGGAATGGAATGTGCAATGGAATGCGGCATGTAATGGAATGTAAAGTGGAATGGAATGGAATAGAATGTGGAATAGAATGGAATGTACTATGATGTAGAATGGAATGTGGTATGGAATGTAAAGGAATGTGGAATGGAATGGAATGGAATGTGGAATGGAATGGAACGTGGAATGTAATTGAATGTAAGGAGGATTGGAATGGAATGGAAAGTGGAGTGGAATGGAATGGAATGGAAAAAATTGCGAAATGGAATGCGGAATGGAACTGAACGTGGAAAGTTATTGAATGTAAGGTGGATAGGAATGGAATTGAATGTGGAGAGGAATGGAATGGAAATTAAAAGATTTCAAAATGGAATGTGGAATGGAATGGTAAATGAAACGGGGAATGGATTGAAATGGAACGTGGAATATAATGGAATGGAACGTGGAATGGAATGCAATGGAATGTGCAATGGAACGTGGAATGGAACGTGGAATGGAATGTGCAATGGAATGCGGCATGGAATTGAATGGAATGTGGAATGGTATGGAATGGAATGTGGAATGGAATGGAATGGAAAGTGCAAAGGAATGTGTAATGGAATGTACAAAGGAATATGGAATGGAAAGGAAAGGATTGTGGAATGCAATGTGAAATGGAAAGTGAAAAGGAACGTGGAATGGAATGAAATGGAAAGTGGAATGGAATGCAATGGAAATTAATGGAACTTGGAATGGAACGTTGAATGGAATGTGCAATGGAAAGGAATGGAATGGAATATGGAATGGAATGTGGAATGAAATGGAATGGAATGTGAAACTGAATGTGGAATGGAATGGATTGGAACATGGAATGGAATGTGGAATGGAATGGAATGGAATATGCAAAGGAATGTGGAATTTTATGTGGAATGGAATGTGGAATGGAATGGAATTGAACGTGGAATGGAACGTCGAATGGAATGTGGAATGGAACGTGGAATGCAACGTGGATTGGAATGGAAAGGAAAATGGAATGGAACATGGAATGGAATGTGGAATGCAACGTGGAATGGAATGTGGAATGGAACGGAACCGAATGTGGAAGGGAATTTGGAATGGAATGGAATAGAACATGGAATGGAATGGAATGAAACGTGGAATGGAATGTGGAATGGAACGTGGGGTGTAATGTGGATGGAATGTGGAATGGAAAAGAATGGAATGTGGAATGGAATGGAATGGAATGTGGAAAGGAATGTGCAATGGAACGTAGAATGGAACGTGGAACAGAACGTGGAATGGTATGTGGAATGGTATGTGGAATTGAATGTGGTTTGTGGAATTGAATGTGGAAAGGCATGTGGAAAGGAATTGAATTGAATGTGAAGTGGAATGGAATGGAATGGAATGTGGAATGGAATGTGGAATGGAAGGTGGAATGGAATATTCAATTGAAAGGAAAGGAATGTGGAAATGAATGGAATGGAAGGTGGACTGGAATGGTGTAGAATGGATTGGAAAGTGGAATGGAAGTTGGAATGGAACATGGAATGGAATGGAATGGATCGTCGAATGGAAAGTGGAAAGAAACATGGAAAGGAAGGTGGAATGAAACGTGGAATGGAATGGAACAGAATGTGGAATGGAATGTGGACTGAAATGTGGAATGGAAATTTGAATGGAATGGAAAGGAATGTAGAATGGAATGCGGAGTGGAATGTATAATGGAATGTGGAATGCAATTTAATGGAATGTGGAATGGAATCTGAAATGGAATGGAATGGAATGTGGAAAAGAATGTGAAATGGAATGGAATGTGGAATGGAAAGGAATGGAAAGTTTAAATGGAATGGAATGAAATGTGGAATGGTAAGTGCACTGGAATGGAATGCACTGTGAAATGGAATGTGGAACTGAATGGAATGGAATATGGAATGGAATTTTCAATGGAATGTGGAATGGAATGTGGAATGGAATGTACAGGAATGGGAAATGGGACGTGGAAAGGAAAGTGGAAAGGAACGTTGAATGCAACGGAATGGAATGTGGAATGGAATGTGGAATGGAATGTGGAATGGAAAGTGGAATGGAATGTGGAATGGAATGTGGAATGGAACATGGAATGATATGAAACGGATTGTGGAATGGAACATGGAATGGAATGTGGAATGGAATGTGGAATGGAATGTGGAATGGAATTGAAGTTGGGAAGGAATGGAATGGAAAGTTGAGTGGAATGTGTAATGGAATGGAATGGAACACGGAATGGAAAGTGGAATGGGTCGTGGAGAGGAAAGTGGAATGTCATGTGCAATGGAATGTGGAATTAAATATGAAATGGAATGTGAAATGGAATTGTATGCAACGTTAAATGGAATGTGGAATGTAAAGGAATGGAAAATGGAATGGAATGTGGAATGGAAAGTGGAATGGAACGTGGAATTGAACATGGAATGGAATGGAAAGGAATGTGGAATGCAATGTGTAATGGAATGGAATGGAATGTGGAATACAATGTAAAATGGAATGGAAGGGAATGTGGAATGAATGTAGAATGGAAAGGAATGGAATGTGGAATGGACTGTTGAATGGATTGTGGAATTGAATGGAAAGGAATGTGGAATGC
This sequence comes from Pongo abelii, assembly GCF_028885655.2. Classification (NCBI taxonomy): domain Eukaryota; kingdom Metazoa; phylum Chordata; class Mammalia; order Primates; family Hominidae; genus Pongo; species Pongo abelii. The sequence goes on along the minus strand of NC_085929.1, from coordinate 12,804,231 downwards.
AACGTTGAATGGAATGTAGAATGTAATGGAATATAATGTGGAATGAAATGTGGAATGAAACAGAATGCAATCTGTAATGGCATGTGGAATGGAATGTGGAATGGAATGGAATGGAATGTGGAATGTAATGTGGAAGGGAACATGGAATGGAAATTAATGGAATGTGGAATGGAAGGGAATGGAAAGCGGAAAGTAATGTGGAATGGAATGACATGGAATGTGGAATGGAAAGGAATGGAATGTGGAATGGAATGTCAAATGGATTGGAATGGAACGTGGAATGGTATGTGGAATTGAATGTGGAATGGAATGTGGAAAGGAATGTGGAATGTAATGGAATTAAACATGGAATGGAACATGGAATGGAATTGAATGCAACGTGGAGTGGAATGTGGAATGGAAAGTGGAATGGAATCGAAAGGAATGTGGAATTGAATGGAATGGAACGTGGAATGCAATGTGGAATGGAATGTGGAATGGGACGATGAATGGAATGGAATGCAACTTGGTATGGAATGTCGAATGGAATGTCGAATGGACTGCAAAAGAATGTGGAATGGAATGTGGTTTGGAATGGAATGGAATGTGGAATGGAATGGAATGGAACGAGGAATGGAATGTGGACTGCAATGCAAAGGAATGTGGAGTGGAATGTGGAATGGAAGGTGGAATGGAAAGGAATGGAATTTGGAATGGAATGTGGAAAGGAATGTGGAATCAAATGGAATGGCAAGTGGAATGGAATGGAATGGAATGTGAAATGAAATGGAATGGAATGTGGATTGAAATTTGGAATGGAATGTGGAGTGGGATGTGGAATGGAATAGAATGGAATGAAATAAACAATTGAATGGAATGGAATTTTGAATGGAATGGAATGGAATGTGGAATGGAATGGAATGAGGAATGGAATGGAATAGAACGTGGAATGGAATGTGGAATGGAATCGATTGGAATGTGGAATGAAATGGAATGGAACGTGGAATAGAAAGTGGAATGGAATGTGGAATGGAATGGAATGGAATGCGGAATGGAATGGAATCGAATGTGGAATACAATGGAATGGAATGGAATTTAATGCAGAATGATATGGAAAGGAATGTGGAATGCAATGCGGAATGGAATCGAATGGAATGTGGAATCTAATGGAACGGAATGTGGATTGGAGTGGAATGGAAAGTGGAAGGGAATAGAAAGTCAGATGGAATGGAATGGAATGTGGATAGGAATGGAATGGAATGTGGAATGGAATGTGGGATGGAATGGAATGGAATGTGGAATGGAATGTGGAATAGAATGTTATGAATTGTGGAATTGAATGTGAATTTTAATGGAATGGAACGTGGAACGTAATGCGGAATGGAACGTGGAATGGAACGTGGAATGGAAAGGAGTGGAATGTTGAATGGAATGGAATGGAAGCTACTGGAATGTAGATAGGAATGGAATGGAATATGGAATGGAACTGAATGGAATGGAATGGAATTTGAAATGGAATGGAATGGAATGTGGAATGCAATGGAATGGAATGTTAAAGGGAAGGTGGAATTGAAGGTGGAATGGAATGTGGAAAGGAACGTGGAATAGAACGTGGAACATAAAGTGGAATGGAAAGTGGAATGGAATGGAAAGCAATGTTGAATTGATTAGAATGGAAGCTGGAAAGGAATAAAATGGAATGTGGAATCGAATGGAATGGAAAGTGGAATCAAATGTGGAAGGGAAGGGAATGGGATTTGAAAAGGAATGTGGAAAGGAATGGAATGGAATGTGGAATGGAATGGAATGGAATGTGGAATGGAATGTGGAATGGAATAGAATGCGAAATGGAATGAAATGGAATGTGGAATGGAATGCGACATGCAATGTAAAGGAATTTGTAATGGAATGGAATGGAATGGAATGTGGAATGGAAAGAAGTGGGATGGAATTGAATATAATGCAATGTGGAATTGAATGGAATGGAAAGTACAATGGAATGGAATGGAATGTGGAATGAAATGTGCAATGGAATGGAAAGGAATGTGGAATGGAATGCATTCAAATGTGGAATGGAATGTGGAATGGAATGGAATGTGGAATGGAATGGAAAGGAATGTGGAATGGAATGCAATGGAATGGAATGTGGAATGCAATGTGGAATGGAATGGAATGGAAAGTGGAATGCAATGGAATGGAATATAGAACGTAATGGAATGGAATGTAGAATGGAATATGGAATCTAAAGGAAGGTGAAAGTGAATGGATTGGAATGTGGAATGTAAAGTTAAATGGAATGGAAAGGAATGTGCAATGGAATGCAATGTGGAATGGAATGTGAAATGGAATGTGAAATGCAATGGAATGGAAAGTGGAATAGAATGTGGAAAGGTATGGAATGGGATGCGAAATGTAACGGAATGTAACAGAATCTGGAATGGAATGGAATTGAATGTGGAATGGAATGCAATGGAATGTGGAATGGAATGGAATAGAATGGAAAGGAACATGGAATGGAATGGAATGGAATGGAATGGAACATGGAATGGAATGGAATGGCTAATGGAATGGAATGAAAAGGAAAGAGGAATGGAAAGGAATGGAGTGGATTTCACAAAGGAATGAAATGGAGTGTAGAAAGGAATGGAATGGAAAGGAGTGGATTGGAATGTGGAATGGAATGGAATGGAATGTGTAATGGAATGGAATGTGGAATGGAATGGAATGGAAAGGAATGGATTGGAATGTGGAATGTTATGGAATGGAATGTGGAATGGAATGGAATAGAATGTAATGTGGAATAGAATGGAATGGAAAGGAATGGAAAGTTGAATGGAATGGAAGGGAATGAGGAATGGAATGTGGAATGGAATGGAATGTGGAATGGAAAGGAGTGGAATTTCGAATGCAACGGAATGGAATGGAATGTGGAATGGAATGGAATGGAATGTTGAATGGAATTTCAAATGTAATGTAATTTAAGGAGAAATGGAATGGAATGGAATGGAATGGAATGTCGTATTGAATGGAATGGAATGTGGAATGGAAAGGAATGAAGTGGAAGGTGGAATGGAATGGAATGGAAAGTTAAATGGAATGTGGAATGGAATGGAATGGAATGGAAAGGAACGTGGAATTGAAGGAAATGGAATAGAAAGGAATATTTAATGGAGTGAAATGGAATGGAATGTGGAATGGTATGGAATGTGGAATGAAATCTGGAATTGAATGGAATGGAAAGTGGAGTGGAATGGAATGGAGTGGAATGTGGACTCGAAAGGAATGGAATGGAATGAGCAGTGAAGTATGGAATATATTGTAATGGAATGGAATGCGGAAGATAATGTGGAATGGAAAGGAATGGAATGTAGAAAGGAATGTGGAAAGGAATGGAAAGGAATGTGGAATGGCATGTGTAATGGAATGGAATGAAATGTAGAAAGGAATGCGGAAAGGATTGGAATGGAATGTGGAAAGGAAAGAAATGGAATGGAATTTGGAATGGAACGTGGAATGCAACATGGAATAGAAAGTGGAATATATCGTGGAATGGATCGTGGAATGGAATGAAATGGAAAGTGGAATGTAATGGAATGGAATGTGTAATGGTGTGAAATGGAATGTGGAATGCAATGGAATGCAAAGTGTAATGGAATTTAATGTAATGGAAATTGGACTGGAATGAAATGGAATGTAATGGAATGTGGAATGCAAAGGAATGGAATGTGGAATGGAATTGAATGGATTGTGGAATGTAATGTGGAATGGAAAGTGGAATGGAATGGAATGGAACGTGGAATTGAACGTGGAATGGAATGTGGAATGGAATGAAATGTGGAATGGAATGCAATGGTAAGGGGAATGGAAAGTGGAATGCAGAATAGAATGGACTGGAATGTGGAATGGAATCGGGAACGGAAGGTGGAATGGAAAGTGGAATGGAATGGAATGGAACGTGGAATGCAATGTGGAATACAGTGTGGCATGGAATGGAATGGAATGTGGAATGGAATGGAACTGAATGTGGTATGCAATGGAAAGGAATGTGTTAAGGAATGGAATGCAGTGTGGAATAGAATTGAATATGGAATGAAATGGAATGGAATGGAATGTGTAGTGGAATGGAATTGAATGTGGAGTTGAATGGAATGGAATATGGAATGGAATGCAATGGAAGGTGGAATGGAATGCGGAATGGAAGGGAATGGAAAGGAATGTGGAATGGAATATGGAATGAAATGGAAAGAAATGTGGAAAGGAATGGAATGGAAAGTGGAATGGAATGTGCAATGGAATGGAATGGAATGTGGAATGGAATGTGGAATGGAATGGACTGCAATGTGGTTTGTAATGGAATGGAATGGAAAGTGGAATGGTATGTATAATGGAATGTGGAATGCAAAGTGCAGTGGAATGGAATGGAATGTGGAAAGAAATGTGCAATGCAATGCAATAGAATGTGGAATGGAATGGAATGGAATGTGGAATGGAACCCAATGGAGTATGAAATGGAATGTGGAATTGAATGTGGAATGGAATGTGGAACGGAATGGAATGGATTGTGGAATGGAATGGAATGGAATGTGGAACGGAATGGAATGGAATGGAATGGAATGTGAAAAAGAAAGTGTAATGTAATGTGGAATGGCATGTGGAATGAAAAGGAATGGAGTGTGGAATGGAATGTGGAGTGGAATGGAATGGATTGTGGAATGGAATGGAATGGAATGTGGAATGGAATGGAATGGAATGCGGAATGGTATGGAATGGAATGTGGAATGGAAGAGAATGGAATGTTGAATGGAATGTGGAATGGAATGGAATGGAATGTGGAATGGAATGAAATGGAATGTGGAAAGGAATGTGGAATGGAATGTGGAATGGAATGGGTTGGAATGTGGCATGGAATGGAATGGAATGTGGAGTTTAGGAATGCACTGTAATGGAGAATGGAATGTGGAATTGAATGGAATGTGAAATGGAATGTTGAATGCAATTGAATAAAATTTGGAAAGGAATGTGGAATGGAAAGGAATGGAATGTGCAATGGAATGGAATGGAATGTGGAATGGAATGGAATGGAATGTGGAATGGAGGAATGGAATGGAATGTGAAATGAAATTTGGAAAGAATGGAATGGAATGTGGAATGGAATGGAATGGAATGTGGAATGGAATGTTTGGAATGTGGAATGGAGGAAAGGAAAGGAATGGAATGTGGAATGGAATGAAAGGGAATGGAATGTGCAATGGAATGGAATGGAATGTGGAATGGAATGGAATGGAATTGAATGTGGAATGGAGGAATGGAATGGATTGTGAAATGGAATTTGGAATGAATGGAATGGAATGTGGAATGGAATGGAATGGAATGTGGACTGGAATGTTTGGAATGGGGAAGGGGGGAATGGAACGGAATGGAATGTGGAATGGAATGGAAGGGAATGGAATGTGGAAGGGAATTGAATGGAATTTAGAATGGAATGAAAGGGAATGGAATGTGGAATTGAATGGGATGGAATGTGGAATCGAATGGAGTGGAATGTGGAATGGAATGGAATGTCGAATGGAATGGAATAGAATGGAATGTGGAAAGGAATGTGGAATGGAATGTGGAATGGAATGGAATGGAATGCGGAATGCAATGTGTAATGGAATGGAATGGAATGTGGAATGAAATGGATTGTGGAATGGAATGTGGAATGGAATGGAATAGAATGTGGATTGGATTGTGTAATGTAATGCAATGGAATGTGGAAAGAATGGAATGGAAGGTGGAACGTAGTAATGGAATGGAAAGTGGAATGGAATGTGGAAAGGAATTGAAAGGAATGTGGAATGGAATGTGGAATGGCATGGAATGGAATGTGAAATGGAAATTGGAATTGAATGCAATGAAATGGAATTTGGAATGGAATGGAATTTGGAAAAGAATAGAGTGGAATGGAGCGTGGAATAAAATGGAATATCGAATGGAATGGAACGGAATATGGAGTGGACTGGAATGGAATCTGGAATGGAATGGAAAGGAATGTCGATTGGAATGCAACGGAATCTGGAATGGAATGTGGAATGAAATGGAATGGAATCTGGAATGGAATGTGGAATGAAATGGAATGGATTGTGGAATTGAATGTGGATAGGGATGGAATGCAATGGAATGGTATGCGGAATGGAAAGAAATGGGATGTGGAATGGAACATGAAAAGGAATGGAATGGAACGTGTATTGGAACGTGGCATGGAATCTTCCAAATGTGGAATGGAATGGAATGGAATGTGGAATTGAATGTGGAAAGTATTGAAATGGAATGTGGAATATAATGGAACGTGGAATCGAATGGAATGGAATGGATTGTGGAATGTAACGTGGAATGCAATGGATTGGAACGTGGAATAGATTGGAAAAGAATGTGGAATGGAATGTGGAATGGAACGTGGAATGGAATGGAATGGAAGGTGGAATGGAATGCGTAATTGAACGTGGAATGGAACTTGGAAAGGAAAGTGGAAATAAACGTGGAATGGAATGGAATGGAATATGGAATGGAATGTGGAATGGAATGGAATGGAAGGAGGTATGGAAAGTGGAATGGATCATGGAATGGAATTGAAGGGAATGTGGAATGGAATGCAATAGCATGTGAAATGGAATGTGGAATGGAATGGAGTGAAATGTGGAATGGAATGTGGAATGGAACAGAAAGGAATTTGGGATGGAACGTGGAATGTCACGGAATAGAATGTGAAATGGAAAGGAATGGAATGTGGAATGCAATGTGGAATGGAGGGTGGAATGGAAGGGATTGGAATTGAATGGAATGGAAAGCGGAATGGAACGGAAAGGAATGTGTAATGGAATGGAATGGAATGTGGAATAGAAAGTGGAATGGAAAGGAATGGAATTTGAAATGGAATATGTAATGGAATGTAAAGGATTGGAATGTGGAATGGCATGAGGAATGGACGGTAAGGTTATTTGGAATGGAATGTGGAATATAATGGAATTTAATGGGCAATGAAATGTGGAATGGAATGGAATATGGAACAGGATGTGGAACGGAATGGAGTGGAATGTGGTATGGAATGGGAAATGGAATGTTAAAAGGAATTGAATGGAATGTGGAATGCTAAGTGGAATAGAATGGAATAGAATGAAGGTTAGAATGTGGAAAGGAATGGAATGGAATGTGCAATGGAATGGAATGGAATGTGGTATGGAATGTGGAACGGAAAGTGGAATGGAATGTGGAATGGAATAGAATGGAATTTGTAATGGAATGGAAGGGAATGTGGAATGTATTGGAATGGAATGTAGAATGGAATGGAATGGAATGTGGAATGTAATGGAATTGAATGTGGAATGGAATGGAAGGTAATGGGGAATGGTGGAATGGAATAGAATGGAATGTGGAATGCAATGAAAGGGAATGGAATGTGGAATGGAATGGAATGGAATGTGGAATTGAATGGAATAGAATGTGGAATGGAATGGAATGTCGAATGGAATGGAATGGACTGTGGAATGGAAAGGAATGGAATAGAATGTGGAATGGAATGTGGAATGGAAGGGAATGGAATGTGGAATGGAATGTAGAATGGAATGGAATGGAATATGGAATGGAAAGTGGTAAAGAAAGGAATGGAATGTTGAATGGAATGTGGAATATAATGGAATGGAATATGGAATGGAATGGAATGGCATTTGGAATGGATTGGAATGTGACATGGAATGGAATGGAATTTGGCATTTAGGAATGGACTGGAATGTGGAACAGAATGTCGAATGCAATGGAATGGAATTTGAAATTGAATGTGGAATTGAATGGAATAGAATGTGGAATGGAATATGGAATGGATTGGAATAGAATGTGCAATGGAATGGAATGGAATGTGAAATCGAATGGAATGTGGAATGCAGGAATGGAATAGAATGTGAAATGGATTTTGGAAAGAATGGAATGGAATGTGGAATGGAATGGAGTGGAATGTGGTATGGAATGTTTGGAAAGTGGAATGGAGCAATGGAACGGCATGGAATGTGGAATGGAATGAAAGGGAATGGAATGTGGAATGGAATGGAATGGAATGCGGAATGGAATGCAGTGGAATGTGGAATGGAGTGGAACGTGAAATGGAATGGAATGGAATGTGGAATGTAATGGAATGTGTTATGGAGTGTGAATTGGAATGTGAATTGCAATGGAATGGAAAGTAGAATAGAATGTGGAAAGCTATGGAATGGGATGTGAAATGGAATGTAACAGATTCTGGAATGGAATGGATTTGAATGTGGAATGGAATGGAATAGATCATAGAATGAAATGGAAAGGAATGTGGAATGGAATGGAATGGAGTGGATTTCAGAAAGGAATGAAATGGAATGTAGAAAGGAATGGAATGGAAAGGAATGGATTGGAATGTTTAATTGAATGGAATGGAATATCGAATGGAATGGAATGTGGAAAGGAATGGAATGGAATGTTGAATGGAATTTGAAATGGAATTTAAAGGAAGGTGAAAAGGAATGGAATGGAATGTGGAAAGCAATGGAATGGAATGCAGAATTGAATGGAATGGAATGTGGAATGGAATGGAATGAAGTGGAAGGTGGAATGGAAAGGAATGGAATGTGGAATGGAATGTGAAATTTAATGGAATGGAAAGGAAAGGAATGTGGAATTGAATGAAATGGAATAGAAAGGAATATGGAATGGAGTGAAATGGAATGGCATGTGGAATTGTATGGAATGTGGAAAGAAATGTGGAATTGAATTGAATGTGGAATGGAATGGAAAGGAATGTGGAATTAAATGGAATGGAGTGGAATGTGGACTCGAAAGGAATGGAGTGGAACGTGCAGGGGAACATGGAGTTTATTGGAATGGAATGGAATGTAGAAAGTAAAGTGGAATGGAAAGGAATGGAATGTAGAATGGAATGTGGAAAGGAAAGGAAAGTAATGTGGAACGGAATGTGGAATGGAATGGAAGGACATGTAGAAAGGAAAGCGGAAAGGATTGGAATGGAATGTGGAAAGGAAAGACATGGAATGGAATGTGGAATGGAATGTGGAATGGAACGTGGAATGGAACACGGAATAGAAAGTGGAATATATCGTGGAATGGAGAGTGGAATGGAATGAAATGGAAAGTGGAATGTAATGGAATGGAATGTGTAATGCTAAGAAATGGAATGTGGAATGCAATGGAATGGAATGTGGAATGGAATTTATTGCAATGGAAAGTGGACTGGAATGAAATGGAATGTAATGGAATGTGGAATGGAAAGGAATGGAATGTGGAATGGAATTGATTGGAATGTGGAATGTAATGTGGAATGGAAAGTGGAATGGAATGGAATGGAACGTGGAATGGAATGTGGAATGGAACGTGGAATGGAACGTGGAATGGAATGTGGAATGGAATGGAATGTGGAATGGAATGGAATGGAAAGTGGAATGGAAAGTGGAAAGTGAAATATAATGGAATGGAATGTGGAACGGAATCGGGAACGGAAGGTGGAATTGTAAGTGGAATGGAATGGAATGGAAGGTGGAATGGAATGTCTAAAGAAATGTTGAATGGAATGGAATGGAATGTGCTATGCAATGGAATGGAATGTGTTATGGAATGGAATGCAATGCGGAATACAAATGAATATCGAATGGAATGGAATGGAATGGAATGTGGAGTGGAATGTAACGGACAGTGTAGTTGAATAGAATGGAATGTGGAATGGAATGGAATGGAAGGTGGAATGGAATGCGGAATGGAACGGAATGGAAAGGATTGTGGAATGGAATATTGAATGCAATGGAATGGAATGTGCAAAGGAATGGAATGGAATGTGGAATTGAATGTGCAATAGAACGGAATGGAATGTGGAATGGAATCTGGAATGGAATGGACTGCAATGTGGAATGGAAAGTGTAATGGACTGTGGAATGGAATGGAAAGGATTGAGAAAGTGGAATGGAATTGATTGGGGTGCAACGTTTAATGGAGAGGAATGGGTTGTGGTATGGAATGGAGTAGAATGTGGAATGGAAAGGAGTGGAATGTGGCATGGAATGGAATGGAGTGTGGAATATCATGTGGAATGGAATGTGTAATGGAATGTGTAATGGAATGCAATGGAATGTGAAATGGAATGGAATGGAATGTGGAATGGAATGTGGAATGGAATGGAATGGAATGTGGGATGTAACGGAATGGAATGGAATGTGTAATGGTATGTATAATGGAATGTGGAAAGGAATGTGCAGTGGAATGGAATGTGGAAAGGAATGTGGAATGTAATGGAATACAATGTGGAATATAATGGAATAGAATGTGAAATGGAATGGAATGGAATGCGGAATGGAGTATGAAATGGAATGTGGAATTGAATGTGGAATGGAATGTGGAACTGAATGGAATGGATTGTGGAATGGAATGGAATGGAATGTGGAATTTAGTGGAATGGAATGTGGAAAGGAATGGAATGGAATGGAATGTGGAATAGAAAATGTAATGGAATGTGGAATGGAATGTGGAATGAAAAGGAATGGAGTGTGGAATTGAATGTGGAGTGGAATGGAATGGATTGTGGAATGCTATATAATGGAATGTGGAATGTTATGGAATGGAATGTGGAATGGAAGAGATTGGAATGCTGAATGCAATGTGGAATGGAATGGAATGGACCATGGAATGGAATTGAATGGAATGTGGAATGAAATTGAAAGGAATGTGGAAGTAAATGGAATGGAATAGAATGCGGAATGTAATGTGGAAAGGAATGGAATGGAAAGTGGAATGCAAAGTGGAATGAAATGTGGATTGAAATGTGGAATGGAACGGAATGGAATGTGGAACGGAAAGTGGAATTTAATGAATAGCAATGTGGACTGGAATGTGGAATGGAATGTGGAATGAAACGTGGAATGGAAAATAATGTAACGTGGAATGGAAAGGAATGTAATGTGGAATGGAATGTAGAATGGAATGTGGAAAGGAATGTGCAGTGCAATGGAATGGAATGTGGAACAGAATGGAATAGAATGTGGAAAGTAATGTGGAGTGGAATGGAATGGAATGTGGAATGGAATAGAATAGAATGTGAAATGGAATGTGGAATGGAAAGGAATGTAATGTAGAATGGAATGTGCAATGGAAAGTGGATTGGAAAGTTGAATGGAATGGAATGGAATGTAAAATGGAACGTGGATTGGAACAGAAAGGAATGTGGAATGGAATGTGGAATAGAGTGTGGAATGGAACGTGGAATGCAATGGAATGGATTGTGGAATGGAATGTGGAATTGAGTGTGGAATGGAACGTGGAATGGAATGGAGTGGAATGTGGAATGGAAAGGGGAATAGAATGTGGAATGGAATGCAATGGAATGTGGAATGGAAAGTGGAATGGAAAGAAATGGAATGTAATGAAATGTGGAATGGAATGGAATGGAATGTGGAATGGAATCTGGAACGGAAAGTGGAATGGAAAGTGAAATGGAATGTGGAAAGGAATGGAATGGAATGTGGAATGGAAAGTGGAATAGAGTGTGAAATGGAATTTAATGGAATGTGGAATGGAATGTGGAATGGATTTAATGGAATGTGGATTGGAAAGTGGAAAGGAAAGTGGAATGGATTGTTTAATGAAATGAGGAATGGAACGGAATGGAATTGGAATGGAATGTGGAATGGAGTGTGGAATGCAACTTGGAATGGAATGCAATGGAAGATGCAATGCAACGTAGAATGGCATTGAATCGAACGTGGAAGGGAATGTGGAATTGAACGTGCAATGGAATGTAGTGGAAAGTGTAATGGAACGTGGAATGTATCTTGGAATGGAATGGAATGTGGAATGGAACGTGAAATGCAATGGAATAGAACGTGGAATGTAACGTGGAATGGAACATGGAATGGAATGTGGAATTGAACGTGGCATGGAATGTGGAATGGAATATGGATGGAAAGGAATGGAATGTGGAATGGAATGTAGAATTGTGTGTGGAATGGAACGTGAATGGAATGGAATGGAATGTGGAATGGAACGTGTAATGGAACGTGGAATGGAATGGAATGCAATGTTGAATGGAACGTGGAATGCAAAGGAATGGAATGGAATGGAATGTGGAATGGAATGGAATGGAATGGAATGGAATGTGGAATGGAATGGAAAGGAATGTGGAAGGGAATGTGAAATGGAATGTGGAATGGAACGTGGAATGGAATGGAATGAAACGTGGAATGAAATGTGGATTGGAATGGAAAGTAATGTGGAATAGAATTTAATGGAAAGTGGAATGGAACGTGGAATGGAATCGAATGGAATGGAATGTGGAATGGAATGGAATGAAATGTGGAATGGAATGTTGATTGAAATGGAATGGAATGTGGAAAGGAATGGAACGGACTGCAGAATGGAATGTAGAATGGAATGTGGAATATAATGGAATGGAACTTGCAATAGAATGTTGAATTTCATGTGAATTGGAATGCAATGGAATGTGGAATGGTATGTGATATGAAATGCAATGGAATGAGACTGGAATTTGCATTGGAATGTGGAATGGAATGTGGAATGAAACGTGGAATAGAACGTAATGTAATGTGGAATGGAAAGTTGAAAGGAATTTAGAATGGTATGTGGAATGGAACGGAAAGGAATGTAGAATTGAATGTGGAATTAAGTGTGGAATGGAACGTGGAATGGAAAGGAATGGAATGTGGAATGGAAAGTGGAATGGAACGCGAAGTGGAATGGAACGTTACATGGAATGGAATGAAATGCGTAATGGAACGTGGAATGGAAGGGAATGGAATGAACAGGAATGTGGAATGGAATGGAATGGAATGGAATGTGGAAGGGAATGTGGAATGGAATGTGAACTCTAGTGTGGAATGGAATGGAATGAAAAGTGGAATGAAATGTGGATTGGAATGGAGTGGAATGTGGAATGGAATGGACTGGAATGTGGAACGGAAGGTGGAATAGAATTTAATGCAAATTTGAATGGAACGTGGAATGGAATGGAAAGGAATGGAATGGAATTTAGAATGGAATGGAATGGAATGTGGAATGGAATGGAATGGAATATGGAATGTAATGTTGATTGGAATGCAATGGAATGTGGAATGGAATGGAATGGACTTCGGAAAGGAATGTGGAATGGAATGTGCAATATAATGGAATGCAATTTGGAATAGAAAGTGAAATGGCATGTGCATTGCAATGCAATGGAATGTGGAATGAAATGCAATGGAATGAGAATTTCATGTGGAATGGAATGTGGAATATAAAGTACAATGGACTGCAGAATGGAATGTGGAATGGAATATGGCATGGAATGTGGAATGGAATGGAATGGAATGGAATCTGTAAAGGAATGTGGAAAGGAATGTGGAATGGAATGTGGAATAGAACGGAATGGAATGTGGAAAGGAATGTGAAATGGAAAGTGGAATGGACTGTAATGGAATGTGGAATGCAATGCGAATTGGAATGTGTAATGGAAGGTGGAATGGAATGGATTGGAATGTGGCATGGAATGTGGAATGGAATGGAGTGGAATGTGGAGTAGAATGTGGAATGGAATGGAATGGAATGCTGAATGGAATGGAATGGAACGTGGAATGGAATGTGGAATGCAATGTGGAATGGAACGTTTAATGGAATGTGGAATGGAATGTGGAATGGAACGTGGAATGGAAGGTGGAATTGAATGGAATGGAAAGTGGAATGGAACGTGGAAAGGAATGTGGAAAGGAACGTGGAATGGAATGTGAAATGGAATGTGGAATGGAAATGAGTGGAATGTGCAATGGAATGGCATGGAATGTGGAATGTAATGTAATGTGGATTTGAATGTGGAATGGAATGGAATGGAATGAGGAATAGAATGTGGAATGCAATGGAATGGAATGTGGAATGCAATGGAATGGAATGGAATGTGGAATGGAATGGAATGGAATGTGGAATTGAATGTGGAAAGGAATGTAATGGAATCTGGAATAGAATACGGAATGGAATGGAATGGAATGAGGAATGGAGTGAAATGGAATGGAATGCGGAATGGAACGAAATTGAATGAGGAATGGAATGAAATGGAATGGAATGCGGAATGGAACGAAATGGAATGCTATGGAATGTGGAATGGAATGGAATGCAGTGGGGAATGGAACGTGGAATGGAAAGGAATGGAATGTGTAATGGAAAGGAATGGAATGTGGAATAGTATGTGGAATGGACAGGAATGGAATGGAATGGAATGCGGAATGGAATGTGGAATGGAATGGAATGGAATGTGGAATGAAATGAGGAATGGAATGGAATGAATGTGGAATGGAAGGTGGAATGGAATGGATTGGAAAATGGAATGGAGTGTGGAATGGAATGTGGAATGGAATGGACAGAAATGGAATGGAATGGAATGCGGAATGGAATGCTGAATGGAATGGAATGGACCGTGGAATGGAAGGTGGAATTGAATGGAATGGAAAGTGGAATGGAACGTGGAATGGAATGTGGAAATGAACGTGGAATGGAATGTGGAATGGAAATGAGTGGAATGTGCAATGGAGTGGCATGGAATGTGGAATGTAATGTAATGTGGATTTGAATGTGGAATGGAATGGAATGGAATGAGGAATAGAATGTGGAATGCAATGTAATGGAGTGCGGAATGCAATGGAATGGAGTGCGGAATGCAATGGAATGGAATGTAATGTGGAATGGAACGGAATGGAATGTGGAATTGAATGTGGAAAGGAATGTAATGGAATCTGGAATCGAATACGGAATGGAATGGAGTGGAATGAGGAATGGAATGAACTGAAATGGAATGCGGAATGGAATGAAATGGAATGCTATGGAATGTGGAATGGAATGGAATGCAGTGGGGAATGGAACGTGGAACGGAAAGGAATGGAATGTGTAATGGAAAGGAATGGAATGTGGAATAGTATGTGGAATGGACAGGAATGGAATGGAATGGATTGGAATGCGGAATGGAATGTGGAATGGAATGGAATGGAATGTGGAAAGAAATGAGGAATGGAATGGAATGAATGTGGAATGGAAGGTGCAATGGAATGGATTGGAAAGTGGAATGGAGTGTGGAATGGAATGTGGAATGGAATGGACAGAAATGGAATGGAATGGAATGCGGAATGGAATGTGGAATGGAATGTGGATTGGAATGTGGAATTAAATATGGAACGGAATGGAATGGAATGTGGAAAGGAATGTGGAAAGTAATGGACTGGAATGTGGAATGGATTGTGGAATGCAATGTGCAATGGAACGCAATGGAATGCGGAATGGAAAGTGGAATGCAATGTGTAATGAAACGTGTAATGGATCGTGGAATTGAATGGAATGGAACTTGGAATAGGATGTGGAATGGAATGCGGAATGGAATGTGGAATGGAATGTGGATTGGAATGTGGAATTAAATATGGAACGGAATGGAATGGAATGTGGAAAGGAATGTGGAAAGTAATGGACTGGAATGTGGAATGGATTGTGGAATGCAATGTGCAATGGAACGCAATGGAATGCGGAATGGAAAGTGGAATGCAATGTGTAATGAAACATGTAATGGATCGTGGAATTGAATGGAATGGAACTTGGAATAGGATGTGGAATGGAATGGAAGGGAATGTGGAATGGAATCTGGAGTGGAATGGAATGGAATGTGGAATGGAATGTGGAACTGAACGGAATGTAATGTGGAATGCAATGTGGAATGGAAAGTGGAATGTAATGGAATTTGATGTGGAATGGAATGTGGATTGGAATGGAACCTATCGTGGAATGTAATGTGGAATTGAGTGGGGAAAGGAACATGGAATGGAAAGGAATGGAATGTGGAATAGAACGTGGAATGCAATGGAATGGAAAGTGGAATGGAAAGGGAAATGGAATGGAATGGAATGGAACGGAATGGAATGTGAAATGCTATGGAATGGAATGTGGAATGGTATGTCCAATGGAAAGTGGAATGGAAAGTGAAATGGAATGTTGAAAGGAATGAAATGGAATGTGAAATGGAATGTGGAATGGAGTGTGGAATGGAATGTAGAATGGACTTTAATGGAATGTGGATTGGAAAGTGCAATGGAATGTGGAATGGATTGTGGAATGGAATGTGGAGTTAAGGGAATGGAATTTGGAATGTAATGTGGAAAGGAGTGTGGAATGGAACTTGGATTAGAATGCAATGGAATGTGGAATGCAACGTGGAATGGCATGGAATGGAACGTGGAATGGAACTTGGAATGGAACATGGAATGGAATTGAGTGGAAAGTGGAATGGAATGTGGAATGGAACTTGGAATGGAATGGAATGGAATCGGGAATTGAACGTGAAATGTAATGGAAAGGATAACTTAATGTAATGTGTAATGGAACGAGGAATGGAATGTGGAATTGAACGTAGCATGGAATGTGGAATGTAATGAGGAATGGAACATGGAATGGAAGACAATGGAATGTGGAATAGAAGGTGGAATGGAACGTTTAATGCACCGGAATGGAATAGAGAATGGAATGGAATGGAATGGAATGTCAAATGGAATGCAATGGAATTTGGAAGGGAATGTGGAACGGAATGTGAAATGGAATGTGGAATGGAATGTAATGAAATGTGGAATGAAATGTGGATTGGAATGGAATGGAATGTGGAATGGAATGGACTGGAATGTGGAATGGAATGTGGAAGAGGATTTATTGGAAAGTGGAATGGAACGTGGAATGGAATGGAATGGAAAGTGGAATGGAATGGAATGGAATGGGGAATGGAATGTGGAATAGAAAGTGGTATGCAATGTGGAAAGGAATGGAGTGAAATGTGGAATGGAATGTTGATTGGAATGGAATGGAATGTGGAATGGAATGGAATGGACTACAGATGGAATGTGGGATGGAATGTGGAATGGAATGTGGAATATAATGGAATGGAACTTGGAATACAAGGTGGAATGGCATGTGAATTTGAATGCATTGGAATGTGGAATGGAATGTGCAATGAAATAAAATGGAATGAGCATGGAATGTGGAATGGAATATAGAATGGAATGTGGATTGGACTGCGGAATGGAATGTGGCATGGAATATAGAATGGAATGGAATTGAATGGAATGTGGAATGGAATGTGAATTGGAATGCAATGGAATGTGGAATGGAATATGGAATGAAATGCAATGCTATGAGAATGGAATGTGGAATGGAATGTGGAACGGGATGGAATGGAATGAGGAATGGAATGTGGAATGGAATGGAATGGACTACAGATGGAAGGTGGAATGGAATGTGGAATGGAATGTGGAATATAACGGAATGGAAATTGGAATAGAAGGTGGAATGGCATGTGAATTTGAATGCATTGGAATGTGGAATGGAATCTGCAATGAAATAAAATGGAATGAGCATGGAATGTGGAATGGAATATGGAATGGAATGTGGAGGCGACTGAGGAATGGAATGTGCCATGGAAGGTGGAATGGAATGGAATTGAATGGAATGTGGAATGGAATGTGAATTGGAATAAAATGGAATGCGGAATGGAATATGGAATGAAATGCAATACTATGAGAATGGAATGTGGAATGGAATGTGGAACGTGTTGGAATGGAATGAGGAATGGAATGTGGAATGGAAAGTGTAATGGAATGAAATGGAATGTGGAATGCAATGTGAAATGGAATATGTAATGGAATGCAATGGAATGTGGAAAGAAATATGAAATGGATTGTTTAATCGAATGGAATGTGAAACAGAATGGAATGGAATTGAATGTGGAATGGAATGGAATGGAAAGTGAAATAGAATGTGGAACGGAATGTGAAATGGAATGTGGAATGGAATGTGGAACGGAAAGTAATGGAAGGTGGAATGGAATGGAAAGGAACGTGGAATGGAATGGAATGAAATGTGCAATGGAACTTGGAATGGAATGTGGAATGGATCATGGAACGGAAAGTGGAATGGAATGTGGAATGGAATGTGGAATGCAATGGAATGGAATGTGGTATGAAAGGTGAAATGGAATGGAATGGAATGTGGAATGGAATGCGGAATGTATTGCCATGGAATGAGAATGGAATGTGGAATGGAATGAAATGGAATGTGGAATGGAATGTGGAATGGAAAGGAATGGAAGTTGGAATGGAATGTGGAATGGAACGTGGAATGGAACGGAATGGAATGTGGAATGGACTGGAAGGGAAAATGAAATGAAATGAAATGAAATGGAACGTGGAAAGGAATTGGATGAAACGTGGAAAGGAATGGAATGTGGAATGGAATGAAATGGAATGGAAAGTGGATTGGAATGCAATGTAACCGAATGAAATGGAATGTGGAATGGAATGGAATTGAATGTGGAATGGAAATTGGAATGGAATAGAAAGCAATGTGGAATGGAATGGAATGGAATGGAATGTTGAATGGAATGGAATGGAATGTGGAATGGAAGCGAATGACATGGCAAGGAATTTGGAATGGAATGTGTAATGGAATGGAATGGAATGCAAAGTGGAATGGAATGGAATGGAATGGAATGGAATCTGGAATTGAATGGAGTAGAATGGAATGCGGAAGGGAATGTGTAGTGGAATGTGTAATGGAAAGTGGAGTGGAATGGAATGGAATATGGAATGGATAGTGGAAAGGAATGTAATGGAAAGTGCAATGTAACGGAATGGAGTGTGGAATGGAATGGAATTGAACACAAAATTGTGGAATGTAATGGAATGCAAAGTGGAATGGAAAAGAATGGGTAATGGAATGGGATGTGGAATGCAATGTGGAATGATAAGAAATGGAATCGAATCCGGAATGGAATTCCGAATGGAACGTGGAATGGAATGGAATGTGGAATGGAACGTGGCACGGAATCGAATGGAATGTGGAATGGAAAGTGGAATGGAATGGAATGGACTGTTGAATGGAATGGAATGAGGAATGGAATGGAATGGAATGGCATGGAATGGATTGGAATCAAATGGGATGGAATCTGGTTTAGAATGGAATGGAATGTGGAAGGCAATCGAATGGAATATGTAATGTAATATCGAATAGAATAGAATGTGGAATGGAAAGTGGAATGAAATGGAAAGGAAAGTGGCATGGAATGGAATACATTGTGGAATGGAATGGAATAGAATGGAATGGAAAGGAATGTGGCATGGAATCGAATGAAATATGTAATGGAATGGAATGCAATAGAATGTGGATTGGAATGGAATTGAATGTGGAATGGAATGGAAGGGAATATGGAATGGAATGTGGAATGGAATGGAATGGAATGTGGAATGCAATGGAATGAGGAATGGAATGGAAATGAATGGCATGGAATGCAATGCAATGAAATGTGGATTTGAATGGATTGGTATGTTTAATGGAATGGAATGGTATATGCAATGGAATGTGAAATGGAATGGAAAGGGGAATGGAACGTGGAATGAAATGGAAAGGAATGTGGCATGGAATGGAATGCATTGTGGAATAGAGTGGAATAGAATGGAATGGAATCGAATGGAATGTGGAATGGAATGGAATGTATTGCAATATGGAATGGAATGGGCTGGAATGGAATTGAACGTGGAATGGAATGGAAGGGAAAATAGAATGGAATGTGGAATGGAATGGAATGGAAGAGAAAGTGGAATAGAATGGAATAGAATGGAATGCCATGGAATGGAGTGGACTGCAATGGAATGTGGAATGGAATGCAATGCTATGTTGAATGGAATGTGAAGTGGAATGTGGAGTGTAATGGAATGAAATGGTATGTGTAATGGAATGGAATGGAAAGTGGAAATGAATGCAATTGACTAGAATGGAATGGAATGGAATGTGGAATGGAATGGAAAGGAATGTGGAATGGAATGGAATGGAATGGAATGTATAATGGAATGTGGAATGGAATGTGGAATGGAATGGAATGTGGAATGCAATGGACTGTAATATGGTTGGAATGGAATGGAATGTGGATTGGAATGTAATGTGGAATGGAATGGAATGGAATGGAATGTGAAAATGAATGTGCAATGGAATGTGAAATGGAATGTGGAATGGAATGTGGAATGGAATGAAATGGAACCTGGAATGGAATGGAATGGAATGTGGAATGGAATGGAATGGTACATGAAAGGGAACATGGAATGTAACGTGGAATGCAAATGAATGGAATGTTGAATGGAATCGAATGGAATATGGAATAGAATGGAACGGAATGGAATGTGGAATGGAATGTAGAATGGAATGTGAAATGAAATGTGGAATGGAACGTTATGGAATGTGGAATGGTATCTGGAATGGAATGTGGAGTGGAATGCAATGGAACATGGAATGGAATGACGAATGCAACCTGGAATGGAATGCAATGGAACATGGAATGGAACATTGAAAGTAACGTGGAATGGAACATGGATTGGAACGTGGAATGGAATGGATTGGAATGTGGAATGGAATGAGGAATGGAATGTGGAATGGAATTTAGTGGAATTTGGAATGGAAAGAGGGAAGCAACGTGTAATGGAATTGAATGGAACGTGGAATAGAACGTGGAATGGAACGTGGAAAGGAATGTGGAATGGAATGGAATGGAATGTGGAATGTAATATGCAACGGAACGGAATGGAATGTGGAATGAAATGTGGAATGGAAAGTGGAATGGAAGGTGGAATGGGTTTGAATGGAACATGGAATGAAATGTGGAAAGGAATGGGAAATGGAAAGTGGAATCAAATGTGGAAAGGAATGAGGAATGGAATGGAAGCGATTGTGGAATGGAGTGGAATGGAACGTGGAAAGTAACGTGGAAAGGAAAGTGGAATGGAATGGAATGGAATGTTGGATGGAATGGAATGGAATGTCGAATGGACTGTGGAATGGAATGAGGATGGGAATAGAATGGAACGTGGTATGGAATTTGGAATGGAATATGGAATAGAATGTGGAATGCAATTGAATGGAATGTGTAATGGGACATGAAATGGAATGTTTAATGGAATTGAATGGAGTATGGAATTGAATGGAATGGAATGTGGAATGGAATCTAATTAAATGTGGAAGAGAATGGAATGTAAAGGTAAGGAATGTGGAATGGAATTGAATGCAATGTGGAAAGGAATGTGTAATGGAATGGAATGGAACATGGAATGGAACGTGCAATGGAACGTGGAATGGAATGAGTAATGGAATGGAAAGGAATGTGTAATGGAAGTGAATGGAATGTTGAATGGAATGTGGAACGGAATGTGGAATGGAATGTGGAATGGAATGGAACGGAATGTGTAATGGAAAGGAATGGACTGTGGAATGGATCTGAATGGAACGTGTAATGTAATGGACTGGAATGTGGAATGCCATGGAATAGAAAGGAATGGAATGTGGAATGGAATATGGAATGGAAAGTGCAATGGAACGAAATGGAATGTGGAATGCAATGGGATGGAATGTGGAATGGAATGTGGAATGGATGGCAATTGAATGGAAAATGGAAGGGAAAGTGCAATGGAGTGGAATGGAATGTGGAATGGAATGGAATGGAACATGAAATGGCATGGAATGGAATGGAAAGGAAAGTGGAATGGAATTGAACGGAATGTGGAATGGAATGGAAATTGTAATTCAATGGAATGGAATGTAGAATGGAAAGGAATGGAATATGGAATGGAATGGAGGAGAATGTGGAATGGAATGGAATTGAATGGAATGTGGAATGGAATGTAATTAATGGAATATGGAATGGAATGCAATTGAATGTGGAACAGATTGGAATGGAAAGTGTAATGGATTGTAGAAGGTAATGGAATGTAATGTGCAATGGAATTTGGAATGGAATGGAATGGGATGTGGAGTGGAATGTGGAATGGAATGGTATGGAACGTGGAAGGGAATTGAAAGGAATGTGGAATGGAATGGAATGGAATGTGGAATGCAATGGAATGGAATGGACTTGAATGATGACTGGAATTTAAAGAATGTGGAATGAAATTGAATTGAATGGAATGGCATGTGGAATGGAATGTGGAATGGAATGGAATGGAATGTGGAATGGATTGTGGAATGGAATGTGGAATGGAATGGAATGGAATGTGGAATGGAATGGAATGGAATAGAATGTGGAATGGAATGGAATGGAACGAAATGTGGAATGGAATTTAAAGGAATGTGCAATGAAATTGAATGGAATGTAATGGAATGTGGAATGGAATGTCGAACGGAATGGAATGGAATGTGTAATGGATTTTGGAATGGAATGTGGAATGGAATGTGGAATGGAATGCTTGGAATGTGAAATGGCATGTAATGCAATGTGGAATGGAATGGAAAGAACGTGCAATGGAATGGAATGGAATTGAATGGAATATAGAATTGAATGCAACGTAATGTGGAATGGAATTGTTTGGAATGTGGAATGGAATGGAATGGAATACGGAATGGAAAGGAATGGAATGGAATGTGGAAAGGAATAGAATGGATTGTAATGTAATGGAAAGTGGAATGGAATGGAATGTGAAAAGGAATGGAATACAATGGAATGTGAAATAGAATGGAAGGGAAAGTCGAATGGAACGGAATGGAAGTGGAATGGAATGGAATGTGTAATGTAATCGAATGGAATGTGAAACGGAATGGAATGGAATGTGGAATGGAATGGAATGGAATACTGAAGTGAAAGGGATGGAATGTGGAAAGGAATGTGGAATGGAATGGAATGCAATGTGGAATGGAATGTGGAATGGAATTTAATGGAAGGTCTAATGGAACGTGGAACGGAATAGTGTGTAATGGAATGTGGAATGGTAGGGAATGGAATGTGGAATTTAATGTGGATAGGAATGTGGAATTTAATGTGGAATGGAATGTGGAATTGAATGGACTGGAAAGTGGAATGGAAAGCCATGGATTTGTATGGAAGGTGGAATGGAAAAGAATGGAATGTGGAATGGAATGTAATTGAATGTGGAATGGAATGTGGAATGGTATGTGGAAACTAATGTTTAATGCAATGGAATGGAATGTGGAATGGATTGGAAAAGAATGGAATGGAATGCGGAATGGAATGTAATGGAGTGTGGAATGGAATGTGAAATGGAATGGAATGGAACGTGTAATGGAACGTGCCACGGAACGTGGAATGGAACGTGGTATGGAACGTACAATGGAACGTGGAATGGAAAGTGGAATGGAATGAGGAATGGAATGGAATGGAATGTGGAATGGAATGGAATGGAAAGTGGAAAGTAATGCAATGGAAGGGAATGTGGAATGGAATGTGGAATGGAACTGAATGGAATGTAGATTGGAATTGAATGGAATGTGGAAAGGAATGGAGTGGAATGTTGAATGGAATGTAACCTGAAATGGAATGGAATGCAATTTGGAATGTGAAATGGAATGTGAAATGTAATGTTGAATGAAATGTGAAATGGAATATGGAATGGATTTTGGAATTTAATGTGGAATAGAATGTGAAATGGAATTAAGTGAAACGTGGAATGGAATGAAATAGAACGTGGAATGGAATGGAATGGAACGTGAAATTAACGTGGAATGAAATGGAATGGAATGTGGAATGGAATGGAATGGAAAGTGGAATGGATTGGAATGGAATGTGGAATGCAATGGAATGGAATGTGAAAAGTAATTTGGAATGGAATGGGCAATGGAGTGTGGAATATAACGTGGAATGGAATGTCAAATGGAATGGAATGGAACATGTAATGGAATGTGGAATGGAATGTAATGGAATATATAATGGAATGTGGAATGGAATGTGGAATGTAAGGGAATGCAATGTTGAATGTAATGGAATGGAATGTGGAATGGGATGGAATGGAATATGGAATATAACTCGGAATGGAACATCCAATGGAAAAGAATGGAACGTATAATGGGATGTGGAATCAAACGGAATGAAATGTGGAAAGGAATGTGTCACGAAACGTGGAATGGAATGGAACGGAATGTGGAATTGAATGTGGAATGGAATGGAATGAAATGTGGAACGGAATGTGGAATGGAGTTTAAAGGAATGTGGGATGGAATTTTGAATGGAAGGTGGAATGGAATGTGGAATGGAATGTGGAATGGAGTGTGGAATGGAATGTGGAACGGAACAGAATGTAATGTGGAATGGAATGTGGAATGGATTCTGGAATGGAATGTGCAAAGGAAAGGAATTTATTTTGGAATGGAATGTGGAATGGAATTTGGAATGGAATGGAATGGATTGTGGAATGGAATGCTATGGAATCTGGTATGGATTGTGGATTAGAAAGGAATGAAATGGTAAGGAATATGGAACGGAATGGATGGGAATGTGGAATTGAGCGTGGAAAGGAACAGGGAGAGGAACATGGAATGTAACGTGGAATGGAAGGCGGAATGGAATGGAATGGTAAGTGTAATGGAATGTGAGATGGAATGGAAGGGAATGCGGAATGGAATATGGAATGGAAAGTGGAATAGAATGTGGAATGGTAAGTGGAATGGAATGTGGAATGTAATTGAATGGAACGTGGAATGGAATGGAATAGAATGTGGAATAGAATGGAATGGAATAGAATGTGGAACAAAATGGAATGGAATGGAATGTGGAATAGAATGGAATGGAATGCGGAATGGAATGGAATGGAATATGAAATGCAATGTAATGGAATGTAATGTGAAATTGAATTGAATGGAATATGAATTTGAATAAAATGGAATGTGGAATGGAATGGAATGGGGAATGGAATGGAATGGAATGCGGAATGGAATGGAATAGAACGTGGAATGGAATGTGGAATGGAATATGCAATGTAATGGAAAGGAATGTGGAATGGAATGGAATGAATGTCGAAAGGAATGGAATGGAATGGAATGTGCAATGTAATGGAACGGAATGTGGAATGGAATGGAATGGAATGTGGAAAGGAATGGAATGGAATGTGGATCAGAATGGAACATGGAATGGAATGGAGAGAATGTGGATAGGAATGGAATGGAATATGTAATGGAATGGAATGCAATGGGATAGAAAGTGAAATGGAATGTTTAATGGAATGTGAAATGGAAGGTGGAATGGAATGTTGAATGGAAAGCCGAATGCAATGAAATGGAACGTGGAATGGAAAGGAATGGATGGTGTAATGGAATGGAATGGAACTTGGAATGGAAGGTGGAATGGAACGTGGAATGAAACGCGGAACGGAATGTGGAATTGAGTGGAGTGGAATGCGGAATGGAATGGAATTTGGAATGGAATGAGAAATGAAATTTAAAGGAATGTCGTTGGAACTTGGAATGGAATATGGAATGGAATATGGAATGGATTGTGGAATAAAATGTGGAATGCAATGTGTAATGGAACGGAATGGAATGTAGAATGGAATGTGGAAGGGAATGCGGAATGGAACGTCGAATAGAATGTGGAATGTAATGTGGAATGGAAAGTGGAATAGAAGGTGGAATGGAATGGAATGGAACATGGAATGGAATGTGTAATGGAAAGGAATGGAATGTGGAATGGAATGTGCAATGGAACGTGGAATGGAATGGAATGAAATGTCGAACGGAATGTGGAGTGGAAAGGAATGGAATGTGGAATGGAATGCAATGGCAAGTGTAATGGAATGTGAAGAGCAATGTGGAATTGAATGTGGATTGGAACGGATTGGAATGTGGAATATAATGCGGAATGGAAAGGAATGCACTGTAGAATGTAATAAGGAATGGAATGTGGAATGGAAAGTGGAATGAAATGGACTGGAATGCGGAATGGAACATGGAAAGGAATGCAATGCAAAGTGAAGTGGAACGTAGAATGCATCGTGGAAGGGAACATGGAATTGAATAAAATGTGGAATGGAATGGAATGGAAAGTGGAATGGAATGTGAGATGGAATGTGGAATGGATTGTGGAATGGAATGGAATGGTATAGAATATGGAATGGAATGGAATGGAATGTGGAGTGGAACGTGGAAAAGAACGTGGAATGGAATGTGGAATGTAATGGAAAGGAAAGTGTAATGGAATGTGAAATGGAATGGAATGGTACGTGCAATGAAATGTGGGATACAATGGAATGGAATGTGGAATGGTATGAAATGGAATGTGGAAAGCAATGTGGAATGGAATGTGGAATGCAACGGAATGTAATGTGGAATGGACTGTGAAATGGAATGCGGAAATGTAAATGGAATGGAATGCAATGGAACGTGGAAAGGAATGTGAAATCGAATGTGGAATGGAAAGTGGAATAGAATGGAATGGAATGTGAAATGGAATGGAATGGAATGTGTAATGGAATGTGTAATGGAATGTGAGGGAATGCGGACTGGAATGGACAGGAATGGTATGGAATGTGGAATGGAATGGTATGGAATGTGGAATGGAATGAAATGGAGTGTGGAATGGAATGGAATGGAATGTGGAATGGAACGGGGAATGGAATGGAATGGAATTTGGAATGGAATGTTGAGTGGAATTGAATGGAACGTGGAATAGAATGGAATGGAATGTGGAATGGAATGCAACGGAATGTGTAATGGAATTTAAAGGTATGAAATGGAATTTGAAATGGAATGGAATGGAATGTGGAACGGTATGGAATGGAATGTGGAATAGAATGTGGACAGATATGGAATGGAACGAGGAATGGAATGGAAAGCAATGGGACGTGCAATGGAATATGGAATGGAATGTGTAATGTAATATGGAATGGAATGTGAAATGAAATGTAGAATAGAATTTGTAATAGAATTGAATGGAATGCAATGTGGAATGGAATTTGGAATGGAATGGAATGGAATATGGAATGGAATGGAACGGGATATGGAATGCAATGGAATGTGGAATGGAATGCAACGTGGAATGGAATGAAATGGAATATGGATTGGAACAGAATGGAATGTGGAATGGAATGGAATGGAATGGAAAGAGAAATGTAATGTGGAATGGAACGTGAAATGGAATGTGGAAGGGAATGTGGAATGTAATGCAATGGAACGTGGGATGGAATGGAATGAAATGTGGAATGGAGTGTGGAATGGAATGTGGATTGGAATGGGATGGAATGTGGAATGCAATGGTATGGAATGTATAATGGAATGGAGTGGAATGGAATGGAAAGAGAAATGCAATGGAATGGCATGTGAAATGGAATTCAATGGAACTTGGAATGGAATGGAATAGAATGCGGAATGGAATGGAAAGCAATGTTGAATGGAAATTGGTATGGAATGGAATGGAAGGTTGAATTCAATAGAATGGATTGCAGAATTGAATGGAATTTAATGTGGAAAGGAATGGAATGGAATTTAATGTGGAAAGGAATGGAATGGAAAGTGGAATAAAATGAAATGGAATGTGGAAAGGAAAAGAATGGAATGTGGAAAGCAATGGAATGGAAACGAATGGAATTTGGCATGGAATGGATGGGAATGTGGAATGGAATGTGGAATGGAATGGAATGTGGAATGGAAAGGAATAGAATGAGGAATGGAATGCAATGAAAGACGGAATGGAATGGAATGGAATGGAATGTGGAAAGGAAAGGAATTGAATTTGGAAACGAATGCAATGAAAGTCGGAGTTGAATGGCATGGAATGCATTGTGGAATGGAATGGAATGGAACGCAATGGAAAGAGGAAAGGAATGGAATGTGGAAAGAAATTTAATGGAATGTGGAATGGAATGGAATGGAATGTGAAATGGTATGGAATGCATTACGGAATGGAATGGAATTGAAAGGAGTGGAATGTGGAATGGAATGGAAAGGAAAGTGGAATGTAATCTGGAATGGAACGGAATGGAAATGAATGGAATGTGGAATGGAATGGAAGGGAATTTGGAAAGTAATGTGGAATGGAATGGAATGGAATGTGGAATGGAATGGAATGGAATTTGCAAAGGTATAGGATGTAATTGAATGTGGAATGGAATGCAATGGAATGGAATGTGGAATGGAATGTGATGGAATGGAATATGATGGAATGGAAAATTTGATGCAATGTGGAATGGATTGGAACGGAATGGAATGGAATGTGGAATGGAATGGATTTTTATATGGAAATAGAATGGAATGCTTAATGGAATGGAATGCAATGTGGATTGGAATCGAATGGAACTTGGAATGGAATGGAATGCAATGTGGAATGCAGGGTGGAATGAAATGGAATGGAATGTGGAATGGAATGGAATGGAATGGAATGGAATGAGGAATGCAATCGAATGGAAAGGAATGGAGTGTTTATTGGAATGGAATGGAATGTGGAATGGATTGTGGAATGGGACGTGGAATGGAATTTAATGGAATCGAATGAAACTTGGAATGCAGTGGAATGGAATGGAATGGAATGTGGAAAGGAATGGAATAGAATGGAATGTTGAATGGAATGGAATGGAATGTGAAAAGGAATGTGGAATGGAACGTGGAATGGAATGGAATGTAATGTAGAATGTACTGTGGAACAGGACGTGGAATGGAAAGCAATGTAATCGTTGGAAAGTGCAATGGAATGGAATGGAAAGGAATGTGGAATGGAATGGAATGGAATGGAATGGAATGGAATGTGGAAAGGAATGTGTAATGAAATTGAATTGAATGAGGAATGGATTTTGGAAAGGAATGAAATGAAACGCGTAGTGGAATGTAATGAATCGTGGAATGGAATGTGGAAAGGAATGTGGAATGAAAGGGAATGGAATTTGGAATGAAATGAGGAATGGCACGTGTAATGGAATGGAATAGACGTGGAATGGTACATGGAATGGAACGTGGAGTGGAATGTGGAATAGAACGCAGAATCGAATGAAATCTAACGTGGAATAGAATGGAATGTGGAATGGAATGGAATGGAACGTGGAATGGAAGGGAATGGAACGTTGAACGGAACGGAATGGAAAGTGGAATGAAACGGAACGTGGAATGGAGTGGAATGGAACGTGGAATTGAATTTGGAATGGAATGGAATGGAATGTGGAATGGAATGGAGTGGAATGTGGAATGGAATGTCGAATGGAATGGAATGGAACGTGGAATGGAATGAGGAATGGAACACGGAATGGAATGGATTGGAACGTGGAATGGAACGTGTAATGGAACCTGAATGGATGGTGGAATGTAATGTCTCACGGAATGGAATGTGGAATGGATTGGAATGGATCGTGGAATGCCACGTGGAATGCAATGGAATGGAATGTTGAATGGAATGGAATGGAATGTGAAATGGAATGTGGAATGGAATGTGGAACGGAATGGAATGGAATAGAACTTAATGTGGAATGGAATGGAATGTTGAAGGGAATGGAATGGAACGGAACAGATTGTGGAATGGAATGGAATGTGTAATCGAATGGAATGGAATGTGCAATGGAATGAAAGGGGATGTGGAATGGAATGGAATGGAAAGGAATGTGGAAAGTAATGGAATATGAAATGGACTGGAATGGAATATGGAATGGATTCGAATTGAATATGGAATGGAATGGAATTGAATGTGGAATGGAATGGAATGTGTAAAGGAATGCAATGAAATACGTAAAGAAATGTGGAATGGAATGGAACGTTAGGGAATGGAATGTGGATTGGAATGGAATGGAATATGGAAAGGAATGGAATGGAATGTAATGAGAAATGGAAATAGATTGGAATATGGAATTGAATGCAATGGAATGTGAAGTGGTATGGAATGGAATGTGGAATGGCATGGAATGAAACGTGGAATGGAATGGAATGGAATGGAACGTGAAATGCAATTGAATGGAATGGAATGGAAGGTGGAATAGAATGCAATGGAAAGTGGAATATAACGGAATTGAATGTGAAATGGAATGTGGAATGGAATGGAATGGAATGTGGAACTGAATGGAATGGAATGTAGAATGGAACATGGAATAGAATGCACTGGAATTGAATGGAATGTGGAATGGAATGGAATGGAATGCGGAATGCAATGGAATTGAATGGAGCGTGAAATGGAATGCAAAGGAATGTGGAATGGAATGGAATGCAGCGTGGTATGTAATGTAAAGCAATGTGGAATGCAACGTGGAATGGTATGGAAAGGAATATGGAATGGAATGGAATGGAATGTGAAATGCAGTGTGTTAAGGAATGGAATGGAATATGGAAAGGAACATGGAAGGGAATGGAATGCAATGTGGAATGGAATGAAATGGAATGGAATGTGGAATGGAACGGAATGGAATGGAACAGAATGTGGAAAGGAATGGAATCGAATGGAATGTGGAACGAAATGAAATGGAATGTGGAATGGTATGGAATGGAATGTGGAAAGCAATGTATTGGAAAGTGGAACGCAACGTGGAATGGAATGGAATGGAACGTGGAATGGAATGTGGAATAGAATGGAATGTGGAATGGAATGGAATGGAATGGAACGGAATGTAGAATGGAGAGGAATGGAATTGAATATGAAATGGAAATAGAATGGAATGTTTAATGGAATGGAATGGAAAGTGGAAAGGAATGGAATGGAATGTGGAATGGAATGGAATGCGGAATGGAATGTGAAATGGAATGTGGAATGGAAAGAATGTAATTTGGAATGGATTGGAATGGAATGTGGAATGGAATGTGCAATGGAATGGAATGGTATAGAAATTAATGTGGAATGGAATGGAATGTTCAAGGGAATGGAATGGAATGGAATGTGAAATGGAAAGTGGAATGGAATGTGGAATGGATTTGAAAGAAATAGAACGTAATATGGTATGGAATGGAATAGAATGGAATCTGGAATGGAATGGAATGGAACGGAACAGATTGGGGAATGGAATGGAATGTGGAATGGATTGGAGTGGAATGGTTTGGAATGGAATGTGGAATGGAATGCAATGGGATGTAGAATGAAATGGAAACGAATATGGAATGGAATTGAATACAGAATGGATTGGAATGGAATATGGAATGAAATGCGATGGAATGTGGAATGGAATGGAATCTGCAGAGGAATGCAATGAAATACGTAAAGAAATGTGGAATGGAATGGAATGTGTAATGGAATGGAATGGAATGTGGAAAGGAATGGAATGGAATGTAAAGTGAAATGGAAATAGAATGGAATGTGGAATGGAATGAAATGGAATGTGCAATGAAATGGAATGGAATGTGGAATGGAATGCGGAATGGCATGGAATGGAATGTGGAATGGAATGCAATGGAATGTGGAATGTAATGGAATGGAAATGAATGTGAAATGCAACTGAATGGAATGGAAATGAAGGTGGAATATAATGCAATCGAATGTGGAAAGGAATGTGGAATGGAATGGAATGGAATGTGGAATAGAATTGAAAGGAACGTATTATGGAATGTGGAATGGAATGTTGAATGGAATGCAGTGGAATTGAATGGAATGTGGAATGGAATGGAACGGAAAGTGGAATGCAATGGAATTGAATTGAGTGTGTAATGGAATGGAAAGGAATGTGGAATAGAAAGGAATGCAACGAAGACAGTCATGTAATGGAATGTGAAATGCAATAGAATTGAATGGAGTGTGAAATGGAATGGAAAGCAATGTGGAATTGAATGGAATGCAACGTAGAATGTAATGTAATGGAATGTGGAACGGAATGTGAAAGGGAAAGGAATGGAATGTGTAATGCACTGAAATGTAATGGAATGTGGAATGTAATGGAATGGAATGGAAGAGAATGTGGAATGGAATGGAACGGAATGGAAGGTGGAATGAAATGAAATGGAATGTGGAATGAAATGGAATGGAATGTGGAAAGCAATGGATTGGAATGTGGAACTCAATGTGGATTGGAATGGAATGGAATGTGGAATGGAATGTGGAATAGAATGAAATGTGTAATGGAATGGGATGGAATGGAATGTGAAATGGAGAGGAATGGAATTTAATATGAAATGGAAATAGAAAGGAAATTTTAATGGAATGGAATGGAAAGTGGAATGGAATGGAATGGAATGTGGAATGGAATGGAAGGCAGAATGGAATGTGGAATGGAAAGGAATGGAATATGGAATGGATTGGAATGGAAAGTGAAATGGAATGTGTAATGGAATGGAAGGGAATGTGAAATGGAATGCAATGGAATGTGCAATGGAATGGAATGGAATGTGCGATTGAATGTGGAATGGAATGGAATGGAAAGGAGTGGAATGTGGAATGCAATGGATTGTAATGGAATGTGAAATGGAAATAGAATGGAATGTTTAATGGAATGTGGAATGGAATGGAATAGAACGTGGAATGGAATGGAATGGAATGTGGAATGGAATGTGGAATGAAATGGAATGGAATGTGAATGGAATAAAATGGAATGTGGAATTGAATGGAATGTAATGGAATGCGGAATGCAATGAAATTGAATGGAATGGAATGGGGAATGGAATGGAATGGAATGTGCAATTGAATGTGGAATGGAATGGAATGGAATGTGGAATAGAAAGTGGAATGCAACGTGGAAACGAAAAGAGTGGAATGGAATGTCGAATGGAATACAATGTAATGGAATGTGGAATAGAATGGAATGTAAAGGAATATGGAATTCAATGGAATGGAATGGAATGTGGAATGGAATGTGGAATGAAATTGAATAGAATGTTAAATGGAATATGGAATGGAATGAAATGGAACGTGGAATGGAATGGAATGGAATGTGAAATGGAAAGTGGATTGGAATGTAAAGGAACACGAAATGGAATGGAATGGAACTTGGAATGGATAGGAACGGAACGTGGAATGGAATGGAATGGAATGTGGAATGCAAAGGAATTGAAACTGGAACGCAATGGAATGTAATGTGCAATGCAATGTAAAGGCACAGAATCTGGAATGGAATGTGGAATGAAATGGCATGGAATGTGGAATGCAATGTAGAAAGGAATGGAATGGAATGTGGAATAGAAGGTGTCAGAGAAGGGAATGGAAAGTGGAATGCAATGAAATGCAATGGAATGTGGAATGGAATCGAGTGGAATGGAACCGAATGTGGAATGGAATGCAATGGAAATGAACGTGGAATGGATTTGAATGGAATGTGGAAGGCAGTGGAATGGAATGTGGAATGGAATGGAAGGGAATGGAGTGGGATAGACAATGGAATGCAAGGTAATGGAATGCGAAACGAATATAAAATGGAATATTTAGTAGAATGGAATTCAATGTTTACTAGAATAGAATGGAATGGAATGTTTATTAGAATGGAAGGGAATGTGGAATGGAATGCAATGGAACTTTGTATTGAATGTGGAATGTAATGGAATGGAATGTGGAATGGAATGGAATGGAATGTGGTGTGTTATCGAATGGAATGGAATGGAATGTGGAATGTAATGGAATGGAATGGAATGGAATGTGGAATGGAATGGAATGGAATGTGGAATGAAACGTGGAATGGAATTGGAACGGAATGGAATGTGGATTGGAAGGCAAAGGAATGGAATGTGGAATAGAATGCAATGTAATGGAATACGGAACAGAATGAATTGTGGAATAGAATGTAGAAAGCAATAGAATGGAATGTGGAATGTAACATGGAATGGAATGGAATGGAATGGAAGATGAAATTGAACGTGGAATGTAATGCAATGGAACGCGGAATGGAATGGAATGGAACGGGAAATGCAATGGAAAGGAACTTGGAATGGAATGGAAGGGAATGTGGAAAGTAAGGGAATTGAAACTGGAATGCAATGGAATGGAATGTGGAATGGAATAGAACCGCATGGAACATACAATGGAATGTGGAATGGTATGGCATGGAATGTGGAATGGAATGGAATCTAATTTGGAATGGAAGGGAATGGAATGTGGAATGGAATGTGGAATGGAATGGTATGTAATGTGGAATGGAAGGGAATGGAATGTGGAATGGAGTGGAACGGAGTGTGGTATGGAAAGTGGAATGCAATGGAAAGGAATGAATTGGAATTTAGAATGGAATGTGGAATGCAATGGAATGAAATGTGGAATGGAATGTGTAATGGAATAGAATGGAATGGAATGTGGAATGGAATGGAACGGATTTTAATGATATGGGGAATGGAATGGAACGGAATGTGGTATGCAATGCAATGGAATGTGGAATGGAATGCATTGGAATATGGAATATATTTTGGAATGGAATGGAATGGAATGTGGAATGCAATGTGGAATGGAATGGAATAGGATGGAAAGGAATGTGTAATGGATTGTGGAATGGAATGGAAAGGAATGTGGAATGGTAAATGGAATGGAATGGATTGGAATGGAACGTGGAGAGTAATGGAAAGGAATGTGGAATGGAAGGGAATGGAAAGTGGAATGGAATGGAATGGAATGTAGAAAGGAATGGAATATAATGTGGAATGGAATGTGCAAAGGAGTGGAATGGAATGTGGAATGGAATGTGGAATTGAACGGAATGGTATGTAGAATGGAATGTAGAATGGAATAGAATGGAATGTGAAATGCAACGTGTAATGGATTGGAAACGTATGTGGAAAGGAACGTGTAATGGCATGTGGAATGGAAAGTGGAATGAAATGGAATGTGGAATGGAATGTGTAATGGAACGTTGAATTTAATGGAAAGTGTAACGAAGCGTTGAATGGAATGGAATGTGTAATGGATTTTTGAATGGAATGTGGAATGCAATGTTGAATGGAATGGAAAGGAATGTGGAATGGAACGTGGAATGGAATGGAATGCAATGTGTAATGGAATGGGAAATGGAATGTAATGGAATGAAAAGGAACGTGGAATGGAATGGAATGGAATGTGGAATGGAATGGAATGTGGAATCGAATTTAATGGAATTGAATGGAATGGAATGTGGAATGGAATGGAATGCAATGTTGATTGGAAACGAATGAAATGTGGAATGGAATTGAATGGAATGTGGAATGAAATGTGCAATGGAATTGAATGCAATGTGGAATGGAATGTGCAATGGAATAAAATGGAATTTGGAATGGAATGCAGAATGAAATGGAATGTAGAGTGGAATGGAATGTGGAATGGAAAGGAATGGAAAGTGGAATGGAATGTGGAATGGAACGTGGAATGGAATGGAATGGAAAGTGGAATGTATTGGAATGAATTGGAAAGTGCATTGCAATGCAATAGAATGTGGAATGGAATGGAATGGAATGGAACGGAAAGGAATGGAATGGAATTTGGCATGGAACGGAATAGAATTTGAAATGAATTGGAATGGAATGTGGAATGGAATGGAATGGAATGTGCAATGGAATGGAATGGAAAGTGGAATGGAATGGAATGGAATGCAATGCGGAATGGAATGGAATGGAATTGAAAGAGGAATGGAATGGAATGTTATGTGGTACGGAACAGAATGGAATGGAATGGAACGTGGAATAGAACGTTGAACGGAATGGAATGGAACTTGGAACGGAATGTGTAATGGAATGGAATGGAATGTGGAATGGTACGTCGAATATAATATAAAATCAAACGTGGAATGGAAAGTGGAATGGTATGTGGAATGTGTAATGGAATGGAATGGAAAGTGTTATGCAATGGAATGGAATGTGGAATCAAAAGTGGAATGGAATGGAATGCAATGTGGAAAGGAATGTGGAATGGAATTGAATGGAATGTGAAATGAAATCGAATGGAATGTGGAATGGAATTTGGAATGGAATGTTTAATGCAATGGAATGGAATGCAACGTGGAATGGAATGGAATGGAATGTGGAATGGAATGGAAATGGAAGTAGAATGGAATGGAATGCTATGTTGAAAGCAATGTGGAAGGGAGTGGAATGGAAAGTGGAATGGAATGTGGAATGGAAAATTGATTGGAATGATATGCAATGTGAAATGGAATGTGGAATGAATTGGAATAAAATGTGGAATAGAATGGAATGGAATGTGGAATAGAATGGAATGAATTTGAATGTAATATGGAATGGAATGGAATGTGGAATTAAATGGAATGGAAAGTGAAATGGAAGGTGGAATGCCATGGAAAGGAATCTGGAATGGAATGTGGAATTGAATGGAAAGGAATGTGGAATGCAATATGGAATGGAATGGAATGTGGAACGGAAATTGTAATGGAATGCAGAGGAATGTGGAAAGGAATGTGGAATGCAATGGAACATTAAATGGAATGTGGAATGGAATGTGGAAAGAAATGTAACGGAAGGTGGAATGGAACGTGGAAAGGAACGGGGAATGGAACGTGGAATGTAAAGTGGAATGGAATGTAGAATCAAACGTGGAATAAAAGGAGGAATGCAATGTGGAAATTGGAATGGAATGGAATGGAATGTGGTATGGAATGGAATGGAATGTGGAATAGAATGTGGAATGGAATGGAATGCACTGTGGAAAAGAATGTGGAATGGAATTGAATGGAATGTGGAATGAAATCGAATGGAAAGTGGAATGGAAATTGGAATGGAATGTGGAATGCAATGGAATGGAATGCAATTTGGAATGCAATGGAATTGAATGAGAATTGAATGGAATGGAATCTGGAATGGAATGGAATGGAATGTAGAATGGAATGGAATGCTAGGTGGAAAGCAATGTGGAAGCCAGGGGAATGGAATGTGGAACGGAAAGTGGAATGGAATATGGAATGGAATGGAACTGAATGTGAAATGGAACGTGGAATGAAATGGAATAAAATGTGGAATGGAATGGAATGGAATTTGGAATGAAATTGAATGGAATGTGGAATGCAAAGGAATGCAATGTGGAATGGAACAGAATGGTAAGTGGAATGGAAAGTGGAATGGAATGGAAGGTAGCGTAGAATGTGGAATGGAATGTAATGGAATGTGGAATGAAATGCAGAATGGAAAACAAAGGAATGTGGAATGTAATGTGGAAAGGAATGCAATGGAACGTGGAATGAAATGGAAAGTGGAATGAAACGGAACGTGGAATGGAATGGAATGGAATATGGAATGGAAAGTGCAATTGAAGGTGGCATGAAACATGGAACGGAACTTGGAATGGCATGGAATGGAACGTGGAATTGAATGGAATAGAACGTGGAGTGGAAAGGAATGGAACGTGGAATGGAATGGAATGAAATGCAGAATGGAATGGAATGCAATGGAATGTGGACTGGGATGGAATGGAAGATAATGGAATGTGGATTGGAGTGGAATGGAATCTAGAATGGTATGTGGAATGGAGTGGAATCAAATGTGGAATGGAATTTTGAATGGAATAGAATGGAAAGTGGACTGGAATATGCAATGGCATGGAATGGAATGTGGAATGAAATGGAATGGAACATGGAATGGAAAGTAGAATGGAATGGAATGGAATGTGGAATGCAATGGAATGTAACGCAGAATAGAATGGAAGCGAACGTGGAATAGAATGGAATGCAATGCAGAATGCAGTGGAAAGGAATGGAAGGGAACGTGGAATGGACCGGAATGGAACGTGGAATGGAATGTGGCAGGTTGAATGGAATGGAATGTGGAATGGAATGCAATGGAATGTGAAATGGAACGTGGAATGGAATGGAATGCTACGTGGAATGGAATGTGGAATGTAATGGAATGGAATGGAACGTGGAATGGAATGGAATGCAGTGCGAAAGGGATGGAATGTAAAGGAATGTGGAATGGAATGGAACGGATTGTGGAATTGAATAGAATGGAATGTTTCATGGAATGTAATGTAAAGTGGAATGGAATGGAATATGGAATGGAATGGAAAGGAATGTGGAGTGGAAAGAAATGGAAAATGGAATGGAATGTGGAATGGATTGGAATGGGAAGAGGAATGGAACATGGAATGGAACCAGGAATGGAATCTGGAATGTGGAATGGCATGGAATGCTGTGTGTAATGGAAAGGAATGGAAGGTGGAATCGATTAGAATGGAATGTGGAAGAGAATGGAATGGAATATGGAAAAGAATGGAATGGAATGTGGAATGGAATGAAATAGAATGAGGAATGAAATGCGGAATGGAATGGAATTGAAAGGGGAATGGAATATAGAATGGAATGGAATGGAATGTGGAATGCCATGGAATGGAATCAAATGGATTGTGGAATGAAATGAAATGTATTGTGGAATGAAACGTGGAATGGCAAAGAATAGAATGTGGAATGGTATGGAATGGAATGTGGAATGGAATGCAGTGAAATAAGTAATGGAATAGAATGGAATGTGGAATGGAATGGAATGGAATGGAATGTGGAATGGAATGGAATGGAATGCGGAAATGAATGGAATGGAATGAAGAAGGGAATGGAATGGAAGGGAATGTGGAATGGAATGCAATGGAATGGAATGCAATGTGGAATGGAATGTGGAATGGAATGGAATGTGACGTGGAATGGAAGGTAGAATGGAATGGAATGGAATGTGGAATAGAATTTGGAATGGAATGGAATTGAATGTGGTGTATAATGGAATGGAATTTGGAATGGAATGGAAAGGAAATTGGAATGGAATGGAATGGAACGTGGAATGGAATGGAATACAATCGTATTGAATGCAATGGAATGAGGAATGGTATGGAATGTGGAATGGAATTTGGAATGGAATGGAATGGAATGTGGAATGGAATGGAAAGGAATGTGGAAAGGAATGGAATGCAATCTGGATTGGAAATGAAATGTGGAATGGAATGTGCAAAGGAAAGGAGTGGAATGAGGAAGGGAATGGAATGGAGTGTGGAAAGGCATGGAATGGAATGGGGAATGGATTACGGAATGTAATGGAATGGAATGTAGAATGGAAAGTGGAATGGAATGGAATGGAATGTGGTATGGATTGGAATGGAATCGAATGGGATGTGGAAGGAAATGGAATGGAATGTACAATGAAACGTGGAATGGCATGGAATAGAATTTGGAATGGTATGGAATGGAATATGGAAAGGAGTGGAATGGAGTGTGGAATGGAATCAATTGGAATGTGGAATAGAATGGAATGGAAAAGAATGTGGAATGGAATGGAATGTGGAATGGAACGGAATGGAATGGAATGTGGATTGGAATGCGGAATGGAATGGGAATGGAATGGAATGGAATGTGGAATGGAATGGAATGGAATGGAATGTGGAGTGCTATGGAATGGAATGGAATGTGGACTGGAATTGAATGGAATGGAATGGATTGTGGTATAGTATATGGAAAGGAATGGAATGGAAAGGGGAATGGAATGTAGAAAGGAATGTGGAATGGAGTGTGGAATGGAATGGAATGGAATGTGGAATGGAGTGGAATGCAACTTATAATATAATGGAATGGAACGTGGAATGGAATGGAATGGAATGTGGAATGGAATGGAATTTAATAGCATGGATTGAAATGGAATGAGGAATGGAATGGAATGTGCAATGGAATGGAATGGAATGTGGACTGGAAAGGAATGGAATGTGGAATCAAATGGAATGCCATCTGGAATGGAGTGGAAAGTGCAATGGAATGGAATGGAAACTGGAATGGAATGGAATGGATTGCAAACACGTATGCGATAGAATGAAATGGAATGTTGAAAGGAATGGAATGGAAAGTGGAATGGAATGAGGAATGGAATGGAAGGAATGTGGAATGAAATGTGGAATGGAAAGGAATGGAATGTGGAATGGTGTGGAATGGAATGTGGAATAGAATGGAATAGAATGTAGAATGGAATGGAAAGTATAATGGAATGCACTGGAATAAGGAATGAAATCTGGAATCGAATGGGATGGAATGTTGAATGAAATTTGGAATGGAATGGAATGGACGGTGGAATGGAATGGAATGGAACCGAATGGAATGTGGAATGTAATGGAATGTAATAATGTGGAATGAAATGGGGAATGGCATGGAATAGAATGTGGGATGGTATGGAATGGATTGTGGAATGGAATGGAATGGAATGTGGAATGGTATCGGATGGAATGTAGAATGGAATGGAATAGAATGGAATGTGTAAAGGAATGGAATGGAATGGGGAATGGAATGGAAAGGAATGGAATGTGGAATGGAATGCAATAGAATGGAATGGAAAGTGGACTTGAAAGTGGAATGCAAACGCATGGGAAGTGGAATGGAATATAGAATCGAATGGAAAGGAATGTGGAATGGAATGTGGAGTGGAATGGAAGTGGATGCGTAATGGAATGGAATGGAACTTGGAATGGAATAAAATTGAACGTTGAATGGAATGGAAAGGAAACTGGAATGGAATGGAATGTGGAATGGAACGTGTTATGGAAAAGAATGGAATGAGGGATGGAATGGAATGTAGAATGGAATTTGGAATAGAATGGAATGTGGATTTGAAAGGAATGCAATCTGGATTGGAATGGAGTGTAGAACGGAAAGGAATGGAATGTGGAATGGAATGGAATGGATTGTGTAAGGGATCGCAATGGAACGTGGAATGGAATACAATGGAATGTTGAATGGAATTTAATGGAATGTGCACTGCAATGGAATGGAACATGGAATGGAATGGAATGGATTGTGGACTGGAATGGATTGGAATGGAATGGAATGTGAAATGGAATGGAATGGAATGTGGAAGGAAATGTGAAATGGCATGGAATGGAATGGAATTGAATGTGGAATGAAATGGAATGGAAAGTGGAATGAAATGGAAGTGAATATGGAATTGAATAAAATGTAATGTGGAATGGAATGGAATGGAATGGAATGTGGAATGGAATGGAATGGAATGGAATGGAGTTTGGACTGGAATGCAATGGAATGGAATGGAATGGAATGTGGAATGGAATGTGGAAGGGAATGGATTGGAATGGAAGGGAAGGTGAAATGGAATGGTAAGGATTGGAATGCAATGTGAAATTGAATGGCATGGAATGTGAAATGGAATTGAATGGAATGTAATGTGGAATGTAATGGAATGGAATCTAGAATGCAATGTGGCAAGGAATGGAAAGGAATGGAATGGAATTTGGAATGGAATGGAATGGAAAGTGGAATGGAATGGAATGGAATGTCTAATGGAATGGAATGGAATATGGAATGGAATGGAAGGTGGAAAGGAATGTGTAATGGAATGGAATGGAACGTGTAATGGAATGTGGAATGGAAAGGAATGGAACGGGGAATGGAAAGTGGAATGGGATGGAAGGGAATGTGGAATGGAATGTGATGTGGAATGGAATGGAATGTGAAATGGAATTTAATGGGTTGTTGAATGGAATGTGGATTGGAATGGAATGGAATATGGAATGGAATGTGAAATGGAATGTGGAATGGAATGTGAAACGGAATTTGGAATGGAATGTGGAACGGAAAGTGGAGTGGAATGGAATGGAATGTGGAAATGAATGTGGAATGGAATGCGGAATTGAATGGCATGGAATGTGAAATGGAATGGAATGGAATGGGGAATGCAATATGGAATGGAATGGTATATGGAATGGAATGTGAAATGGAAGGGAATGGAAAGTGGAATGGAATGTGGAATGGAATGGAATGGAGGATGGAATACAATGTGGAAAGGAATGTGGAAAGGAGCAGAATGGATCGTGGAATGGAATGTGGAATCTACTGTGGAAAGAAAGGGAAACGGAACGTAATGGAATGAGGAATTTAACGTGCAATGGAATGAAATGGAATATGTAATGGAATGGAATGGAATGTGGAATAGAATGGAATGGAATATAACGTGGAATGGAATGGAAAGGAATGTGGAATGGAATGGAATGGAATCTGGAATGGAAAGGAATCTAATGTGGAATGGAATGTGGAATGGAATGGAATGGAATGTGGAACGGAATGTGGAATGGAGGGTGGAATGGAATGTGTAATGGAACGGAATGGAAAGCGGAATTGAATGTGGAATGGAGTGTGGAAAGAAAAATGGAATGGAACGGAATGGAATGTGGAATTTAAAGTGGAAAGAAATTGAATAGATTGTGGAATGGAATTGAATGGTATGTGGAATGGAATGTGGAATGGAATTGAATGGAATATGGAATGGAATAGAATGGAATGAAATGGCATGTGGAAGGGAATGTAAAATGGAATGTAGAGTAGAATGTTGGATGGAATGACATGGAACGTGGAATGCTATGGAATGGAACGTGGAATTGAATGGAACGGAATGTGGAATGGAACATGGAATGGAAAGTGGAATTTAACGTAGAATGGAAAGTGGAAAGGAAGGGAATGGAATTTAGAATGGAATGGAATGGAATGTGGAATGGAAAGTATTAATGGAATGCAATGTAACGTGGAATGGACTGTGGAATGTAATGGAATGGAATATAGAATGGAATGTTGAATGGAAAGGAATGGAATGGAAAGAATGTGCAATGGAATGCCATGCAGTGGAATGGAATGTGGAATGGAATAGAATGGAACGTGGAATGGAACGTGGCATGGAACGTGGAATGGAACATGGTATGGAACGTGCAATGGAACGTGCAATGGAAAGTGGAATGGAAAGAGGAATGGAATTGAATGTAATGTGGAATGGAAAGGAATGGAATATAGAATGGAATGTGGAAAGGAATGGAATGGAGGGTAATGGAATGTGGAATGTAATGGAATGGAACGTGGAATGGAATGGAAAGGCATGTGCAATGGAATAGAATGGAATGGAATGAGGAATGCAAGGTAATGGAATGGAATGGAATGAGGAATGCAAGGGAATGGAATGTGGAATGGAAAGTGTAATGGAATGGAATGGAATGGAATTGAATGTGGAATGGAATGGAATGGAAAGTGGAATGGAATGCAATGGAATGGAATACGGAATGGAATGTAGAATGGAATTGAATGGAATGTAGAATGCAACGGAATGGAATGGGAAAAGGAATTGGGTGGAATGTGGAATGGAATGGAACCTGAAATGAAATGGAATGGAAAGTGGAATATGAAATGGAATGTGGAATGCAAAGTGGAATGGAATGTGAAATGGAATATGGAATGGATTGTGGAGTGCACTATTGAATAGAATGTGAAATGGAATGTGGAATGGAATGAAGTGGAACGTGGAATGGAATTAAATGGCACATGAAATGGAATGGAATGGAACGTGAAATGGAATGTGAAATGGAATGGAATGGAATGTGGAATGGAATGGAATGGAATGTGGAATGCAATGGAATGTGGAATGGAATGGAATGGAATGTGGAATGGAATGGAATGTGGGATGGAATGGAATGGAATGTGGAATGGAATGGAATGAAACGTGGAATGGAATGCAATGGAATGTGGACTGCAATGTAATTAAATGGAATGTGGAAAGGAATGAAATGGAAAGGGGAAATAAATGGAATGGAATAGAAAGGAATGGAACAGAATGTGGAATGGAATGTAAAGGAATGGAACGGAATGTGGAAAGAAAAGGAATGGAATTTAATGTGGAATGGAATGGAATGGAATGAGGAATGGAATGGAATGGAATGGAATGTGTAATAGACTGTGGAATGGAATGTTGAATGGAACGGATTGTGGAATGCAATGGACTATAATGTGGATGGAATGGAAAGGAATATGAAAGGGAAAGGAATGAAATTAAATGAGGAATGGTATGTGGAACGGAATGGAATGGAATGTGGAAAGGAATGTGAAATGGAATGTGCATTGGAATGTGGAATGGAATGAAATGGAAAGTGGAATGGAATGGAATGGACTGTGGAATAGAATGGAATAGTACATGGAATGGAACATGGAATGCAATGTGGAAGGAATTCAATTGAATATGGAATGGAATGGAATGGAATATGGAATGAAATGGAAAGCAATGTGGAATGGAAAGTAACTGAAGGTGGAATGTATTTTGAAATGGAATGTGGAATGGAATGGAATGGAATGGAACATGGAATGGAATGGAATGTGGAATGGAATGGAATGGAATATGGAATGGAATGGAATGGAGTGGAACGTGGAAGAGAATGGAATGTAATGTAGAATGGAATGGAATTCAGAATGGAATGGAATGGAATCTGGAATTCAATGGAATGTATCGTGGAATGGAACGTGGAATGGAACGTGGAAGGTAATTGAA
The DNA here is from genome assembly GCF_028885655.2 of Pongo abelii. Classification (NCBI taxonomy): domain Eukaryota; kingdom Metazoa; phylum Chordata; class Mammalia; order Primates; family Hominidae; genus Pongo; species Pongo abelii. The sequence goes on along the minus strand of NC_085929.1, from coordinate 12,760,299 downwards.
TGGAACGGTGAATGGAACGTGTAATGGAATGGAATTGGGAAAGGAATGGAATTCAATGTGGATTGGAATGGAAAGTAATGTGGAATGCGATTTCGGATGGAATGGAATGGAATGGAATGGAATGTGGAATGGAATGGAATCTGGAATGTAATTGAAAGAAATCTGGATTGGAATGGAATGGAATGTGGAGTGGAATGGAATGGAATGGAAATGATTGAGAAATGGAATGTGGAATGCAATATGAAATGGAATGTGAAATGGAACGCGGAATGTATTGAAATGGAACGTGCAATGGAATGTGTAGTGGAATGCAATGGAAATTGGAATGGAACGTGGAATGGAACGTGGAATGGAATGTGCAATGGAACGGGGAATGGAATGGAATGGAATGTGGAATGGAAAATGGAGTGGAATGTGGAATGGAATGCAATGGAACGTGCAAATGAATGTGGAATGGAATGTGTAATGGAATATGGAATGCAACAGAACGGATTGTGGAATGGAATGGAATGGAATGTGAAATGGAATGTTGAAAGGAATGTGGAATGGAATGAGGAATGGGATGTAGAATGGAATAGAATGGAAAGTGGATTGGAATGTGCAATGGAAATTGGAATGGAACGAGGAATGAAACGTCGAATGGAATGGAATGGAATGTGGTATGTAATGGAATGGAATGTGGAATGGAATGGAAAGTGGATGGAACATGGAATGGATTCTGGAGTGGAATGTGGAATAGAATGTAATGAAATGGAATTTAATGTGGAATGGAATTTGGAAAGGAATGTGGAATGGAACGGAATGGAATGTGGAATTGAAGGTGGAATGGAATGTGGAATGGGACGTTCAATGGAAAGTAATGGAATGTGGAATGGAACTTGGAATGGTATGGAATACAACCCGCAATGGAACGTGGAAGGGAAATTTGAATGGAACGTAGAATGGAATGTGGAATTGAATGTGGAAAGGAATGTGCAACGGAATGTGGAATGGAAACTGGAATGGAATGGAACGTGGAATGGAACGTGTAACGGAATTGAATGCAACGTGGAATGGAATGTGGAATTGAGTATGGAATGGAATTGAATGGAAAGTGGAATGAAATGGAAAGAAACATGGAATGGAATGTAGAACGAAATGGAATGCAACATGGAATGGAATGTGGAATAGAATGTGGAATGGAATGGAATGGAACGTGGAATGGAATGGAATGAAACGTGGAATGGAACATGGAATGTAACGAGGAATGGAACGTGGAATGGAAAGTGCAATGGAGGGTAGAATGGAATGGAATGGAATGAGCAATGGAATGGAATGTATCGTGGAATTTAACGTGTAATGGAACGTGGAATGGAACGTGGAATGGGATGTGGAATGGAATGGAAAGGAATGTGGAATGGAATGGAATGGAACGTGCAATGTAAAGGAATGGAATGTGTAATGGTAATGTAAGGAATGTGGAATGCAAAGGAATGCTATGGAATCTGAAATGGATTAGAATGCAATGGAAAGGAATGTGGAATCGAATGGGAAGGAATGTGGAATGGAAAAGAATGGAATGTGGAATGGAATGGAAAGCAATGTGGAACGGAATGCCATGGAACATGGAATAGAACGTGGAATGGAATGTGGAATGGAAGTTGGAATGGAATGGAATGGAATGTGTAATGTAATGGAACGGAATATGGAATAGAATGGAATGGAATGGAAAGCGAAATGCAATGGAATGGAAAGTGCAATGCAATGGAATGGAAACGAATGTGGAATTGAATGGAATAGAATGTCGTATGAAAAAGAATAGTATATGGAATGGAATGGAATGCAATGGAACGTGGAAGAGAATGTGGAATGGAATGTGCAATGGAATGTAAAATGTAATTGAATGGAGTGTTCAATGGAATGGAAAGGAATGTGGAATAAATGGAATGGAATTGAATGGAATGCGGAACGGAATTGAATAGATTGTGGATTGGAATGGAATGGAATGGTGTGGAATGTGGAATGGAATGGAATGGAATGTGGAATGGAATGGAAGGGAATCTGGAAAGGAATGGAATGGAATGGGATGGAATGTGGAAATGAATGGAATGGAATGTGAAATGGAATGTGGAATGGAATGGAATGTGGAATGGAATGAAATGAAAAGGTATCGAATGTGGAATGGAATGGAACGGAATGTGGAGTGGGATGTGGAATGGAATGGAATGGAACATGGAATGGATCGTGGAATGGAATGGACTGGAAAGTGTAACGGAATGTCGAATTGGTCGTGGAATGGAATGTGGAATGGAATGGAATGGAATGTGGAATTGAATGTGGAATGGAATGGAAGGGAATGTGGAATTGAATGTGGAATGGAATGGAATGGATGTGGAATGGAATGTGCAAAGGAATCGAATGGAATGTGGAACGGAATGTGGGTTGGAATGGAGTGGAATGTGGAATGGAATGGAATGGAAAGTGGAATAGAATGTTGACAGGAATGCAATGGAATTTTGAATGGAAAGTGGAATGGAATGGAATGTGGAATGTAATGTGTAATCGAAAGTGTAATGGAGTGGAATGGGACGTGGAATGTAATGTGGAATGGAACGGAATGGTATGTAGAATGGAATGTGGAATGGAAAGTGGAATGTAAATTGGAATGGAATGGAATGGAATGGAGTGGAATGTGGAGTGCAATGTGGAATGGAATGTGGAATGGAATGGAATGGAATGGAATGGAATGTGGAATGGAATGTGGAATGGAATGTGGAACGGAATATAAAGTGGAATGGAATGTGCAATGGAATGGAAAGGAATGTGGAATGTAACGGAATAGAATGAGGAATGGGATGGAATGGAATGTGGAATGGAACGTGGAATGGAATGGAGTGGAATGTGGATTGGAATTGAATTCAATGTGGAATAGAATGGAATGGAATGGAATGTGAAATGGAATGTGTAACGGAATGCAGAAACGAATGTGGAATGGAATGAATTGGAACGTGGAATGGAGTGTAGTGGAACGAGGAATGGAATGCAATGGAACGTGGTTAGGAAGGTGGAATTAAATGTGGAATAGAATGTGGAATGGAATCTAATGGAAAGTGAAATGAAATGTGGAGTGGAATGGAATGGAATGTCGAATGAAAAGTGCAATGGAATGGAATGGAATGTGGAATGAAACGGAATAGAACTTGGAATGGAACGTGGAATGGAATGGAATGAAATGTGGAATGGAATATGGAATGGAACGTGGAGTGCAATGTGGAATGGAATATTGTACGGAGTGGAATTGAATGTGGGATGGAATGTGGAATGGAATGGAATGGAATGTGGAACGGAATGGAATGAAATGTGGAATAGAATGGAATGGAATGGAATGTGCAATGGAATGGAATGGAATGGAATGGAAACTGGAATGGAATGGAATGGAAATTGGAATGAAATGGAAGGGAATGTGGAATATAATGGAATGGAATGTGGAACGGAATTGAACGGTATGTGGAATGGAATGTTGAATGGAGTTGAATGGAATAGAATGAAATGAAATGGCATGAGAAATGGAATGTGGAATGGAATGTGAAATGGAATGTGGAGAAGAATGTGGAATGGAATGAAGTGGAACGTGGAATGGTATGGAATGGAACGTGAAATTGAATGGAATGGAATGTGGAATGAAACGTGGAATGGAACGTGGAATGGAACGTAGAATAGAACGTGGAAAGGAATGGAATGGAAAGTGGAATGGAATGGAATGGAATGTGGAATGGAAAGTGGAATTGAATGCAATGGATTGTGGAATGGAAAGTGGAATGGAATGGAATGGAATGTGGAAAGGAATGGAATGGAATATGGAATGCAATGTGGGATGGAATGGAATGGAATGAGGAAAAGAATTTGGAATACAATGTAATGTGGAATAGAATGTAAAATGCAATGTGGAATCGAATGGATTGGAAAGTGGAATGGAATGTAATCGAATGTGGATTGGAATGGAATTCGTATGTGTGGATTGTGTAATGGAATGGAATTGAATGTGGAATGGAATGGAATGGAACATCAAATGGAACGTGGAATGGAACGTGGAAGGGAACGTGGAATGAAACATGGAATGGAATGTGGAATGTAAAGGAAGGGAATGTGGATTGGAATGGAATGCAATGTGCTTCGGAATGGAATGGAATGTGAAATGGAATGTAGAATGAAATGTGGAATTGAATGAAATGGAAAGTGGAATGGAATGGAATGGAACGTGGAAAGGAATGAAATGGCACGTGGAACAGAATGTGGAATGGAACATGGAATGGAATGTGTAGTGCAATGCGGAATGGATTGTGGAATGGAATGGAATGCAACATGAAATGGATCCTGGAATGGAGTGGCATGGAAAGTGTAATTAAATGTGGAATTTCTCGTGTAATGGAACGTGTAATGGAACGTGCAATGGAAAGTAGAATGGAACGTGGAATGGAATGACAAATGAAATGGAATGGAATGTGGAATGGAATGGAATTTAATGGAATGTGGAATGTAATGTGGAATGGCATGCGGAATGGAATGTACTGGAAAGTGGAATAGAATGGAATGGAACGCGGAATGGAATTGAATGTGCAATTGAATGGAATGGAATGTGGAATTGAATGGAATGGAATGTGGAATGGAAAGGAATGGAATATGGAATGGAATGGAACGGAATGTGCAATAGAATAGAATGAGGAATGGAATAAAATTGAACGTGGAATGGAATGGAATGGAATAGAATGTGGAGTGGAATGGAATGGAATAGAATGGGATATGGAATGGAATGGAATGGAATGGAAAGTGGAATGAAATGTGGAATGGAATGGAATGGTATGGTTTGTGGAATAGAATGGAATGGAATGTGGAATGGAATATGAAATCGAATGTGGAATGGTATGTAGAATGGAATGTAATGGGACGTGGAATGGATTGGATTGGAATGTGGAATGTAATGGAATGGAACTGAATGTGGACTGCAATGGAATGGAATGGAACAGAATGTGGATTGGAATGGAATGCAGTGTGAAATGGAATGTGGGATGAAATGGAAAGGAATGTGGAATGGAATGGAATGGAAAGTGGAATGGAATGGAATGGAATGTGATTGGAATGGAATGTGGAATGGAATTGAATGGATTTTGGAACGGAATGTGGAATGGAATTTAATTTAATGTGGAATGGAATGTGGAATGGAAGATGGAATATTATGGAATGGAATGTGGAATGGTATGTGGGAAGGAATGTGGAATGGAAGGGAAAGGAATGTGGAAAGGAATGTTGAACGGAATGTGGAATGGAATGGGGCATGGAATGAAATGGAAAGTGGAAAATAATGTGGAATGGAATGTGGAATGGCATGGAATAGAATGTGGAATGGAAAGTGGAATGGAATGTGTAATGGAATGTGGAATTGAACGGAATGGACAGTGGAATTTAATGTGGAATGGAATGTCGTGGAATGTGGAATGCAATCGTATGGAATGTGGAACGGAATGTGGAATGGAATGGAATGCAATGTGGTGTGGAATGAGGAATGGAATGTGGAACAAAATGGAACATGGAATGGAATGGAATGGAATGTGGAATGGAATGGAATGGAATGCAATATAGAATGCAAACGAATGGAAATGAATGTGGAATAAAATGCGGAATGGAATGGAATGGAATGTGGAAAGGAATGTAGAATTTAATGAATTGGAATGTGGATTGGAATTTTGAAGGGAATGGAATGTGAAATGCAATGGAATGGAAAGTGGAATTCCATTTATCGGAATGGAATGTGGAATGGAATGGAATAGAATGTGGTAGGGAATGTTTAATAGAATGCAAAGGAATGGGATGTGGAATGGAATGTAACGGAATGTGGAATTGAATGGAATGAAATGGAATGTTGAAAGGAATGGAATAGAATGCCAAGGAATGTAATGTGCAATGGATTGGAATAGAATGTGGAAAGTATATGAAATGGAATGTGATGCCATGTGGAATGGAATGTGGAATAGAATGCAATGGAAAGTGGAATGGAATGTGAAATGGAATGGAATGTAAAATGGAATGGAATGGAAAGTGGATTGGAATGGAATGGCATCGAATGTGTAATGGAATAGAATGGAATGGAATGGAATGTGGAATGGAACCGAAGGGTATGTGGAATGGAATGGAATGGAATATGGAATGGAAAGGAATGGAATATGGAATGGAATGGAATGGAATGGAATGTGGAATGCAACGTAAAATGCAAAGGAATGGAATTTGGAATGTGAATTGGAATGTGGAATGGAGTGTGAAATGGAATGTGGAATGGAATGTGGAATGGAATGTGAAACGGAATGTGGAATTTAATGTGGAATGGAATGAAACGGAACCTGGAAAGGAATGGAATGTAATGTGGAATGTAATGGAATGTAATGGAATGTGAATGGAACGTGCAATGGAATGTGGAATGGAATTGAAAGGAAAGTGAAATGAAATGGAATGGAATGTGGAAAGTAATGGAATGGAATGGAACGTCAAAGTGAAAGGAATGGAAGGAGGAATGTGAAACGGAATGTGGCATGGAATGTGGAATGGAATGTGGAATGGAGTCGAATGGAATGTGGAATGGGAAGGAATGGAATGTGGAATGGAATGAGGAATGGAATGTGGAACGGAATTGAACGGAATGTGGAATGAGAAGGAATGGAACGTGGAATTGAATGGAATGGAATGTGGAATGGAATTGAAGGGAAAGGAATGTGGAACAGAATGCGTAATGGAACGCGGAATGGAATCGAATGCAATGTGGAATGGAATGGAACTTGAAATGGAATTGAATGGAATGTGGAATTTGAAACGGAATGTGCAATGGAATATGGAATGGAATGTGAAATGGAACGTAGAATGGAATGTGAAAGGGAATGTGGAATGCAAAGTGAAATGGAATGAAACGGAAATAGGATTGGAATGGAATGGAACGTGGGATTCAATGGAATGGAACGTGGAATGGAACGTGGAATGGAACATGGAATGGAATGGAACGGAATGTGGAATGCAATGGAATGGAATGTGGAATGCAATGGAATGGAATTTGGAATGCAATGGAATGGAATGGTATGGAATGAGGAATTGAATGGAATGGAATATGCAATGTAAAGTGGAATGGAATGGAATGAAACGTGGAACAGAACTTGGAATGGAACTCGTAGTGTAACGTGCAATGGAACGTGGAATGGAACGTGGAATGAAACGTGCAATGGAACGTGAAATGGAACGTGGAATGGAATGAGTAATTGAATGGAATGGAGTGTGGAATGGAAGGGAATGGAATCCGGAATCGAATGTGGAATGGAATGTGGAATTGAACGTGGAATGGAATGGACTGGGACGTGTATTGGAATGCAATGGAATGTGTAATGTAATGGAAAGGAATGGAATGTGGAATGGAATGGAATGGAATGTGGAATGTGAAATGGAATGCGGAATGAAATGTGAAATGGAATGTGAAATGCAATGTGGAATGGAATGTGAAATGGAATGTGGAATGGAAACTGGAATGGAATGAAATGTAACGTGGTATGGAATGGAATGGAACGTGGAATGTAATGGAATAAAATGTGGAATGGGACGTGGAATGGAATGGAATGGAATGGAATGTGGAATGGAATGTGGAATGGAATGTGGAATGGAATGTGGAATGCAATGGAATGGAAAGTGGAAAGAATGAAATGGAATGGTATGGAATGAAATGGAATGGAAATTAGAATGGAATGTGGAATGGAATGTAATGGAACGTGGAATGGAATGTGGAATGGAACATATAATGGAAAGTGCAATGGAACTTGCAATGGAAAGTGGAATGGAACGAGTAATGGAATGGAATGGAATGTGGAATGGAATGTGGAAAGGAATGGACTGTAACGTCGAATGGAATGGGATGGAATGTGGAATGGAATGGAATGGAATGTGGAATGGAATGTGGAAGGGAATGTGGAGTGAAATGGAAAGTGGAATGGACGGTGGAATGGAATCTATTTCAATGTGGAATTGAACGTGCAATGCTAAGGGATGGAATGTGGAAAGGAATTTGGAAAGCAATAGAATGAATTATGGATGGGAATGTGGAATCGAATGGAATGAAATGTGGTATGGAATGGGAAATGGAATGTGGAATGGAGTGGAATTGAATGGAATGGAATGTGGAATGCAATATGGAATGTAATGGGATGCAATTTGGAATGGAACGGAATGGAATGGAACAGAATAGAATGAAATGTGTAATGGAATGGAATGGAATGTGGAATGGAATCTGGAATGGGACGGAATGGAATGTGGAATGGAATAGAATGGAATGGAATGTGGAAAGGAATGGAATGGAAAGGAAAGTGGATTGGAATGGAATGGAAAGGAATGGAATGTGGAATGGAATGGAATGGAATGGAATGTGGAATGGAATGTGGAAAAAATGGACCGTAACGTGGAATGGAATGAGATGGAATGTGGAATGGAATGGAATGGAATGTGGAATGGAAAGTGGAATGGAATGTGGAAGGGAAAGTGGAGTGAAATGGAAAGTGGAATGGACTTTGGAATGGAATCTATTTCAATGAGGAATTGAACGTGCAATGCTAAGGGATGGAATGTGGAAAGGAATTTGGAAAGCAATAGAATGAAATATAGATTGGAATTTGGAATCGAATGGAATGAAATGTGGAATGGAATGGGAAATGGAATGTGGAATGGAATGGAATTGAATGGAATGGAATGTGGAATGCAATGTGGAATGGAATGGGATGCAATTTGGAATGGAACGGAATGGAATCGAACAGAATATAATGGAATGTGTAATGGAATGGAATGGAATGTGGAATGGAATCTGGAATGGGATGGAATGGAATGTGGAATGGAAAGGAATGGAGTGGAATGGAAAGGAATGGAATGGAATGTGAAAAGGAATGGAATGGAAAGGAAAGTGGATTCAAATGGAATGGAAAGGAATGGAATGTGGAATGGAATGGAATGGAAAGGAATGGAATGGAATGTGGAATGGAATGGAATGGACTGGAATGGAATGGAATGGAATGGAATGGAATGGAATGGATTGGAAAGGAATGGAATGGAATGGATTGGAAGGGAATGGAATGGAATGGATTGGAATGTGGAATAGAATTGAATGGAATGTGGAATGGAAAGTGGAATGGAATGGGATGGAATGTGGAATGGAATCTGGAATAGAATGGAATATAATGGGGAATGGAATGTGGAATTTAATATCTAATGGGATGCAGAATGGAATGTAACGGAATGTGTAGTGTAATGGAGTGCAATTGTATTGAATGTCGAATAGAATGGAATGGAACATGGAATGGAATGCAATTCAATGTTGAATGGAATGTATAATGGAATGTGGAATGGAATGGAATGGAATGTGGAATGGATTGGAATGGAATGGTATGGAATTTGGCATGGAATGGAATGGAAGGTGGAATGGAATGTGGAATTGAATGGAACGGAATGTGGAATGCAATGTGGAATGGAACGTGGAATGGAAAGGGCAAAGGAACGTGGAATGGAAGATGGAATGGAATGAGGAATGGATTAGAATGGAACATGAATTGAAACATGGCATGGAACGTGGAATGCAACGTGGAATGGAAAGGGCAAAGGAACGTGGAATGGAAGATGGAATGGAATGAGGAATGGAATGGAATGAAATGTGGAATGGAAAGGAATGGAATGGAATTGAATGTGGAATGTAATGGAATTGAACGTGGAATGGAAAAGAATGGAATGTGGAATGGAACGTAATGGAATGGTATGTGGTTTGGAATGGAATGGAATGTGGAATGGAAGGTAATGGAATGTGGAATGGAATGTGGAATGGAATGGAATCGATTGGAATCGAATGTGGAATGGTATGGAATGGAATGTGGAATGGAATGGAATGGAATGGAATGTTCAATGTAATGTGGAGTGGAATATGGAACGGAATTGAATGGAAAGTTTAATAGAAAGGAATGGAATGTGGAATGGAATGCAATGGAACGTGAAATGAAATGGAACGTGAAATGGAATGGAATGGAATATGGACTGTGAAATGGATTGTGGAATGGAATATGAAATGGAATGTGGAATGGAATGTGGAATGGAATGCGAAATGGAATGGGGAAAGTTATGTGAAATGGAATGTGGAATGGAATGTGGAATGGAATGAAATTGAGCGTGGAATGGAATGGAATAGAATGTGGAATTTAATGGAATGGAAAGTGGAATGGAATGGAACGGAATGTCGAAAGGAATGGAATATGATGTGGAATGGAAAGGAATGGAATGTTGAATGGAATGGAATGGAAAGTGGAATGGAATGTGGAATGGAATGCAATGGAATGCGGAATGGAATGATATGGAATGTGGAATGGAATAGAATGGAATGGAATGTGGAATGGAAGGGAATGTGACATGGAACGGAACGTGGAATGAAACGTGTAATGGAAAGTGCAACGGAACGTGGAATTTGAAGTGGAATGGATTGCCTAATGGAATGGAATCGAATGTGAAATGAAAGAGAATGGAATGAGGAATGGAATGTGGAAAGGCATGTGGAATATAATGGAAAGGAAAGTGGAAATGAATGCAATGCAATGGAATGTAGAATGGAATGGAATGGAATGTGGAATGGAATGGAATGGAATGTGCAATTGAATGGAATGGAATGGAATGGAATGTGGAACAGAATGGAATGCAATGTGGAATGAAATGGAACGGAATGTGAAATTGAATGGAATGGAATGCGGAATAGAATGGAATGGAAAGTGGAATGGAATGGAATGGAATGTGGAATGGATTGGAATAGAATGTTACGGAATGTGGCATGGAATGGAATGGAATGAGCAATGTAATAGAATGGAATGTGGAATGGAATGAAATGGAATTGTATGGAATGAGGAATGGAATGGAATGGAATGGAAAGTGGAATGGAATGTGGAATGGAAAGTGGAATGGAATGGAATGGAATGTGGAAAGGAATGGAACGGTATGTGGAATGCAAGGTGAGATGGAATGGAATGGAATGTGGAATGGAAAGTGGAAGGTAATGAAATGTGGAATGGAATGGATTGGAAAGTGGAATGGAATGTGGAATGGAATGGAATGGAATGTGGAATGGAATGGAATTGGTTTGTATGGAATGTGGAATGGAATGCAACTGAATGTGGAAGGGAATGTGGATTGGAATGTAATGCAATCTGGAATGGAATGGAATGGAATGTGAAATGGAATGTGGAACGGAATGTGAAATGGAATGTAGAATGGAATGTGGAATGGGATGAAATGGAACGTGGAATGCAATGGAATCGAAAGTGGAATGGAATAAAATGGGAGGTGGAATGGAAGGTGGAATGGAATGTGCAATGGAAGGTGGAATGGAACGTGGAATGGAATGTGCAATGGAATGCGGAATGCAACATGGAATGGAATGGAATGGAACGTGGAATGGATCGTGGAATGGAATGGACTGGAAAGTGTAACGGAATGTGGAATTGGTCGTGGAATGGAACGTGGAATGGAATGGAATGGAATGGAACGTGGAATGGATCGTGGAATGGAATGGACTGGAAAGTGTAACGGAATGTGGAATTGGTCGTGGAATGGAACGTGGAATGGAATGGAATGGAATGTGGAATTGAATGTGGAATGGAATGGAAGGGAATGTGGAATGGAATGTGAAAATGATTCGAACAGATTACGGAACGGAATGTGGATTGGAATGGAGTGGAATGTGGAATGGAATGGAATGGAAAGTGGATTGGAATGTTGACAGGAATGCAATGGAATTTGGAATCGAATATGGAATGGAATGGAATGTGGAATGTAATGTGTAATCGAAAGTGGAATGGAATGGAATGGGACGTAGAATGTAATGTGGAATGGAACGGAATGATATGTAGAATGGAATGTGGAATGGAAAGTGGAATGTAAATTGGAATGGAATGGAATGGAATGGAGTGGAATGTGGAGTGCAGTGTGGAACGGCATGAAACGGAATGTGGAATGGAATGTGGAATGGAATGTGGAATGGAATGAAGTGGAATGTGGAGTGAAATGTGGAATGGAATGTGGAACGGAATGGAGTGGAATGTGGAATGGAATGAAATGGAGTGGAATGTGGAATGGAATGGAATGGAATGTAGAATGGAATGTGGAATGGAATGCTGAATGGAATTCAATGGAAAGTGGAATGGAATGGAATGGGATGTAGAATGGAATGTGGAATGGAATGGAATGGAATGTGGAATGGAATGTTTTATGGAATGGAATGGTATGTTGAATGGAATGGAATGGAATGGAATGGAATTGAAAGGAAAGAGGAGTGGAATGTGGAGTGGAATGGAATGGAAAGGAATGTGGAATGGAATGGAATGTGGAATGGAATAGAATGGAATGTGGAATGGAATGGAAAGGAATGTGAAAAGGAATGGAATGGAATGTGGAATGGAATGGAATAGAATGAGGAATGAAACGTGGAATGCAGAGGGAATGAAAAGTGGAATGGAGCGTGGATTTGAACGTGGAATGGAATGGAATGGAATGTGGAGTGGAAACTGCAATGGAACGTGGAATGGAACGTTTAATGGAATGAAATGTAAGGCGGAGTGGAAAGTGGAATGGAACTTGTCATGGAAGGTGGAATGGACCGTGGAATGGAAGGTGGAATGGAATGGAATGCAATGTGGAATGCAATGGAAAGGAAAGTGGAATGGAATGGAATGGCATGTGGAATGGAATGGAATATAATGTAATGGAATGTGGACTGGAACGTACAATGGAATGAAATGGAAGGTGGCATGGAATGCAACGGAATGTGAAATGCAATGGAATGGAATGTGGAAAGGAAAGTAATGTAATGCAATTGAATGGAAAGAAATGTGAAATGGAATGGAATGGAATCTTTAATGGAATGGAATGGAAGGGAATGGAATGTGTAATGGAAAGGAATGGAACGTGGAATGAAATGTGGAGAGGAGTGTGGAATGGAATGGAATGAAATGTGGAATGCAAAGGAATCGAATGAGGAAGGGAATCGAATGGAATATGGAATGGAATGGAAAGTAATGCAATGTGGAATGGAATGGAATGGCATGGAAGGTGGAAAGGAATGTAATGTAATGGAATGGAATGTGCAATGGAATGGAATGGAATGTGGAATGGAATGTGAAATTGAATGGAATGGAATGGAATGTGAAATGGAATGGAATGGAATGGAATGTGAAATGGAATGGAATGCAATGGAATGTTGAATGGAATGGAATAGAATGTGGAATGGAAAGTCGAATGGAACGTGGAATGGAGTGGAATGGAATGTGCAGTGGAAAGTGGAATGCAACGTCGAGTGGAACTTTTAATGGATTGGAATGCAATGTGGAATGGAATGAAATGGAAGGTGGAATGTAATGGAATGGAATTTGGAATGGAATGGAACGGAATGGAATTGAATCGAAATGTGGATTTCATGGAATGGAATGTGTAATGGAAGGGAATGGAATTTGGAAAGGAATGTGGAATGAAATGGAATGGAATGTGGAAAGAAAAGGAATGGAACATGGAATGGAATGTGGAATGGAATGTGGAATGGAATCTGGAATAGAATGTGGAATGGAATGGAATGGAATGTGGAATGGAATGGAATGGAATGTGGAATGGAATGGAATGGAATATGGAATGGAAAGGACTGGAGTGCAATGTTTAATGGCATGAAACTGAATGTGGAATAGAATGTGGAATGGAACGAAGTGGAATGTAGAGTGAAATGTGGAATGGAATGTGGAACGGAATGGAGTGGAATGTGGAATGGAATGAAATGGAGTGGAATGTGGAATGGAATGGAATGGAATATAGAATGGAATGTGGAATGGAATGAAACGGAATGTGGAACGGAATATGGAATGGAATGGATTGGAATGTGGAATGGAATGGAATGGAACGTGGAATGGAATGTGGAATCGAATGTGGAATGGAACGTGGATTGGAAGGAAGTAAAACGTTGAAAGGAATGGAGTGGAATGTGGAATGGAAAGGAATGGGGTGCAATGTGGAATGGCATGGAATGGATTGTGAAATGGAATGTGGAATGGAATGTGGAATGGAACGTGGAATGTAACGGAATGGAATGTGGAATGGAATGGAATGGATTGCAATGGGGAATGGCATGGAATTGAATGTGGAATGGAACGTGGAATGGAATGTGTAATGGAATGTGGAATGGAATGGAATGGTATGTGGAATGGAATGAGGAATGGAATGGAATGGAACGTGGAATGCAATGGAATGGAATGTGTAATGGAATGGAATGGAATGCAGTGGAATGTGGAAAGGAATGTTGAATGGAATTTGGAATGCAATGTGGAATGGTATGGAATTTGGAAAGGAATGTGGAATGGAATGTGGAATGGAATGGAATGGAATGGATTGTGGCGTTGAATGGAATTGAATGGAAGGGAATGTGTAATAGAATGAAATGGAATGTGGAAAGGAATGGAATGGAATGGAATGTGGTATGGAATGGAATGCAATGGAATGGAATGTGGATTGGAATGAAATGCAATGCAATTGAATGTGGAATTGAATGGAATGGAATGTGGATAGTAATCTTAAATGGCATTGAATGGAATGTGGATTGGAATATGGAATGGAAAGGAATTAAATTTTTAATGGAATGTGGAATGGAAAGTGGAATAGAATGTGGAAAGGGATGGAATGTAGAATGGAATGCAATGGAATGTGGAATGGAATGGAGTGAAATGCAGAATGGAATGTGGAATGGAATGCAGTGGAGTGAGGAATGGAATGGAAAGGAATGTGGAATAGAAGGTGGAATGTAATGAAATGCAGTGTTAAATGGAATGTAGAATGGAATGCAATGGAATATGGAATGGAATGGAGAGGAATGCAGAATGGAATGTGGAATGGAATGGAGTGGAGTGAGGAATGTAATGGAATAGAATGTGGAATGGAATGGAATGTGAAATGGAATGGAATGGAACGTCGAATACAATGGAATTGAATGTGGAATGCAATGGAATGCAATGTGGAATGGAACGTCGAATGGAATGGAATGGAACGTGGAATGGAATGGAAGGGAATGTTGAATGGAATGGAACGGAATGTGAAATGGAATGGAATGGAATGGAATGTGGAATGGAATGGAATGTAGAATGGAAAATAATGGAATGTGGAATGGAATGTGGAATGGAGTGGAATGGAATGTGGAAAGGAATGGAATGGAAGGTGGAATGAAATCTAATGTAATGTGGAATGGAACGAAATGGAATGGAATGTACAATGGAATTGAAAGGAATGTGGTATGGAACGTGGAATGGAATGTGTAATGGAATGTGGAATGGAATGAAAGGCAATGTGGAATAGAATGCAATGGAATGCGGATTGGAATGGAGTGGAATTTGGAATGGAAAGTTAAATGGAATGGAATGGGATGTGGATTGGAATGAAATGGAATGCGGAATGGAATGGAGTGGAATGAGGAATGGAACGTGGAATGGAATGGAATGGAGTGTGGAATGGAATGGAATGGAATGGAATGTGAAACGGAAGGGCATGGAATGTGGAATGGAATTGAATGGAATGTGCAAAGCAATGGAATGGAATGTAGAAAGGAATGTGAAATGGAATTTGCAATGGAATTGAATGGAATGTGTAATGGAATGGAATGGAATGTAGAATGGAATATGGAATGGAATGGACTGGAATGTGGAATGAAAGGACGTATGGAATGGAATGGAATGTGGAATGAAATGGAATGGATTGTACAATGGGGTGGAATGGTATGGAATGGAATATGGAATGCAATGGAATGGAATGGAATGTGGAATGGAATGCATTCCACATACCATTCCATCCCTTTCCACCTTCCATTCCATTCCTTTCCACGTTCCATTCCATTCCATATTCCATTCCACATTCCATTCCAAATTCCGTTCCTCATTCCATTCACTTCCATTCCACATTCCATTCCATTCCATTACTCATTCCATTCCACGTTCCATTCCATTCCATTCCATTCCACATTACTTTCGAAGTTCCATTCCACGTTCCATTCCACATTTCATTCCACATTTTATTCCACCTTCCATTCCAATCCCTTCCACGTTCCATTCCACCTTCTATTTCCCATTCCATTCAACTTTCCATTCCATTCCAATCCATTACACATACAATTGCATTCCATTCCATTCCATATTCCATTCGAGTGCACAATCCATTCCATTCCATTCCATACCCCATTCCATTCCATTCCATTCCTTTCCATTCCACTTTCCATTCCATTCCAAACTACATTCAATTCCACATTCCCTTCCATTCCATTCCACATTCTGTTCCAAAATCCATTCCATTCCAATCCACATTCCATTCCATTCCATTCCACATTTCACTCCATTGCATTCCACATTCCATTCAATTCCATTCCATGTTATATTCCATTTTCCATTCCACTTACATTTCCACTCCATTCCACGTTCCATTGTATTCCATTCCACGCTTCATTTCATTCAATTCCACATTCCATTCCACATTCCATTTCACATTGCATTCCACCTTACATTTCACATTCCATTCCTTTCCGCATTCCATTCCATTCCATCCGGATTCCATTCCATTGCATTCCACATTCCATTCCATTCCACATTCCATTCCACATTCCATTCCATTCCATCTCATTCCACATTCCATTCCTTTACATTCCACATTGCATTCCACATTGCAGTCCACATTCTGTTCCACATTCCATTCCACATTCCATTCCACGTTCCATTCCATTCCATTCCACCTTCCTTTCCATTCTATTCCACATTCAATTCCATTCCATTCCAAATTGCATTCCGTTCCATTTCACATTCCATTCCATTCCATTGCATTCCACTTTCCATTTCATTCCACTTTCCATTCCACATGCCGTTCTTCATTCCATCCCATTCCATTCCATTCCACTTTTCATTCCATTCCATTCCATTACACATTCCATTCCACATTCCTTTAAACCTGCCATTCTACGTTCCGTTCCATTCCATTCCACATTAAATTCCATTCAATTCCACATTCCGTTCCATTCCATTCCACATTCCATTCCATTCCACTCCAAATTCCAATCCATTCCATTCCATTCCATTCCACATTTCATTCCATTCCATACCTCATTCCGTTCCATTTGATTCGACATTCCATTCAATTCCATTCCACGTTCCATTCCAATACATACCATGTTCCATTCCATTCCATTCCACATTCCATTCCACATTCCATTCCGTATTTCATTCCCTTACATTCCACATTCCATTCCATGTTCCATTCCACGTTCCATTGCACTTTCCATTCCATATAATTCCACATTCCATTCCACGTTGAATTTTACGTTCCATTCCATTCCATTCCACATTCAATTCCATTCAATTCCACATTCCATTCCATTCCATTTCACATTCCTTTCCATTCCACTCCAAATTCCAATCCATTCCATTCCATTCCATTCCACATTCCATTCTATTCCATACATCATTCCATTCCATTTGATTCAATATTCCATTCCATTCCATTCCACGTTCCATTCCAGTACACACCACGTTCCATTCCATTCCATTCCACATTCCATTCCACATTCCATTCCGTATTTCATTCCCTTCCATTCCAGATTCCGTTCCATGTTCCATTCCATGTTCCATTGCACTTTACAGTCCATTTAATTCCGCATTCCATTCTACGTTGCATTTTACATTCCATTCCATTCCATTCCACATTCAATTCCACATTTCATTCCATTCCATTCTACTTTCCACACAATTCCTTTCCATTCCATTCCACATTCCATTCCATTGCATTTCACTTTCGATTCCACATTTCATTCCATTCCACTGCACATTACTTTCCATTCCATTCCACATTCCATTTCATTCCACTCCACATTCGATTCCACATTCCATTCCACATTCCATTTCACACTCCCTTCCACATTACATTTCACATTCCACGTTCCATTCCATTCCATTTCACGTTCCATTCCTTTCCACATTCCATTCCACATTCACTTCCATTCCATTCCACATTCCATTCCTTTCCATTCCATTCCATTCCATTCACCATTCCATTCCATTCCAATCAATTCCACGTTTCATTGCATTCCATTCCACATTCCATTCCATTCGTTTCCATTCCATTCCCTTCCACATTCCATTCCATTCCATTCCATTCCGCAATCAATTCCATTCCACTAAACATTCCATTGCATTCCATTCCACTTTCTATTCCACATTCTTTTCCATTCCATTCCATTCCATTCCAAATTAAATTAAATTTCATTCCACTTTCCATTCCATTCCATTTCACGTTCCATTCCATTCCATTCCATTCCATTCCAGGCCACATTCCAACCCATTACATTCCTAATTCCATTCCATTACTTTCCACATTCCATTCCACATTCCATTCTACATTCCATTCCACATTCCACTCTATTCCATTCCTTTCCTCATTCCTTTCCTTTCCATTCCACTTTCCATTCCATTACACTCCACATTCCATTCCATTCCACATTCCATTCCACATTCCATTCCATTCCATTCCACATTCCATTCCACGGTCCATTCCATGTTCCATTCCACATTCCTTTTAACTTTCCATTCCATGTTCTATTCCATGGTCCATTACACGTTCTCTTCCATACCATTCCACATTCCATTCCATTCCTTTGCACATTCCATTCCACATTCCATTGCATTCCATTCCACATTCCATTCCTTTCCATTCCATTCCACATTCCTTTCCAATCCATTCCACCTTCCATTCCGCATTCCCTTCCATTCCATTCCATTCCATTCCAATCCATTGCATTCCACATTCCATTCCATTCCATTCCATTCCATATTCCATTCCAGTCCATTCCATTCCATATTCCATTCCATTCCATTCCATTCCACATTCCATTCCGTTCCATACCGCATTCCACTCCACATTCGATCCCATTCCACATTCCATTCTATTCCTTTCCATTCCAGTCCAAACTCCATTCAAATCCATTCCACATTCCATTCCATTCCTTTCCACATTCCAGTCCATTCCATTCCACATTCCTTTCCACATTCCATTCCCTTCCATTGCACAATCCATTCCATTCCATTCCACATTGTATTCCATTCCATTGCAGATTCCATTCTACTTTCCATTCCACATTCCATTCCATACGTTTCCACATTCGATTCCACATTCTATTCCACATTCCATTCCAAATTCCATTCCATTCCATTCCGCATTGCATTCCACATTCCATTTTATACCATTTTACATCTCATTCCACTTTACAATCCATTCCATTACACATTTCATTGCATTCCATCCCGAATTTCATTCCATTCCTTTCCGCATTACATTCCATTCCATTCCACATTCAATTGCATTCCATTGTGCTTTCCATTCCATTCCATTCTGCATTCCATTCCATTCAATTCCATTCCACATTCCATTCCATTCCATTTCTTTCCACTTTCCGTTTCATTTCATTACACATTCCAATCCTTTCCATTCCATTCCATTCCACATTCCATTCCATTCCACATTCCATTCCATTCCATTCCATTCCACATTCCATTCCATTCCATTCCAATCCATTCCACAAGCCATTCCACATTCCATTCCATTATATTCCATTCCGATCCACATTCCATTCCATATTCCATTCCATTCCACTTTGCATTCCACATTCCATTCTTCCATCCATTCCACTTTCTGCTACATTGCTTTCCATTGAACAATCTATTCCATTCTATTCCACATTCCATTCCACATCCCTTTCCACGTTGCATTCCACTTTCCATTCCATTCCTTTCCACATTCCATTCCACATTGCATTCCATTCCATTCCACATTCCATTCTTCATTCCATTCCATTGCTTTCCACATTCCTCTGCATTCCATACCATTCCACATTCCACTCCATTCCATTCCACATTCCATACCACATTCCACTCCATTCCATTCCTCATTCCATTCCACATTCCAGTTCATTCCTTTCCACGTGCCATTCGACATTGCATTCCAATTTGCATTCCACATTCCATTCCTCTCCCTTCCACCTTCGATTACATTCCTTTGCATTCCGCATTCCATTCCATTCCATTCCACATTCCATTTCATTCCATTTCAATTTCAATTTCATTCCATTGCATTCCATTCCAATTTCCATTTCATACCATTCCATTCCACTCCACAATCAGTTGTATTCCATTACACATTCCATTCCATTCCATTCCTCGTTCCAGTCCATTACATTCCAAGTTCCATTCCACATTCCATTCCACTTTCCATTCCATTCCATGCCACATTCCATTCCACTTTCCATTCCATTCCATTCCACATTCCTTTCCAAACCATTCCACATTCCATTCCATATTCCATTTCATTCCATTCCACATTCCATTCCAAATTCCATCGCACATTCCATTCCATTCCACATTCCAATCCATTCCATTCCATTCCACAATCCACTCTATTTCATTTCACATTATATTCCCCATTCAACTCCACATTCCACTTCATTCAATTCCGCATTCCATTCCACATTCCATTCCAGATTCCATTCCATGACATTC
This sequence comes from Pongo abelii, assembly GCF_028885655.2. NCBI lineage: Eukaryota > Metazoa > Chordata > Mammalia > Primates > Hominidae > Pongo > Pongo abelii. The sequence goes on along the minus strand of NC_085929.1, from coordinate 12,739,669 downwards.
CACATTGCACTTCATTCCATTCCATTCCATTCCACATTCCCTTCCAAATTCCCTTGAATTCAATTCCACATTCCGTTCCTTTCCATTCCATTCCATTCGATTCCATATTCCACTCCATTCCTTTCAATTCCATTCCATTCCACATTCCATTCCACATTCCCGTCCATTTCATTCCACATTCCATTCCTTTCCATTCCATTTTATTCCACATTCAATTGCTTTCCATTCCATTGAACATTGCATTCCCTTCCATTCCATTCCAAATTCCATTCCATTCCATTCCACATTCCATTCCATTCCTTTCCACATTCCTTTCCACATTGCCTTCCATTCCATTCCACATTGCATTTCTTTCTATTCTATTCCATTCTGTATTCCATTCCATTCCATTCCACATTCCATTCCAATCCATTTCACTCCATTATATTGCATTAGATTCCTTTCCACATTCCTTTCAACACCATTCCATTCCACATTGCATTCCACATCATTTCATTTCATATTCCATTCCATTCCATTCCATTCCTCATTCCATTCCTTTCCATTCCACTTTCCATTCCTTTCCATTCCTTTCCATTCCACATTGCTTTCAATTGCATTCCATTCCACATTCCATTCCACATTCACATCCATTCAATTCCACATTCCATTCCTTTCAATTCCATTCCATTCCACATTCCATTCAATTCAATTCCGTTCTATTCCATATTCCATTGCATTCCACCCCACATTCCATTTCTTTCGTTTCTATTCCATTCCCATCCACATTCCATTCCATTCCATTCCATTCTGCAATCAATACCATTCCATTCCACATTCGATTCCATTCCATCCCTCTTTCCATTCCACACTACTTTCAATTCCTTTCCACATTCCATTCCAAATTGGATTCAATTTCATTCCACATTCCATACCATTCCATTGCACTTTCCCTTCCAATCCATTCCATTCCACTCCACATAGCAACTAATTACATTTCTAATTCCATTGCATTCCATTCCACATTCCATTGCACATTCCATTCAACATTTCATTCCATTCCACATTCGACTCTCTTCCATTCCATTCCACATTCCATTCCTTTCTACTCCACTTTCCACTCCATTCCTTTCCACATTCCATTCCACATTCCATTCCATTCCATTCCACATTCCATTCCATTCCATTCCATCTCACATTCCATTCCATTCCATTCCACATTCCATTCCATTCCATTCCACTTTCCATTCCACATTCCTTTTCATTCCATTCCAAATTCCATTCCACATTCCTTTCCATTCCATTCCAAATTGCATTCCACATTACTTTCCATTCCATTCCACATTCCATTCCATTAAATTGCAGTCCACATTCCATTCCTTTACATTCCACAATCCATTCCATTCCGTTCCACTTTCCATTCCATTCCATTCCACATTCCATTCCAATTAATTCCACATTCCATTCCACATTCCATTCCACATTCCATTCTACATCCATTCCACATTCCATTCAATTCCATTCCACTTTCCACTCCATTCCATTCCATTCCACCTTCCATTCCATTCCAATACATATACCTTTCCATTCCATTCTACATTACAATCCATTCCATTCCATTCCATTTCACATTCCATTTCATTCAGTTCTACGTAAAATTCCACATATCATTCCATCCCATTCCACCTTGTTTTATATTCCATTCCATTCCATTTCACGTTGCATTCCACATTTCATTCCATTCCATTCCACATTCCAATACGTTCCGTTCCACATTCCATTCCATTCCATTTTATATTCCGTTTGTTTCCATCCCATTCCATTCCACATTCCATTCCACGGTCCATTCCACAATCCATTCCACGTTCCTTTCTATTGGATTCCACATTCCTTTCCACATTAGATTCCATTCCACATTCCATTCCGTTCCATTGAATTCCATTCCACATTCCATTCCACATTCCATTCCATTCCATTCCATTTCACATTCCATTCCATTCCAAATTATATTCCACATTCCATTGTACATTCCATTCCACATTCCACTCCATTCCATTCCATTCCTCATTCCTTTCCATTCCATTCCACATTCCATTCCATATTCCATTACATTCTTTCCAAATTCCATTCCACCTTCCATTCCAGGTTCAATTCCGTTGCATTCCACTTTCCATTCAACATTAAATTCCATTCCATTGCATTCTACATTCCATTCCAAATTCCATTCCATTGCTTTCCACATTCCTCTCCTTTCCATACCATTCCACTTTCCACTCCATTCCATTCCACATTCCATTCCTCATTCAACATCATTTCTATCCACGTTTCATTCCACATTCCATTCCACATTCCATTTCATTCCATTCCAAATACCATTCCATTCCATTCCTTTCCTTTCCATTCCATTCCATTCCACATTCCGTTCCATTCCATCTCACATTACATTCCACGTTCCATTCCACGTTCCCTTCCACTATCCTTTCCACGTTCCAATCCCAGTTCCATTGCACGTTTCATTCCATTCCATTCAACGTTCCATTCCACATTCCATTTCACCCTCCATTCCACATTGCATTCCATTCCATTCCTCTTTCCATTCCACATTCCGTTCCATTCCTTTCCATTCCGCTTTGGATTCCATTCCATTCCTCTTTCCATTCCACATTCCTTTCCAACTTCCATTCCAATCCATTCCATTCCACATTCCATTAAACATTCCTGTCCTTTCCATTCCACTTTCCATTCGACATTCCATTCCATTCCATTCCACATTCCATTCCACATTCCATTCCTTACCATTCCATTCCATTCCACGTTCCATTCCATTCCATTCCACATTCCATTACATTCGATTCCACATTTCATTCCACGTTCCATGCCATTCCATTCCATGTTCCAATCCACATTCCTTTCCATTCCATATTCCATTCCGTGCCATTCCACGTTCCATTCCAAACTCCATTCCATTCCGTTCCACATTTCATTCCATTCCTTTCCAGGTTCCATTAAATTCCATTCCACATTAAATTCCATATTCCATTCCATTCCATTCTGCATTCTATTCCGTTCCATTCCCTTCCTTTCCATTGCACTCCACATTCCATTCCTTTCCATTCCACAATCCATTCGACATTCCATTCCGTTGCATACCATGTTCCTTTCCGTTCCATTCCACCTTCCATTCCAGGTTCCATTCCACGTTCCATTCTACGTTCCATTCCATTGCATTCCACGTTCCATTCCGTTCCATTCCAAGTTCCATTCCATTCCATTCCATGTTCCATTCCATTCCATTCCATTCCATTCCACGCTCCATTCCTCATTCCATTCCACATTCCATTCCACATTTCACGCCATTCCATTTCATGTTCCATCCCACATTTCTCGCCATTGCATTACATATTCCCTTCCACATTCCATTCCATTCCATTTCACATTCCATTCCATACTCCATTCCACAATGCATTCCATTCCGTCGCACATTCCATTCCATTACATTTGAAATTCCATTCCATTCCTTTCCATTCCATTCCACTTCCCTTTCCATTCCATTCCAATTTCCATACCATTCCATTCCATTCCACATTCTATTCCATTTCATTCCACGTTCCTTTCCACGTTCCATTCCACGTTCCATTACACATTCCACTTCACATTCCATTCTATTCCATACCACATTCCCTTCCACTTTCCATTCCTTTCCATTGCATCTTCGATTCCACATTCTATTCCATTCCATTCCATTTCACATTCAATTCCACATTCCCTTACCTTCCACTCCATTCCATTCAACATTCCATTCCACATTCCATTCCATTCCACATTGCCTTAAATTCCATCCCATTCCTTTCTACATTCCATTCCATGTTCCAATACTTTCCATTCCACTTTCCATTTTACATTCTATTCCATTCCATTCCTTTCCATTTCACATTCCATTCCACATTCCCTTCCCTTCCATTCCATTCCTTTCTACATTCCATTCCACATTACATTGCATTCCATTCCACATTCCACTCCATTCTGTTCCACATTCCACACCATTCCGAGCCAAATTCCATTCCTCATACCACTCCATTCCATTCCACATTCCATTGCCCATTCCATTCCTCATTCCTTTCCACATTTCATTCCATTCTTTGAAACATTCCACTACCTTGCATTCCATTCCACATTCCATTCAATTCCATTGCACATTTCATTCATTCCATTTCAAATTCCATTCCATTCCTTTCATTTCCATTCTATCGTACATTCCTTTGCATTCCCTTCCACATTCCATTCCATTCCATTCGATTCCGCAATCCATTCCAATTCATTCCACATTCCATTCCATTGCATTCCATTCCACATTCCATTCAATTCCATTGCACATTTCATTCATTCCATTTCAATTTCCATTCCTTTCCTTTCAGTTCCATTCTATTGCACGTTCCATTCCATTCCATTCCACATTCCATTCCATTCCATTCCACATTCCATTCCATTCCATTGCATTCCGCAATCCATTCCATTTCATTCCACATTCCATTCCATTCCATTCCATTCCATTCCATCCCACTTTCCATTCCATTCCATTCCACATTCCATTCCACATTCCATTATATTCCTTTCCACATTGCATTCCACATTCCATTCCTTTCCATTCCACATTCCATTCCATTCCATTCCACATTGCATTCCAGTTTCCATTCCACTTTCCATTCCATCTTCCATTCCACGTTCTTTTCCACGTTCCTTTCCACTTTCCATTAAATTTTGCAGTCCACATTCCATTCTGCGTTCCCTTGCATTCCATTCCACATTCCATTCTGCGCCATTGGACATTCCACATTCCACTCTATTCCACTCTACATTCCACTCTATTCCAAATTCCACTCTATTCCGTTTCACATTCTATTCCATTCCATTACAAATTCCACCCCTTTCCATTCCATTCCACATTCCATTTCATTATATTCCTTATTCCTTTCCATTGCATTCCACAGTCCATTCCATTCCATTCCACATTCCATTCCATTCCGTTCCACATTCCTTGACACCTTCCATTCCACGTCCCACTCTACGATCCATTCCATTCCATTCTAAATTCCATTCCTCATTCCATTCCATATCAGTCCACATTCCAGTCCACATTCCACTCCTTGCCATTCCAGATTCCATTGCATTCCATTCCACACTCCACTGCATTACCTTCCACATTCCATTCCAAAATCCACTCCATTGCATTCCGCATTCCATTCCATTGCATTCTACCTTCCATTCCATTTGATTCCACATTCCACTACATTCCATTCCCCTTTCCATTCCACATTTCATTGCACTTTCAATTCCACATTCCATTCCATTCCATTCCATCTGCCACTTCATTCCATTCCTTTCCAGATTCCATTCCATTCCATTCCATATTCCATTCCATTCCATTCCACATTCCATTTCACAATCCACTTCGTTCCATTCCATTCCACATTCCACTCCATTCCATTCCACATTCCAGTCAAATCCATTCCATTCCACATTCCATTCCATTCCATTCCACATTCAATTCCACTTTCCAATCCATTAAATTGAATTCCACATTCCACTACATTCCATTCCCCTTTCCATTCCACATTCCATTGCACATTCCATTCCATATTCCATTCCATTCCATTCCATCTGACACTTCTTTCCATTCCTTTCCACATTCCATTCCATTCCATATTCCATTCCATTCCATTCCACATTCCATTTCACAATCCACTTCGTTCCATTCCATTCCATATTCCACTCCATTCCATTTCACATTCCATTCCATATTGCATTCCATTCCACCTTCCACTTCATTCCATTCCATTCCACCTTACATTATAATTCATTTCAATTTCCATTCCATTCCATTGAATTCCATTCCACATTCCATTCCACATTCCATTCCATTGCATTCCACATTCCATTCCACGGTCCATTCCATGTTCCATTCCACAATCCTTTCCGCTTTCCATTCCACGTTCTATTCCATGATCCATTACAAATTCCATTCCATTCCATTCCACATTCCATTCCATTCCTTTGCACATTCCATTCCACATTCCATTGCATTCAATTCCACATTCCATTCCTTTCCATTCCATTCCACATTCGTTTCCAATCCATTCCACCTTCCATTCCGCATTCCCTTCTATTCCATTCCATTCCATTCCATTCCATTCCAATCCATTGCATTCCACATTGCATTCCATTTCATTCCATTCCAAATTCCATTCCATTCCATTCCATATTCCATTCCAATCCATTCCATTCCACATTCCATTCCGTTCCATACCACATTCCTCTCCAAATTCCATTCCATTGCACATTCCATTCCGTTCCTTTCCATTCCAGTCCAAGCTCCTTTCAAATCCATTCCACATTCCATTCCATCCCATTCCACATTCCAGGCCATTCCATTCCACTTTCCTTTCCACATTCCACTCCATTCCATTGCACAATCCATTCCATTCCATTCCACATTGTATTCCATTCCGTTGCAGAATCCATTCTACTTTCCATTCCACATTCCATTCCATACGTTTCCACATTCGATTCCACATTCTATTCCACATTCCATTCCTCATTCCATTCCAAATTCCATTCCATTCCATTTCGCATTGCATTCCGCATTCCATTTTTAACCATTTTACAACCCATTCCACTTTAAAATCCATTCCATTACACATTTCATTGCATTCCATCCCGAATTTCATTCCATTCCTTTCCACTATCCTTTCCATTCCATTCCACATTCCATTCCATTCCATTCCACATTCCACTGCATTCCATTCCACATTTAATTGCATTCCTTTCCGCATTCCATTCCATTCCATTCCATTCCATTCCACATTCCATTGGATTCCATTCCACATTCAATTGCATTCCATTCCGCATTCCATTCCATTCCATTCTGCATTCCATTCCATTCCATTCAATTCCATTCCACATTCCATTCCATTCCATTTCTTTCCACTTTCCGTTTCATTTCATTACACATTCCAATCCTTTCCATTCCATTCCATTCCACATTCCATTCCATTCCATTCCACATTCCATTCCATTCCATTCCACTCCATTCCACAATCCATTCCACATTCCATTCCATTATATTCCATTCCGATCCACATTCCATTCCATATTCCATTCCATTCCACATTGCATTCCACATTCCATTCTTCCATCCATTCCACATTCCGCTACTTTCTCTTCCGTTGAACATTCTATTCCATTCTATTCCACATTCCATTCCACATCCCATTCCACATTGCATTCCACTTTCCATTCCATTCCTTTCCACATTCCATTCCACATTGCATTCCACTTTCCATTCCATTCAATTCCACATTCCATTCCACATTCCATTCCATTCCACATTCCACTCCATTCCATTCCATTCCACATACCACTCTATTTCATTCCACATTATATTCTCCATTCAACTCCACTTTCCACTTCATTCAATTCCACATTCTATTCCACATTCCATTCCAAATTTCATTCCATGACATTCCACATTGCAATCCATTCCATTCCATTCCATTCCACATATCCTTCCAAATTCCCTTCCATTCAATTCCACATTCCGTTCCTTTCCCTTGCATTCCATTCCATTCCATATTCCATTTCATTCCTTTCAATTCCGTTCCATTCCACATTCCATTCCACATTCCCGTCCATTTCATTCCACATTCCATTCCTTTCCATTCCATTTCATTCCATTCCTTATTCCATTCCATTCCACATTCAATTGCATTCCATTCCATTGAACGTTGCATTCCCTTCCATTCCATTCCAAATTGCATTCCATTCCATTCCACATTCCATTCCATTCCTTTCCACCTTCCTTTCCACATTGCCTTCCATTCCATTCCACATTGCATTTGTTTCTATTCCATTACATTCCATATTCCCATCCATTCCATTCCACATTCCATTCCAATCCATTTCAATCCGTTATATTGCATTAGATTCCTTTCCACATTCCTTTCCACTCCATTCCATTCCACATTGCATTCCATACCATTTCATTCCATATTCCATTCCATTCCATTCCGCATTCCATTCCTTTCCATTCCACTTTCCATTCCTTTCCTTTCCACATTCCTTTCCATTGCATACCATTCCACATTCCATTCCATTCCATTCCACATTCCATTCCATTTCATTCCACTTTCCATTCCGCATTCCTTTCCATTCCATTCCAAATTCCATTCCACATTCCTTTCCATTCCATTACAAATTGCATTCCACATTACTTTCCATTCCATTCCACTTTCCATTCCATTAAATTCCAGTCCACATTCCATTCTTTACATTCCACAATCCATTCCTTTCCGTTCCACTTTCCATTCCATTCCATTCCACATTCCATTCCATTTCATTCCACATTCCATTCCACATTCCATGCTACATCCATTCCACATTCCATTCAATTCCATTCCACTTTCCACTCCATTCCATTCCATTCCACCTTCCATTCCATTCCAATACATATACCTTTCCATTCCATTCCACATCACAATCCATTCCATTCCATTCCATTTCACATTCCATTTCATTCAATTATATGTACCATTCCACATATCATTCCCTCCCATTCCACATTGCATTATATTCCATTCCATTCCATTTCACATTGCATTCCACATTCCATTCCATTCCATTCCACGTTCCATTACTTTCTATTCCACATTCCATTTAACATTCCATCCCATTCCGTTTTACATTCCATTTCATTCCATTCCATTCCATTCCACATTCCATTCCATGGTCCATTCCACAATCCATTCCACGTTCCATTCTATTCGATTCCACATTCCTTTCCACATTAGATACCATTCCACATTCCATTCCATTCCATTGCAATCCATTCCACATTCCATTCCACATTCCATTCCATTCCATTCCACATTCCATTCCATTCCACATTATATTCCATATTCCATTCTACATTCCATTCCACATTCCACGCCATTCCATTCCATTCCACATTCCTTTCCTTTCCATTCCTCATTCCATTCCATTCCACATTCCTTTCCTTTCCATTCCTCATTCCATTCCATATTCCATTACATTCATTCCAAATTCCATTCCATCTTCCATTCCAGATTGAATTCCGTTGCATTCCACTTTCCATTCAACATTAAATTCCATTCCATTCCATTCTACATTCCATTCCAAATTCCATTCCATTCCTTTCCACATTCCTCTGCTTTCCATACCATTCCTCTTTCCACTCTTTTCCATTCCACATTCCATTCCTCATTCAACATCATTTCTATGCACGTTTCATTCCACATTCCATTCCACATTCTATTTCATTCCATTCCAAATACCATTCCATTCCATTCCTTTCCTTTCCATTCCATTCCATTCCACATTCCGTTCCACTCCATCTCACATTACATTCCACGTTCCATTCCACGTTCCCTTCCACTATCCTTTCCACGTTCCAATCCCAGTTCCATTCCACGTTTCATTCCATTCCATTCAACGTTCCATTCCACGTTCCATTTCACCCTCCATTCCACGTTGCATTCCATTCCATTCCTCTTTCCATTTCACATTCCATGCCATTCCTTTCCATTCCCCTTTGGATTCCATTCCTTTCCTCTTTCCATTCCACATTCCATTCCAACTTCCATTCCATTCCAACTTCCATTCCATTCCATTCCATTCCACATTCCATTAAACATTCCTGTCCTTTCCATTCCACTTTGCGTTGAACATTCCATTCCATTCTGCATTCCATTAAACATTCCTTTCCTTTCCATTCCACTTTCCATTCGACATTCCATTCCATTCCATTCCACTTTCCATTCTGCATTCCATTCCTTTCCATTCCATTCCACATTCCATGCCATTCCATTCCACATTGCATTCCACGTTCCATTCCATTCCATTCCACATTCCATTCCATTCGATTCCACATTTCATTCCACGTTCCATTCCATTCCATTCCATGTTCCATTCCACATTCCTTTCCATTCCATATTCCATTCCATGCCACTCCAGGTTCCATTCCAAACTCCATTCCATTCCATTTCACATTCCATTCCATTCCTTTCCAGGTTCCATTAAATTCCATTCCACTTTCCATTCGACATTGCATTCCATTCCATTCCACATTCCATTCCGCATTCCATTCCTTACCATTCCATTCCACTTTCCATTCCAAACTCCATTCCATTCCATTCCACATTCCATATTCCATTCCATATTCCCTTCCATTCCATATTCCATTCCATTCCATTCTACATTCTATTCCGTTCCTTTCTCTTCCATTCCACATTCCATTCCATTGCACTCCCCATTCCATTCCTTTCCATTCCACAATCCATTCGACATTCCATTCCGTTTCATACCACTTTCCATTCCGTTCCATTCCACCTTCCATTCCAGGTTCCACTCCACGTTCCATTCTATGTTGCATTCCACCTTCCATTCCAGGTTCCACTCCACGTTCCATTCTACGTTCCATTCCATTGCATTCCACGTTCCATTCCGTTGCATTCCACTTTCCATTCCATTCCATTCAACGTTCCATTCCATTCCATTCCATTCCACGTTCCATTCCTCATTTCATTCCACGTTCCATTCTACATTTCACACCTTTCCATTTCATGTTCCATTCCACATTTCTCACCATTCCATTTCATATTCCATTTCACATTCGTTTCCATTCCATTTCACATTCCATTCCGTATTCCATTCCACAATGCATTCCATTCTGTCGCATATTCCATTCTATTACATTTGAAATTCCATTCCATTCCTTTCCATTCCATTCCACATCCTTTTCCATTCCATTCCAAATTCCATACCATTCCATTCCATTCCACATTCCATTCCATTTCATTCCACGTTCCAGTCCACGTTCCATTCCACGTTCCATTACACATTCCATTTCACATTCCATTCTATTCCATACCATATTCCCTTCCACGATCCTTTCCTTTCCATTCCATCTTTGATTCCACATTCTATTCCATTCCATTCCATTTCACATTCCATTCCACATTCCCTTACCTTCCACTCCATTCCATTCCACATTCCATTCTGCATACCATTCCATTCCACATTCCCTTAAATTCCAACCCATTCCTGTCCACATTCCATTCCATGTTCCATTACTTTCCATGCCACTTTCTATTCCACATTCTATTCCATTCCATTCCTTTCCGTTTCACATTCAATTCCACATTCCCTTCCATTCCATTCCATTCCATTCCACATTCCATTCCACATTCCATTGCATTCCATTCCACATTCCACTCCCTTTCATTCCACATTCCACACCATTCCGAGTCAAATTCCATTCCACATTCCACTCCATTCCATTGCACATTCCATTGCACATTCCATTCCACATTCCTTTCCACATTTCATTCCATTCTTTTAAACATTCCACTCCGTTGCATTCCATTTCACATTCCATTCAATTCCATTGCACATTTCATTCATTCCTTTTCAAATTTCATTCCATTCCTTTCAATTCCATTCTATTGCACATTCCACTCCATTCAATTCCACATTCCATTCCTTTCCATTCAATTCCGCAATCCATTCCATTTCATTCCACATTCCATTCCGTTCCGTTCCCTTCCATTCCATTCCACTTTCCATTCCATTCCATTCCACATTCCATTACATTCCTTTCCACATTGCATTCCACATTGTGTTCCATTCCATTCCACATTCCATTCCATTCCATTCCACATTCCACTCTATTCCACTCTACATTCCACTCTATTCCACATTCCACTCTATTCCATTTCACATTCCATTCCATTCCATTACACATTTCACCCCATTCCATTCCATTCCACATTCCATTTCATTATATACCTCATTCCATTCCATTCCACATTCCATTCCACAGTCCATTCCATTCCATTCCACATTCCATTCCTTTCCATTCCACATTCCTTTCCACCTTCCATTCCACGTTCCATTCTATGATCCATTCCATTCCATTCCAAATTCCAGTCCTCATTCCATTCCATATCAGTCCACATTCCCGTCCACATTCCACTCTTTGCCATTCCAGATTCCATTCCATTCCATTCCACACTACACTGCATTAGATTCCAATTTCCATTCCACTTTCCACTCCATTGTATTCCGCATTCCATTCCATTGCATTCCACATTACATTCCATTTGATTCCACATTCCACTACATTCCATTCCCCTTTCCATTCCACATTCCATTGCACATTCCATACCACATTCTATTCCATTCCATTCCATCTGCCAATTCATTCCATTCCTTTCCACTTTCCATTCCATTCCATTCCATATTCCATTCCATTCCATTCCACATTCCACTCCATTCCATTCAACATTCCAGTTGAATTACACTACATTCAACATTGCATTCAACATTCCATTCCACTTTCGATTCTATTCCATTCCACATTCCATTTTACATTCCATTCCACATTCCATTCCATTCCATTTCACATTCCATTCCATTATATTCCACATTCCATTACATTACATTCCATGTTCCATTTCACGTGCCATTAAACATTACATTCCACTTTCTATACAATTTTCCTCTCCAATCCATTCCACATTGCATTCCACATTCCATTTCATTCCATTCCATTCCACATTTCATTCCATTCCACACCCCATTCACCTCCATTCCGCTCCACATTCCATTGCATTCCACATTCCATTCCAAATTCCATTCCTTTCCACATTCCATTCAACTTTCCATTCCATTCCTTTCCGTTCCACTTACCATTGCATTATATTTCATTGCACATATTAAAAAGCATTCCACATTCCATTTCATTCCGCTTTCCATTCCATTCCATTCCCCTCAATTCCATTCCACATTCCATTGCATTTCATTCCAGACAGCATTTCATTACTAATTCCATTCCAATCCATATTCCATTAAACATTATCTTCCTTTCCATTCAATTCCATTTGACATTCCATTCCATTCCATTCAATTCCACATACCATTCCATTCCATTCCACATTCAATTCCATTCCATTCCATTCCAAATTTGATTCCATTCCATTTCACTGGAATGTGGAAAGGATTGTGGAATGGAATGGAATGGAATGTGGAATGGAATGGAATGGAATGGAATCTGATGTGGAGTGGAATGGAATGAAATGTGGAGCAGAATGGAATGGAAACTGGTATGTAATTAAATGGAATGTGGAATGTAATTTAATGTAATATGGAATGGAATGTGGAATGAAATGGAATGGAATGTGGAATGAAATGGAATGGAATGTGGAATGGAATGTGGAATGGAATGTTGATTGGAACGTGGAAAGTTATGGAATGGAATGTGAAATGGAACAGAATGGAAAGGAATGGAATGTGGAATGGAAAGTGGAATGGAACGTTGAATGGAAAGTCCAAGGGAATTTGGAATTCAATGTAATGGATTGTTGAGTGGAATGGAATGGATTGGAATGGAAGGGAAAGTGGAATGCAATGCTATGGAATGGAATGGAATGTTTAATGGATTGTGCAATGGAATGCAATGGAAAATGGAATGGAATGTGGAATGGAATGGAATGTGGAATTGATTGGAATGTGGAATAGAATGGAATGCAATGTGGACTGGAATGGCATGGAATATAGAATGGAATTGAATGGAAATTGGAATGGAATGTAGAATGGAATGGAATGGATTGTAGAAAGGAATATGGAATGGAAGGTAGAATGGAATGTGGAATGGAATGGAATGGAATGGGAAATGCAACGTGGAATGGAACGTGGAATGGAAAGTGGCATGGAATGGAATGGACTGTGGAATGGAAGGGAAGGGAATGAGGAATGGAATGGAAGAGAATGTGGAATGGAATGGGAGGGAATGGAATGTGGAATGGAATGGAATTGAATGGAATGTGGAATGGAACGGTAAGGAATGTGTAATGGAATACGGAATGGAATGAGGAATGGATTGGAATGGAATGAGGAATGCAACATGGAAAGTAATGGAATGGAATTTAATGCAATGGAATATGTAACGGAATTCTACGGTATGTGGAATGGAATTAAATGGAATGTGGAATGGAATGGAATGGAATATGTAATGGAATTGAATGGAACGTGGAGCAGAATGGAATGGAACATGGAATGGAACATGGAATGGATCGTGGAATGGAATGGAATGCAATGAGGAATGGAATGCAATGGTATATGGAATGGAAAGGAAGGGAATGCTAAATGGAATTGAATAGAAGGGAATGTGGAATGGAAAGGAATTGAATGGAATGTGGAATGGAATGCAATGGAATGTGGAATATAATGGAATGGAACGTGGAATGGAATGGAGTGGAAAGTGGAACGGATAGTAATGGAATGTGGAATGGAATGGAATTGAATGTGGAACAGAAAGTGTAGTGGAACGTGGAATGGAACGCAATGGAAAGAGGAATGGAATGGAATGGAATGTGTAGTGGAATGGAATGGAATATGGAATGGAATGGAAAGGAATTGGAATGGAAAGGAATTGAAGGGAATGTGGAATGGAATGGAATGGAATCTGATGTGGAGTGGAATGGAATGAAATGTGGAGCAGAATGGAATGGAATGGAGTGTGGAATGGAATGGAATGTGTGTTGTAATGGAATGGAATGTGTAGAGGAAAGGAATGGAATGTGGAATGGAATGCAATGGAAAGGAATGTGAAATGGAATGGAATTGAATGTGTAATGGAATGGAATGGAATGCGGAATGAAATGTGGAATGGAACGTGGAGCGGAATGAAATGTGGAATTGAATGTGGAATGGAATGGAATGGAATGGAATGTGGAATGGAATGGAATGGAATGTGGCATGAAATGGAATGTTCACTGGATTGAGGAATGGAAAGGAATGGAATGTGGATTGGAATAGAATGGAATAGAACGTGGAATGGAATGGAAAATAATGCGAAACGGAAAGTGGAATGGAATGGAATGTGAAATGGAATGGAATGAAATGGAGTGTGGAATGGAATGAAATGTGCGTTGCAATGGAATGGAATCTGGAAAGGAATGGAATGGAATGTGGAATGGAATGGAATGGAATGGAATGTTGAATGGAATGGAATGAAAAGTGAAATGGAATCTGGAATGGAATGTGGAATGGAATGGAATGGAACGTTGAATGGAATGGAATGGAATGTGGAATGGAACGTGGCATGGAACCTGGAATGGCTCATGGAAGGGTATGAAATTGAACGTGGAATAGAAGGTAAAAGAATGTGGAATGCAATGGATTGGACTGTGGAATGGAATGGAATGGAACATGGTATGGAAATTGGCATGGAAAGTGGAATGGTAAGTGGAAGGGAATGGAATGGAATGTGGAATAGAATGGAATGAAACATAGAATGGAATGGAATGGAACATGGAATGGAACAGAAGTTGGAATGGAATTGAATGGAATATAAAATGGAATGGAATGGAATGTGGAATGGAATGGAATGGAACGCGGAATTGAGTGGAATTTAATGGGGAATGGAATGTGGAATGGAATGTGGAATGGAATGGAACAGAATGTGGAATTCAATGGAATGCAACAGGAATGGGATGTGGAATGGAATGTGGAATGGAAAGGAATTGAATGGAATGTGTAATGGAATGCGGACAGGAATGCAGAATGTAATGGAATAGAATGTGGAATAGAAAGGAATGGAATGTGGAATGGAACGTGTAATAGAATGTGGAATGGAATTTGGAAGAGAATTGAATGGAATATGGAATGGAAAGAGGAATGGAAAGGAATGGAATGTGGAATGGAATGTGGAATGGATTGTGGAATGCAATGTTAAAGAGAATGGAATGGATTCTGGAATGGAATGCGGAATGGTATGTGGAGTGGAAAATTGAATGGATGGAATGGAACGTGGAAAGGAAAGCGGAATGGAATGGAATGGAATATGGAATGGAAAGTGGAATGCAATATATAGGAAGGCGGAAAGCAACGTGGAATGGAATGGAATGGAAAGTTGAATGGAACATGGAATGGAATGGAATGGAACGTGGAATGGAATTTGGAATGGAACGTGGCCTGGAATGGAATGGAATGGATTTTGTAATGGAATGAAATGGAATGGAATGGAACGTGGAACTCAATGGAATGGAATGTGGAATGGAATGGAAAGAATGAAATGGAAATTGTAAAGGAATGGAGTGAAATGTGCAATGGAATGGAGTGGAATGGAATTTGTAATGGAAAGGAATGGATTGAAATGTGGAATAGAATACAAAGGAATGGTATGTGGAATGGAAGGGAATGGAAAGTGGAATGGAATCTGGAATGCAATGGAATGGAAGGGAATGGAATGTGGAATGGAATGTGTAATGCAATGGAATGGAATGTAGAATGGAATGTGGAATGGTAGGTGGAATGGAATGGAAAGGAATGTGGAATGCAATGTAGAATGGAATGTGGAAATGAATGCAATGGAATGTGGAATGGAAAGCGGAATGGAATGGAAAGTGGAACGGAATGGAATGAAATGTGGAATGGTATGAGGAATGGAGTGGAATGGAATAGAATGTGAAATGGAATGAGGAATGGAATGAGGTATGACATGTGGAATGAAATGTGGAGTGGAATGTGGAATGGAGTGGAATGGAATTTAATGTGCAATGGAATGTGGAATGCAACGTGGAATGGAATGGAATGGAATGTGGAATGGAATGAAATGAAATGTGGAATGGAATGTGGAATGCAATGCAAAGGAAAGTGGAACAGAACGGAAAAGAATGGGGAAAAGAATGTGGAATAGAATGCAAAAGAATGTGAAATTGAATGTGGAATAGAATGTGGATTGGAATGTGGGATGGAATGGAATGGAATGGAATGTGTAATGGAATGTTGAATGCAATAGAATGGAGTGAGGAATGGAATGTGGAATGAAATGTAGGATGGAATGTGGAGTGGAGTGGAATGTAATGGAATGCGGAATGGAATGTGGAAAGGAATGAAGAACGGAAAGCGGAATGGAATGTGGAAAGGAATGAAGAACAGAAAGTGAAATGGAATGTGGAATGTAAAGGAAAGCAATGTGGAATGCATTGTGGAATTGAAGGTGGAAAGGATTGTAATGTAATGTGGAATGGAATGTGGAATGGAATGGAATGGAACACGGAACGGAACATGGAATGGAACATGGAATAGAATGTGGAATGAAACGTGGAAAAGAATGGGCAATGGAATGTGGAATGTAACGTGGAATGTAATGTGGAATAGAAAGTGGAATGGAGTGGAATGGAATGTGGAATCGAATGTGAAATGGAATGTGGAATGGAACGTGGAATGAAATGGAATGAAACGTGGAATGCAATGGCATGGAACGTAGAATGGAATGTGGAATGGAATGTGGAATAGAACGTGGAATGGAACGTGGAACAGAATGGAATGTAATGAGGAATGGAATGTTTAAGGGATTGGAATGGATTGCGGAATGGAACGTGGAATGGAATGCCTAACGGAACACAATGGAACGTTGAATTAAATGGAATGGAATGTGGAATATAATGTGAATTGGAATGTAATGCAATTTGGAATGGAATGTTAAATGTAATGGTATGGGATGGGGAATGGAATGTGGAATGGAATGTAATGAAATGCTGTATGGAATGTGTAAAGGAATGTGTAACGGAATGTGGAATGGAACGGAATGGAATGTGGAATGGAATGTGAAATTCAACGTGGAATGGAATGGAATGGAAAGTGGAATGGAATGGTATGCAATGTGAAATGTAACTTGTAATGGAATGGAATGGAATGTGGAATGGAATGGTATGGAGTTTGGAATGGAAAGGAATGGAATGTGTATTGGAATGGTATGGAATTTGGAATGGAAAGGAATGAAATGTGGAATGAAATGAGGAATGGAGTGGAAAGGAATGGAAAGTGGAATGGAATGTGGAATGGAATGAGGAATGGAATGTGGAATGGAATGTGGAATTGAATGTGGAATGGAATGCGGAATGGAATGCGGAATCGAATGTGGAAAGCAATTTGGAATGCAATGTGGAATGGAATAGAATGGAATGTGCATTGGAACGTGGAATGGAAAGGAATCTAACGTGGAATGGGACGTGAAATTGACTGTGGAATGGAATGTGGAATAGAATGTGGATTGGAAGGTGGAATGGAATTTAATGGAATGTAATGTGGAATGGAATGTGAAATGGAATGGAATGGAATGTGGAGTGGAATGAAATGGAATGTGGAATGGAATGTGGAATAGAATGTGGATTATAATGTGGAATGGAATGGATTGGAATGGAATAGAATGTGGAATGTAATGTGGAATGGAATGGAACAGAATTAGGAATGCAATGTGGAATGAAATGTGGAATGGAATGTGGAATGGAGAGGAATGGAATGTGGAATGGTATGACAAATGGAATGTGGAATGGAATATGGAATTGAATGTGGAATGGAATGTGGAAAGCAATGTGGAATGGAATGTGGAATGGAATGGAACGGAATGTGTAAAGTCACGTGGAATGCAAAGGAATGGAATGAGGAATGGAACGTGAAATGTAATCGGGAATGGAAGGAGGAATGCAAAGCACAATGGAAAGTGGAATGGAAAGTGGAATTGAATGGAATGGAAAGTGGAATATAACGTGGAATGGAAAGTGGAATTGAACATGGAATGCAATGGAATGGAATGTGAAATGGAATGTGGAATGAATGTGGAATGGAAAGTGGAATGGAACGTGGAATGGAATGGAATGCAATGTGGAATGAAATGTGGAATGGAACGTGGAATGGAATTGAACGGAATGTGGAATGGAATGGAATGGAAAGTGGAATAGAATGTGGAATGCAATGGAATTGATTCCAGAATGGAATGGAATGTTATGGTATGGAATGTCGAATGGAATGCAATGGAACATGGAATGAAATGAGGAATGGAACGTGGAATGCAATGTTGAATGGAATGGAATGGAATGTGGAATGGAAGGGAATTGAATGTGGAATGGAATGGAATGGAATGGAGTGGAATTGAATGGAATGTGGAATGGAATGGAATGGAACTTGGAAGAGAAAGTAATGGGATGTGGAAAGGAAAGGAATGGTATTGATGTGGAATGGAATGGAATGGAAAGGAAAGGAATGTGGAAATGAAAGGAAATGGAAGTGGCACGGTATGGAATGGAATGTGGAGTTTAACGGAATGAAAAGGAATGTGGAATGGAAAGGAATGGAATGTAACGGAAGGTGGTACGGAATGTGAAATAGAATGTGGAATGGATCCTGGAATGGAATGGAATGGAATGTATAATGCAATGGAAAGTAATGTGAAATGGAAGGTGGAACGGAATGGAATGGAATGTGAAGTGGAACATGGACAAAGATCGTGGAATGGAATGTAATGGAACATGGAGTGGAACGTTGAAAGGATCTTGGAATGGAACACAGAATGGAAAGTGGAACGGAATGTGGAATACAATGGGCTGGAATGTGGAATGGAATTGAGTGGAATGTGGTATGGAATGTGGAATGGAATGGAATGGAATATGGAATGGAGTCTGGAATAGAATGTGGAATGGAATGTGGAAAGGAATGGAAAGGAATGGAGAGTGGAATGGAATAGAATGGAATGTGGAATGGAATGAAATTGAATGTGGAAATGAATGGAATGGAATGCGGAATGGAAAGGAATGGAAAGTGTAATGGGATGTGGAATGGAACAAGGAATGTGACGTGCAATGGAGAGTGGAATGGAACGCGGAGTTGAATGGAATGGAACGGAATGTTGAATGGAATGCAATCGAATGTGAGAAGGAATGGAATGGAGTGGAATATGTAATGGAATGGAATGGAATGGAATGGAATGTGTAATGCAATGGAATGGAATGTGGAATGGAAAGGAATGTGGAATGCAATGGAATGCAATATGGAATGGAATGCAATGGAATGTGGAACGGAATGGAATGGAATGGATTTCAATGTGGAATGGAATGGAATGGAACGTGGAATGGAATGTGGAATGGAATGTGGAATTGATTGTGTAATGGAATGGAATGGAATGTGGAACAGAGTGGAATGGAATGGAATGTGGAATGGAATGTGTAAAGGAATGTAGAATGGAATGGAATGGAATGTGGAAAGGAATGGTATGTAATGTGTAATGGAATGTAATGTGGAAAGAATGGAATGTAATGTGTAATGGAATGGAATGAAATGGAATGGACAGTGAAATAGAATGTGGAAAGGAATGTGAAAAAGAATGTGCAATGGAATGTGGTACGGATTGAAATGGAACGTGGAAAGGAATCGAATGGGACATGGAATGGAATGGAAAGGAACGTGGAATGCAACATAGAATGGAATATGGAATGGGACGTGGAATGAAAAGTTGAAGGGAATGTGTAATGGACTGGAATGGAATGCAGTGTGAAAGGTGGAATGGAATGCAAACGAATGAGAATGAAATGTGGAATGGAAAGGAATGGAATGTGGAATGGAATGAATTGGAATACGGAACGGAATGTGGAATGGAATATGGAATGGAATGGAATGGAATGAGGAATGGAATGTGGAATGGAATGGAAAGGAACGTGGAATGGAAAGGAATGGATTGAGGAATGGAAAGCAATGAAATATGGAATGGAATTGAATGGAAATCAATTTGGAAAGGAATGGAATGGAATGGATTGGAATATGGAACGGAATGTGGAATGGAATGTGGAATGGAACGGAATGGAATGAGGAATGGAATGTGGAATGGCAAGTGGAATGGAATTTCGAATTGAATGGAATGGAATGTGGAATAAAACATGGAATGAAATTGAATGGAACGTGGAATGGAAAGTGGAATGGAATGTGTAATTGAATGTGGAATGGAATTTCGAATTGAATGGAATGGAATGTGGAATAAAACATGGAATGAAATTGAATGGAACGTGGAATGGAAAGTGGAATGGAATGTGTAATTGAATGTGGAATGAAATGTGGAAAGGAATTGAATGGAATGTGGAATGGAATGTGGAATTGAGTGTGGAATGGAATCTAATGGAATGTGGAATTTAATGTGGAATAGAATTTAACGGAATGTAGAATGGAAAGTGTAATGAAATGTGGTACCCATTATAGAATGGAATGTGTAATGGAACGGATTGGAATGTGGCATGCAATGTGGAATGAAGTGTGGAATGGAACTTGGAATGGAATGCAATGGAATGTGGAATGGAATGTGGAATGGAATGGAATTGAACTTGGAATGCAATGTGGAATGGAACATGGAATGTAATGGAATGGAACGTGGAATGGAATGTGGAATGCAACTTTGAATGGAATGGAATAGAATGCAGAATGGAACGTGAAATGGTATGTAAAGGAAAGTGGAATGTACAGGGGAATGCAACCTGGAATGGAATGTTAAATTGAACGTGGGATAGAATGTGGAATGGAAAGTGTTATGGAATGGAATTGAATCTGGAATGGAATGTGGATTTGAGTGTGGAATGGAACTTGGGATACAATGTGGAATGGAATGTGGAATAGAATGTGAATGGAATGTGGAATGCAGTGTGGAAAGCAATGTGGAACTGAGTGTGGAATGGAACGTGGAATGTAATGGAATTGAGTGTGGAATGGAACGTGTAATGGAATGGAATGGAATATGGAATGGAATGTCGAATGGAATGGAAAGGAATGGAATGGAATGGAATGTGGAACAGAATTTAATTGAAAGTGGAATGGAACGTGGAATGGAATGGAATGGAATGGAATGGACTGTGGAATGGAATGTGGAATGGAATGGAATGGAATGCAAGGGAATGTGGACTGGAACTTGGAATGGAATGTGGAATGGAACGCAAAATGGAATGGAATTGAACTTGGAATATAAATTAGAATAGAACGTGTAATGGAATGTGGAATTGAACGTGGGATGGAATATGGAATGGTATGTGGAATGGAATGGAATGGAATGTGGAACGGAATGTGGAATTGAGTGTGGAATGGAACGTGGAATGGAATGGAATGAATCGTGGAATGGAATATGGAATCGAATGTGGAATGGTACCTAGAATGGAACGTGGAATGGAAAGGAATGGAATGTGGAATGGAATGTGGATTGGAATGGAACGGGATGTGGAACGAAATGTGAAATGGAAAGTATAATGGAATGGAATGGAATGTGGAAAAGAATGGAACGAAATGTGGAATGGGATGTGGACAGGAATGGAATAGAATGTGGAATGGAAGGTGGAAAGGTTCCTAGAATGGAACGTGAAATGGAAAGGAATGAATGTGAAATGGAATGTGTAATGGAATGGAATGGAATGGAATGGAATGTGGAATGGAATGTGGAATGGAAAGTGGAATGGAATGGAATGGAATGTCAAATGGAACATGGAATGCAATGGATTGGAAAGTGGAATAGAAAGTAGAATGGAATGTGGAATGTAACGTGGAATGTAATGGAATGGAAAGTGGAATGGAACGTGGAATGAAATGGAATGGAACATGGAAGGGAATGTGGAATGGAATATGCAATGGAATCGAACGACAAGTGGAATGAAATGTGGAGTGGAATGTGTAATGGAATGGAATGGAATGTGGAAAGGAATGGAATATAATATGTAATGAGATGTGGAATGGAATGGAATGCAATGTGGAATGGAATGTGGAATGGAATGGAATGGAATGGAATGTGTAATGGAAAGTGGAATGGAATGGAATGTGGAATGGAATGGAATGGAAAGTGGAATGGAAATAATTGGAATGGAAAGTGGAATGCAACATGGAATGAAATGAGGAATGGAGCGTGGAATGGAAAGGGGAATGAAATGTGGAATGGAACACGGAATGGAATGGAATGGAATAGAATGTGGAACGGAATGCGGAATGGAATGTGGAATGGAACGTGGAATGGAACGTGGAAAGGAATGGAATGGATCTTCGAATGGAACATGGAATGGCATGGGGAATGGAACGTGGAATAGAATGTGGAATGGAAAGGAATGGAATGTGGAATAGAATGTGCATTGGAATGGAAAGGAAACCGGAATGGAATGGAATGCAATGGTGTGGAATGTGGAATGGAATGGAATGGAACGTGGAATGGAACGTGGAATGGAAAGTAGAATGGAATGTGGAATGGAAAGTAATGGAATGTGGAATGGAAGGGAATGGAATGTGGAATGGGAGGTGGAATGGAATGGAATGGAATGGGATGGAATGGAATGTGGAAGCAAATGGAATTGAATGTGGAATGGAAAGGAACGGAATGTGAAATGGAATGGAATTTCATGGAATGTGGAATGGAAAGGAATGGAATGTGCAATGGAATGGATAGTGCAATGGAATGGAATATGGATTGGAATGTCTTTCGAAAGTGGAATGCAATGGAATGGAATGGAACGGAATGTGAAATGGAAAGCGGAATAGAATGTGTAATGGAATAAAATGGAATGAGGAATGGAATGAAATGGAAAGTTGAATAGCATGGAATGGAACGTGCATGGGAATTGAATGGAACGTGGAATGGAACGTGAAATGTAACGAGGAAAGGAATGGAATGGAACACGGAATGGAGTGGAATGGAATGTTAAATGGAATGTGGAATGGAATGGATTGGAATGTGGAATGGAATGTGGAATGGAATGGAATGGAAATTGGAAGGCAATATTGAAGGGAATGTGGAATGGAATGGAATGGAATATACAAAGGAATGTGGAATGGAATGTGCAATGGAATGGAATGCAACGTGGAATGTATTGGACTGGAATGTGGAAAGGAACGCAGAATGGAATGGAATGTATAATGGAATGGAACGTGGAATGCATCATGGAATGGAACGTGGAATGGAATATGGAATGCAACGTGAAATGAAATTGAATGGAACGTGGAATGTAATGGAATGGAAAGTGCAAAGGAAAGTGGAATGGAATGTGGAATGGAACGTGGAATAGAACGTAGAAATGAATGGAATGGAATGTGGAATGGAAAATGCAATGGAATGGAATGGCGTGTGTAATGGAATCTGCAATGCAACGTGGAATGGAATGAAATGGAATGTGGAATGTTATGTGGAATGGAATGTAACAGAATGTGTTATGGATTGTTGAATGGACTGTGGAATGGAATGTGGAATGGAATGTGGAATGGAATGCAAAGGAATGTGGAAAGGAATGTGGAATGGAATTTGGAATGGAATGTGGAAAGGAACAAAATGCAATGTGGAACAGAATGTGGAATGGAATGTGCAAAGGAACGTGGAATTGAATGCAATGGAACGTGGAATGGAACGTGTAGCGGAATGGAATGGAACGTTGAATGGAACGTGGAATGGAACGTGGAATGGAACGTGAAATGGAAAGTGGAATAGAACGTTGAATGCAATGGGCAATGGAATGTGGAATGGAAAGTGGGATGGAATGTGGAATGGAAAGTGGAATGGAACGGATTGAAATCTGGAATGGAATGTGGAATTGAGTGTGGAATGGAACGTGGAATGCAACGTGGAATGCATTGTGGAACTGAACGTGGGATGGAATGCTTAATGGATTGTGGAATGCAACGGATTGGAATGTGGAATGGAATTTGGAATTGAGTGTGCAATAGAATGTGGAATGTAATGGAATGGAATGTGGAATGGAACGTGGAATGGAATGGAATGGAATGGAATGTGTAATGGAATGGAATGGAATGTGGAATGGAAAGTGGAATGGAATGGAATGGAATGTAATGGAATGTGTAATGGAATGGAATGGAATGTGGAATGGAAAGTGGAATGGAATGGAATGAAATGTGGAATGAAATGTGGATTGGAATGCAATGGAATGTGGAATGGAATGGAATGGAAAGTGGAGCAGAATTTAATGGAAAGTACAATGGAAAATGGAATGGAATGGAATGGAATGGAGTGGAATGTGGAATGGAATGTGGAATGGAATGGAATGGAATGCAATGGAATGTGGAATGGAACGTGGAATGAATTGTGGAATGGAACGTGAAATAGTATGGAAATGATCGTGGATTGTAACGCAGAATGGAACGCAGAATGGAATATGGAATGGAATTTGGAATGGAACGTAATTGAATGTGGAATGGAATGTGGAAATGAGAGTGGAATGGAAAGTGGAATGTAATGGAATGGAATGTGGAATGGGACGTGGAATGGAATAGAATGGAATGTGGAATGGAAAGTGCAATAGAATGGAATGGAATGGAATCCAATTTGGAGTGGAATGTGGAATGGTGTGTGGAATGGAATTTGGAATGGGACTTGGAATGGAATGTGGAATGGAGTGCAATGAAATGTGGAATGAAATATGTATTGGAATGGAATGGGTTGTGGAATAGACTGGAATGGAATGTGGAATGGAACGTGGAATGAAATGGAAAGGAAAGTGGAATGGAATCTGGAATGGAATGTGGAATGGAACGTGGAATGAAATGGAAAGGAAAGTGGAATGGAATCTGGAATGGAATGTGGAATGGAACCTGGAAAGGAACGTGGAATGGAACGGAATGGAATGTGCAATGGAATGTGGAACGGAATGGAATGGGTTGTGGAATGAAATGAGGAATGTAATTTGAATGCTATGTGTAACGGAATAGAATGGAATGTGCAAAGGAATGTAATGTAATGTGCAATGGGATGTGGAATCGAATGGAACGCAATGTGGAATGGGATGTGGAATGGAATGGAACGCAATGTGGAATGGAAAGTGCAATGGAATGGAATGGAATATGTAATGGAAAGTGGAATGCAATGGTACGGAATGTCGAAAGGAAAGTAGAATGGAATGGAATGGAAAGTGGAATGGAAATTGGAAAGGATCGTGGAATGGAACATGGAATGGAATGTGGAATTGAGTGTGGAATGGAAAGTGAAATGGAAAGTGGAATGGAACGTGTAATGGAATGGAATGGAATTGAATGTGGAACGAAATGTTGAATGGAACGTGGAATGGAAGGTGGAATGGAATGTGGAATGGAAAGGAATGGAATGTGGAATAGAATGTGGTTTGGAATGGAATGGAAAACGAAAAGCAAAAGTATGGAATGTGGAATGGAAAGGAATGGAACGTGGAATGGAACGTGGAATGGAAGGTGGAATTGAAAGTGGGATGGAATATGGAATGGAATGGAATATGCAATGGAAGGGAATGGAATGTCGAATGCAATGTGGAATGGAATTTGGAATGGAATGTGGAATGGTAGAGAATGCATTGTGGAATGCAATGTGGAATGGAACGTGCAAAGGAAAGTGGAATTGAACGGAATGGAACACGGAAAGGAACATAGAGTGGAACGGAATGGAACTTTGAATGGAACATGGCAGGCAACATGGAATGGAACGTGGAATGGAATGTGGAATGCAATGCGCAATGGAATGTGGAATGGATCGTGGATTGGAATGGAATGGAAACAGGAATGGGACAAGGAATGAAATGTAATGGAAGGTGGAATGGAATCTAGACTGGAATGTGGAATGGATCATGGAATGGAAAGCAATGGAATGTGGAACTGAATGTGGAATGCAATGTGGAATGGAATGTTTAATGGAATGGAATGGAATGCGGAATGGAATGGAATGTGGAATGCAATGGAATGTGGAATGGTATGGAATGGAATCTGGAATGAAATGGAATGCAATGTGGAAAGGAATGTGGAATGCAATACAGCGGAATGTGGAATAAATTGTGGAAAAGAAAGTAATGGAAAGGAATGTGGAAAGGAATGTGGAATGGAATGAGGAATGGAATGTGGAATGGAATGGAATGGAATGTGGAATGGAATGTGGAATGGAATGAGGAATGGAATGTGGAATGGAATGGAATGGAATGTGGAATGGAATGTGGAATGGAATGGAATGGAATGTGGATTGGAATGGAATGGAATGTGGAATGGAATGGAATGTGGATTTGAATGGAATGGAATGTGGAATGGAATGGAATGTGAAATGGAAAGGAATGGAACGTGGAATAGAATGCGCAATGGAATGTGCAACGGAATGTGGAATGGAAGTTAATGGAATGGAATGAAATGTGGAATGGAAAGAAATGGAATGTGGAGTGGAATGGAATGGTATGGAATGTGGAATGGAATGGAATGTGCAATGGAAACGAATGGAAAATAGAACAGAATGTGAAATGGAATGTTCAATGGAATGTGAAATGGAAAGGAATGGAATGTGGAATAGAACGGAATGGAATGGAATGGAATGCGTAATGGAGTGGAATGGAATATGGAATGCAATGGAATGGAATGGAATGGGAAACTGAATGGAGTAAAATGTGGAATGGTATGCAATCGAATGTAGAATGGAAAGGAATGGATTGTGGATTGGAATGGAATGGTATGGAATGTGGATTGGAATGGAATGGAATGTGGAATGGAATGTAGAATGGAATGATAAATTCAATGGAAAGAATGTGGAATGTAATGTGTAATGGTATGGATTTGAATAAGGACTGGAATGTGGAATGGAATGGAACGGAATGTGGAATGAATTGGAGTTTAAAGTGCAATTCAATGGAATGGAATGGAAAGTGGAATGGAATGGAAAGGAAAGCAATCTGGAATGGATTAGAAAGGATTGTGGAATGCAAGGGAATGTAATAAGGAATGGAATGGAATAGAATGTGGAATAGAATGGAATGGAATGGAATGCAATGGATAGGATTGGGGAATGGAATGAAAATCAATGTGGAATTGAATGGAATAGAATGTTGAATGGAATTTGGAACGGAATGGCATGGAATGTGGATTGCAATGTGGAATGGAATTGAATGAAATGGAATGTGGAATGGAATGGAACATAATCGAATATGGAACCGAATGGAATTGAATGTGGTACGGAATGGAATGGAAAGCAGAAGGTAATGGAATGGATTGGATTGAAATGTGGAATGGAATGTGGAATTGAATGTGTAATGGAACGTGGAATGCAAAGGAATGGAATGTGGAATGGAACATGGAATGGAATGGAGTGGAACGTAGAATGGAATGTGGAATGGAACTTGGAATGGAACGTGGAATGGAATGGAACGTGGAATGGAATGTGGAATGGAACGTGGAATGGAATGGAATGGAATGTGAAATGGAATGGGGAATGGAATTGAATGGAATATGGAATGGAATGTGGAATGAAATGGAATGGAATGTGGAATGGAATTGAATGGAATGTGAAATGTAATTTGGAATGGAATGTGAAATGTAATTTGGAATGGAATGTGAAATGGAATGTGGAATGGAATGGAATAGAATGGAATGTGGAATGGAATTCAATGGAATGTAGAATGGCATAAGGAATGGAATGGAATGGAATGTGGAATGCAATATGGAATGGAATGTAATGGAAAGTGGAATGAATGTGGAATGCAATGTGGAATTGAATGGATTGGAATGTGGAATGGATTGTGGAATGGAATGGAATAGAATGGAACAGAATTTTTAACGGCATGTGGAAAGGAATGTGGAAAGGAATGTGGAATGGAAAAGAATAGAATGTGGAATGGAATGTGGAATTCAATGTGGAATGGAATGTGAAATGCAAAGAAATGGAATGTGGAATGAAACGTGGAATGGAATGGAAAGGAACATGGAATGGAATGGAATGGAACGATGAATGGAATGTTAAATGGAATGTGGAATGGAAAGTGGAAAGGAAAGTGGAAGGGATTGGAATGGAACGTGGAATTTAATGTGGAATGGAATGGAATGGAATGTTGAATGTAGTGGAATGGAATGTGCAATGGAATGTGGAATGGAATATGGAATGGAATGCCAAGGATTGTGACATGGAATTTGGAATGTAAAGTGGAATATAATGTGGAATAGAATGGAATGGAATATGGAATGCAATGTGAAATGGAATGTGCAATGCAATGGAACAGAATGTGGAATGGAATGAAATGGAAAGTGGAATGGAATGGAATGGAATGGAATGTGGAAAGGAATGGAAAGGAATATGGAATGGAAATGAATGGAATGTGCAACGGAATGGAATGTAATGTGGAATGGAATTGAAAGGACTGTGGGTTGAAATTGAAAGGAATGTGGAATTGAATTGAAAGTAATTGAATGTGGAATGGAATTTGGAATGGAATGGAATGGAATGTGGAATGAATTGTGGAATGGAATAGAAAGGAATGGAAAGTAATTTTTAATGAAATGGAATGGAATGGAATGTTGAATGGAATGTAATGGAATGAGGAATTTAATGGACTTGAATGTGGAATGGAATGGAATGGAACATGGAATGCAATGTGTAATGAAATGTGGAATGGAATGTGGAGTGGAATTTAATGGAATGTGAAATGGAATGGAATGGAAAGGAATGAAGAATGGAATGTGGAATGGAATGGAATGGAAAGGAATGAAGAATGGAATGTGGAATGGAATGGAATTGAAAGGAATGAAGAATGGAGTGTGGAATGGAATGGAATGTGAAATTCAACGGAATGGAATGGAATGTGGAAGTGAATGGAATGGAATTTGGAATTGAATGGAATTGAAAGTGGAATGGAATGGAATGGAACTTGGAATGGAATGTGGAATGGAATGTGGAATGGAATATGGAATGGAATGGAATGGAATGTGTAATTGAATGGAATGGAAAGGAATGTTGAAGAGAATGGAAAGTAATTGAATGCAATGGAAAGTGGAATGAAATGGAATGGAAGGCAATGTGGAATGGAAAGTGGAATGGAATGGAGTGGAAGGAGAAATGGGATGAGGAATGGAATGGAATGTGGAATGGAATGGAATGGAATATGGAATGGAATGTGGAAGGTAACTTGGAATGGAATGGAATGGAAAGTGGAATGGAATGTGGAATGTAACATGGAACTGAAAGTGGAATGGAATCTAACGGAATGTGAAATGGAATGGGGAATGGAATTGAATGGAATATGGAATGGAATGTGGAATGGAATAGAATGGAATGTGGAATGGAATTTGGAATGGAATGTGCAACGGAATGTGGAATGGATTGTGGAATGCAATGTGGAATGCAACGGAATGGAATGTAGAATGGAATGGGGAATTCTATGTGGAATTCAACGTGGAATGGAAAGGAATGGAATGTGGAATGGAAAGTAGAGTGGAACGGAATGGAATGTAGAATGGAATGTGGTATGGAACGTGGTATGGAACGTGGAATGGAATGTGGGATGGAACGTGGAATGGAAAGTGGAGTGCATTGGAATGGAACGTGGAATGGAATGTGGAATGGAATGGAATGGAATGTGGAATGGAACAGAAAGGAATGTTCAATGGAATTTGGAATCGATTGTGGAATGGAACAGAATGGATTGTGGCATGGAATTTGGAATCAAATGTGGAATATAATTTGGAATGGAATGGAATGGAATGTGGAATGGAATGTGAAATGGAATGTGGAAAGGAACGGAACAGATAGTGGAATAGAGTTGAATGGAATGGGGAAAGGATTGGAATGGAATGGAATGTGGAATGTAATGGAATGGAAAGTGGAATGGAGTGTGGAATGGATTATGGAATTGAATGGAATGGAATGTGGAATGGAATGGAACGGAATTTGGAAAGGAATGGAATGGAATGTGGAATGGAATTCAAAGGAATGTGGAATGAATTTGAAAGGAATGGAATGGAATGTGGAATGGAATTTGGAATGGAATGTGGAATGGATTGTGCAATGGAATGGAATGTGGAATGGATTGTGGAATGGAATGGAAAGGAATGGAATGTGGAATGAAATGGAATGGTATGTGGAATGCAATGGAATGGAATGTGGAATTGACTAGAATTGAATGTGTAATGTAAAGGACTGGAATGTGGAATGGCATGTGGAATGGAATGTGGAATGGAATGTGGAATGGAATGGAATCGAATGGAATGTAGAAAGGAATGGAATGGAATGGAATGAAGAATGAATTGTGGAAAGGAATGTGCAATGGAATGGAATGTAGGATTCAGGGGAATGGAATGGAATATGGAATGGAATGAAATGGAATTTGGAATTGATTGGAATTGAATGTGGAATGGAAAGCAAAGGAAAGTGGAATGGAATGGAATGGAATGTGGAATGGAATTGAAATGAATGTGGAAAGAAATTGAATGGAATGGAATGGAATGTGGAATGTAATTTGGAATGGAATGGAATTGATGGTGGAATGGATTGTGGAATGGAAAGGAAAGGAATGGAATGTGGAATGAAATGGAATGGAATGTGGAATGGAATGGAATGGAATGTGGAATGGAAGGGAATGGAATGTGGAATTGACTAGCATTGAATGTGTAATGTAATGGAACGGAAGGTGGAATGGCATGTGGAATGGAATGTGGAATGGAATGTGGAATGGAATGGAATGGAGTTTAGAATGGAATGGATTGGATTGGAATGAAGAATGGAATGTGGAAAGGAATGTGGAATGGAATGGAATGTAGAATTCAGTGGAATGGAATGAAATATGGAATGGAATGAAATGGAATTTGGAATTGAATGGAATTGAATGTGGAATGGAATGGAATGGAAAGTGGAATGGATTGTGGAATGGAATGTTGAAAGGAATGTGGAATGGAATACGGAATGGAATGGAATGAAATGTGGAATGGAATGGAATAGAATGGAATGTGGAAATGATTGTGGAATGGAATTGAATGGAAGGGAATGTGGAATGGAAAGTGGAATGCAATGGAGTGGAATGAGAAATGGAATGTTGAATGAAATGGAATGTGGAATGGAATTGAATGGAAAGGAATGAGGAATGGAATGGAATGGAGTGGAATATGGAATGGAATGTGGAATGGAATGAATGGATTGTGGAATGGAATGGAATGTATCGTGGAATGGAACAGGGAATGGCACGTGGAAAGCAATGGAAAGGAATGTCTAATGGAATATGGAATGGAATTGAATGGAATGTGGTTTGGAATGATAAATTGAATGGATTGGAATGTGGAATGGAATGTGGAACTGAATGGATTGGAATGTGGAATGGAAAGTGCAATGGAAATTAATGGAATGTGGATTGGAAAGGAATTGAATGTAGAATGGAATGGAATGGAATGTAATGCGGAATGGCATGGAATGGAACGTGGAACAGAATGGATTGGAGCTTGGAATGAAAAGTGGAATGGAATGTAATGGAATGTGTATTGGAAGGGAATTGAATATGGAATGGAATGGAATGGAATGGAAAACAGAATGGCATGGAATGGAATGTGGAATGCAATGGAATGGAATCTAAAGTGGAATAAAATGGAATGTAATGTGGAATGGAATGTGGAACGGAATTGCATGGAATGGAAAGAGGAATAGAATGCAATGGAATGTGGAATGGAATCGAATGGAATATGGAATGGAATGGAATGAAATGTGGAATGGAATGTGGAATGGAAACTGGAATGGAATGGAATGGGGAATGGAAAGTGGAATGGAATGGAATAGAATGTGGAAAGGAATGAAATGGATTGTGAAATGGAATGGAATGCAAAGGAATGGAATGTGGATTGGAATGGAATGGAAAGCTGAATGGAAAGGAATGGAATATGGAATGGAATGGAATGGAATGGAATGTGGAATAGAATGGAATGGAATGGAATGGAATTGAATGGAATGCAATAGAAGGTGGAATGGAATGGAAATTAATGTGGAATTGAATGGAATGAAACGTTGAATGAAATTTGGAATGGAAGGGGATGGAATGCTTAATTCAATGTGGAATGGAATCGATCGGAATGGAATGTGGAATGGAATGGAATATAATGGAATATGGAACAGAATGGAATTGATTGTGGAATGGAAAGGAATGGAATGTTGGATGGAATGAAGAAGGCAATTGAATGGGATGTGGAATGGCAAGTTGAATCCAATGGAATGGAATGTGGAATGGAATAGAATGGAATGTGGAATGGAATGTGGAATGGAATGAAATGTGGAATGGAAAGGAATGGAATGGAATGTGGAATGGTATGAAACGAAATGTGGAATGAAATTGAATGGATTGTGGAATAAAATGGAGAGGAATGTGGAATGAAATTGAGTGGAATGGAATGGAATGTGGAATGGAATGTGGAATGAAATGGAAAGGAATGTTGAATGGACTGTGGAATGGAATGGAATGGAATGTGGCATGGAATGTGGAATGGAAAGGAATGGAATGTTGAATGGAATGTGGAACGGAACGGAATGGAATGTAAAATGGAATATGCAATGGAATGGAATTTAATGTGGAATGGAATGTGGAAAGGAACGTGGAATGCAAAGGAATGGAATGTGGAACAGAACGTGGAATGGAAGTGAGGGGAACGTGGAATGCAACTCAGAATGGAATGGAATGGATGTTTGAGTGCAATGTGGAATGGAATGTAAAATGGAACGTGGAGTAGAACGTGGAATGGATTGGAATGGAACGTGGAAAGAAATGTGGAATGGAATGTGGTATGGAATGTGGAATGGAAAGTGGAAAGGAATGTGGAATTTAATGTGGAAGGGAATGTGGAATGGAATGCAATGGCATGTGGAATGGAAAGGAATGTAACATGGAATGGAACGTGGACTGTAACTTGGACTGGAATGGAACGGAATGTAGAATGTAATAGGGAATGCAATTGAATGGAATGGAATGGAATGTGGAATGAAATTGAATGGAATGTGGAATGGAAAATGGAATGGTAAGTGGAATGGAATGGAATGGAATGGAATGTGGAATGGAATGTCCAAGTAATGGAATGGAATGTTGAATAGATTGTTGAATGGAATGGAACGGAAAGTGGAATGGAATGTGGAGTGGAATGGTATGTAATGTGGAATGGAATTGAATGGACTGGAATGTGAAAAGGAATGTGAAGTATTGTAGTATGGAATATGGAATGGAATGGGATGCAATGTGGAATGGAATTTGAAATGGAATGAGAAATTTATTGGAATGTAATGTGGAATGGAATGTGGAATAGAATGGATTGGAATGTGGTAAGGAATGTGCAATGGAATGGAATGGAACGTGGAATGGAATGTGAAATGGAATGTGAAAAGGAATGGAATAGATAGTGTAATGGAGTGGAATGGAATGTGGAATGGAATGGAATGTGGAATGGAATGGAAAGTTGAAAGGAATGTGGAATGGAATGGATTGGAAAGTTGAAAGGAATGTGGAATGGAATGTGGAATGGAATGGAATGGGATGTGGAATGGAATGGAATGGAATGTGGAATGGAATCTGGAACAGAATGTGGAATGGAATTGAATGGAATGTGGCATGGAATGTGGAATGGAATGTGGAATAGAATGTGGAATGGAATGGAATGGAATGTGGAATGCAATGTGAAATGGAAGGTGGAATGGAATGGAATGAAATGTAGAATGTAAAGGAATGGAATGTAGAATGTATATGGAATGGAATGGAATGGAATGTGAAATGGAATGTGGAATGCAATGCGGAATGGAATGGAATGGAATGTGGAATGGAACGTAGAATAGAACATGAAATGGAACGTGGAATGGAATGAGTGGTGGAATGTGGAATGAAATAAAAAGGGATGTGGAATGCAATGTGGAATGCAAAGGAATAGAAGGAGGAATGGAATGGAATGGAATGCAGAGCGGAAAGTAATGTAAAGTGAAATGGAATTCAATGCTACGGAATTTGGAAAGGAGTGGAATGGAATGGAATGGAAAGTGGAATGTAATTCAATGCAATGGAATTTGGAAAGGAGTAGAATGTAATATAATTGAATGGAATGTGGAATGGAATGGAATGGAACTTGGAATGGAATGCAATTGAATGTACACTGGAATGAAATGCAATGTGGAATGGATTGGAATGCAACGTGGAATGGAATTGAATGGAATGGAATGGAAAGAGGAATGGAATGGAATGGAATGTGGAATGCAATGGAATGCAGTGGAACGTAGAATGGAATGGAATGGAATGTGGAATACAATGGAAAGCAATGTGGAATGGAAAAAGGAATGCAATGGAATGCAATGTGGAATGGAATATGGAATGGAATGTGGAATGGAATGGAATGGAATGTGGAACGTTACGGGGAAAGCAATGTGGAATAGAACGGAATGTAATGTGGAATGGAATGTGGAATGGAAAGTACAATGGAATGGAATGGAATGTGGAATGGAATGTGGAATGGAATGGAATGGAACGTGGAATGGAAAGTGGAATGGAAAGTGAAAAGGAAAGTGGAATGGAACGTGGAATGGAATGGAATGGAATGCAATGTGGAATGGCAGGTAAAGGAATGTGGAACGGTATGTGGAATGGAATGGAATGCTATGGAATGGGGAATGGAATTGAATGGAATATGATATTGAAAAAACGGAATGTGGAATTGAATGTTATGGTATGGAATGTGGAATGGAATGGAAAGGTCTGGAATGTGGAATGGAATGGAATGGAATGGAATGGAATGTGGGACAGAATGGAATGGAATGTGGAATTTAATCGAATGGAATGTGGAATGAAATGGACTGGAATGTGGAATGGAATGCGGAATGGAATGCAAAGGAATGTGGAATGGATTTCAATGCAATGTGGAATGCAATGGAACGCTATGTGGAATGGAAAGGAATGTGCAGTGGAATTGAATGTGGAATGGAGAGGAATGGAATGCAATGTGGAATGGAATGGAATGGAATGTGGAATGGAAGTTGGAATGTAATGGATAGTGGATTGGAATGTGGAATGGAATGTGGAATTGAATGGAAAGGAATGGAATGCAGAATGGAATGGAATGGAATATGGAATGGAATGGAATGTGGAATAGAATGGAATGGAATGTGTAATGGAATGCGGAATGGAAAGGAATGGACAGTGTAATGTGGAATGTAATGGATGTTGGAATGGAATGTGGAATAGAATGGAATCGATTATGGAATGGAATGTGAAATGGAATGGAATGGAATGTGGAATGCAACGTGGAATGCAATGAAATGGAAAGTGGAATGGAATGTGGAATAGATTTGAATGGAATGCAATGTGGAATGGAAAATAATGGAATGTGGAATGGAATGGAATGGAAAGCAATGTGGAATGGAATGGAATGGAATGAAATGTGGAATGGAATGGAATGGAATACGGAATTTAATGGAATGGAATGGAATTTGGTATGGAAAGGAAATGAATTTGGACTGGAATGAAAAGGAATGCGGAATGGAATGGAATGGAATGTGGAGTGGAATTTCGAAATGAATGGAAAGGTGTGGAATGGAATGGAATGTGCAATGGAAAGGAATATGGAATGGAATGGAATGTGTAATCGAATGGAATGTGGCATGGAATGGAATGTTGAATGGAATGGAATGGAACGTGGAATGGAATGGGAAGGAAACGAATTGAAAGGAGAATTGAATGGAATGGAATGCAATGTGCAATTGAATGGAATGTAAAGGGGAAGGGAATGGAATGGAATGTGGAATGGAATGGAATGGAATGCAACATGGAATAGAATGGAATGGAATGCAATGTGGAATAGAAAGGAAAGGAATGTGGAATGGAATGGAATGAGGAATGGAATGGAAAGTGAAATGGAACGGAATGGAATCTGGAATTAAAAGTAATGGAATGTGGAATGGAAAGTGCAATGGAATGGTATGAAATGGAATGGAATGTGGAATGGTATGTAATGCAATGCAATGTGGAAAGGAATGCAAAGTAATGTGGAATGGAATGGAATGGAATTTGGAATGGAATGGAATGCAATGAAATATGGAATACAACTGAATGGATTGGAAGTTGCAATGCAGAGTGGAATGGAATGGAACGGAACGTGGAATGGAATGTGGCAAGGAATGGAATGGAATGGAATATGGAATGGAATGGAATGGAATGTGGAATGGAATCGAATTGAATGAGGAATGGAATGGAGTAGAATGTTGATTGGAATGTGGAATGGAATGCAAAGGAATGTAGAATGGATTGGAACGCAATGTGGAATGGAATGGAATGGAATGTGGCATGGAATGTGGAATGGATTGGAATGGAATTGAATGTGGAATGGAATGGAATTGAATGTGGAATGGAATGTGGAATGGAAAGGAATGGACTGTGGAATGGAATTTGTATTGGAATGGATGGCGGGTTGGAGTGTGGTATGGAATGTGGAATGGAATGGAATGGAATATGGAAGGGAGTGGAATGGAATGGAATGGAAAGTGGAATGGAATGTAATGGAATGTGGAATATCATGAAATGGAATGTGGAATGGAATGTGGAATGGAATGGAATGGAATGTGTAAAGGAATGTAGAATGGAACGAAATGGAATGTCGAATGGAATGTGGAATGGAATAGAATGTGGAATGGAATTTGTAATGGATGGAAAGGAAAGGAAAGTGGAATGGAATGGAATGTGGAATGGAATGGAGTGGAATGGAATGTGGAATGGAATGGAATGAAATGTGTAATGGAATGAAATGAAATGTAGAATGAAATGGAATGTGGAATGGAATGGAATGGAATGTTGAAAGGAATGGAATGGAATATGGAATGGAAAGTGAAATGGAATGGAATGGAATGACATGGAAAGGGGAATGCAATGGAATGGAGTGGAAAGTAGAATGGTATGGAATGTGGAATGGAATGGAATGGAATTGAATGTGGAATTGAATGGAATAGAATGGAATGGAAAGTAGAATGGAATGGAATGGAATGGAATGGAATGGAATGGAATGGAATGGAATGGAATGTGGAATGGAATGGAATTGAATGTGGAAAGGAATGAAATGGAATGGAAAGCAATGGAGTGGAATGTGCAATGGAATGCAATGGAAAGGAATGGAATGTGTAATGGAATGGAATGGAACATTGAATGGAATGGAATGGAACGTGGAATGGAACCTGGAATGGAAAGTGGAATGCAACTTGTAATGGAATGTGGAATATGGAATGGAATTGAATGAAATGGAATGTGGAATGGCATGTAATGGAATGTGGAAAAGAATGGAATGGAATGGAAATTGGAACGGAATGGAATGCAATATGGAATGAAATGTGGAATGCAATTGAATTGAATGGAATGTGGAATAGAATGAAACGGAATGTGGAATGGAATGGAATGGAATGAATTGTGGAATGGAATGCAATGGAATGCAATGGAATGTGGAATGGAATGGAATGGAATGTTGAAAGAAATGTAATGGAATGGGGAATGGAATGGAATGGAGTGTGGAATGGAATGGAATGGAATTTGGAATGGAACGGAATGGAATGTGTAATAGAATGGAAAGTGGAATGGAATGGAATGGATTGGAATGCAATGTGGAATGGAATGGAATGGAATGCAATGTGGAATGGAATGCAATGAAATGTGGAATGGAATGGAATGGAATGTGGAATTGAATTGAATGGAATGTGGAATGCAACGTGGAATGGAATGGAATGCAATGGAATTTAATGTAGAATGGAATTCAATGGAATACGAAATAGAATGGAATAGAATGCCTAATTTAATGGAACGGAATACGAAATGGAAAGGGAGGAAATATGGAATGCAATGGAATGGAATGTGGAATGGAATGTCTTATGGGATGGAATGGAATCTGGAATTCAATGTAAAGCATCGTAGAATGGAACGTGCAAAGGAACGTGGAATGCAATGGAAAGGAAACTGGAATGCAAAATGGAATGGAATGGAATGGAATGGAATGTGGAATGGAATGGAATGCAATGTGGAATGGAATGGAGTGCAATGTGGAATGGAATGTGGAATGGAATGAAATGAAAGTTGGAAAGGAATGTGGAATGGAGTGCAATGTGGATTATAATGGAATGGAAAGTGGAATGGAACGGATTGGAATGTGGAATTTAATGTGAAATCGAAAGGAATGGAATGTGGAATGGAATGGAATCAGGACTGGAATGGAAGGGAATTGAATGGAACATGGAATGGAATGGAATGGAACATGGAATGGAAGGTGGATTGGATTGGAATGCAATGTGGAAAGGAATGTGTAATGGAATGCAATGGAATGGAATGGAATGTGGAATGGAAAGGAATGGAATATGTAATGGAATTCATTGGAATGTTGAAAGGATTGTGGAATGGATTGGAATGGAATGTGGAATGGAATGTGAATTGGAATGAAATGGAATAAAATGGAATGTGGATTGGAATAGAATGGAATGGAATGGAATGGAATGGAATGGAATGGAATGTAGAATGGAATGTGGAATGGAATTTGGAATTCAATGTAAAGGAATGAAATGGAAGGTGGAATGGAATGGAATTCTGAACGGAATAGAATGGAATGCAGAATGGAACGTGGAATGGAACGGAATGAATTGTGGAATGGAAAGTGGAATGGAATGGAGTGTAATGTGGAATGGAATGGAATGGAATATGCAATGGAATGGAATGGAATATGCAATGGAATGGAATGGAATGTGGAACGAAATGGAATTGAATGTGGAATGGAATAGAATGGAATGTGGAATTCAATGGAAAGTATCGTGGAATGAAACGTGCAATGGAACGTGGAATGGAATGGAAAGGAACGTGGAATGGATCATGGAATGGAACTCAGAATGGATTGGAATGGCATGCAAGGTGGAATGGAATGGAATGGAATGTGGAATTGAATAGAATGGAATGTGGAATGGAAGGGAATGCAATGTGGAATGGAATTGAATGGAAAGTGGAATGGAATGTGTAATGGAATGTGGAAAGGAATGTGGAATGTAACGGAATGGAATGTGGAATGCAAAGGAATGGAATGCGTAATGGAATGTAACGTCGAATGGAAAGGAATGGAATGTGGAATGGAATGGAATGGAATGTGCACTGTAATGGAATGGAATGGAAAGTGGAGTGTAATGGAATGTAAAGAAATGGAATATGAAATGTAGTGTGAAATGGAATTTGGAATTGAATGTGAAACGGAATGTGGAATGCAATGTCGAATGGAATGAAATGCAACGTGGTATAGAATGGAATGCAACGTGGAATGGTATTTAATTCGAAATGCAATGGAACGTAGAATGGAACATGGAATTGAATATGGAATGGAATGGTAAGGGACGTGCAAAGGGACGTGGAATGGAAATTGAAATGGAACGTGGAATCATACTGGCAATGGAAAGTGGAATCATACTGGCAATGGAACATGGAATGGAACGTGGAATGGAACGTGGAATGGAATGGAATGGAATGTGAAATGGAACATGGAATGCAACGTGGAATGGAACGTGTAATGGAACGTCGAATGGAACGTGGAATGGAAAGTGGAATGGAATGTGGAATGGAATGGAATGAAAATTTTAATGGAATGAAATGAAATGGAATGTGGAATGGAATCTAGAATGGAATAGAATGGAATGTGGAAAGGAATGTGGAATGGAACGGATCGTGTAATGGAATGGAATGGAATGTGGGATGCAATAGAATGGAAAGTGGAATGGAATGTGGAATGGAACGGAATGGAATGTGGAATGGAATGTGGAATGAAATGGAATTCAATGTGGAAAAGAAAGGAACAGAATGTGGAATGGAATGTGGAATGAAATGGAATTCAATGTGGAATAGAAAGGAACAGAATGTGGAATGGAATGGAATGGAACGTGGAATGGAATGTGGAATGGATTGCCGAATGGAAAGTGGAATAGAATGGAAAGGAATGTGGAATGGAATGGAATTGGATGTGGAATACCAAGGAATTGAATGGATTGTGGAATGGAATGGAAAAGAATGTGGAATGGAACAGAATGGAATGAGGAATGATATGGAATGGAATGGAATATGGAATGGAATGGAACGTGGAATGGAATGGAAGGGAATGTAGATTGGAATTGAATGCAATGTGGAATGGAAAAGATTGGAATGGAATGGAATAAGAAATAGAATGTGTTATGGAATGTGGAAAGGAATGTGGAATGGAATGAATTGGAACGCGGTATGGAAAGCTGTGGAACATGGAATGGAATGCAATGGAACGTGGAATGGAACATGGAATGGAATGTGGAATGGAATGTGGAATGGAAAGTGGAGTGGAATGTGGAATGGAATGAACTGGAACGTGTAATGGTACAGAATGGAAAGTTTAAATGAAAGGAATGGGACGTGGAAAGGAACGTGGAATGGAACGTGCAATGGAACGTTGAATGGAAAGTGGAAAAAAAGGAACGGAATGTGGAATGGAATAGAATGGATAGTGGAATGGAAAGTCGAATACAATGCAATGGAATGTGGAATGGAAGGTGAAATGCAATGGAATGGAAAGGGGAAAGGAATGGAATGGAATGTCGAATGGAAAGTGGAATGGAAATTGGAATGGAATGGAATGGAATGTGGAATGCAATGTGGAATTGAATGTGGAAAGTAATGAAATGGAATGTAATGGAAAGTGTAATGCAATGGAATGTGGAATGGAATTTGCAATGCAATGAGAAATGGAATGAATCGGAATGTGGAATAGAATGTGGAATGGAATTTAATGGAATGTGGAATGCAATGGAAATGATTTGAACAGAATGTGGAATGGAGTGGAATTGATGTGGAATGGAATGGAATGTAAATTGGAACGGAACGTGGAATGGAACGTTGAATGGAACGTGGAATGGAATTGAAGGGAATGTGGATTGGAAGGGAATGGAAACAGGAATGGAATGGGTAATGGAGTGGAAAGGAATGTGCAATGGAATGGAATGGCATGTGGAACGGAAAGGAATGGAATGTGGAAAGGAATGGGATGGAATGTGGAATGAAATGGAATTGAAAGGAATGTTGAAGGGAATGGAGTGGAATGTGGAATGGAATGGAATGGGATGGGGAATGGAATGGAATGGAATGTGGAATGGAATTGAATGTAGTGGAATGTGGATAGGAATGGAATGGAATGGAATGGAATGCGGAATGGAATGGAATGGAATGTGGAATGGAATGGAATAGAATGAAATGTGGAATGGAAAGGCATGGAACGTGGAATTGAATGTGGAATGGAATGTGGAATGGAATGGAAAGTGGAATTTAATGGAAAGGAATTTGGAATAGAATGGAATGGAATAGAATGTGGAATGGAAAGTGGAATGGAATGCGGAATGGAATGTGACAAGGAAAGTAGAATGGAATGTGGAATTGAATGAAATGGAACGTGGAATGGAAGGAAATGGAACGTGGAATGAAAGGTAATTGGACATGGAATGGAAGGTGGAATGGATCTTGGAATTGAATGTACAACGGAATGCGGATTGCAGTGTGGAATGGAATATAATGGAACGTGGAATGGATCGTGGAATGGAATGGAATGGAACGTGTAATGGAATATGGAATGAAATGGGGAATGGATCATGGAATGGAAAGTGCAATGAAATGGAATGGTTTGTGGAATTGAATGTGGAATGTAATGGAAAGGAAAGTGGAATGCAATGTGCAAAGGAATCGAATGGAATGTGGAAAGGAAAGTGGATTGGAATGGAGTGGAATGTGGAATGGAAAGGAGTGGATCGTATAATGGAATGGAAAGGAACATGTACTGGAAAGGGGAATGGAACATGGATAGGAATGTGGAATGGAGTGGAATGGAATGTGGAATGGAATGGAGTGGAATCTGGAATGGAATGTGGAAAGGAATGCAACGGAATGTGGAACGGAAGATGAAATGGAATGTGGAATGGAATGGAATGTGGAATGGAATGGAAGGTGCAATGGAATGGAAAGGAATGAGGATTGGAATGTGAAATGGAATG
The DNA here is from genome assembly GCF_028885655.2 of Pongo abelii. Classification (NCBI taxonomy): domain Eukaryota; kingdom Metazoa; phylum Chordata; class Mammalia; order Primates; family Hominidae; genus Pongo; species Pongo abelii. The sequence continues at coordinate 12,697,047 of NC_085929.1, read as the reverse complement.
TCGCATGGAATGTGGAACGGAATGAGGAATGGAATGGAATGTAGAATGTAATGTGGAATGGAATGTGGAATGGAATGGAATGGAACGAGGAATGGAATGTGGAATGGAATGTGGAATGGAACGTGTAATGGAATGTGTAATGGAAAAAGTGGAATGTGGAATGTGGAATGGAAAGTGGAATGGAATGGAATGGAATCTGGAATGGAATGGAATGGAATGTGGAATTGAATGGAATGGAATGGAATGTGGAATGCAATGTGGAATGGATTGTGGAATGTAATGGAATGGAATGTGTAATGGAATGTAAAGAAATGTGGAATGCAATGGAATGGAAAGTGGAATGGAATGGAATGGAATGTGGATTGGAATGTGGATTGGAATGGAAATAAATATGAAATGGAATGTGGAATGGAAAGGAATGGAATGCAAATTTGAAAGGAATAGAATGGAACGGAATGGAATCCAGAATGGTTTGCAATGGAATGCAATGTGGAATGGAATGGAACGGAAAGCAAAGTGGAACGGAATGGAATGGAATGTGGAACGGAATTTGGAATGGAATGAAATTGTATGTGGAATGGAATGTAGAATGGAAATGAATGGAATGTGGAATGAAATGTAAAATTGAATAGAATGGAATGTGGAATGGAATGTGGATTGGAATGGAAATGAATATGGAACGGAATGTGGAATGGAATGGAATGGAATGTGAAATTGAATTCAATGTGGAATGGAATAGAATGAAAAGCAATGTGGAATGGAACGGAATGTAATGTGGAATGGAATGTAGAATGGAATGGAATGGAATATGGAATGGAATGTGGAAAGGAACGGAATGGAATGTGGAATGGAATGAAAAATGGAATAGAATGGAATGTGGAATGGAATTTGTATTGGAATGGTAACGAATATGGAATGGAATGTGGAATGGAATGGAATGGAATGCAAAGTGGAATGGAATGGAATTCAAAGTGGAATGGAATAGAATGGAATGTTGAATGGAATGGAATGGAATGTGGAATGGTTTCAATGGAAAGCGATGTTGAATGGAATGGAAAGGAATACAATGTGGAATGGAATGGAATGGAATACGGAATGGAATGTAATGGAATGTGGGATTGAATTCAATGTGCAATCTATTGGAATGGAAAGCACTGTTGAATGGAATGTAATGGAATGTGGGATTGAATTCAATGTGCAATCTATTGGAATGGAAAGCACTGTTGAATGGAATGGAATGGAATGTGGAATGGAATTTGGAATGCAATGGCATGCAATTGAATGGAATCTGGAATGGAATGGAGGGGAACGTGGAATGGAATGTGGAACCGAATGGAATGCAATGTGGAATGGAATGGAATTGAATGTTGAATGGAATGGAATGGAGTATGGTAAGGAATGGAATGGAATGGAATGGAATGTGGCATGGAATGGAATAGAATGTCAAATGCGAAATAGAATGGAATGGAATATGGAATGTAATGGAATGGAGTGGAACGTGGAATGGAATATGGAGTGGAACGTGGAATGGAATATGGAGTGGAACGTGGAATGGAATGTGGAATGGAATGTGGAAAAGACTGTGGAATAGAATGGAATGGAATGGAGTGTGGAATGGAATTGAATTGGACGTGGAATGCAATGGAATGTGGAATGGTGTACAAGGTGGAAAAGAATGGAACGAAATATGGATTGGAATGGAATGGAATGTGGAAAGAGATGGAATGTAATGGAATGCAAAATGAAATGCAGAATGGAATGTGAAATGCAACGTGGAATGGAATATGAAATGGAATGGAATGGAACGTGGAATGCAAAGGAATGGAACGTGGAATTGAATGGAATGGAATGTCAAATGGAAAGTGGATTGGAACGTGGAATGGAATGTGCAAGGGAACGTGGAATGGATTGTGGAATGGAATGGAATGGAACGCGGAATGGAATGTGGAATGCTATGGAATGGAATGGAAGGGAATGTGGAACGGAAAGGAAGGGAATGTTTAATGGAATGTAAAATGGAATTGAATGGAACGTGTAATGGAATGGAAAGCGGAATAGAATGGAATGGATTGTGGATTGGAGTGGAAAGCAATGTGGATTGGAGTGGAATGCAATGTGGAATGGAATGGAATGGAATGCAATGGAATGCGAATAGGAATGTGAAATGGAATGTGGAATGGAATGTGGAAAGGAAGGTGGAATAGAATGAAATGGATCGTTGAATGGAATGGAATGGAAAGTGGAATGGTATGGAATGGAACGTGGAATGGAACGTGGAATGGAATGTGGAATGGAATGTGGAATGGAATTCAATGGAAGTTGGAATGGAATGTGGACTGGAATGGAATGGTATTTGGAGTGGAATGTCGAATTGAATGGAATTGAAAGAGGAATGGAAAATTGAATGGAATGTTGAATGGAACGTGGAATGGAACGTGGAATGGAATGGAATGGAATGTGGAGTGTAATATGGAATGCAATGGAACGGAATGTGGAATGGAATGAAGAATGGAATGTGGAATGGATTGAAGAATGGAATGTGGAATGGAATGGAAAGGAAAGTGAAATGGAATGGAATGGAATGTGGAATGGAATGGAATGGAATGCGGAATGCAATGGAATGGAAGTTAGAATGGAATGGATTGGAATGTGGAATGCCATGAAATGAAATATGGAATGGAATGGAATGGAGTGGAATGTGTAATGGAATGGAATTGAACCTGGGGATGGAATGGAATGGAATAGAATGGAATGTGGAATGGAATGGAATGGTATGTGGAATGGAATGTGGAGTGGAATGGAATGGAATGTGGAATGGAAGGCAATGGAATGTGCAATGGAATGGAATGGAATGTGGAAGAGATTGTTGAATTGAATGTGGAATAGAATGTGAAATGGAATAGAATGGAATGGAATGTTAATGGAATGTTAAATGGAATGTGGAATGGAATGGAATGTGAATTGAATGTTAAATGGAATGTGGAATCGAATGGAATGGAATGTGCCATAGAATGTGGAATGGAATGTCGTTGGAACGGAATGTAATGAGCAATGGAATGTGGAAAGGAATGTGGAAAGGAAAGTGGAATGGAATGGAATGTGGAATGAAATTTGGAATGGTATTGAAATGAATTTGGAGTAGAATGTAGAATGGAACGTGGAATGGAATGTGGAACTTAATGGAATGGAATGTGGAATGGAATGGAATGGAAAGTGGAATGGAATGGAATGGAATGAATTGGAATGTGGAATTGAATGCGGAATGGAATGGACTGGAATGTGGAATGAAATGTGTTGAAATGTGGAATGGAATGTGGAGTGAAAAGTAATGGAATGTGGAATGCAATGAGGAGAGGACTGTGGTATGGAATGTGGAATAGAAAGGAATGGAAAGTCTAATGGAATGTGGAATGGAATGTGGAATGGAATAAAAATGGAATGGAATGGAATGTGGAATGGAACGTGGAATGGAATGTGGAAAGGATTGGAAAGAGGAAAGTAATAGATTGGAAAGTGGAATGGAATGGATTGGAATGTGGAATGCAATGGAATGAAATGGAATGTGGTATACGAAATAGAATGGAATGGAATTCGGAATGGAAGGGAACAGAATGGAACATGAAATGAAATATGAAATTTAACGTGGAATGGAATATGGAATGGAATTTTGAATGGAATGTGGAATAGAATGGGGAATAGAAATGAATGGAATGGAATGTGGAATGGCATGTGGAATGGAAAGTGGAGTGGAATGGAATGGAATGTGGAATAGAATGGAACGGGATGTGGAATGCAATGGGATGTAGAATGCAATTGAATGTGGAATGGAATGGAATATTGAATGAAGTGGAATGGGATGTGGAATGCAATGGGATGTGGAATGCAATTGAATGTGGAATGGAATGCAAAATGGAATGGAATGGAAAGGAATATGGATTGGAATGGAATGGAATGTGGAATGGAATGGAATGGAATGGAATGCGAAATGGAACGTAGAACGGAATGTAATGGAACGTGGAATGGAACGTGGAATTTAATGGAATGGAATGTGGAGTGGAACGTGTACTGCAGTATAGTATGGAATGTGGAATGGAAAGTGGAATGCAATGGAACAGAAATTAGAATGAAATGTGGAATGGAATGGAAAGGAATGGAACATGGAATGGAATGTGAAGTGAAATGTAGAATGGAAAGTGGAATGCAACGTGTAATCGAATAGAATGGAACAAGGAATGGAATGGAAAGGAACTTGGAATTGATGGTGTAATGGAATGTGGAATGAAAAGTTTAATGGAATGTGGAATCAAATGTGCAATGGAAAGGAATGGAAAGTGGAATAGAATGGAATGGAATTTGGAATGGAATGGAATAGAATGTGGAATAGAATGGAATGGAAATCGGAATGGAATGAGGACTGGAAAGTGCAATGGAACACGGAATGGAATGTGCAATGGAATGCGGAGTGGAAAGTAGAATGGAATGTGATTGAACGTGGAATGGAACGTGCAATTGAATGGAATGTGCAATGGAAGGTGGAATGGAACGTGAAATGGAATGGAATGCAACGTGGAATGGAACGTGGAATAGAATGTGGAATGGAATGTGCAGTGGAACGCGGAATGGAATGTGCAATGGAAAGTGGAGTGGAATGTAGAATGGAATGTAATGGAAAGTGGAATGCAACGTGGAATTGAATGGAATGGAATATGGAGTGGAAAGGAATAGAATGTAGAATAGAATGGAATGAAATTTGGAATGGAATGTGGAATGGAATGCAATGGAATGTGGAATAGAATGTAATAGGATGGCATGGAACGTGGAAAGGAACGGAATGGAATATGTAATGAAATGTGGAATGGAACGTAGAATGGACGTGGAATGGAATGTGGAATGGAATGGAAAGGGATGTGGAATGGAATGTGGAATGCAATGGAATGGAATAGGGAATGAAATGGAATGCAATGCGGATCAGAAGGTAATGAAATGTGGAAAGGAATGGAATGCTGTGGGATGTGCAAAGGAATGGAATGGAATGGAATGGAATGTGGAACGGAATGGAATGGAACTTAGAATGGAAGGGATTGGAATGTGCAATGGAATGAAATGAAAGAAATATGGAATACAATGGAATGGAATGGAATGTGGAATGGCATGGAATGGAATGGAATGCGGAATGGAATGGAATGAAATGTGGAATGCTACGGAATGGAATGGAACGTGGAATGGAATGGAACGGAATGTGGAATAGAATGTAATGGAATGTGGAAAAGAATGTGGAATGAAATGGAATGGAAAGTGGAATGCAATGTGGCATGCAATGGAATGGAAGGTGGAATGGAATATGGAATGGAATGTGGAATAGAATGGAAAGGAATGTGGTAAGGAGTGCAATGGAAAGAGGAAGGGAATGTGGAAAGGAATGGAATGTGGAAAGCAATGGAATGGAATAGAAACTGGAATGTAGTGAAATATGGAATGGAACGGAATGTGGAATGGAAAGTGGAATGGAATGGAACATGGAATGGAATGGAACGTGGAATGGAATGGAATGTGGAATGGAATGGAATATGGAATGGAATGGACTGGAATGGAACGTTGAATGAAATGGAACGGAGTGGAATGTGGCATGGAATGGAATATGGAATGGAATGGAACTTGCAGTGGAACGTGGAATGGAATGGAATGGAACTTGGAATGGAATGGAATGGAACGTGGAATGGAATGGAATGGAATGGAAGATGGAATGGAATGGAATGGAACATGGAATGGAATGGGATGGAATGGAATGCCGAATTGAATGGAACGTGGAATGGAATAGAATGGAAAGTGGAATGGAATGGAAAGAAACATGGAATGGAATGGAATAGAAGGTGGAATGGAATGGAATGGAATGGAATGGAATGTGGAATGGAAAGTGGAATGGAACGTGTAAACGAATGAAATGGAAAGCAATAGAATGTGGAATAGAATGTGGAATGGTAAGTAATGGAATGGAATGGAATGTGGAATTGAATGGAATGTAATATGGAATGGAATGGAATGCAATGAAATGGAATTTGGAATGAAACGGAATTGAATGTGGAATGGAATTGAATTGCATTCAATGGGGAATGGAATGGAATGCAATGTGGAAAAAATGAAATAGAATGTGGAATGTAACGGAAGGGTATTGAACATTTAATGGAGTAGAATTGAAGGTGGAATGCAATGGAACTGAATGCGGAATGGAGTGGAATGGAATGTGGAATGGAATTTGGATTTGAATGGAAAGGAATGGAAGGGAATGTGGAATAGAATGGAATGTGGAATCGAATGGAATGTGGAATGGAATAGAATGGAATAGAATGTGGAATTGAATGGAATGGAATGGAAAGTGGAATGGAATGGAATGGAATGTGAAATAGAATGGAATGGAATGTGGAATGGAATGTGGATTGGAATGCAATGGAAAGTGGAATTGAATGCAATGGAATAGTATCTAATGTGGAAAGGAATGGAGAGAAATATCTAATGGAATGTGGAATGGAACGTGGAATAGAACGCGGAATGGAATGTGGAATGGAAGGGAAAGGGATGTGGAATAGAATGTGGAATGCAATGGAAAGGAAAGCGGAATGGAATGGAATGGAAAGCAGAATGGAAATTATTGGAATATGGAATTAAATGCAATGCTGTAGAATGAGGAAAGGAATGGAATGAAATGGAACGGAGTGTGGAATTGAATGGAATGGAACTAGGAATGGAATGGAATGGATTGCGGAATGGAAAGAAATGGAATGTGGAATGGTTTGGAATGGAATGTGGAATGAAATGTAATTGAATGGAATGGAATGAGGAATGGAAAGGAATGAAATGTGGAATGCAATGGAATGGAATGGAATGTGGAATGGAATCTGAATGTGGAATAGAATGGAATGGAATGTGGAATGGAATGAGGAATACAATAGAATGGAAAGTGGAATGGAATGAGCAATGCAATGGAATGGAATGCGGAATCCAAGGTGGAATGCAATGGAATGGAATGTGGAATTGAATTTGGAAAGGAATGTGGAATGGAATGGAATGGAAAGTGTAATCTAATGTGGAATGCAATGTGGAATGGAACGGAATGAAATGTCAAATGGAATGTGTAATGGAAAGTGTAATGCAATGTAATGCAATGTGGAATGGAATGTGTAATGGAATGGAATGGAAAGTGGAATGCAAAGTGGAATGGAATGTAGAATGGAACGTGGAATGGAATGGAATGGAATGGAACAAAATGTGGAACGGAAGGCAAAGGAATGTGGAATGGAATGTGGAATGGAAAGGAATGCAAGGGAATGTGGAATGGAATGCAATGGAATGTGGAATTGAACAAATGGAATTAGGAAGGCAATGGAATGGTATGGAATGTGGAATGCAATAGGAAAGGTATGGAATGGAATGGAATGGAATGGAATGTGGAACGGAATGGAATGGAATGTGGAATGGAATGGAATGGAATGTGGAATGGAATGGAATGGAATGGAAGGCGGGAAGGAACGGAATGTGGGAAGGAACGGAATGGAATGTGGATTGGAATGGAATGGACTGTGGAATGGAATGGTATGGAATGTGCAATGGAATGTGGAATGGAATGTGAAATGGAATGTGGAAGGGAATGTGAAATTGAATAGAATGGAACATGGAATGCAATGCAATGGAACGTGGAATGGAACGCGGAATGGTACATGGAATCGAAAGTGGAATGTAATGTGGAAGAAAAATGGAATGGAATGGAGTGGAATGTGGAATGGAATGGATTGTGAAATGGAATGTGCAGTGGAGTGGAATGTTATTTGGAATGGAATTGATCGTGGAATGGAATGTGGAATGGAATGAAATGTAATTTGTAATGGAATGTGGCATAGATAGGATTGGAATGTGCATTGGAATGTGGAATGGAATGGATTGTGGAATAGAATGTGGAATTGGAATGGAATGGAATATGGAATGGAATGCAGAATGGAATGCAAATGTATGTGGAAAGGAATGTGGAATGGAACGGAATGGAAAGCAATGTGGAATGGAATGGAATGGAACGAGAAACGGAATGGAATTAAATGTGGAATGGAGTGGAATTAAATGCATTGTGGAATGGAATGGAATGGAATGTGGAATGGAATCCAATTGAATGTGGAATGAAATGTGGAATGGAATGGAATGGAATGGAACGGAATGTGGAATGGAATGGAATGGAAGGTGTAATGGAATGGAATTGAATTGGGAATGGAATGGATTGAATGTGGAATAGAATGGAATGGAATGGAATATGGAAGGTAATGGAATACAGTGTGGAATAAATCGAATGGAATTTGGAATGGAATGGTATTTGGAATGGAATGGAATTGAATTTGGAATGGAATATATAGGAATGCACAACGGAATGGAATGGAATGTGGAATGGAAACGAATGGAATGTGGAATGGAATGAAATGGAAAGTGGAAAGGAAAGGAATTGAATGGAATTTGGAATGGAATGCAATGGAATGTGGAATGGAATGGAATGTGGAATGGAAAGGAAAGGAATGTGGAAAGGAATGTGAAATGGAATGGATCTTGGAATGGAATCTACAATGGAATGAAATGAAAGATGGAATGGAATGGGGTATGGAATGTAATGTAATTTGGAATGGAATGAAATGGAATGTTTAAAGGAATAGAATGCAATGCAATGTGGAATTGAATGGAATTGAAATTGGAATTCAATGCAATGGAATGAGGTGTGGAATGGAATGGAATGGAATGCAATGTGGAATGGAGTGCAATGGAATGTGAAATTGAATGGAATTTAAAGTGCAAAGGAATGGAACAGAATGTGGAACGGAATGTGGAATGTATTGGAATGGAATGGATTGGAATCTGGAATGGAATGTGATGGAATATGGAACAGAAAGGAAAGAGGACTGGAATGGAATTGAATGTTGAATGGAATGGAATGGAATGTGGAATGCAATGGAATTGAATGTGGAATGGAATTTAGAATTGAATGGAAAGAAATGGAATGAAATGTGGAATGGAATGGTATGGAAGGTGGAATGGAATTTGGATTTGAATGGAAAGCAATGGAATGGAATGTGGAATGGAATGGAATGTATAATGGAAATTAATGGAATGTGGAATGGAATGGAATGTATAATGGAAAGGAATGGAATGTGGAATGGAATGGAAGGGAATGTGGAATTGAATGGAAAATGGAATGCAACGGAATGCAATGTGGAATGGAATGGAATGGAATATGGAAGGAATGGAATGGAATGTGGAATGGAATGGAAAGGAAGGTGGAATGGAATTTGGAATGGAATGGAATGTGGATTGGAACGGTATTGAATGTAGAATGGAATGGAATGGAATGTGAAATGGAATGGAATGGAATGTGGAATGGAATGGAATGGAATGTGGAATGGAATGGAATGGAATCTGGAATGGAATGTGGAATGGTATTCAATGGAATGGAAAGGAATGTGGAATGGAATGGAATGGAATGCAATGTGGAATGGAATGGAATTGAATGTGGAATGGAATGTAATGCAATTTTGAATGGAATTTGGAATTGAATGGAAAGGAATAGAATGGAATGTGGAATATAATGGAATGCGGAAAGGAACGGAATGGAATGTGGAATGGAATGGAATGGTATGCGGAATGGAATGTGGAATGGTATTCACTGGAATGGAATGGAAAGTGGAATGAACTGGAATGGAATGCAATATGTAATGGAATGCAGGGCAGTTTGGCATGGAATGGAATGGAATGTGGAATCAATTGGATTGGAATGCAATGTCGAATGGAAAGGAATGGAATGCAATGTGGAATAGAATGGAATGGAATGTGGAAAGGAACGAAACCAAACGTAGAATGGAATTCGAAGTTGAGTGGAATGGAATGAAATGCAATGTGGAATGGAATGGAATGGAATGTGCATTGGAATGGAATGGAATGTGAAATGGAATGGAATGCAATGTGGAATGGAATGGAATCGAATGTGGAATGGAATGGAATGGAATATACAATGGAATGAAATGGCACGCGTATGGAATGGAATGGAATGTGGAATGGAATGGAATGGAATGTGGAATGGAATTGAAAGGAATGTGTAATGGAACGTGTAATGGAACGGAATGTGGTGTGGAATGGAATGGAATGTGGAATGGAATGTTGAGTGGAATGTAAAGGAATGTGGAATGGAATGGATTGGAATGTGGAATGGAATGTGTAATGGAATGGAAGGTGGAGTGTAATGGAATGGAACGTGGAATGGAATGGAATGGAACGTGGAATGGAAGGGAAGGCAAAGTGTAATGGAACGTAGAATGGAACATGGAATGGAATGTGGAACGAAATGTGGAACGGAATGTGGAATGGAATGGAATGGAATGTCTTGTGGAATGTGGAATGTTATGGATTGGAAAGGGGAATCGAATGTGGAATGGAATGGAATGGAATCGAATGTCAAATGGAATGTGGAAAGGAATGTGAAATGGATTGTGGAATGGAATGTGGAATGGAATGGAATGTGAAATGGAATGTGGAAATGAATGTGAAATGCAATGTGGAATGGAATGAAAGGGAAAATGGAATGGAATGGAATGCAATAGAATTTAACGTGGAATGGAACACGGAATGGAATGTGGAATGCAATTGAATGGAATGCGTAATGGAATGTGGAATGGAATGTGAGAGGAATGTGGAATGGAATAGAATGGAATGTGGAATGGAATGGAAAGGAACGAGGAATGGAATATGAAATAGAATGGAATGGAATGTGGAATGGAATGAAAATTTGGAAAGGAATCGAATGAAGAATAGAATTGAATGGAATGTGAAATGGAATGTGGAATGGAAAGTGGAATGGAATGTGGACTGCAATGGAATGGAAAGTGGAAAAGAATATGGAATGGAATGTTATGGAATGGGGAATGGAAAGGAATGGAATGTGGAATGAAAGTAGAATGGAAAGTGGAGTGGAACATCGAATAGAATGGCAAGGAAGATTGATTGGAATGCAACGGATCACGGAATGGAGTGGAATGGAACTTGCAATGCAACGTGAAATTGAACGTAGAATGGAACGTGTAATAGAAAGTGGTATGGAATGGAATGGAATGCGTCATAAAAGGGAATGTGTTGTGGAATGGAATGAGGTATGGAATGGCATGGAATGTTTAATGGCATGGAATGGAATATTTAATGGAATGCAATGGAATGTGGAATGGAATGGAATCGAATGTGGAATGGAATGGAATGCAATACAATGTGCAATGGAATGGAATGGAATGGAAAGGAATGTGGAATTGAAAGGATTATGGAATGGGTTGGACTTGGACGTGGAATGGGACGTGGAATGGAACGAGGAATGGAAATTGGAATGGAATGGGCAAGGGAACGTGGAATGGAACGTGGAATGGAATATGGAATGGAATGTTATGGGACGTGGAATGTGACGTGGAATGGAAATTGAATTGGATCATGGAATCGAAGGTGCAATGGAACCTGGAATGGAAGGTGGAATGGAATGTGGAATGGAATGGAATGGAATGTGGAATGGAACGTGGAATGCAACATGGAATGGAACGTGGAATGGAACGTCGAACAGAACGTGAAATGGAAAGCGGAATGGAATGTGGAATGGAATGGAATTAAAAGTTTAACGGAATGAAATCGAATGGAATGTGGAATGGAATGTAGAATGGAATAGAATGGAATGTGGAATCGAATGTGGAATGGAATGGAATGCGATGTGGAATGGATTGTGGAATGGAGCACATCGTGTAATGGAATGGAATGGAATGTGGAATGCAAAAGAATGGAATGTGGAATGGAATTTGGAATGGAACGGAATGGAATGTGGAATGGAACGTGGAACGGAATGTAGTGTAATGTGGAAATAAACGGAATGGAATATGGATAGGAACGGAATGAATTTCGGAACGAAATGGAATTGAATGTGGAATGGAATGGAACGAAATGTGGTATTCAATGGAAAGTATCGTGAAAGGAACGTGCAATGGAACGTGGAATGGAATGGAATGGATTGCGGAATAGAAGGGAATGTGATGTGGAATCGAATTTGGAGTAGAATGGAAAGGAATGTTTAATGGAATGCAATGTATTGTAGAACTGAATGGAATAGAACGTGGAATGGAATGGAATGGAAAGTGGAATGCAAAGTCGAATGGAATGTCAAACGGAAAGTGCAATAAAATGGAAAGGAATGTGGAATGGAACGGAATGGAATGTGGAATACAAAGGAATTGAATGGATTGTGGAATGGAATGTGGAATGGAAAGGAATGGAATGTTGAATGGAACAGAATGGAATGTGGAAGGAAATGGAATGGAATGGAATATCGAACGAAATGGAACGTGGAATGGAATGGAAGGGAATGTGGATTGGAATTGAATGCAATGTGGAATGGAAAAGATTGGAATGAAACGGAATATGAAATGGAATGTGTAATGGAATGTCAAAAGGAATGTGGAATGGACTAAATTGGAACGTGGAATGGAAAGTAGTGGAACGTGGAGTGCAATGCAATGGAACGAGTAATGCAACGTGGAATGGAATGCGGAATGGAACGTGGCATGGAATGAAATGGAATGTGAAATGGAATGTGGAGTGGGAAGGAATGGAAGATGGAATGGAACGTAGAATGTAATGGAATGGATTGGGGAATGCAATGGAATGGGACATGGAATGGAATGGAATGAAACGTGCAATGGAATGTGGAATGGAACGTGGAGTGCAATGTGGAAAGGAATGTGGAATGGAAAGGAATGGAACATGGAATGAAATGGAATGGAATGTGGAATGGAATATGGAATGCAACGTGGAATGGAACGTGGCGTGGAACGTGGAATGGAACATGCATTGGAAAGTGGAATGGAACGTGGAATGGAATGTGGATTGGAACATGGAATGGAATGTGGTCTGGAATGGGATTGAATGTGGAAAGGAATGTGGAATGGAATGGAATGGATTTTGGAATGGAATGTAATGGAAAATGGAGTGGAATCGAATCGAAAGTGGAATGTAATAGAATGGAATGGGATGACATGTGAAATGGAAAGTGGAATGGAATGTGAAATGGAATGTGGAGTGGGATGTGGAGTGGGATGTGGAATGGAATGTACTAGAACGTGTAATGCTAAGGAATGGAAAATGGAAATGAATGGAATGGGATGTGGAATGGAACGTGGAATGGAACGTGGAATGGAACGTAGAATGGAACGTGGAAAGGAAAGGAATTCAGTGTGGAATGGAATAGAATGGAAAGATGAATAGAAAGTGGAATGTGATGCAATGGAATGAGGAATGGAACGTAGATTGGAATGGAATGGAAAGTGGAATGAAATGAAATGGAACGTGCAATGGAAAGGAATGGAATGTGTAATGGAAAGGAATGGAATGTGGAATGCAATGGAATAGTACGGAATGTGGAATGGAATGGAATGGAATGGAACGTGGAATGGAATGAGTTGGAATATGTTATGGAATGGGATGGAATTGGATGGAAAGTGGAATGGAATGGAATGGAATGTGGAATGGAATGGAAAGGAATTTGGAACGGAATGAAATGGAACGTGGAATAGAAAGTGGAATGGAATGTGGAATGGAATGTGCAATGGAATGAAATGGAACGAGGAATGTAATGGAATGGAATGTGGAATAGAAAGGAATGGAATGGAAAGCGGAATGGAATGGAATGGAATATGGAATACAATGGAATGGAAAGGAATGCAGAATTGAATGGAATGGAATGTGGTATGGAAGGGAATAGTATATGGAATGGAATGGAATGGAATGTGGACGAGAATGTGGAATGGAATGTGGAATAGAATGAGGAATGTAATTGAATGGAATGTGCAATGGAATGGAATGGAATGTTCAATGGAATGGAATGGAATGTGTAAAAGAATTGAATGGAATGGAATGTGGAATATAATGAAATGGAATAGAAAGGAATGCGGAATCGAATGGAATGCAAAGTGGAATGCAATGTAATGGAATGGAATGTGAAATTGAAAGGAATGGAATGTGGAATAGAATGTGCAATGGAATGGAATGGATAGTGGAATAGAATGTGGAAAGGAATGTGGAATGGAATCTGGAATGTAACTGAATGGAAAGTGGAACAGAATGTAGTGGAATGTAATGTGGAATATAATGGAATGCAATGGAATGGAACGCGGAAAGGAATGGAATGGAATGTGCAATGGAATGTACACTGGAATGTGGAATGGAATGTGGAATGGAATCTGGAATGGAAAGGAATGTAATGTGGAATGGAATGTGGAATGGAATGCGGAATGTAGAGCGGAATGGAATGGAAAGGAATGTGGAATGGAACGTGGATTGGAATGGAATGGAACGTGGAGTGGAACGTGGAATGGAACGTGGAAGGGAACGTGGAATGGAATGAAATGTGGAATGGAATGGAATGGAATGTGGAATGGAATGTGAAATGGAATGTGGAATGGAATGTTGAATGGAATGTTGAATGGATTGGAAACGAATATGGAATGGAATGTGTAATGGAATCTGGAATGGAATGTGGAATGGAATGTGGAAGGGAACATGAAACGGAATGGAATGGAATGTGGAATTGAATGTGGAAGAGATGGTGTAAAGGAATGAGGAATGGAATTGAAAGGAAAGTGGAATGGAATGTGGAATAGAATTTGTAGTGGAACCTGGAATGGAAAGGAATGGAATGTGGAAAGGAATGTGGAATGGAATGGAATGGAATCTGTAATAGAATGGAATGGAATGGAATGTGCAGTGGAATTGAATGGAATTGAATGGAATGCGGAATCAAATAGAATGGAATGTGGAATGCAATGTAATCAAACGGAATGTGAAATAAATTCGAATGGAATGTGGAATGGAGTGGAATGGAATGTGGAAAGGAATGGAAAGGAAAGTGGAATTGTATGGAAGGAAATGGAATGTAGAATGGAATGTGGAATGGAATGTGAAATGTGATGGAATGTAATGTGGAATGAAAAAAATGGAATGTGGAATGGAATGGAATGGAATGTGAAAAGGAATGGAACGTGGAATGGAATGGAGGGGAATGTGGATTGGAATGGAACGGAATGTGTAAAGGAATCGAAAGGAATGGAATGGAAAGTGAATTGGAATGTGGAATGAACTCTGGAATGGAATGTGGAATGGAATGTGGAATGGAAAGCAGAATGGAATGAATTGGAACGTGGAATGGAATGGAATGGATTCTGGAATGGAATGGAATGGAAAGTGAAATGGAATAGGGAATGGAATCGGGAATGGAATGTGGAATGCAATGGAATGGAAGGTGAAATGCAATGTGAAATGGAATGGAATGCAATGTGGAATGGAAGGTGGAATTGAATGTGGAATGGAACGTGGAATGGAACGTGTAATGGAATGGAACGGAATGTGGAATGGAATGTTGAATTTATTGGAATGAAATGTGGAATGGAATGTGGAGTCTAATTGAATGGAATGTGGAATGGAATGTGGACAGGAATGAAATGCAATGTGGAATGGAATGTAGAGTGGAAAGTGTAATGGAACGTGGAATGGTATGTGGAATGAAATGTGGAAAGCAATTCAATTGAATGTGGAACGGAATGTGGAATGGAATGGAATGGAAAGTGGAAGGCAATGGAATGGAATGTGAAATGCAATGTGGAATGGACTGTTAAATGAATGTGGAATGGAATGTGTAATGGAATGGAATGGAATGGAATGGAATGAAATGTGGAATGGAATGGAAGGGAATGTGGAATACACTGTGGAATGGGAAGTGGAATAGAATGTGGAATGGAAAAGAATGGAAAGTGGAATGGAATGTGTAATAGTGTGTGGAAAGGAATGTGGAATCGAATGAAATGGAATGTGGAATGGATCGTGAAATGTAACGTGAAATGGAATGGAATGGAATGTGGAATGTCTTGTGGAATGGAATGTGGAATAGAATGTGTAATGGAATGCGGAATGGAATGTGGAATGGAGTGTGGAGTGGAATGTGTAATGGAACGGAGTGGAATGTGGAATCGAATGTAGAAGGCAAAGTGAAATAGAAAGTAATGGAATGCGGAATAGAACGTGGAATGAAGTGGGATGGAACATGGAAGGGAACGTGGAATGGAACTTGTATTGGAATAGAATGGAATGTGGAATAGAATGTGGAAAGGAACGTGGAAAGGAATGGAATGGAATATGGAATGGAATGTGGAATGGAATGGAATGTGCAATGCAATGAAATGGAATGTGAAAAGGAATGTGGAATGGAATGTGGAATGGAATGGAATGTGGAATGCAATGTGGAATGGAATGGAATGTAATGTGGAACAGAATGTGGAATGGAATGGAACGGAATGTGGAATGGAATGTGGAATGGAATTTGGAATGGAACATGGAATGGAATTGAATGAAACGTAGAATGGAATGTAGAATGGAACTTGGAATGGAATGTGGAATGGAATGTGGAATGGAATGTAATGGAATGTGGAATGAAACGTGCAATTGAAGGGAATGGAATGTGGAATGGAACATGGAATGGAAGGGAATGGAATGCAATGGAATGTGTAAAGAAATGTGGAAAGGAATGGAATGCAATGTGGAATGGAACGTGGAATTGAATGGAATGGAACGTGGAATGGATAGTGGAATGTAATGCGGAATGGAATGGAATGTGGAATGGAATGTGGAATGGAATGGAATGTGGAATGGAATGTGGAATGTAATGGAAAGGTATGTGGAATGGAATGTGGAATGGAAGGTGGAATGGAATGGACTGGAATGTGGAATGGAATGGAATGTGAAATGGAATGGAACGTAGTGGAATGTAGAATGGAATGGAATGGAATGCTATGGAATGCGAAATATAATGGAATGGAATATGGAATGGAAAGTGGAATGGAGTGTTAAATGTAATGGAATGTGGAATGCAACATGGAGTGGAATGCAATGTGGAATGGAATGGAATGGAATGTATAAATGGAATGGTATGGAATGTGGATATGAATATGGACCGGAATGGGATGCAAAGTGGAACGGAATGTGGAATGCAATGGAATGGAACGTGGAATGGAACGTGGAATGGAACGTGGAATGGAATGTGGAATGGAATGGTATGGAATCTTTAATTGAAGGGAATGGAATATGGAATACAATGTGGAATGGAATGGAATGGAAAGGAAAGGAATAGGGAAGGCAATGGAATGGAATTTGGAGTGGAAAGGAATGGAACGTGGAATGGAACGCAGAACGAAACGTGTAATTCAACGTGGAATGGAAAGTGCAATGGAATGGAATGGATTGTTGAATGGAAGGAAATGGAACATGGAATGGAAAGTGGAATGGAATGGGATGGAATGTGGAAAGGAAAGGAATGGATTGTGGAAAGGAATGGAATGGAATGTGGAATGGAATGGAATATAGCGGAATGTAGAATGGAATGGAATGGAATGCTATGGAATGCGAAATATAATGGAATGGAATATGGAATGGAAAGCGGAATGGAGTGTTAAATGTAATGGAATGTGGAATGCAACATGGAGTGGAATGCAATGTGGAATGTAATGGAATGGAATGTATAAATGTAATGGTATGGAATGTGGATATGAATATGGACCGGAATGGGATGCAAAGTGGAACGGAATGTGGAATGCAATGGAATGGAACGTGGAATGGAACGTGGAATGGAATTTGGAATGGAATGGTATGGAATCTTTAATTGCAGGGAATGGAATATGGAATAAAATGTGGAATGGAATGGAATGGAAAGGAAAGGAATAGGGAAGGAAATGGAATGGAATTTGGAGTGGAAATGAATGGAACGTGGAATGGAACGCAGAACGAAACGTGTAATTCAACGTGGAATGGAAAGTGTAATGGAATGGAATGGATTGTAGAATGGAAGGAAATGGAACATGGAATGGAAAGTGGAATGGAATGGGATGGAATGTGGAAAGGAATGGAATGGATTGTGGAAAGGAATGGAATGGAATGTGGAATGGAATGGAATATAGCGGAATGTAGAATGGAATGGAATGGAATGCTATGGAATCCGAAATATAATGGAATGGAATGTGGAATGGAATGTGGAATAGATTGGAAAGGAATGTAGAATGGAATGGAAATTGGAATGGAATGTGGAATGGAAAGTGGAATGTAATGGAAAGGAATGTGTAATGGAATGGCATGGAATGTGGTCAGGAATGTGCAAAGGAATGTGGAATGGAATGGAATGGAATGTTGAAAGGAAAGTGGAATGCAATGGAATGGAAAGTTGAACGGAATGTGTACTGGAATGTGAAGTGGAATGGAATGGAATGTGGAATGGATTGGAATGGAATGGTATGGAATGTGGAATGGAATGGAATGGAATGGTATGGAATGTGGAATGGAATGGAATGGAATGTGGAATTGAATGTGGAATGGAATGGATTGGAATGAGGAAGAGATTCTGGAATGCAATGGAATGGAATGCAGAATGGAATGGATTGGAATGGAATGTGGAATGGAAAGGAACGGAATGTGGAATTGAATGTGCAATGGATTTTAATAGAATCTGGAACACTATGAGGAATGCAATGGAATGGAATGTGGAAAACAATGGAATGGAATGGAATGAGGAATGGAACATGGAATGAAATAGAATGGAAGGTGGAATAGAAAGTGGAATGGAATGTGGAATGGAATGTGGAAAGGAATGGAATGGAATGTGGAATGGAATGTGGGATGGAATATGGGATGGAATGTGGAAAGGACTTTAATGGAGTGTCGAATGGAAAGTGGAATGGAATGTTGAATCGTTTGTGGAATGGAATATGGAATGGAATGGAATAGAAGGTGAAATGGACTGTGGAAGGGAGTGTGGAACGGAACTTGGAATGGAATGCAATGGAATGTCGAATGGAAAGTGGAATGGAATGGAAATGAACATGGAATGGAACTTGGAAAGGAACGTGAAATGGAACATGGAATTGAATGTTGAATGGAGCGTGGAAAGGAATTTGGAATGGAATGTGGAATGAAACGTGGAATGGAATGGAATGGAAGGTGGAATGGAACGTTGAATGCAATGGAATGGAAGGTGGAACGGAATGTGGAATGTAATGTGGAATGGAACGTGGAATGGAACGTGTAAAGGAATGGAATGGAACGTGGAAAGGAATGTGAAACGGAATTTGAAATGGAACGTGTAATCTACTGTGGAATGTAATGGGGAAGGGAAAGGAATGGAATGTGGAAAGGAATGTGAAATGGAATGTGGAATGGAATGGAATGGAATCTGGAATGGAATGGAATGTGGAATGAAATAGAATGGAAAATGGAATGGAAAGAAAAGGAATGCGGAATGGAATGGTAAATTATGGAATGTGGAATGGAATGGAATGGAATGGAAAGTGGAATGGAAAGGAATGGAATGGAAAGTTCAATGGAATGGAAAGTAGCGGAATAGAATGGAATGTGGAATGGAATGTGAAATTTAATGGAATGGGACGTGGAAGGGAATGGAATGCAATGTGGAACGGTATGGAATGGAATGGAGTGGAAGGTGGAATGGAATGTGAAATGGAATGTGGAATGGAACGTGGAATGGAGTGGAATGGAACGTGGAATGGAATGGAATGGAAAGTTGAATGCAACGTGGCATAGAAAGTGGAATGGAACGTCGACTGGAACGTATAATGGAAAGGAATGGAATGTGGAAGAGAATGGAATGGAATGAGGAATGGAATGGAATGGAATGTAAAACGGAATGGAACGGAATATGGAATGGAATGTGGAATGGAATGTGGAATGGAAAGTGTAATGGAATGTGGAATGGTATGTGGTTTGGAATGGAATGGAATTTGGAATGGAAAGCAATGGAAATGAGGAATGTAATGTGGACTGGAATGCAAAGGAATGTGGAACGGAATGTGGAATGGAATGGAATGGAATGCGGAATGGAATGTCGAATGGAATGTGTAATGGAATGTGGAAAGGAATGCAATGGAATGTGGAATGCAAAGTTCAATGGAATTTGTTATGGAATGGAAAGGAATGTGGAATGGAATGTGGAGTGGAATGAAATGGAATATGGATTTGGATGCAATGGAATTTGGAATGGAATGTGGAATGGAATGCAATGGAATGCGGAATGGAGTGTGGAATGGAATGTGGAATGGAAAAGAAAGTAAAGTGGAATGGAATGTGGAATGGAAACTGCAATGGAAATTGGAATGGAATGGAAAGTATTGTTGAATGAAACATGGAATATAATGGAATTGAACATGGAATGGAATGTGGAAATTAGCTTTTAATGGAATGTGGAATGGAATGTGGAATGGAATGGAATGGAATGTGGAATGTAATGGAATGGAACGTGGAATGGAATGTGAAATGGAATGGGGTAAGGAATGGAATGGAATGTGGAATGGAATGTGGTATGTAATGCAATGGAAAGTGGAATGGAATGGAATGAAATTTGGTATGGAATGTGGAATGCAAAGTGGAATGGAATGTGGAATGGAATGGCATGGAATGTAGAAGGGAATGTGGAATTGAATGTGGAATAGAACGGAATATATAGTGGAATGTAATGTGGAATGCAATGTTGAAAAAAAGTGGAATGGATTGGAATGGAATTTGGAATTTAAAGTGGAAAGTAATGCAATGAAATGTGGAGGGGAACGTGTAATGCTATGTGGAATAAAATAGAATGGAATGTTCAACGGAATGGAATGGAATGTGGAATGGAAAGTGGAACGGAATGTGGAATGAAATGTGGAAAGTAATGGAAAGGAATGTGGAAAGAAATGTGGAATAGTATCTGGAATCAAACGTGGAATGGAATGGAATGGAATGTAGAATGGTATGGAATGGAATGTGGAACTGAATGTGGAATACAATGTGGAATTGAATGTGGAACTGAATGGAATTGAATGTGGAAAGGAATGGAATGAAAAGTGGAAAGGATTGTGGAATGGAATGCAATGGAATGTGGAATGGAATGGAATGGAAAGTGGAAAGGATTGTGGAATGGAATGCAATGGAATGTGGAATGGAACGGAATGGAAAGTGGAATGGAATGTGCAATGGAAAGGAATGGAATGTGGAATGGAATCTAGAATGGAATGTGGAGTCGAAAGTGGAATGGAATTCAATAGATTGTGAAATAGAATGGAATGGAATGGTATCGAATGTGGAATGGAATGCTATGGAATGTGGAATGGAATTTGGGATGGAATGGAATGGACCATGGAATGGAATGTGGAATGGAATGTGGAATGGAATGGAATGGAATGTGGCATGCAATGTAGAATGGAATGTTTAATGGAATGGAATGGAATGTGGAATGGAATGTGAAATGGAATCGAACGGAATGTCAAATGGAATGTGGAATAGAATATGAATGAAAAGGAATGTGGAATGGAATGTGCAGTTGAATGAGGAATGGAATGTGGAATGTACCGGGGAATGGAACGTGGAATAAAATGGAATGGAAAGTTTAATGGAATGTGGAATGAAATGGAATGAAATGTCGAATGGATTGTTTAATGCAATGTGGAATGCAATGGAGTGGAAAGTGGAATGTAATTTGGAATCGAATGGAGTGGAATACGGAATGGAATGTTGAATGGAATGTGCAACTCAATGTGGAACGGAATGGAATGGAATGTGGAATGAAATGTGGAATGGAATGTGAAATGGAAAGGAATGGAATGTGGAATGGAATGCGGAATGGAATGTGGAATGGAACGGAATGGAATGTGGAATAGAATGTGGAATGGAATGTGGAAAGGAAAGTAGAAAGTAATAGAATAGAATGTGGAATGAAACGAGGAATAGAATGGAACGGAAGGTCTAATGGAACGTGGATTGGAAGGTGGAATGGAACGTGTGATGGAATGTGGAATGGAATGAAATTTGGAACGGAATGTGGAATTGAATGGAATGGAATGTGGAATGAAATGAGGAATGCAACGGAATGGAATGTGGAATGGAATGTGGAATGTAATGGAATGGAATGTAGAATAGAATGGAGTGGAATGGAATGGAATGCTGAATGTAATGGAGTGGAATGTGGAATGCAATTCAATGGAATGAAATGTGGAATTGAATGGAATGGAATGTGGAATGGAATGGAATGGAATGTGGAATGGAATGTGGAATGGAATTTGGAAAGGAAAGGAATGGAATGTTGAATGGAATGGAATGGAATGTGGAATAGAATGGAATGGAATGGAATGAGGAATGGAATGTGGAATGGAATGTATTGTGGAATGGAATGTGGAATGGAATGCAATGGAAGGTGGAAAGGAATGGAATGAAAGGTGGAATGGAATAGAATATGGATTGGAATGGAAGAGAAAGTGGAATGGAATGGAAAGTGAAGTGTAACGTGGACTGGAATGTGAAATGTAATGTGGAATGAAATGTGGACTGGAATGAGGAATGGAGTGAAATGAAACATGGAAAGGAATGGAATGGAATAGTGTGGAACGTGGAATGGAACGTGGAATGGAAAGTGGAATTGCATGCGGAATAGAATGGAATGGAATGGGGAATGGATAGTGGAATGGAATGTGGAATGGAACGTGGAATTGAACGTGGAAATCATCGTGGAATGGAATGGAATAGAATTTGGAATGGAATGTGCACTGGAATTTGTTATGGAATGGAATGTGGAATAGAATGTGGAGTGGAATGAAATGGAAAATGGAATTGAATGCAATGCAATGTGGAATGGAATGTGGAAAGCAATGTGGAATGGAAAGTGGAATGCAAAGCAATGTAATGTGGAATGGAATGTGGAATGGAAAGTGCAAAGTAAAGTGGAATGGAATGCAAAGGGATGTGGAATGGAACGTGGAATGGAATGGAATGGACGTGGAATTGAGAGTGGAATGTAACGTTTAATGGAACTTGGCATGGAATGTGGAATGGAAGAGAATGGAATGTGGAATGGAGTGAAATGGAATGTGGAATGGAAAGTGAAAAGGAATGTGGAATAGAATGTGGAAAGGAATGTAATGTAATGTGCAATGGAATGTCGAATAGATTGTGGAAGGGAACATGGAATGGGAGTGAATGGAAAGTGGAAAATATTGCGGAATGTAATACAATGGAATGTGAAATGTAACGGTATGGAATGTGGAATGGAACGTGTAACGGAATGGAATGGAAAGTTGAATGGAATGTGGAATGGAATGTGAAAGGAAAGTAATGATTTGTGAAAAGGAATGGAAAGGAATGGTATGGAATGTGGAACGGAATGGAATGGAATGTGGAATTGAACGTGGTAAGGAATGTAGAATGGAACGTGGAAAGGAATGGAATGGATTGTGTAATGGAATGGAATGGAACGTGGAAGGGAAAGGAATGGAATGAGGAAAGGAATGGAATGGAAGGTGGAAGGCAATGTGGGATGGAATTGAATGGAATGTGGAATGAAAAGTGGAATGCAATGGAATGTGGAATAGAATGTGGAATGCAATGTGGAATGGAATGGACTGGAATGTGGAATGGAATGTGGATTGGAAAAGAATTGAATAGTATGGAATGTGGAAAGGAATGGAATTGAATGTGGAATGGAATGTGGCATGGAATGGAATGAAACGTGAAATGGAACGTGTAATGGAACGTGGAATGTAATGGAATGAAACCTGAAGTGGAACGTGTAATGGAACGTGAAATGGAACTTGGAATGGAACGAAGAATGGAATGCAATTGAATGTGGATTGGAAGGGAATGGGACGCAGAATGGAATGTGTAATGGAATGAAATGAAACGGAATGGCATGTGGAATGGAATGTAATGGAATATGGAAAGGAAAGGAATGGAATGTGGAATGGAATGGTATGGAATGTGGAATGGAATGGAATGGAAAGTAATGTTGAATGGAATGGAGTGGAATGTGGAATGAAATGGAATGAAATGTGGTATGGAATGGAATTGAATGTGGAATGGAATGTAATGCAATGTGGAATGGAATGGATTGGAATGAGGAAAGGAATGTGGAATGGAATGCAATGGAATGTGGAATGGAACGGCATGGAAAGTGGAATGTGGAAGGTAATGGAATGGAATGGAATGGAATGCGGAATGCAAAGGAAAGAAATGTGGAATGGAGTGGAATGGAAAGGAATGAAATATGGAATGTATTGGAATGGAATCTAAAGGAATGTGGAATTGAATGGAATGCAGTGTGGAAAACAATGGAATGGAATGGAATTTCGAATGAAATGGAATGGAACGTGGAATGGAATGTGGAATGGAATGTGGAATGGAATGTGGAACGGAATGGAATGGAATTTGTAACAGAAGGGAAAGGAATGGAATGCGGAATGGAATGTGGAAAGGAATGTGGATTGGAATGGAATGGAATGTGGAATAGAATGGAACGGAATGTGGAACGGAAAGGAATGGAATGGAATGGAATGGAAAGTGAAATAGAATGGGGAATGGAATGTTAAATGGAATGTGGAATGGAATGTGGAACGGAATGTAATGGAACGTGGAATGGAGTGGAATGGAACGTGGAAAGGAATAGAATGGAACGTGGAGTGTAACGGATCGTGGAATGGAATGGAGAAGATCTTGGAATGGAACGTGGAATGGATCATGGAATGGAACGTGGAATGGAATGTGGAAAGGAATGTGGAATGGAAAATAAAGGAATGTGGTATGAAATGTGGAATGGAATGGAATGTGAAATTGAATGTGGAATTTAATGCAATGGAATGAGAATGGAATGTGGAATGGAACGGATTGGTATGTGGAATGGAATGGATTGTGGTATGGTATGTTGAATGGAATGTCAAATGGAATGGAAAGGAATGTGGAATGGAATGGAATGGAATGTTGAAAGGAATGGAATGAAATGTAATGTAAAGTGGAATGGAATGTGGAATGGAATGTGGAATGGAAAGGATTGGAATGTGGAATGGAATGTGGAATGGAATGGAATGGATTGTGGAAGGGAATGTGGAAGGCAAAGTGGAATGGAGTGGAATGGAATTTGCAATGGAATGTGGAACTGAAAGTGGAATGGAATGGAATGGAAAGTGGAATGAAACACGGAATGGAATGGAATGGATCTAGGAATGGATAGTGGAATGGAAAGTGGAATGGAATGGAATGGAATGTGGAATGAAATGTGAAATGGAATGTTGAATGGAAGGTAGAAAGCAATTTAATTGAAAGTGGAATGGAATGTGGAATGGAATGGAATGGAATGTGGAATGGAATGGAATGGAAAGTTTAAAAGGAATGGAATGGCAAGTGGAAAGATATGTGGACTGGAAAGGAATGCACTCTGAAATGGAATGTGGAATGAACTGGAATGGAATTTTCAATGGAATTTTCAATGGATTCTGGAAAGGAACGTGGAATGGAATGTATTGTAATGTGCAATGGAATGTGGAATGGAATGTCAAAAGGAACGTGGAATTGAACGGAATGGAATGTAGAATGGAATGTGTAGTGGAATGTGGAATGGAAAGTGGAATGGAATGAAATGGAATGTCGAATGCCAGGTGGAATGGAATGGAATGGAACGTGGAATGGAATGGAAATGAATGTGGAATGGAAAGTGGAATGGAACGTGGATTGGAATGTGGAATGGAAAGTGGAATGGAATATGGAATATAATGTGGAATTCAAAGGAATGGAATGTGGAGTAGAATGTAGATTGGCATGGAATAGAATCCAGAATGGAATGGAATGTAATGGTACGGAATGTGGAGTGTAATGAAAGGGAACATATAATGGCACGTGGAATGGACCGTGGAATGGAATGTGGAATGGAATGGAATGGAATGTGGAATGGAATGGAATGGAATGTGGAATGGAATGGAATGGAATGTGGAATGGAATGGAATGTGGAATGAAATGGAAAGGAATGAGGAATGGAAAGGAATGGAATGCGGAATGGAATGGAATTTTATGGAATGAGGAATGGAATGGAATGGAATGGAATGGAAGGGAATGTGGAATGGAATGGAATGGAATGGAATGGAATGGAATGTGGAATGGAATGGAATGGAATGGAAAGTAGAATGGTATGGAATGGAATGTGGAATGGAATGGAATGGAATAGAATGGAATGAGGAATGGAATGGAATGGAATGGAATGGATTGTGGAATGCAATAGAATGGAATGTGGAATTGAAAGTGGAATGCAATGGAAAGCAATGTGGAATGGAACGTGCAACGGAATGTAATGGAAATTTGAATGGAACTTAGAATAGAACATGGAATAGAACGTGGAATGGAAAGTGGAATGGAACATGGAATGGAATGGGGAATGGAGTGTGGAATGGAACGTGTAATGGAAAGGAATTGAACGTGAAATGGAACGGGGAATTGAATGGAATGGAATGTGAAAGGGAATGTGGAAAGGAATGTGGAATGGAACGTCGAATGGAACGTGGAATGGAATGGAATGAAACGTGGAATGGAAGGTTGAATGGGATGTGGAATGGAACGTGGAATGGAAAGTGGAATGGAGAGGAATGGAATGTGGAATGGAATGGAATTGAATACGGAATGGAATGCAATATAATGTGGAATGCAAAATGGAATCAAATGGAATGGTATGATTAATAGAATGTGGAATGGAATGGAAAGGATTCCAGTATGGATTGGAATGGAATGAGGAAACGAATGGAATGAATCGTGGAATGGAACGTGGAATGGAACATAAAATGGAACGCAGAATCGAATGTGTAATGCAATTTGGAATGGAATGGAATGGAATGTGCACGGGAATGGAATGGAATGTGCAATGCAATTTGGAATGCAATGGAATGGAATGTGGAATTGAATGGAATGTGGAATGGAATCTGGAATGGAATGTGCAAAGGAATGGAATGTGGAATGGAATGTGGAATTGAGTGGAATGGAATGTGGAATGGAAAGTGTAATCGAAGGTGGAATGAAACATGGAATTCAATGTAATAAAACATGGAATGGAATGTGGAATGGAATGGAATGGTATGTGCAAAAGAATGTAATCTACTGTGGAATGCAACGTGGAATGTAATGGACTGGAATGTGGAATGCAAAGTGGAATGGAATGGAATAGAATGTGGAATGCAATGTGGAATGGAATGGAATGGAATGTAGAAGGGAATGTAGAAAGGAATGTGGAATGTAAAGTAGAATGGAATGGAATGGAATGTGGAATGCAATGTGGAATGGAATGGAATGGAATGTGGAAGGGAATGTGAAATAGATGGTGGAATGGAATGTGTAATGGAGTGGAATGGAATGGAATGTGGAAGGGAATGTGGAATGGAATGTGGAATGGAATGAGGAATGGAAAGGAATGGAATGAGGCGGGGAATGTGGAATGCAAACTGGAATGAAATGTGGAATGGAATGGTATGGAATATGGAATAGAATGTGGAGAGCTATGGAATGGAATGTGGAAAGGAATGTGGTAAGCAATGCAATGGAATGTGGAATGAAATGTAGAATGCAATGGAACGGAATGTGGAATGGAATGTGGAATGGAATGGAATGCAATGAGGAATGGAATGTGGAATGGAATGTGGAATGGAAGATGGAATGCAATGTGGAATGGAACGTGGAATGGAAGATGGAACGGAATGTAATGGAATGAGGAATGGAAGGTGCAATGGAATGGAAAGGAATGTGGAATAGAATGAAATGTGTATTGGAATGTGGAATGGAATGGAATGTTTAAATAGAATGGAATGGAATGTGCAACGGAATGTGGAATGTAATGGAATGCTATGTGGAATGGAATGTGGAATGGAATGGAATGGAATGTGGAATGGAATGTTCAATTGAATGTGGAATGGAATGTAATGGAATGTAGAATGGAATGTGGAATGGAACGTAGAATGGAACGGAATGGAATGTGGAATGGAATATGGAATGGAATGTGGAAGGGAAAATTTAATGGAAAGTGGAAATGAACGTGGAATGGAATGGAATGGAAAGTGGAATGGAATGTGGAATGGAATGGAATGGAATGGAACATGGAATAGAACGTGGAAAGCAATCTTGAATGGAACCTTGATTGGAATGTGAAATGAAATGGAATGGAATGTGGAATGGAATGGAATGCAATGTGGATTGGAATGGAATGTAGTGGAATGTGGAATGGCACGGAATGGAATGGAATGGAATGCGGAATCCGATGGAATGAAATGTGGAATGCAATGGAATGGAATGAAATTTAATGTGGAACGGAATGTAATGGAATCTAAAGGAAATTGGAATTGAATGCAATGGAATGTGGAATGGAATGTGGAATGGAACAGAATGCAAAGTGGAATGGAATGTGGAATGGAATGTGTAAAGGAAATTGTTATAGAGAGGAATGGAACATGGGATGGAATGTGGAATGTAGCGGGAAATGTAATGAGGAATGGAATGTGGAATGAAATGGGCAATGGAACGGAAGGTAATGTGTAATGGAATGTGCAATGGAAGGTGGAATGGAACGTGGAATGTAATGGAATGGAACGTGGAATGGAACGTGGAATGGAATGCAATGTAACGTGGAATGGAATGTGGAATGGAATGTGGAATGGAACGAGCAATGTAACGTGGAATGGTATGTGGAAAGGAATGGGCAATCGAATGCGGAATGGAACGTGGAATGTAGTGGAATGGAAAAGGAAATGGGACGTGGAATTGAATGAAATGGAACGTGGAATGGAATCTGGAATAGAATGTGGAATGGAATCTGGAATGGAACGGAATGAAATGTGGAATGGATTTGGAATGGAATGAAATGGGATGTGGAATGAAAAGTGGAATGGGATGTGTAATGGAATGGAGTGGAATGTGGAAAAGAATGCAACGGAATGTGGAATGGGATGTGGACTGGAATGGAATGCAATGTGGAATGGAATGTGGAATGGAATGGAATGGAAAGTGGAATGTAATGTGGAATGGAATTGTGTGGAATGTGGAAAGGAAAGTAATGGAATGTAGAAGGGAATGTGGAATGGAATGTGGAATGGAACGGAAAGGAATGTGGAATGGAATGTGGAATGGAATGTGGAATGGAAAGTGTAATGGAATGGAATGTGGAATGGAAACTGTAATGTAATGGAATGGAATGTCGAATGGAACGTGGAATGAAACAGAATGGAACGTTGAATGCAACATGGAATGGAATGTGGAATGAAATGTGGAATGGAGCATGGAAATGAATGTGGAAAGGAATGTGGAATAGAACGTGGAATGCAATGGAATGGAAGTTGGAATTGAACGTGGAATGGAATGGAATGGGGAATTTAACGTGGAATGGAATGGAGTGCAACGTGGAATGGAAGGTTGAATGGAAAGTTGAATGGAATATGGAATGGAATGGAATGTGTAATGGAATGGAATGGATTGTGTAATAGAATGGAATGGAATGTGGAAGAGAATATAACAGAATGGTATGTGGAATGGAATGTAATGGAAGGTGGAATGGAATGGAATGGAATGTGGATTGGAATGGAATGGAAAATGGAAAGGAATGGAAAGTGAATTGGAATGTGGACTCAAATGTGAAATGGAATGTGGAATGGAATTTGGAATGGAATTTGGAATACAAAGGAATCTAATGTGGAATGGAACGTGGAATGGAATGGAATGCAAAGTGGAATGGAAAGTGCAATGTAACATTTAATGGAACATGGAATCGAATGTGGAATGGAATGGAAAGGAATCTGGAATGGAAGTGAATGGAAAGTGGAAATTAATGTGGAATGTAACGCAATGGCATGTGGAATGGAATGGAATGGAATGTCAAATGGAATCGAACAGATTTTGGAATGGAATGGAACTGAATGGTATGGAATGTGTAATAGAATGGAGTGGAATGTGGAATGAAACGTAGAATGGAAAGTGGAATGGAATGTGGAAAGGAAAATAGAATGGAAAGTGGAAAAGAATGGAATGGAATGTGAAATGGAACGGAATACAATGTGGAATTGAAAGTGGAATGGAATGCACTGGAATGTGGAATGCAAAGTGGGATGGAATGGAATGGAATGTAGAATGGAAAGTGGAATGCAATGTAATGTGGAATGGTATGTGGAATGCTATGTGGAATGGAATGTATTGGAATGTGGAATGGAATGTGGAATGGAATGGAATTGAATTGTATGGAATGTGGAATGGAATGGAGTTGAATATGGGATGAAATGTGCAATGGAACGGAATGGAACGTGAAATGGAACATGGAAAGGAACGTGGAATGGAACGTGGAATGGAATGTAATTGAATGTGGATTGGAATGGAATGCAACGCGGAATGTAATGTGTAAAGGAATGGAAAGGAATGCAATGGAAGTTTGAATGGAATGTAATGGAATGTGGAATGGAAGGAAATGAAATCTGGAATGGAATGGTATGGAATGCGGAATGGAATGGAATGGAAAGGAATGTTGAAAGGAATGGAGCGGAATGTGGAATGGAATGTAACGGAATGTGGAATGGAAACGAATGCAATGTGGAATGGAATGGTATGGAATATGGAATGGAATGGAATGGAAATGAATGTTGAATGGAATGGAGTGGAATGTGGAATGCAATGGAATGGAATGAGGTATGGAACGGAATGTAATGTGGAATGGAATTCAATGTAGCGGAATGTTTAATGGAATGGGACGGAACGGAATGGAATGTGGAAGGGAATGGTAGGGAATGTGGATTGGAATGGAATAGAATATAATGTGCAATGGAATGGAATGGAACGTGTAATGGAATGTGGAATGGAATGTGGAATGGAATGTGGAATGGAATGGAATGTGGAATAGAGTGGAAGGGAAAGTAGAATGTAATGGAATGGAATGTGGAATAGAATGGAAAGGAATGGAATGTGGAATGGACTGTGGAATGAAAAGAAAAAAGGAATGGAATGTGGAATGGAATGTAGAATGGAAAGTAAAATGGAATGTAAAATGGAATGTGGAATGGAAGGAAATGGAACGTGGAATGGAATAGACAGGAATGTGGAATGGAAAGTGGAATGGAATGTGGAAAGTAAAGGAATGTGGAATGAAATGTGTAATGGAATGGAATGGAAGGTTTAAATGGAAAGGAATTTAAGGTGGAATGGTATGTGGAATAGAATGTGGAATAAAATGGAATGGAATGTGGAAGGTAATGTGGAAACGAATGTGGAATGGAATGTGGAATGGAATGGAATGGAATGGGGAAGGGAATGTGGAATGTAATGTGGAAAGGAATGGAATGGAATGTGGAATGGAATGTGGAATGGAATGCAATGGAATGTGGAATGGTATGTGGAATGGAATGCAATGGAATGTGGAATGGAATGGAATGGAATGAGGAAGGGAATGTGGATTGGAATGTGGAATGGAAAGTGTAATGGAATTGAATGGAATGTGGAATGGAAAGGGTAATGCAATGGAAAGTTGAATGGAATGTGGAATGGAATGGAATGGAATGTCTAATGGAATGTGCAATGGAATGGGATGGAATGTGGAATGCAATGTGGAATAGAATGTGGAATTGTATGGAATGCAACTTTGAATGGAATGTGGAATGGAATGGAACGCAATGTGGAATGGAATGTGTTTAGAATGTCCAATGGAATAGAATGGAATGTGGAATGGAATGGAATGGAAAGGGGAATGGAATGGAAAGGGGAATGAAATAGAAAGGAATGGAAATTGGAACGGTATGGAGTGGAATGTGGAATGGAACGGAATGGAATGGAATGGAATGTGGAATAGAATCGGATGGAACATAATGGAATGTGGAATGCAATGTAATGGAATGGAATGGAATGTGGAATTGAATGGAATGGGAAATGGAAAGGAATGGAATGGAATAGATTGGAAGGTGGAATGGAATGAGAAATGGAATGTGGAATGGAACGTGGAATGGAATGAAATGTACAGTGGAATGGAGTGGAATGGAAAGTGGAATGGAATGGAATGGAACTTTGAATAGAACGTAGAATGGAAAATGGAATGTAACGTGCAATACAACGTATAATGGATTGGAATGGAATGTGGAATGGAATGGAGTGGAATGTGGAATCGGATGGAATGGAATGTGGAACGGAATGGAATGGAATATGGAAAGGAAGGAGGAATGGAATGTGGAATGGAAAGTGCAATGGAATGTGTAATGGAATTTGGTTTGGAATGGAAACGAAAGTGGAATGGAACGGAAGGGAACGAGGAATGCAATGTGGACTGGAATGCAAAGAAATGTGGAATGGAATGTGGAATGGAGTGGAATGGAATGTGGAATGGAATGCGAAATGGAATGTGGACAGGAATGCAATGCAATATGGAAAGGAAAGTGCAATGGAATTTGTTATGGAATGGAATGAAATGTGGAATGGAATGTGGTGTGCAATGGAATGGCATATGGAATGAAATGCAATGGAATGTGGAATAGAATGTGGAATGGAAAGTGAAATGGAATGGAAGGGATTGTGGAATGGAACGTGGAATGTAATGTAATGGAACGTGGAATGTAATGTAATGGAACGTGGGATGGAACGTGCAATGTAACGTTTAATGGAACGGGGAATGGAATGTGGAATTGAATGGAATGGAATGTGGAACGGAATGGAATGGAATGTGGAATGGAATGGAATGGAATGTGGAATGGAATGTGAAATGGAATGTGGAAGGAATGTGAAATGGATTGTGGAATGGAAAGTAGAATTGAATGGAATGGTATCTGGAATGGAATGTCTAATGAAATGCAATGGAATGTGGAATGGAATGAAATGAAATGTGGAATGGAAAGTTGAATGGAACGTGGAATGGAACGTGGAATGCAATGTCATGGAATGTGAAATGGAATGTGGAAGGGAAAGTGGAATAGAACGGAATATATTGTGTAATGGAATGTGAAATGGAATATGGAAGGGAAAGTGGAATAGAACGGAATATATTGTGTAATGGAATGTGGAATGTAATGTGGAAAGGAAAGTTTAATCGAACGGAATGGAATGTGGAATGGAACGTGGAATGGAATGCAATGGAACGTGCAATGAAACGTGGAAATAAACGTATAATGGAATGTGAAATAAAATGGAATGGAATGATGAATGGAATGGAATGGAATGAGGAATGAAGAGTAGAACGGAATGTGGAATGAAATGTGGAATGGAATGGAAAGGAATGTAGAAAGAAATGTGGAGCAGATTGTGGAATCGAAGGTGGAATGGAATGGAATAGAATGTGGAATGCTTTGTAAAGGAATGTGGAATGGAATGTGGAATAGAATGTGGAAAGGAATGTGGAATTAAATGGAAAGGAATGTGGAATGGAATGGAATGGAAAGTGCAAAGGTATGTGGAATGTAATGCAATGGAATGTGGAATGGAATGGAATGGAATGTGGAAAGGAAAGTGGAAGGGAACAGAATGGCATGTAGAATGGAATATGGAATCGAAAGTGGAATGGAATGGAATGGATTGTTGAATGGTATGGAATGGATTGGTATGGATTGTGGAAAGGAATGGAATGGAATGTGGAATGCAACGTGGAATGGAACGTGGAATGGCATGTGGAATGGAATATGGAATGGAATGGAATGGATTGTGGCATGCATTGTAGAATGGAATGTGGAACGGAATGGAATGGAATGTGGAATGGAATGTGAAATGGAATGGAATGGAATGTCAAGTGGAATGTGGAATGGAATGGAATGAAATATGGAATGGAATGTCGAATGGAATGTGGAATGGAATGTGGAATGGAATGGAATGGAATGTGGAATGAAATGTTAAATGGAAAGTGGAATGGAATGTACAACAATGTGGAATGGAACATGGAATGGAATGGAATGGAACGTGCACTGAATAGTGGAATGGAACGCAGAATGGAAAGTGGATTGGAATGTGGAATTGAATGTGGAATGGAATGGACTGGAATATGGAAAGGAATGTAGACTGTATTGTGCAATGGAATGGTATAGAACGTGGAATGACATAGAATGGAATGAGGAATGGAGTGTGGACTGCAAAGGAATGCACTGTGGAAGGGAATGTGGAATGGAGTGGAATGTGGAAAGGAATGTGTTGGAAAGTGGAATGGAATGTGCAATGGAATGTGTAATGGAATATGGAATGGAAAGGAATGGAATATGTAATGCAATGTGGAATGCAATGTGGAATGGAAAGTGAAATTGAATGGAATGCAAAGTGGAATGGAACGTGCAATGAAATGGAATGGAACGTGGAAAGCAAATTGGAACAGAACGTGGAATGAAAGGTAGAATGGAATGTGGAATGGAGCGTGGAATGGAATGTGGAATGGAACGTGGAATGGAATGGAATGGAATGTGGAAAGGAACGTGGAATGTAATGGAATGGAAACTGGAATGGAATGTGGAAAGGAACGTGGAATGGAAAGTGGAATGGAATCTGGAATGGAATGGAATGGAATGTGGAATGGAACATGGAATGGGATGTGAAGTGGAACGTGGAATGAAATGTGAATGGCATGTGGAATGTACAGGAATGGAATGTGGAATGCAGTGGAAAGGAATGTGGAATGGAATGAAATGGAATGTCTAATACAATGTGGAATGGAATGGAATGGTATGGTTAACAGAATGTGGAATGGAATGTAATGGAATCCTATATGGAATGGAATGGAATGGTATAGAATGAGGAATCGAATGGAATGGAACGTGGAATGGAACGTGGAATGGAACGTGGAAGGGAACTTGGAATGGAATGTTTAATGCAATTTGGAATGGAACGGAATGGAATGCGGAATGGAATGGAATGGAATGGAATGTGGAATGCAATTTGGAATGGAATGGAATGGAATATGGAATGGAATGGAATATGGAATGGAATGAAATGTTGAATGGAATGTGGACTGGAATGGAATGGAATATGGAATGGAAAGTGGAATGGAAAGTGGAATGAAACGTGGAATGGAATGGAAGAGAACGTGTAATGGAATGTGGAATGGAATGGAATGGAATGTGGAAAAGTATGCAATAGAATGTGGAATGGAATGTGGAAAGGAATGAATTGGAAAGTGGAATGGAAAGTGGAATGGAATGGAAGGCAATGTGGAAGGGAATGTGCAATGCAATGTGGAATGTAATGTAGAATGGAATTGAATGGTACGTGGAATGGAAGGTGGAAATGAATTCAATGGAATGTGTAAGGGAATGCGGAAATCAATGTGGAATGGAATGTGGAATGGAATGCAATGGAATGTGGAATGGAATGCAATGAAATGTGGAATGGAATGTGAGATTGAAGGGAAAGGAATGGAATGGAACTTGGAAAGGGACGTGGAATGGAACGTCGAATGTAATGGAATGGAAGGTGAAATGGAAGGTGGAATGGAATGGAATGGAATGTGGAAGGTAAAGTTGAATGGTATGTGAAATGGAATGGAATGGAATGTGCAATGGAATGTGGAGTGTAATGGAATGGAATGTGGAATGGAATGGAATAGAATGTGTAATGGAATGTGTATTAGAATGGAATGCAACGAGGAATGGAATGTGCAATGGAATGTGTAATGCAACGTGGAATGGAAGATCGAATGGAATGGAATGGAAGGTGGAATGGAATGTGGAATGGAATGGAATGCAACGTGGAATGGAATGGAATGTGGATTGGAATGTTAAAAGGAATAGAATGTTTAAATGGAATGGAATGGAATGTGGAATGGAAGGTGTACAGTAAAGGAATGCTATGTGGAATGGAATTTGGAATGGAATGGAAAGGAATGTGGAATGTAATGTTCAACTGGATGTGGAATGGAATGTGGAATGGAACGTGGAATGGAATGGAATGGAATGTGGAATGGAAGGTAATGGGATGTGGAATGGAATGTGCAATGGAATGTGAAATGGATCGCGGAATGGAATGGAATGGAATGTGGAATGTAATATGGAATGGAAAGTGGAATGGAACGTGCAATTGAACGTGGAAGGAACATGGAAGGGAATGAAATGGAACGTGGAATAGAATGTGGAATGGAATGCAATGGAAGGTGGAATGAAACTTGGAACGGGACGTGCAATGGGACATGGAAAGGAATGGAATCAAACGTGTAATTGAATGTGGAATGGAATGGAATGTGATGTGGAATAGAATGGAAGGGAATGTGGAATGGAAAGGAATGGAAGGAGGAGTGGAACATGGAATGGAAAGTGGAATTCAAAGTGGAATGCAACATGGAATGGAATGGAATGTGAAATGGAATGGAATGTGGAATAGAATGGAATGGAATATAGAATTCAATGGAATGGAATGTAATATCGAATGGAACGTGGAATGGAATGGAAAGGAACGTGGAATGGAATAGAATGGAATGTGAAATGGAAAGTGGAATGGAATGTTATGGAGCGTGAAATGGAATGGAATGGAAGTTGGAATGGATTGGAACGGAACTTGGAAAGAAATGGAATGGAATGTGGAATGGAAAGGAGTTGAAAGTGGAATGGAATGGAATGGAATGTGGAATGGAACGTAATGCCATGGAATGTGGAATGGAATGTGGAATGAAATGGCATGGAACGTGCAATGCAATGTGGAAAGGAATGGAATGGAATGTGGAATAGAACGTGTAAGGGAAGGGAATCGAATGTGGAATGAAATGAAGTGGAATGGAATGTGGAATGTAATAGAGTGGAATGAAATGGAATGTGGAATGGAATGCAATGGAATGGAACGTGCAATGTATTGGAATGGAAAGTGGAATGGAAATCAGAATGGAAGGGAATGGAATGTGAAATGGAATGAACTGGAAAGTGTTACGAAATGTGGAATAGAATGGAAGTCAATGGAGTGGAATAGGGAATGGAATGGAATATAATGGAATGTGATATGGAAATAGAATGGAATGTTTATTAGAATGGAATAGAATGTTTATAAGAATGGAAAGGAATGGAATGTTTATTAGAACGGAATGGAATGTGGAATTTAATGGCATGGAACTTTGTATTGAATGTGGAATATAAAGGGATGGAACATGGAATGGAATGGAATGGAATGTTGAATGGAAAGGAATGGAATGGAATGTGGAATGGAATGGAATGCAATGTGGAATGGAATGGAGTGGAATTGAATGGAATGGAATGGACTGTGCAGTGGAATACAAATGAATGGAAAGTGGAATAGAATGGAATGTAATGGCATATGGAAAGTAATGCAATGGAATGGAATGTGGAATGGAATGTAGAATAAAATGGAATGGAATGTGGAATTTAACGTGGAATGGAATGCAATGCAACTTGCAATGCAATGGAATGGAAGGTGAAATGGAACGTGGAATGGAATGGAATGGAATGTGGAATGGAATGGAATCAAACGTGAAATGGAATGGAATGGAACTTGGAATGGAATGGAACAGAACATGGAATGGAATGGAAGGGAATGAGGAACGTAAGGTAATTGAAACTGGAATGCAATCGAATGGAATGTGAAATGGAATGGAATGACATTGAATGTGCAATGGAATGATGAATGGAACGGCATGGAATGTGGAATGTAATGGAATGGAATTTAGTGATATGTGGAATGCAATGGCAAGGAATGAGGAATGGAATGTGGAATTGAATGGAATGGAATGTGGAATGGAATGCATTGTAATGTGGAATGTATTGTGGAAAGGAATGGAATGGAATGTGGAATGCAATATGGAATGGAATGGAATTGGAAGGAAAGGAATGTGTAACGGATTGTGGACTGCAATTGAAAGGAATGTGGAATGGAAAATGGAATGGAATGAAAAGGAATGTGTAATGGAATGGAATGTGGAAAGGAATGGAATGTGGAAAGTAATGGAATGGAATGTGGAATGCAATGGAATGGAAAGTGGAATGGAATGGAATGGAATGTAGAATAGACTGGAATATAATGTGGAAGGGAATGTGGAAAGAAATGAAATGGAATGTGGAATGGAATGTGGAATTGAATGGAATGGTATGTGGAATGGAATGTGGAAAGGAAGAGAATGGAATGTGAAATGCAACGTGTAATGGAATGGAATGGTATGTGTAATGGAACGTGTAATGGGATATGGAATGGAAAGTGGAATGAAATGGAATGTGGAATGGAACATTGAATGGAATGGAATGTGGCATGGATTGTTGAATGGAATGTGGAATTCAATGTTGAATGGAATGGAATGGAATGTAGAATGGAATGTGGAATGAGATGAAAAGGAATGTGGAATGGATTGGAATGGATTGGAATGGAAAGTGTAATGGAGCATGGAATAGAACACAATGAAACGTGGAATGGAGCCTAGAGTTGAATGTCGAATGGATCGTGGAATGGAATGAATGTGGAAGAATTGTGGAATGGATCATTGAATGCAATGGAATGTGGAAGGGATTGTGGAATAGAATGTGGAATGGAATGGAATGGCACATGGAATGAAATGTTGAATGTAATGGTACCAAAAGTGGAATAGAAATTTTTGTAATGTGGAATGGAATGTGGAATGGAAAGGAATGGAATCTGGAGTGGAACGAGGAATGGAATGTGCAAAGGAAATGTATGGAATGTGGAATGGTTTGCGGAATGGAATGGATTGGAATGTGGAATGGAAAGTTGAATGGAATTTGCAAAGGAAATGTATGGAATGTGGAATGGTTTGTGGAATGGAATGGATTGGAATGTGGAATGGAAAGTGGAATGGAATGTGGAATGGAATGTGGATTGGAACGTGGATTCCAATATGGAAAGGAATGGAATGTAATGCAATGTTGAACGGAATGGAATGGA
Organism: Pongo abelii; assembly: GCF_028885655.2. Lineage (NCBI taxonomy): Eukaryota > Metazoa > Chordata > Mammalia > Primates > Hominidae > Pongo > Pongo abelii. The sequence continues at coordinate 12,658,314 of NC_085929.1, read as the reverse complement.
ATGGAATGGAAAGGAGTGGAATGTGGAATGGAATGGACTGAAATGTGGAAAGGAATGGAATGTGGAAAGGAATGGAATGGAATGTGGAAAACAATGTGGAATGGAACACAAAATATAATGGAATGGAAAGTGGAATGGAATGGAATGGAATGTGGAATGGAATGGAATGGAAATTGGAATGGAATGGCCTGCAGTGTGTAATGGAATGGAATGGAAAGTGGAACGGAATGCACTGGAATGTGGAATGGATTGGAATGGAATGTGGAATGGAACGGAATGTGGAATGAAAAGTAGAATACAATTGAATGAAATTTGGAAAGCAATGGAAGGGAATGGAATGTGGAATGGAATGGAATTGAATATGGAATGCAATGGAATGGAAATGTGGATTTGATTGCAAGGGAATGGAATTTGGAATGGAATGGAATTTGGAATGGAATGGAATTGAATATGGAATGGAATGTAAAGGAATGTGTATTGGAATGGAATGGAATGTGGAATGGAATGCAAAAGAATGTGGAATGGGATGTGGAAGGCAATGCACTGGAATGGAATTGAACGTGGAATGGAATGGAATGGAATTTGGAATGGAATGGAATGCAATGTGGAATGGACTGGAATGGAATGTGGAAGGCAATGTGTAATGGAATGGAATGGAATGTTATATGGAATGTGGAATGGAATGGAACGTAAATTACAAGGGAATTGAATGGAATGTGGAATGGAATGGAATGAAATGTGTAATGGAATGGAATGGAAAGTGGTATGGAATGTGGAATTCAATGGAATGGTAAGTGGAATGGAACACAGAATGTAATGTGGAATGGAATTGAATGGAATGTGGAATGGTAAGTGGAATGCAATGGAATGGAATGTAGAAAGGAACGTGGAATGGAATGTGGAAAGATATGTGGAAGGGAACGTGGTATGGAATGGAATGTGGAATGGAATATAGAATTGAATGGAATGCAATACAATGTGGAATGCAATGGAATGGAATGTGGAATGGAATGTGGAATGGAATGGAACACAATGTGGAATGCAAAGTAATGGAATGTGGAATGGAATGCAGAATGGAATGGAACAGAATGTGGAATGGAATGTGGAATGGAATAGAACGGAATGTGGAATGCAACATGGAATGGAATGTGTAGTGGAATTGAATGAAATGTGGAATGGCATATGGAATGGAATGGAATGGAATGGAATGTAGAATGGAACGTGGAATGGAATGTGGAATGGAATGTGGAATGGAAAGTGGTATGGAAAGAAATGTGGAATGGAATGTGGAATGGAAAGCAATGGAATGAGTAATGGAACATGGAATGCAATGGGGAATGGAATTGAATGGAATATGGAATGGTATGTGGAATGGAATGGAATGGACTGTAGAATGGAACGTGGAATGGAATGTGGAATGGAAAGTGGAAAGGAATGGAATGGGATGTGGAATGGAATGGAATGGAATGTTTAATGGAACGGAATGGAATATTGAATGGAATGGAATGCAACGTAGAATGGAATGTGGAATGGAATGGAATGTTTAATGGAATGTAGAATGGAATGGAGTTCAATGTGGAATAGAATGTTAGGGAATTGAATGTTGAATTGAAAGGAATGGAATCTGGAATGAAATGTTGAATGGAATGGAAAGGAATGTGGAATGGAATGTGGAATGGAATGTGGAATGGAATGAAAAGGAATGTGGAATGGAATGTGGAATGGAATGTGGAATTGAATGGAAAGGAATGTGGAATTGAATGGTATGCAATACGGAATGGAATGTGGAATGGAACGGAAAGGAATATGGAAATAAATGGAATGGAATGTGGAATGGAATGCAATGGAAAGTGCAATGGAATGGAATGGAATGTGGAATGGAATGCAATGGAAAGTGCAATGGAATGGAATGGAATGTGGAACGGAATGTGGAATGGAAAGTGGAATGGAATGTGGAATGATACGTGGAATGGAATGGAATGTGGAAAGGAATGTGGAATGGAATGGAATGTGGAACGGAACGTGGAATGGAAAGTGGAATGGAATGTGGAATGATACGTGGAAAGGAATGGAACGTGGAAGGGAACATGGAATGGAATGGAAAGTAATGTTCAATGGAATGTGGAATGGAATATGGAATGGAACGTGGAATGGAATGGAGTGGAATGTGGAATGGAATGGACGGGAATTTAATGGAATGTGAAATGGAGTGGAATTGTATGTGGAATGGAATGTGGAATGCAATGGAATGGAATGTGGAATGGAATGTTTAACGGAATGGAATGCAATGGAATGGAATGTGGAAATTAATGTAATGGAATGGGATGGAACTGAATGGAATGAAATGTGAAATGGAATGGAGCGGAATGTGGAATGGAAAGTGGAATAGAAGGGCAAGGAATGTGGAATGGAACGTGGAATGGAATGAAATAGAATGTGGAATGGAACGTGGAAAGGAATGCGGAATGGAATATGGAATGGAATGTGGAATGGAACATGGAATGGAATGGAATGTGGCATGGAAAGTGAAATGAAACGTGGAATGGAATGGAATATGGCATGGATTATGGAATCGAACGTGGAATTCAAAGTGGAATGGAAAGGAATGGAATGTGCAATTGAATGTGGAATGGAATGAAAGGGAAAGTGCATTGGAATGTGGAATGGAATAGAATGGAATGTGGAATGAAAGGTGAAATGGAATGTGGACTGGAAGGTGGAATGGAATGGAATGAAATGTGGAATGGAACATGGAACCTAATGGAAAGCAACGTGGAATGGAAAGAGGGGTAGAGAGAAAAGGAACGTGGAATGGACATGGAATGGAACGTGGCATGGAATGTGGAAGATGGAATGGAATGGAATGGAATATGTAATGGAATGGAAAGGAATGTGGAATGCAATGGAATGGAACGTAGCATGGAATGGCATGGAAAGTGGAATACAATGTGGAATGGAATGGAATGCAATGTAGAATGGAATGTAGAAAGGAAAGGAATGTGGAGTGGAATGGAAAGAAATATGGAGTGGAATGTGATGGAATGGTCAATGGAATGGAATGGAATGGAATTTGCAATTGACTGTCGATCAGAATGGAATGGAAGGTGGAATGGAATGGAGTGGAAAGTGGAATCAAACGTGGAATGGAAGGGAGTGCAAGGTGGAATGGAATGTGGAATGGATCGTCGTATGGAACATGGAATGGAATGTGGAATGGAAAGTGGAATGTAATGCAATGTAATGTGGAATGGAAAGAAATGGAATGTGGAATAGAATGGAATGGAATGTGAAACGGATTGGAATGGAATGTGGAATGGAATAGAATGGAATGTGGAAATGGAATGTCGAATGGAATGGAATGGAAAGTGGAATGAAATGGAATGCAAGGAAGAATCCAACGTGGAATGGAATGGAATGGAATGTGGAATGAAATGTGGAATGGAATGGAATGCAATGTGGAAAGCACCATGGAATGGATTATGGAAGGCAACGTCGAATGGAAAGAGGAATGGAATGTGGAATGTGGAATGGAACAGAATGCAATTTGGAATGGAATGGATTATGGAAGGCAACGTCGAATGGAAAGTGGAATGGAATGTGGAATGTGGAATGGAACAGAATGGAATGGAATATGGAATGGAATGGAATGGAAGGGAATGTGGAATGGAATTGAAGGCAATGTGGAATGCAAAGTGAATTGGAAAGGAATGCCATGTGGAATAGAATGTGGAATGGAATAGAATGGAATGTGGAATGGATAGGAATGGAATGGAATGTGGAATGGAACTTGGAACAGAATGGAATGGAACGTGGAATGCAACCTGGAATGGAATGTGGAATCTAATGTGGATTGGAACGTGGAATAGAATGTGGAAAGTGGATTGGAATGGAATGGAATGCGGAATGGAATGAAATGGAATGTGGAATAGAATGCAATGGGATGTGGCATTGAATGGAATGGAAAGTGGAATGGAATGTGGAATGAAATGGAATGAAAACTGTAATGGAATGTGGAATGGAATGGAATGTGGAATGGAATGGAAGGGAATGTAGAATGGAATAGAATGGAATGTGGAATGAAACGTGGAATGGAATGGAATTCAATATGGAAAGGATTGTGGATTGGAAGGGAATGGAATGGAATGGAACGTAGAATGGAATGGAAAGGAATGTGAAATGGAAAGTGAAATGGAGAGTGGAATGGAAAGTGGAATGGAATGTAATATGGAATGAAATTTGGAATGCAACGTGGTATGGAGTTGAATGTGGAATTGATTGTGGAATGGAATGGAATGGAATGGAATGTGGAATGGAATGGAATGGAATGTAGAGTGGAGTGAATGGAACGTGGAATGAAATGGAATGGAATGGAATGTCGAATGGAATTGAAAGTGGAATGGAGTAGAGTGTGGAATGCAATAGAATTGAATGTGTCATGGAATGGAATGGAATGCGAAATGCCATGGAATGGAATTCAATGTGGCATGGAATGGAATGTATTACGGAATGCCATGGAATGGTATGGAATGGAATGTGGAATGGAATGGAATGGAACATAGAATGGAATCTGCAATGTGGAATGGAATGGAATGGAGTGTTTAATGCAATGGAATGCAATATGGAATGGAAAGGAATGGAATGAAATGTGGAATGTCATGTGGAAATGAATAGAATCGAATGTAGAATGGTATGGAATGGAATGTGGAATGGAACTTGGAACGGAATGGAATGGAATGTGGAATGGACTGGAATGGAATGTGGAATGGAGTGAATGGAACGAGGAATGAAATGGAATGGAATGGAATGTCGAACGGAATTGAATGTGGAATGCAGTAAAATGTGGAATGGAATGGAACGGAATGTGTCGTGGAATGGAATGTAATACAGAATGCAATGGAATGGAATTGAATGTGGCATGGAATGTAATGTAATGCGAAATGCCATGGAATGGAATGGAATGGAACGTGGAATGGAATGTGGAATGGAATGGAATACAACATGGAATGGAAAGTGGAATGGAATGGAATGGAATGTGGAATGCAATGTGGAATGGAATGGAATGTGGAATGTAAAGCAATGGAATGTGGAATGGAATTGAGTGGAATGGAAGGTGAAATGGAATGGAATGGAATGTGGAGTGGAATGGAATGGAATGTGGAATTGAATGTGGAATGGAATGTGGAAAGCAATGTGCAATGGAAAGGAAAGGAATGTCATGGAAATTGAAATGGAATGGAATGAAACGTGGAATGGAATGGAATGGAATTTGGAATGGAAAGGAATGTGGAATGGAATGGAATGGAATGAAATGTTGAATGGAATGGAATGGAATGTGGATTGGAATGGAATGATGATTGGAATATGGAATGGAATAGAATGGAATGTGGAATGGAATGGACTGGAAAGTGGAGAGGAATGTGGAATGGAATGGAATGCAATGTGGAATGGAATGGAACGGAATGCGGAAAGGAACATGTAATGGAAAGTTGAATGGAATTTGCAATGGAAATGAAAGGAATGTTAAATGGAATGGAATGTGGAATGGAATAGACAGTGGAATGGAATGGAATGCAATGTGGTATGGAATAGAAAGTGGAATGGAATGGAATGGAATGTGGAATGGAATGGAATTGAATGTTGAATGGAATCGAATGTACTTAAATGGGGAAAGCAATGTGGAATGGAATGGAATGGAATGTGGAATGGAATGGAATGGAACGTGGAATGAAATGTGGAATGGAATGGAATGGAATGTAGAATAGAATGTTGAATGGAATGTGGAATGGAAAGGAATGGAATGTGAAATGGAATGGAATGGAATGAAAATGGAATGAAATATTATGTGGAATGGGATGCAATGGAATTTGGATTGGAATGGATTAGAATGTGGAATGGAATGTGGAATGGAATTTGGAATGCAATGGAATGGAATGTGGAATGGAATGGAATGGAATGGAATGTGAAATGGAAAGGAAAGGAACGGAAAGTAAAATGGAAAGAAAAGGAATGGACTGGAATGGAATGGAATGTCGAATGGAAAGGAAAGGAATGGACTGGACGGTAATGAAAGGAATGGAATAGAATGGAGAGTGGAATGCATTGGAATCGTACGTGGAATGGAATGGAATGGAATGAAATGTGGAACGGAATGGAATGGAATGGATGGAATATGGAATGCAATTTGGAAGGGAATGGAATGTGGAATGGAAAATAATGGAATGGAATGGAATCTGGAATGGAATGTGGAATGAAATGGAATGTGGAATGCAAACTGAAATGGAATGGAATGTGGAAAGCAATGGAAAGGTATGTGGAATGGAGTGGAATGTGGAATGCAATGGAATTCAAAGTAGAATGTAATGGAATGTGGAATGCAGTGGAATGGAACGTGGAAAGGAATATGGAAACGAATGTGGAATGGAATGGAATGCAGTGGAATGGAATGTGGAATGGAATATGGAATGGAATGTGGAATGGAATGAAATGTAATGTGGAATGGAGTGGACTTTAATGAAATGTGAAATGGAAAGGAATTCAATGTGGAATGGAATGTGGAATATAATGGAATGCAAAGTGGAATGGAACAGAATGGAATTTGGAATGGAATGGAATATGGAAAGGAATATGGAAGGGAATGGAATGCAATGAAATGGGATGTGGAATGGAATGGAAAGTGGAATGGAATGGAATGGAATGTGGAATGGAATGGAATGGAATGTGGAATGGAACAGAATGGAATGTGGAATGGCATGTGGAATGGCATGTAGAATGGAATGTGGAATGGCATGGAAAGGAATGGATTTTGCAATGAAATGGAATGGAATGGAATTGAATGTGGAATGGAATGGAATGGAATATGGAACGGAATGGAAGGGAATGGGGAATGGAATGGAGTGGATTGGTATGGAATGTGAAATGGAGTGGAAGGGAATGTTGAATGGAATGGAATGGAATGTGGAATAGAATGGAAAGTAGAATGGATTGGATTGGAATGGAAGGTGGAATGGTATGGAATGGGACGGAATGTGGAATTGAAGGGAACAGAATGTAAAGGAATGGAATGGAATGGAATGGAATGTGCAATAGAATGGAATGGAAGGTGGAATGGAATTTGGAAAGGAAAGGAATGGAACGTGGAAAAGAACGGAATGGAATGTGGAAACGAACGTAGAATGGAATGGAAAGGAACTTGGAATGCAACGTAGAATGGAATGGAATGTAATGTGGAATGCAACTTGGAATACAAAGTGGAATGGAAAGTAGAATGGAATGTGGAATGTGGAATGGAAGGGAATGTCTTGTGGAACGGCATGGAATGGAATGTGGATTGGAAAGGATTCAAATGTAAGGTGGAAGGGAATGGATTCGAATGTGGAATGGAATTGAATGGAATGTGAAATGGAATGTGCAATGGAATGGAATGCAATGTGCAATGGAATGTGGAATGGAATGGAATACTTTGTGGAATGGAATGGAATGGAAATTGAAATGGAATTGAATGGAAAGTGGAATGGAATGCAAAGGAAAGTGGAATGGAATGGAATGGAATGTCCAATGGAATTCGGAATGGAATGCGGAATGCAATGGAATGGAATGCAATGTGGAATGGAATGGAATATGGAATGGAAAAGAATGGAATGTGTAGGGGAATTTAACGGTATTTGGAATGGAATCTCTAATGGAATGGAATGGAATGGAATGTGGAATGGAATGGAATGGAATGTGGAGTGGAATGGAATGGAATGTTGAACGGAATTTCGAATGGAATGGAATGGAAAGTGGAATGTAACGGAATGCAACGTGGAATCTAACGTGGAATGGAATGGAAGGGAACGTGGAATGAAACGTGGAAAGGAATGGAATGGAACGTGGAAAGCACTGTGGAGTGGATCATGGAAGGCAACGTGGAATGGAAAGTGGAATGGAATGTGGAATGTGGAATGGAACAGAATGCAATTAGGAATGGTATGGAATGGAATATGGAATGGAATGGAATGGAATGGAATGTGGAATTGAAATGAAGGCAATGTGGAATGCAAAGTGAAATGGAATGGAATGCAATGTGGAATGGAAGGTGGAATGGAATGGAATGGAATGTGGAATGGATTGGAATGGAATGGAATGTGGAATGGAACCTGGAACAGAATGGAGTGGAACGTGGAATGCAACCTGGAATGGAATGTGGAATCTAACGTGGATTGGAACGTGGAATAGAATGTGGAATGTGGATTGGAATGGAATGGAATGAAATGGAATGTGGAATAGAATAGAATGGAATGTGGAATGGAATGGAATGGAATGTGAAATGGAAAGGAAAGGAACGGAAATTCGAATGGAAAGAAAAGGAATGGACTGGAAAGGAACGGAGTGTCGAATGGAAAGGAAAGGAATGGACTGGAATGGAATGGAATGGAATGGAATGCAACGGAGAGTGGAATGCATTGGAATGGTACGTGCAATGGAATGGAATGGAATGAAACGTGGAATGGAATGGAATGGAAAGGATGGAATATAGAATGCAACTTGGAATGGAATGGAATGTGGATAGGAATATAATGGAATTGAAAGGAATCTGGAATGGAATGTGGAATGAAACGGAATGTGGAATGCAATGTGAAATGGAAAGGAATGTGGAAAGCAATGGAAAGGTATGTGGAATGGAATGGAGTGTAGAATGCAATGGAATTCAAAGTGGAATATAATGGAATGTGGAATGCAGTGGAATGGAATGTGGAATGGAATATGGAATGGAATGTGGAATGGAATGGAATGCAATGGAATGGAATGTGCAATGGAATATGGAATGGAATGTGGAATGGAATGGAATGCAATGTAGAATGGAGTGGAGTTTAATGCAATGTGAAATGGAAAGGAATTCAATGTGGAATGGAATGGAATGTGGAAAGTAATTGAATGCAATGTGGAATGGAATAGAATGGAATTTGGAATGGAATGGAATATGGAAAGGAATGTGGAAGGGAATGGAATGCAACGGAATGGAACGTGTAAAGGAATGGAATGGAATGGAATGGAATGTGGAATGGAATGGAATGGAATGTGGAATGGAATGGAATGGAATGTGGAATGGAACGGAGTGCAATGTGGAATGGAATGTGGAATGGCATGTGGAATAGAATGCGGAATGGCATGGATTGGAATGGAATTTGCAATCGAAAGGAATGGAAGGGAATGAAATGTGGAATGGAATGCGGAATGGAATGGAATGGAATGGGGAATGGAATGGAATGGAAAGGGGAAAAGAAGGGAATGGATTGGTATGGAATGCGAAATAGAGTGGAATGGAATGTGGAATGGAATGGAATGGAATGTGGAATAGAATGGAAAGTGGAATGGAATGGATTGGAATGGAACTTGGAATGGTATGGAATGGAACGGAATGTGGATTTGAATGGAACGGACTGTAAAGGAATGGAATGGAATGGAATGGAATGCAATGTGGAACAGAATGGAATATAAGGTGTAATGGAATATTTAAAGGAAAGGAATGGAACGTTGAATGGAACGGAATGGAATGTGGAAACGAACGTAGATTGGAATGTAATGGAACTTGGAATGTAACATGGAATGTAAAAGAACGTAACGTGGACTGGAACGTGGAATACAACGTGGAATGGAAAGTAGAATGGAATGTGGAATGTGGAATGGAATGGAATGTCATGAGGAATGGCATGGAATGGAATGTGGATTGGAATGGATTGAAATGGAAGGTGGAATGGAATGGATTGGAATGTGGAATGGAATTGAATGGAATATGGAAAGGAATGGAATGGAATGTGGAATGGAATAAAAACGAATTTGGAATTCAATGTGGAATGTAAAGGAGTGAAATGTGAAATGGAATGGAATGGAATGTGGAATGGAATGGAATGGAATGTGGAATGGAATGGATTGTAGTGGAATGGAATGGATTGTAATGGAATGGAATGGAAAGTGGAATGTAATGGAATGGAATGTGTAATGGAATGGAATGGAATGTGGAATAGAAAGTGGAATGGAATGGAATGCAATTTGGAATGGAATGTGGAATGTATTGGAAAGGAATGGAATGTAGAACGGAATGGAATGGAAGGCGGATTGGAATGGAACGTGGAATGGTATGGAATGGAATTTGAAATGCAACGTGGAATTAAAGGAATGGAATGTGGAATGGAATGTGGAATGGAATGGATTGGAAAGTTGTATGGAATAGAATGTGGAGTGGAATGGAATGGAATGTTGAGGGGAACGTGGAATGGAATGGAATGGAATGGAATGTGTAACTCAGTGGAATGCAATGTGGAATGGAATGGAATGGAAACTGAAATGGAATGGAATGGAATGTGGAGTTGAATGGATTGGAATGGGGAATGGAATGGAATGAAATAGAATGGAATGTGGAATGTAATGCAATGGAATGGAATGGAATGTGGAATGGAATAGAAAGGATTGAAATGGAATGTGGAAAGCAATGTAATGGAATATGGAATGGAATGTGGATTGGAAGGAAATTTGGAATGGAATGGAATGGAAAATATAATGGAATGGAATGTGGAATGGAATGGAATGCAATATGGAATGGAATGGAATGTGGAATGGAATGTAATGCAATTTGGAATGGAATGGAATGAGGAATGGAATGGAATGCAACGTGGAATGGAATGGAATGTGGAATGGAAGGGAATTGAATGGAATATGTACTGGAATTGTATGGAATGGAATGTGGAATGGAATGCGGAATGGGATGGAATGGAATTGAATGTGGAATGGAATGGAATGGAATGTGGATTGGAATGGAATATGGAATTGAATGGAAAGTGGAGTTGAATGGAATGGAACGTGGAATGGAATGGAACGTGGAATGGAAAGGAACGTGGAGTGGAATGGAATGTGGAGTGGAATGGAACCTGGAATGAAATGGAATTGAATGCAACGTTGAATGAAATGGAATGTAGTGTAATGTGTAATGGAATGGAATGTGGAAGGGATTGGAATGCAATGGAATGGAATGCAAGGTGTAATGGGATGGAATGCAACTTGGAATTTAATGCAATAGAACATGGAATGGAATGCAAAGGAAGGTGGAATGGAATGGAATGGAAAGTGGAATGGAATGTGTTTGAATGGAATGTCGAATTGAATGGAACGTGGAATGGAATGGAATGGAACATGGAATGGAATGGAATGGAACATGGAATGGAAATGAATGGAATGTGGAATGGAATGGAATGCAATGGAATGGAATGTGGATTTGAACGTGTAATGGAAAGTGGAAAGCAATGGAATGGAAAGGAATGGAATGAGGAATGGAATGTGGAATGGAATGGAATGGAACGGAATGTGAAATGGAATGGAATGTAACATGGAACGGAATGGAATGCGATGGAATGGAATGTGGAATGAAACGGAATTGAATGTGGAATGGAATGGAATTGAATGTGGAATAGAATGGAATGAAATGCAATGTGGAATGTAATGGAATACAATGTGGAATAAATGAAATGGAAGATGGAATATAATGCTATGGAATGGAATATGGAATAGAATGGAATGAAATAAATGTGGAATGTAATGGAATACAATGTGGAATAAATGAAATGGAATGTGGAAAGTAATGGAATGGAAAGGAATGTGGAATGGAATAGAATAGAATGAGCAATGGAGTGGAATGGAATGTGGAATGGAATTTGGACTTGAATGGAAAGGAATGGAAGGGAATGTGGCATAGAATGGAATGTGGAAGCAAATGGAATATGGAATGGAATGGAGTGGAATGGAATGCGGAATTGAATGGATTGTAATGTGGAATGAAATGGAATGGAATGTGAAATGGAATGGAATGGAACGTGGAATGGAATGTGGATTGGAATTGAATCGTAAGTGGAATACAATGCAATGGAATGGTATGTAAGCTGAAACGGAATGGAAAGAAATATGTAATGGAATGTGGAATGGAACGTGGAATGGAATGCGAAATGGAACTTGGAATTGAGTGGAAAGGGATGTGGAATGGAAAGTGGAATGCAATGGAATAGAATGCGGAATGGAATGGAATGAAATGCAGAATGGAAAGTAATGCAATGTGGAATGGAATGCAATGCTATGGAATGTGGAAAGGAATGGAATGGAATGCAATGGAATTTGGAATGGAATGGAATGAAACTTGGAATGGAATGGAATGGAAAGTGGAATGGAATGGAATGGAACTTGGAATTGAATGGAATGGAATGTGGAATGGAATGAAATGGAATGTGGAATGGACTAGAATGGAATGTGGAAAGGAATGGAATGGAATGGAATTGAATGGAATGTGGAATGGAATGGAATGAAATATGGAATGCAATGGAATGCAATGGAACGTGGAATGGAATGGAATGGAATGTGGAATAGAATGGAATGGAATGTGGAATGGAATGAGGAATGCAATGGAATGGAAAGTAGAATGGAGTGAGGAATGCAATGGAATGGAACGTGGAATGGAACTTGGAATGGATCGTGGAATGTAATGTGGAAGGAATGTGGAATGGAATGGAATGGAATGTGGAATAGAACGTGGAATGGACTGGAATGGACTGTGGAATGGGATGAGGACTGGAATGTAATGGAATGTGGATTGGAATGTGGAATGGAATGTGGAATGGAATGTGGAATAGAGCGGAATGGAATGTGGAATGGAAAGTGGAATACAATGTGGAAAGGAATGGAAAGCAACGTGGAAAGAAATGTGGAATGGAATGGAATTTAATGTGGAATGGAATTTGGAATGGAATGGAAAGGAATGTGTCATCGAATGTGGAGTGGAAAGGAATGGAATCAGGAATGGAATGAAATGGAATGAGGAATGGTATGTGGAACAGAATGGAATGGAATGTGGAATGGAAATTTGAATGGAATGGGGAATGGAATGTGGAGTGCAAAGGAATGGAATTTGGAATGGAATGCTGAATGGAAAGTGGAATTGAATGTAATGGAATGTGGAATTTGAAATGGAATGGAATGGAATGGAACGTGCAGTGGAAAGTGGAATGGAATGTGGAAACGAACGTGGAATGCAACGTGGAATAGGATGGAATGGAAAGTAGAAGGGAATGGAATGGAAAGTGGAATGGAATGTACAATGGAATGGAATGGCATGTGGAATTAAATGGAATGGAACGTGGAATGGAATGAAACGTGGAATGGAAAGCAGAATGGAATGGAATGGAATGTGGAATGGAATGGAACTGATTGTGGATTGGAATGCAATGGAATGTGGAATGGAATGGAATGAAAAGTGGAATGGAATGGAATGAAATGTGGAATGGAAACGAATATGGAGTGGAATGGAATGGAATGGAATGTGGAATGCAATTTAATATGAGTGGAATGGAATGGGATGTGGAATGGAAAGGATTGGAATGTGGAATGGAAAGTGGACTGGAATGGACTGGAATGTGGAATGGAATGGAATGTGGAATGGAATGAAATGTAATGTGGAATGGAATAGGATGTGGAATGTAAAATGGAATGGAATGGAATAGAATGTGGAATGGAATGGAATTGAATGCGGATTGGAATGGAATGGAATGTGGAATGGAATGGAATGTAAAGTGGAATGGAATGCAATGCAAAGTGGAATGGAATTGAATGTGGAGTAGAATGGAATGGGATGCGTAATGGAGTGGACTGGAATGCGGAATGGAAAGTGGTATGGAATGGAGTTGAATGTGGAATGGAATGGAATGGAAAGTGGAATGGAATGGAATGTGGAATGGAATGGAATGGAATGTGGAATGGAATGGAATGGAATGTGGAATGGAATGGAATGTGGAATATAATGCAATGGAATGTGGAATGGATTGGAAGGGAATGGAATGTGGAATGGAAAGTGGAATGGAATTGAATGTGGAAAGGTACGTGGAATGAAAGGGAATGAAATGCGCAGTGGTATGTGGAATGGACTGGAATGGAATGGAATATGGAATGGAACGTGGAATGGAATTGAATGGAATGTGGAATGGAAGGGAAAGGAATGGAATGGATTCTGGAATAGAATGGAACGGAGTGTGGAATTGAATGTGGAATGGGATGGAACAGAATGAAATGTAATGTAGAAAGGAATGTGGAATGGAATGGAATGAAATGTGGAATGGAATGTGGAATGGAGTGGAATGTAACGGAATGGTATTTAATGATATGTGGAATGGAATGGAATGGAATGTGTAATGGAATGCATTGGAATGTGGAATGTATTGTGAAATGGAATGGAATGGAATAGAATGGAATGGAATCGAATGGAATGGAATGTGGAATTTAATGGAAAGGAATTTGGAAAGTAATGGAATGGAATGTGAAATGGAATGGAATTTAAAGTGCAATGGAAAGGAATGTAATGTAGAATAGAACGGAATATAATGTGGAATGAGATGGAAGGGAATGTAGAATGGAATGGAATGGAATGTGTAATGGAATGTGGAATGGAAGAGAATGGAATGTGGAATGGAGCGTGGAATGGAACGTCGAATCGATCATGGAATGGAACAGAATGTGGAATGGATTGTGGAATGGAACTTTGAATGTAATGGAATGTGCAATGAATAGTGGAATGGAATGTGGAATTGAATGTGGAATGGAAGGTGAAATGGAATGGAATGGAATGTGGAATGCAATGTGGAATGTAATGGTTTCAAAGGTGGAATTGAAATGATTGGAATGTGGAATGGAATGTGGAATGGAATGGAATGGAATGTGAAATGCATTGTGGAATGGAATGGAATGAGATGGAAAGGAATGTGGAATGGATTGTGGAAAGGAAAGGAAAGGAATGTGGAATGGATAATGGAATGGAATGGAATGGAATGGAATGGAATGGAATGGAATGTGGAATGGAATGGAATGTGGAATGGAATGGAATGTGGAAATGAATGAATGGTATGTGGAATGGAATGTGGAATGGAATAGATTGGAATGTGAAATGCAACGTGTAATTGAATGTAATGGTATGTGGAATTTAACGTTGAATGGAATGGAATGTGGAATGGATTGTTGAATGGAAAGTCGAATGCAATTATGAATGGAATGGATCGGAATGCAGAATGGAATGTGGAATGAGATGGAAAGGAATGTGGAATGGAATGGAATGTGTAATGGAATGTGGAATGGAACGGAATGGAATGTGGAATGGAGCGTGGAATGGAATGTGGAATGGAAAGTGGAATGAAATGTGAAATGGAATGGAAAGAAATGTGGAATGGAATGGAATGGAATGGAATGCGGAATGGAATGGAATTGAATGCGGAATGGAATGGAATGGAACTTGGAATGGATTGGAATGGAATGCAACGTGGAATCGCTTGAAACGGACTGTGGAATGAAACGTGGAGTGCAATGGAATGGAAAGTGGAATGAAATGTGGAATGGAACAGAATGGAATGGAAAGGAATATGGAATGGAATGGAATGGATTGTGGAATGTAATGTGGAATGGAATGTGTAATGCAATGGAATGGAATGTGGAATGCAATGTGGAATGTAATTGTATCAAATGTGGAATAGAATTGATTGGAATGTAGATTGGACTGTGGAATGGAAAGGAATCGAACGTGGAGTGGAACGAGTAATGGAATTTGCAAAGGAAAAGAATGGAATGGGCAATGAGTTGTGGAATGGATAGGAATGGAATGTGGAATGGAAAGTGGAATGGAATGTGGAAAGGAATGTGAAATGGAACGGGGAAGGGAATGTGGAATGGAATCTGGAATTGAGTGTGGAATGGAACGTGGAACTGAATGGAATGGAATGGAATCGAATGGAATGTGGAATGGAATGGAATGGAATGTGGAATGGAAAGGAATGTGGAAAGGAATTGAATGGAATGTGGAATGGAAAGTTGAATGGAACGTGGAATGGAATGGAATGGAATGGAATGTGGAATGGAATGAAATGGAATGTGGAATGGAATGGAATAGAAATTGGAATGGAATTGACTGCAGTGTGTAATGGAATGGAATATCAAATGTGGAATGGAATGCAATGGAATGTGGAATGGAGCGAAATGGAATGCGGAATGGAATGGAATGGTGAATGGAAAGTGGAATGGAATGGAATGGAATGTGGAATTGAATGGAAAGTTGAATGGAAGGTGGAATGGAATTGAATGGAATGTGGAGTGGAATGGAAGGGAAGGGAATGGAATGTGGAATTGAATGGAATTGAATATGGAATGGAATGGAATGGAAATGTGGAATGGAATGGAAGGGAATGGAATGTGGAATGGAATGGAATTGAATATAGAATGGAATGTAAAGGAATGTGGATTGGAATGCAATGGAATGTGGAATGGAATGGAATGGAATGTTGAATGGGATTTGGAATGCAATGGACAGGAGTGGAATTGAATGTGAAATGGAATGGAATGGAATCTGGAATGGAATGGAATGGAATGAAATGTGAAATTGACTGGAATGGAAAGTCTAAGGCAACGTGTGATGGAATGGAATGGAGTGTGATATGGAGTGTGGAATGGAATGGAAGGTAAATTACAATGGAATTGAAAGGAATGTAGAATGTAAAGTGGAATGGAATAGAATGGAATGTGTAATGGAATGGAATGGAATGTGGTATGGAATGTGGACTGCAATGGAATGGAATGTGTTATGGAATATGGAATGGAATGTGCAATGGAATTGAACGGAATGTGGAATGGTATCGGGAATGCAATGGAATGGAATGTAGAATGGAACGTGGAATGGAATGTGGAATGATATGTGGAATGGAACGTGGTAAGGAATGGAATGTGGAATGGAATATGGAAATGAATGGAATGCAATACATTGTGGAATGCAATGGAATGTAATGTGGAATGGAAGGGAATGGAACGGAATGTGGAATGGAATGTGGAATGGAATGGAATGGAATGTGGAATGGAAAGTGGAATGGAATGTAGAACGGAATGGAATGGAATGTGGAATGGAACGTGGAATGTAATGTCGAGTGGAATTGAATGGAATGTGGAATGTTATGTGGAAAGAAATGGAATGGAAAGGAATGTAGAATGGAACATGGAATGGAATGTGGAATGGAATGTGGAATGGACAGTGGTATGGAAAGTAATGTGGAATGAAATGTGGAATGGAATGCAATGGAATGAGTAATGGAACACGGAAAGGAATGTGGAATGGAATTGAAGGGAATGAGGAATGGTATGTGGAATGGAATGGAATGGACTGTAGAATGCAAAGTGGAATGGAATGTGGAATGGAACGTGGAATGGAATGGAATGGGATGTGGAATGGAATGGAATGTGGAATGGAATGCAATGGAATATTGAATGGAATGGAATGCAATGTGGAATGGAATGGAATGTGGAATGGAATGTAGAATGGAATGGAATGGAATGTGGAATGGAATGGAAGGGAATGGAATGTTAAATTGAAAGGAATTGAATATGGAATGGAATGGAATGGAATGTGGAATGGAATGGAATGGAATGTGGAATGGAATGTGTAATGGAATATGGAATGGAATGGGGAAATGAATTGAACGGAATGTGGAATTGAATGGAATGGAATGTGGAATGGAATGTGGAATTGAATGGAATGTGTTAAGAAATGCAATGTGGAGTGGAATGGAATGGAATGTGGAAATGAATGGAATGAAATGTGAAATGGAATGCAATGAAAAGCGGAATGCAATGAAATGGAATGTGGAATGGAACATGGAATGGAAAGTGGAATGGAATGTGGAATGAAACGTGGAATGGAATGGAATGTGGAAAGGAATATGGAATGTAATGGAATGTGGAATGGAACATGGAATGGAAAGTACAGTGGAATGTGGAAAGTTACGTTGAATGAAATGCAAATTGGAATGGAATGTATTTGAAAGTGGAATGGAATGGAATGGAATGTGGAATGGAACGTTTAATGTAATGCAATGGAAGGTGGAATGGAATGGAATAGAATGTGGAATGCAATGCAAACGAGTATGGAATGGAATGCAGTGTGAAATGCAATGGAATGGAATGTGGAATGGAATGGAATGGAATCCGAAATGGAACAGAATGGAATGTGGAATGGAATGGAATGTGGAATGGAAAATGGAATGGAATTTAATGGAATGAGGAATTAAATGTGGAGTGGAATGGATTGGAATGGAATGTGGAATGGAATGTGGAATGTATTTGTAATTTAATGTGGAATGGAATGGAATGAAATGTGGAATGGACTGGAAGGCAATATGCAATGCAATAGGGAATGGAATGTTTAAAGGAATATGGAATGGAAAGTGGAATGCAATGCATTGGAATATGGAATGGAATCTGGAAGGGAATGGAATGGAATATGCAATGGAATAGGAAATGAAATGTGGAATGGATTGTGGAATGGAAAGTGGAATGCAATCCATTGGAATGTGGAATGCAAGGTGGAATGGAATGGAATGCAATGTGGAATGGAATGGAATGGAATGGAATGGAATGTGGAATGGAATGGAATGGAATGTGGATTGCAATGGAATGTAACATTGAATAGAATCAAATGGAAAGGAAAGTGGAATGGAATGGAATGGAATGTGGAATGGAATGGAAAGTGGAGTGGATTCTGGAATGGAATGTGGAATGGAATGTGGAAAGGCATGTGGAATGGAAAGTAATGCGATTTTGAAAGGAATGTGGAATACAATGGAATGAAATGTGGAATGGAACGTGGAATGGGATGTGGAATGGAAAGTGGAAAGCAATGCAATCGAATGTGGAATGGAATGTGAAATGGAATGGAATGGAATGGAATGGAATGTGGAATATCATGGAATGGAATGTGGAATGGAATGGAATGGAATGAGGAATGGAATGTGAAATGGAAAGGAAAGGAACGTCGAATGGAAAGTGGAATGGAATGTGGAATGGAATGGAATGGATTGTGGAATGGAATGGAATGGAAGAGTGCAATGAGGAATGGCATAGAATGGAAATTGTAATGGGATGTTTAATTGAATGTGGAATGGAATGTGGAATGGAATGGATTGGAATGTGGATTGGAATGTGGAATGGAATGGAATGGAAAGTGGAATGCAATGTGGAATGCAATGTGGAATGTAACGTGGAATGGAAAATGGAATGGAATTCAATGAAACGTGAAATGGAAAGTGGAATGGAATGTGGAATGTAATGAGGAATGTAATGTGGAATATAATGTGGAATGGAAAGGAATGAGACATGGAAATTAATTGAATGGAATTGGAATGGAATGGAACGGAATGTGGAATGGAGTGTTGAATGGAATGGAATCAGGAATAGAATTTGGAATGGAATGGAATTGAATATGGAATAGAATGAATTGGTATGGTATGGAATGTGGAATGGAATGGATTGGAATCTGGAATGGAATGTGGAATTGAGTAGAATGGAACATGGAATGGAAGGTGGAAGGGAATCGAATGGAATCTGGAATGGAAGGGAAGGGATGTGGAAAGGAAAGTGGAATGGAATGGAATGGAATCGAATGTGGCATCAAATTCACTGGAATGTGGAATGGAAAGGAATGGTGTTTGGAATGGAAGAGAATTATATGAAAAGTTGAATGGAGTGGAATGGAATGGAAAGCAAAGTGGAATGTAGTGGAATGGAATGGAATGTGGAATAGAATGGAATGTGTAATGGTACAGAATGGAAAGTGGAATGGAATGGAATAGAATGTGAAATGGAATGTAGAATGGAGTGAAATGGAATGTGGAATGGAATGCTTTGGATTTCAGAATGGAATGTGAAATGGAATGTGGAATTGAAGGTGGAATGGAACGGATTGGATTGCGAAATGGAATGTGGAATGGAATGTGGAATTGAACGGAATGGAACATGGAATGGACTGTGGAATGGAATGTGGAATGGAAAGTGGAATGGAACTTGTAATGGAATGGAAAGGAACGTGGAATGGAATGTGGAAAGTAATGTGGAATGGAACGTTGTATGGAATGTGGAAGGTAATGTGGAATGATAAGGAATGGAATGTGGAATGGAATGGAATGGAACATGAAATGGAATGGAATGTAACGTGAAAGGGAAAGGAGTGGAATGGAATGGAATGTGGAATGGAACATGGAATGGAACGTGGAAAGAAATGGAACGGAAAGGAATGTAATGTGGAATGGAATGTTGAATGGAATGGAATGGAACGTAAAGGAATGTGGAATAGAATGGAATATAATATGGATTGGAAAGGAATGCAAAGGAATGGAATGTGGAATGCAATGGAATGGAAATTGGAATGGAATGGAATAGAATGTGGAATGGAAAGGAATTGAATGTGGAATAAAATGGAATGGAATGCAATGTGGAAATAATGGAATGCAATGTGTAATAAATGAAATGGAATGTTGAATGTAATGGAATGGAAGGGAATGTTGAATGCAACTGAGTGTGGAATGGAATGGAATGTGGAACAGAATAGAACGGATAGTGGAATGGAATGTGGAATGGAATGGAATATGGAATGGAATGTGGAATGAAACGAGGAAAGGGATGGAGTAGAATATAGAATGGAATGTGGAAATGAATGGAATGAAATATTGAATGGAATGGAATGGAATGTGAAATTAAATGTGGAATGGAATGGAACAGAACTCGGAATGGAAGGTAACGTGGAGTGGATCGTGGAATGGAACGTGGAAAGGAACATGGAATGGAGCGTGGAATGAAATGGAATTGAATGAGGAATGGAACGTGGAATGGATTGTGGAATGGAAAGTGGAATTGAATGTGGAATGGAATGGAATGGAATGTGGAATGGAACGGAATATGACATGGAAAGGAACGTGGAATGGAATGGAAAGGATGATGGAATGGAACGTGGAGTATAATGTGGAATGGAATGGAATGGAACGTATAATGGAACGGAATGGAATTGAATGTGGAATGGAATAGAATGGAAAGGAATGGAACGTGGAATGGAAGGTGGAAAGGAAAGGAATGGAACGAGGAATGGAATGTGGAATGGAATCTGGAATGGAATGGAATGGAATGTGGAATGAAAAGGAATAGAATGTGGAAAGGAATGGAATGGAATATGGAATGGAACGGAATGGAATTGGGAATGAAATGGAATGGAAAGGAATGTGGAAAGCAATGTAATGTAATGGAATGGAATGCAATGGAATACGGAATGCAATGGAATAGAATGTGGAATGGAACATGGAATGGAAGGTGGAATGGTATGGAATGGAACATGGAGGGGAAAGTGTATGGAACGTGGAATGGAACGTGGAACGGAATGGAATGCAATGTGGAATGGAATGGAATGGAAGGAGGAATGGAATGGAATGGAAGTTGGAATGGAATGGAATGGAATGGAAAGGAATGTGGAAAGGAATGGAATGGAAAGGAATGTGGAAAGTAATGGAATGGAATGTGGAATGGAATGGAATGGAATATGGAATGGAACGTGGAATGGAATTGAATGTAATGTGGAATGGAATGCAATGGAATGTGCAGTCGAATGTGGAATGGAAAGGAATGGAACGTGGAATGGAAAGTAGAACTTAATGTGGAATGGAATGTGGAATGGAATGTGGAATGGAATGTGGAATGGAATGGAATGGAACATGGACTGGAACGTGGAATGCAACGTGCAATGGAACGTGCAATGGAACGTGGAATGGAACGTGGAAAGGAATGAGTAATGCAATGGAATGTAATGTGGAACGGAAGGGAATGGAATGCGGATTGGAATGTGGAATGGAATATGGAATGGAAAGTGGAATGGAATGGAATGGAACATGGAATGCAATGGAATGGTGAAAGGAATGGAATGGAAAGCAGTGTGGAATGGAAGGGACTGGAATGCGGAATGGAATGTGGAATGGAATATGGAGTGGAATGTTGAACGGAATGGAATGGAATGTGCAATGGAATGAATGCAATGTTGAATGGAATGCAATGGAATGTGGAATGGAATGGAATGGAATGGAATGTGGAATTGAATGGAATGAAAAGTGTAATTGTATGAAACGGAGTGGAATGTGGAATGGAATTGAATGGAATGTGAAATTGAATTGAATAGAATGTGGAATGGAATGGAATGGAATGCGGAACAGAATGTAATGGAATGTTGAATGGAATGTGGAATGCAATGGAATGGAGTGTGTAATGGAATGGAATGGAATGGTATGGGATTTGGAATGGAATGGAAGGGAATATGGAATGGAATGGAAAGCAAAGAAATGTGGAATGGAATGGAATGAAATTTGGATGGAAATGTGGAATGGAATGGAAAGGAATGAAAAGGAATGTGAAAGGGAATGGAATGGATAGTGGAAAAGATGTAAGTGGAAAGAGGAATGGAATCGAATGGAATGCAATGGAAAGGAATGGAATGTGGAATGGTATGGAATGGAATGGAATGGAAAAGAATGTTGAATGGAATGGAATGAAATGTGGAATGGAATGGAATATCCAATGGAATGGAATGTGGAATTGAATCTGTAATGGATGGAATGGAATGGAATGTGGAATGGAAAGCAATGTGGAATGGAACGGATTGGAACGTGGCATGGAACGTGGCATGGAACGTAGAATGGAATGTAGAATGAAACAAAAATGGAACATGGAATGGAACGTGGAATGTAATGAGGAATTGAAAGTAGTGGAATGTGGAATGGAAAGGAACGGAATGTGTAATGGAATGTGGAATGGAATCTGCAATGGAATGGAAGGCAGTGCGGAAGGTAATGGAATGGAACGTGGAAGGGAATGGAATGGAATTTGGAATGAAGGATAATGGAGTGGAAATTGGAATAGATTTTAATGGAATTAGGAATGGAAAGTAATGGAATGTGGAATGGTAAGTGGAAAGGAATGGAGTGAATTTTGGAATGGAATGGAAAGGAATGTGGAATGGAATGGAATGGAATGTGGAATAGAACGGAAAGGAATTGTAGGGAATGTGGAATGGAATGGAATGGAACGTAAAATGCAAAGCGGAATGGAAGGTAGAATGGAATGGAAAGGAACGTGCAATGGAATGTGGAATGGAACATGGATTGGAATGTGGAATTGAAGGGAATGAAATGCGGAATGGAATGTCAAATGGAATGTGGAATCGAATGGAATGGAACGCGGTATGTAATGGAATGGAACGTTTAATGGAATGGAATGGTACGTGGAATGGAATGGATGGAATGAGGAATGGAATTGACTTCAAGATGGAATGGAATGGATTGGAATTTCAATGGAATGGAATGGAATGGAATATGAAGTGGAATGGAATGGAAGGGGGAATTGAATGCAATTGAACGTGGAAGGGAATGGAATGGAACTTGGAATGGCACATGGAATGGAATGTGGAATGGAATGTGAAATGCAACGTGGAATGGAATGTGGAATGGAATGGAATGTAAAGTGGAATGGAATGGAATGGAATGAAGATTGGAATGTGGAATTGAATGTGGAATGGAATGGAATTTGGAATGCTATTGTATGGAACGGAAAGTGGAATGGAATGGAATTTGGAATTGAATGAAATTGAATGTGGAATGAAATGCAATGGAACGTGGAATGGACTGTGGAATGGAATGTGGAAGGAAATGTGGAACGGAATTTGGAATACAAAGTTGAATTTCAAGGAAAGGAATGTGGAATGTGGGGTAATGGAATGGAATTGGGAATGGAATGTGGAATGGAATGTGGAAAGGAATGGAATGTGGAACGCAATGGAATGGAATGTGGATAGAATGGAATGAAATGTGGAAAAGAATGGAATGTGAAATGGAAGTTGGAATTCAATGTGAAATGGAATGTGGAATGAAATGTGTAATGGAATGAAATGGAACGTGGGATGCAATGCAATGGAATGTGGAATGGAGTGGAGTAGATAGTGGAATGGAACATGGTATGAAAGTGGAATGTGATTGAATGAAATGTGGAATGCAATGGAATGGAGTGTGGAATAGAATGGAATGGAATGTGGAATGGAATGGAATTGAATGGAATGGAATGTGGAATTGAACGGAATGTGGAATCGCATGGAATATGGAATGGAATGGAATGGAATTGAATGTGGAATGGACTGAAATGGAATGGAATAGAACGTTGAATGGAATGTCGAATGGAATGTGAAATGCAACATGGAATGAAAAGTGGAATGGAATGTTGAATGGAACATGGAAAGCAATGTGGAAAGGAAAGTGGAATGGAGTGGAAAGGAACGTGGAATGGGAAGAGTAATGGAATGGAATGGAATGTGAAATGGAAGGGAATGGAATGCAGAATGGGATGTGGAATGGAATGTGGGAAGGAATGTGGAATGCAACGGACTGGAATGCGAAACGAAATGTGGAATGGAATATGCAATACAATTTGGAATGGAATTGAATGGAACGTGGAATGGAATGGAATGGAATGTGGAAGGGAATGGAATTGAATGGAATGGAATGTGGAATGGAAAGCAATGGAAAGTGGAATTGAAAGGAATGGAATGTGGAATGGGATGGAATAGAACGGAATGGAATGAAATGTGGAATGGAATGGAACGTGAAATGCAATGGAATGGAATGTGGAATGGATTGTGGAATGGAATGTGGAATGGAATGGAATGTGTAATGGAACGGAATGGAATGTGTAATGAAAGGAAATGGAATGTGGAATCCAAAGCAATGGAATGTGGAAAGGAATGGAATATACTGGAATGTGGAATGGAATGTGGAATGGAATGTGGAAAGGAATGGGTTGGAATGTGGAATGAAAAGTGTAATGGAATGGAATGTGGAATTCAATGGAACGCAATGTGATGTGGAATGGAATGAAATGGAATGTGGAATGGAATGGCATGGAATGCAACGTGGAATGGAATGGAATGGAATGAGGAATGGAATATGGAATGAAATGGAATGCAATGTGGAATTGAAGGTGGAATAAAATGGAATGGATATTGGAATGGAATGCAGAATGGAATGGAATGTGGAATGGAATGGAATCGTATGTGAAATGGCATAGAATGCATCAGAATGGAATGAGGAATTGAATGGAATGGAATGGAATGGAATGTGGAATGGAATGGAATGGAGTGCGGAATGGAAGTTGGAATGGAAAGTGATGGAATGTGGAATGGAATGGAATGGTGTGGAATGTGGAATGGAATGGAATGGAATGTGGAATTGAAAGTCGAATGAAATGGAATGCAATGTGAAATGGAAAGAGGAATGGAATGTGGAGAAGAATAAATGGAATGTGGAATGGAAGGTGGAAAGAAATTTATTGGAATGTGGAATGGAATGGTATGGAATGTGGAATGGAAAGGAATGGAAGATAGAATGGAATGTGGAAAGGAATCTGGAATTGAATATGAAAAGGAATGTGGAATGGAATGGGGAATTCAATGTGGAATGGAATGGAATGGAATGTGGAATGGAATGTGGAATGGAGTGGAATGGAATGTGGAATGGAATGGAATGGTATGGAATGTGGAATGGAATGGATTGCGATGGAATGTGGAATGGAATGGAATAGAATGCAATGGAATGGAATGTGGAATTGAATGCTATGGAATGGAATGGAATGGAATGTTATGGAATGTAATGGAATAGAATGAGGAATGGAATGAAATGGAATGAGGAAAGGAAAGCGGAATGGAATGCAATGGAATGCAATGTGGATTGGAATGGAATGGAATGGCATGTAATGGAATGTGGAATAGAATGCATAGGAATGTGGAATGGAATGTGGAATGGAATGCAAAGTTGAATGGAATGGAATGTAAAGTGGAATGGAATTTGGAACGCAAAGGTATGGAACGTGGAATGGAAAGTGGAATGGAATGTGGAATGGAAAGGAATGGTGCGTGGAATGGAATGGGATGGAATGTGGAATGGAATCTGGAATGGAATGTAACGGAATGGAATATGGAACGGAATGTACTGGAATGGAATGCAATGTGGAACGGAATGTAATGGAGTAAGGAAAGGAATTGAATTTGGAATGTCATGGAATGGAAAGTGGAATGGAAAGTGGAATGGAATGGAATGGAACGTAGAATCGAGTGGAACGGAATGTGGAATGGAAAGGATTGGAATGTGGAATGGAATTGAACGGAATGAGGAATGCAATTGAACGGAATGGAATGGAATGTTGAAAGGAATTGAATGGAATGTGGAATGCAATGTGGAACAGAATATGGAATAGAATGTAATGGAATGTGGCATATAATGTTGAATGAAATGGAATGGAAAGTGAATGGAATGGATTGGAATGTGGAATGGAAAGTAGTGGAATGTGGAATGGAATGTGGAATGCAATGAAATGGAATGTGGAATGGAATGTGGAATGCAATGTGGAATGGGTTTGAATGTGGAATGGAAGGTGTAATGTAATGGAATGGAATGTGGATTGGAATATGTAATGGAATGGAATGGAATGTGGAAAGGAACGTGGAATAGAATGTGGAATGGAATGTGGAATGGAATGGAATGGAAGGTGGAATACAACGAGGAATGGAACGTGGAATGGAATGTGGAATAAAATTTGGAATGGAATGGAATGGAATGTGGAAAGGAATGTGGAATGGAATTGCATGGAATGTGAAAAGGAATGGAATGAAATGTGGAGTGGAATGTGGAATGAAATGGAATGGAATGAGGAGTGGAATGTGGAATGGAATGTGGAATAGAATGCATCGTGGAATGGAATGGAATGAAATGGAATGTGGAATGGAATTGAATGGAATTAAATGGAATGTGGAATGGAATGGAATTGAATGGAATGTGGAATGCTATGTGGAATGCAATGGAATTGAAAGTGGAGTGGAATGTGGAATGGGACGTGGAATAGAATGTAACGTGGAATGGATTGGAAAGTGGAATGGAATGTGGAATTCAATAGAATGGAATTTGAAATGGAACGGAATGGAATGGTATTAAATGTGGAATGGAATGGAATGGAATGTGTAATGGAATGTGGAATGGAATGGAATGGAACGTGGACTGGAACGTGGAATGCAACGTGCAATGGATCGTGCAATGGAATGTGGAATGGAAAGTGGAAAGGAATGAGTAATGCAATGGAATGGAATATGGAACGGAGGGGAATGGAATGTGGATTGGAATGTGGAATGGAATATGGAATGGAATGTGGAATGGAATGGAAAGAAACATGGAATGGAATGGAATGGTGAATGGAATGGAATGGAAAGCAGTGTGGAATGGAAGGCACTGGAATGCGGAATGGAATGTGGAATGGAATATGGAGTGTAATGTTGAACGCAATGTAATGGAATGTGCAATGGAATGGAATGCAATGTGGAATGTAATGGAAAGGAATGTGGAATGGAATGGAATGGAATGGAATGGAATGGAATGTGGAATTGAAAGGGATGAAATGTGTAATTGTATGAAACGGAGTCGAATGTGGAATGGAATTGAATGGAAAGTGAAATTGAATTGAATAGAATGTGGAATAGAATGGAATGGAATGCGGAACGGAATGTAATGGAATGTGGAATGGAATGTGGAATGCAATGGAATGGAATGGAGTGTGTAATGGAATGTAATGGAATGGTATGGTATTTGGAATGGAATGGAAGGGAATGTGGAATGGAATATGGACTGGAATGGAATGGAATTTGGAATGGAACGTGGAATGGAACTTGGAATGGAACGTGCAATGGAACGTGTAATGGAATGAATAAGGTAATGGAATGGAATGTTGAATGGAAGGGAATGGAATGTGGAAGTAAATGTGGAATGGAATGTGGAAATGAAAGTGGAATGGAATGGAATGAACGTGAAAAGAAATGGAATGGAACGTGTAATGGAATGGAATCTAATGTGGAATGGAAGCAACTACAATGCAGAAAGTAATGTGGAATGGAATATGGAATGGAATGTGCAATTGAAAGTGGAATGGAATGGAATATAAAGAGGAATGGAATGGAATAGAATGTGGAATAGATTGGAATGGAATGCAATGTGGAATGGAATGGAAAGGAATGCTGAATGGAATGGAATGGAATGTGGAAGTGAATTGAATGGAGTGGAATGGGGAATGGAATTGAATGGATTGTGGAATGGAATGTGGAATAGAATGTGGAAAGGAATGTGAGATGGAACGTGGAATGAAATATGGAATGGAATGGAATGGAATGTGAAATGGAATGGAATGGAAAGTGGAATGGAATGTGGAGTTTAATTGAATGTTGAATGCAAAGAATGGAATGTGGAAGGAATAGAATGGAATGTGGAATGGAATGGAATGTGGAATGGAATGTGGAATGTATAGGAACGTGGAATGGAATGTAATGGAACGTGGAATGGAATGGAATTGAACGTTTAATGGAATGTGGAATGGACTGTGAAATGGCATGTGAAATGGAATGTGCAATGGATTCTAATGGAATGTGGAATGGAATGTGGAAGGGAATGTGGAATGGAATGCAAGGCAATGTGGAATTCAGTGGAATGGAACATGGAATGGAAAGTGGAATGGAAGGTGGAATAGATCTTTGAATGGAATGGAATGGACCGTGGAATTTAACATTGAATGGAATGTGGAATGGAATGGAATGGAATGCGGAATGGAATCTGGAATGGAATGTAAAGGAATGTGGAATGCAATGGAATGGAATGTGGAATGGAATGGAATGGAATATGGAATGGAATGTGGAATGGAATGTGGAGTGGCACTTGGAATGGAATGGAGTGTAATGTGGAATGGAATGTGAAATGCTACGTGGAATGGAATGTAAAGTGAAATGGAACCTGGAATGGAATGGAATGGAACGTGGAATGGAACGTGCAATGGTATCTGGAATGGAATGTTGAAAGGAAAGTGGAATGGAATGGAATGGAATGTGGAATGGAACGTGGAATGGAACGGAGTGGAAGATGGAATGGAATGGAATGGAACGTGGTATGGACTGTGGAATGGAACGTGGAATTGAACGCGCAGTGGAATGTGGAATGGAACGTGGAATGGAATGGAATGGAAAGTGGAATGGAAAGTGGAAAGTGGAATGGAGTGGAATTGTGTGGAATGGAATGCAAAGCGGAATGGAACGGAATGGAATGTGGAAAGGAATGGAATGGAATGTGGAATAGAATGCAGAAAGGAATGGAACAGAACATGGAGTGGAACGTGGAATGGAATGGAACATGGAATGCAATGGAATGAAGCGTGGAATGGAATGTGGAATGGATCGTGGAGTGCAATGTGGAATGGAATGTGGTATGGAATGGAATTGAATGTGGAATGGAATGTGGAATGCAATGGAATGGAAGGTGGAATGGAATGGAATGGAATGGAATGTGGAATACAAAGAAATGGAATGGAATGTGGAAAGGAATGGAATGGAATGGAATGCAATGTGAAATGAAATGTGGAATGAAATGTGAAATGGAATGTAGAATGGATTGTGGAATTGAATGAAATGGAACGTGGAATGGAATGAAATGGGACGTGAAATGGAAGATGGAATGGAACTTTGAATGGAATGTGCAATGAAATGTGTAATGGAAAATGAAATGGAATAGAATGGAAAGTGGAACGAATCGTCGAATGGAATGGAAAGGAATGTGTAATGGAATGTGGAATTGGTGGTGGAAAGGAACGTGGAATGGAATGGAATGGAATGTGGAACTTAATGTGGAATGGAATGTGGAATGTAATGTGCAATGGAATCGAAAGTAATGTGGAATGTAACGTGGATTGGAATGGAGTGGAATGTGGATTGGAATGTAATGGAAAGGGGAATGGAATGTGGACAGGAATTCAATGCAATATGGAATGGATTGTGGAATGCAATGGAATGTGCAATGCAATGTGGAATCGAAAGTGGAATGGAATGGAATGGAACACAGAATGTAATGTGGAATGGAATGGATTGGTATGTGTAATGGAATGTGGAATGGAAAGTGGAATGGAAATTGGAATGGAATGGAATGGAATGGACTGTCGAGTGCAATGAGGAATGAAATGTGTAATGCAATGGAATGGAACGTGGAATGGAATGGAATGTGGAATGGAATGTTGAATGGAAAGGAATGGAATGCGGAATGGAATGTGGATTGGAATGTGGAATGGAATGGAATGGAATGTGGAATGGAACGTGGAATGGAATTTGGAATGGAACGTGGAAAGGAACGTGAAATGGAATCTGGAATGGAACGTGGAATGGAATGTGGAATGGAATCTGGAATGGAAAGGAATGGAATGGAAGATGTAATGGAACTTGGAATGGAATGGAATGGAACGTGGAATGGAAACTGGAATACAATGCGGAATGGAACGTGGAAGTGAACATAGAATGGAATGTAATGGAACCTGGAATGGAGTGTGTAATGGAATTGGGAATGGAACATTAAATGGAATGTGGAATGGAATGTGGAAAGGAATGGAATGTAGTGGAATTTGGAATGGAATGGAATCGACTGGAATGAGGAATGGAATGGAATGGAATGGTGTGGAATGTGGAATGGAATGAAATGGAACATGGAATGGAACGTGGAAGGGAAAGTGCAATGGAATGTGGAAAGGAAGGTGGAGTGGATTGGAATGGAACGTGCAATGGAATGGAATGGAATGTGGAATGGAAAGGAATGGAATGTGGAATATAATGGAATGGTATGGAATGTAGAATAGAATTAAAAGGAATGGAATGGAATGTGGAATGAAATGGAATGGATTGTGGACTGGAATGGAATGCAATGGAAAGTTGAATGGAATGGAATGGAATGTGGAATGGAATGTGGAATGCAACGTGGAATGCAATTTGGAATGGAACATGGAAAGGAACGTGAAATGGAATTTGGAATGGAACGTGGAATGGAATGTGGAATGGAATCTGGAATGGAAACTGGAATGGAACGTGGAATGGAAACTGGAATTCAAGGCGGAATAGAACGTGGAATGGAACGTGGAACGGAATGTAATGGAACGTGTAATGGAATGCAAAGGAACGTGGAATGGAGTGTGGAATGGAATTTGGAATAGAACATTAAATGGAATGTGGAATGGAATGTAGAAGGGAAAGGAATGGATTGTGGAATGGAATGGAATGGAATGGAATTTGGAATGGAATTGGAATAGAACGGAATGAGGAGTGCAATGGAATGGAATGGTGTGGAATGTGGAATGGAATGGAACATGTAATGGAACGTGGAATGGAAAGTGCAATGCAATGTGGAAAGTAAGGTGGAATTGAATGTGGAGTGGATTGGAATGGAATGTGGAACGGAATGGAATGGAATGTGGAATGGAAAGGAATGGAATGTGGAATATATTGGAATGGTATGGAATGTAGAACAGAATTATAAGGAATGGAATGGAATGTGGAATTAAATGGAATGAATTGTGTAATGAAATGGAATGGAATGGAATGTTGAATGGAAAGCAATGGACAGTGGAATGGAATCGAGTGGAATGGAATTTGGAATGGAATGGAATGGAATGGAAAGGAATGCGGAACGGAATGAAATGGAAAGGAATGCGGAATGGAATGAAATGGAAGGGAATGGAATATAGAATTCAATGGAATGGAATGTGGAAAGAAATGGAATGGAATGTTGAAAGGAATGGAATGGAATGGAATTTTGAATGAAATGGAATGCAATGCGGAACGGAATGGAGTGTATTGTGGAATTGAATGGAATGGAAAGGAGTGTGGAATTGGATGGAATGGAAAGTGGAATGGAAAGGAATGGAATGTGGAATGAAATGGAATGGAATTTAGAATGGAATGTGGAAAGGAATTCGGAATGGAATGGAATGGAACGGAAAGTGGAATTGAATAGAATGGAATGTGGAATGGAATGGAATGGAATGTGGAATGGAATAGAATGGAACGTGGTAAGGAATGTGGAATGGAATGTGGAAAGAAATGTGGAATGTAATGGAATGGAATGTGGAATGGAATGGAATGGAATGTCGAATGGAATAGAATGGAACGTGGTAAGGAATGCTGAATGGAATGTGGAAAGAAATGTGGAATGGAATGGAATGGAATGTAACGTGGAATGCAAAGGAATGGAATGTGGATTCGTAAGAAAAGAAATGTGGATGGAAACGGAATGTAATGGAATGCAATGTGAAATGGAATTTGGAATGGAATGTGAAACGGAATGTGGAATGCAAAGTGGAATGAAATGAAATGCAACGTGGAATGGAATGGAAAGGAACGAGGAATGAAATGGAATGCAACGTGTAATGGAACATAGAATGGAATGTGGACTGGAATGTGGAGTGGAACGTGGAATGGAATGTGGAATGGAATGGAATGGAACGTGGATTTGAATGGAATGAAACGTGGGACTGGAATGTGGAATGGAACTTGGAGTGCAATGTGCAATGGAATGTGGTTTGGAATGGAATTGAATGAGGAATGGAATGTGGAATGGAATGGAATGGAATGTGGAACGGAATGGAATGGAATGTGGAAAGGAATAGAATGGAATGGAATGGAATGTGGAAAGGAATGAAATGGAATTGAATGCAATGTGAAATTGAATGTGAAATGGAATGTGAAATGGAATGTAGAATGGATTGTGGAATTGAAAGAAATGGAACGTGGTATGGTATGGAATGGGAAGTGGAATCAAAGGTGGAATGGAAAGTGAAATGGAATGTGCAATGGAATGCGGAATGGAACTTCAAAGGGAATGGAATGGAACGTGGAATGGATCATGGAATGGAATGGAATGGAACCTATAAAGGAATGTGGAGTTGATATTGGAATGGAACGTGGAATGGAATGGAATGGAATGTGGAATATAATGTGCAATGGAATAGAATGGAAAGTGGAATGGAATGTGGATTGCAATGGAGTGGAATGCGGAATGGAATGGAATAGAAAGTGGAATGGAATATGAACAGAAATGCAGGGGAATGTGGAATGGAATGTGGAATGGAATGCAATGGAATGTGGAATCGAATGGAAAGGAATGTAGAATGACGTGTGGAATGGAATGGAATGGAAAGGAATGCAGTGTGGAATGTTGAATGGAATGGAACGGAATGGAATGTGGAATGGAATGTTGAATGGAATGTGGAATGGAAAGTGGAATTGAAATTAATGGAATGTGGAATGGAATGTGGAATGGAATGGCACGGAATGAGGAATGGAATGGAATGGAATGAGAAATGGAATGTGGAATGTAATGGCACGGAATGTGGAATGGCATGTAATCACATGTGGAGTGGAATGTGGAATGGAATGGAACAGAATGTGTTGTAGATTGTGGAATGAAACGGAATGGAATGGAATTGAATGTGGAATTGAATGGAATGTGAAATGTAATATGGAATGGAATAGAATGGAATGCGGAAAGGAATGGAATGGAATGCGGACTGGAATGGAACGGAATTTGTACAGGAATGCAATGGAATGGAATGGAATGGAATGGGAAATGGAATGGAATGGAATCTGGAATGGAATTGAATGGAATCTGGAATGGAATTGAATGGAATGTGGAATGGAATTGAATGGAATGTGGAATGGAATGGAATGGAATATAGAATGGAATGTGGAATTTAATAGAATACAAAGTGGAATGGAATGTGGTATGGAATGGAATGGAATGGGGAACGGAATGGAATGGATTGCGGAATGGAATGGAAAGGAATGGATTGGAAAGTGGAATGGAATTAAAGAAAATATAGTGTGAAATGGAGTTGAATGGAATGGAATTTGGAATGGAATGGAATGGAATGGAATGGAAGGGAATGAGGAATGTAATGTTGAATGGAATGGAAAGGAATGTGTAATGTCATGGAATGGAATTAAATGTGGAATTGAATGGAATGGAATGTGGAAAGGAATGTGTAAATGAATGGAATGGAATGTGAAAATGAATGGAATGGAATGTGGACTGTAATGGAACGAAATGTGAAAAGGAATGGAATGGAATGGAATGGAATGTGGAATGGAATTGAATGGAATGTGGAATGGAATCTCTAATGAATTGGATTGGAATGTGCAATGGAATGGAATAGAATGGAATGGAATGTGGAATGGAACGGATTGGAATGGAATGGAATGTGGAATGAAATGGAGAGTAGTGTGCAATTGAATGTGGAATGGAATGGAATGGAGTATGCAATTGAATGTAGAATGGAATGGAATGGAGTGTGCAATTAAATGGAATTTAATGTGGAATGCAATGGAATTGAATGTGGAATGGAACGCGGAATGGAATGGAATGGAATGTGGTATGTAATGTGGAATGGAAAGGAATGGAATGTGGAATGGATGGTGGAAAGGAAATTGGAATGAAAAGTTGAAAAGAAACAGGAATGGAACGTGGAAAGGACAGTGGAATGGAAGGCGGAATGGAATGGAATGTGGAAAGAAATAGAATGGAATGTGTAATGCAATGGAATGGAATGTGGAATGGAATGTGGAATGAAATGGAAAGCAATGTGAAACGGAATGGAATGGAATGTGGAATGCAAAGTGAAATGGAATTGAATGGAATGGAATGCAATGTGGAATGGAATGAAATAGAATGTGGAATGGAATGTGGAATGGAATGGAATGCAATGGTAAATGGAATGTAAAGGAATGTGTAATGGAATGTGGAATGGAAATGAATCGAATGTAAGGGAAGGTGGAATGGAATGTAATGGAATGTGCAATGGGATGGAATGGAATGTGGAAAGGAATGTGGAATGGAAAGGAATGGAATGTGGAATGGAATGTGGAATGAAATGGAACAGAATGTGGAATCAAATGTGGAATGCAATGGAATGTAAACTGCAATGCAACGTGGAATGGAACATGGAATAGGACATGGAATGGAATATGGAATGGAAGGTGGAATGGAATGGAATGTGGAATGGAACGTGGGATGGAATGCAATGGAATATGGACTGGAATGGAATGAAGTGGAAAGGGGAATGGATTGGAATGGAATGTTGAATGGAATGAAATGGAATGTGGAATGGAATGTGGAATTGAATGGACTGGAATGTGGAAATGGAACGGAAAGGAATGTAGAATGTACTGTGGAATGGAAAGGAAAGCAACGTGGAAAGGAATGTGGAATGGAATGTGGAATGTGATGTGGAATGGAATGTAATGGAATGTGTAATGGAATGGAATTGAATGTAGAATTCAATGGAATGGAAAGGAATGGAACGTGAAGTGTAATAGAATGGAATGTCGAATTGAATTCAATGGAATTTGGAATGGAATGCAATGGAATGTGGAATGGAATGGAAAGGAATGCGGAATGAAAATTGGAATGGAATGGAATGGAATGTGGAATGGAATGGAATGGTTTGTGCAATGGAATTGAATGGAATGGAATGTGGAATGGAATGGAATGGAAATGAATGCGTTGGAATATGGAGTGGAATGCAATGGAATGTGGAATGGAATGTGGAATGCAATGCAATGGAATGGAATGTGGAATGGAATGAAATGGTAATGAATGAAAGTTGGAAAGGAATGGATGGGAATGTGGAATTGAATGTGGAACGGAATTGAATGGAATGTGGGAAGGAATGTGGAGAGCAATGGAATGGTATGTGGAATGGAATGCAATGGAATATGGAATGGAAAGGAATGGAATGGAATGGAATGGAATGTGGAATGGAGTGCAATGAAATGATATGTGCAAAGAAATGTAATGGAATAGAAGAGAATGGAATCTAATGTTGAATGGAATGTAAATCAATGTGGAATGGAATGTGTAATATAATGTAATGGAAAGTGGAATGGAATGGAATGGTATGTGGAATGGAATGAGGAATGGAATAGAATGGAATGTGGAATGTAATATGAAATGGAATGCAATGTAATGGAATGTGGAAGGGAATGGAATGAAATATGGAATGGAATGTGGAATGGAAGGGAACTGAATTTGAAATGGCATGGAATGGAATGGAATGCAATGTGGAATGGAATGGAATCAGACGTGAAATGGAACGCAATGGAAGGTGGAATGGAATGGAATGGAGTGGAAACTGGAATGGAATGGAATGGAATGTGGAATGGAATGTAGAATGGAATGTGGAATGGAATGTGGATTGGAATAAAATGTGGAATGGAATGGAATGGAAAGGAATGGAAGGGAATGTGGAATTGAATGGAATGGAATGTGTAAAGGAATGGAATAGAATGTGGAATGGAAAGGAATGTAATGCAATGTGGAATGGAATGGAATGGAATGTGGAATGGAACGTGCAATGGAATGTGCAATGGAACGTGCAATAGAAAGTTGAATGGAACGTGGAATGGAATGGAAAGGAACGTTCACTGGAAAGTGGAATGGAACGTGGAATTGAACGTGGAATGGAATGGAATGCAATTTCGGAATTGAATGGAATGGAAGTTGGAATGGAATGCGGAATGTTATGTGAAGAATGTGGAATGAAATGTGGAATGGAGTGGAATGAAATGTGGAATGGAATGGAATGGAAAGTGGAATGGAAAGGAATGGAATGTGCAATGGAATGTGAAATGGAATGAAATGGAATGGAACGGACTATGGAATGGAATGTGGAATGGAATGGAATGTGGAATGGAATGGAATATGGAATGGAATGTGGAAAGTTTTGTAAAGAATGTGAAAAGAAATGTGGAAGTGAATGGAATGGAACTTCTGAACATGGAATGGAACGTGGAATGCAACGTGTAATGAAACGTGGAAAGGAAGATGGAATTGAAAGTAGAATGGAATGTTTAATGGAATGCAATGTAATTGAATTTAATATGGAATGGAATGGAATGGAATCTAGAACGTAATGGAATGGAATTGGAATGGAATGGAATCGAATGCAGTGTGGAATGGAATGGAATGCAATGTTGAATTCAATGGAATGGAATGTGGAATGCAA
The DNA here is from genome assembly GCF_028885655.2 of Pongo abelii. Classification (NCBI taxonomy): domain Eukaryota; kingdom Metazoa; phylum Chordata; class Mammalia; order Primates; family Hominidae; genus Pongo; species Pongo abelii. The sequence continues at coordinate 12,621,528 of NC_085929.1, read as the reverse complement.
ATAAATGGGAAGAAATGTGGAATGGAATGGAATGGAATGCAATGAGGAACGGAAAAGAATGGAATGTGGAATGCAATGGAATGGAATGTGGAATGGAATGCAATGGAATGGAATGTGGAATGCAATGGAATTGAATGTGGAATGGAATGGAAAGGAATGTGGTATCGAATGGAATGGAATGTGGTATGGAATGCGGAAAGAAATGGAATGGAATGGAATGGAAAATGGAATTGAATGGAATGGAATATGGAAAGGAATGGAATAGAATGGAATGGAATGGATTGTGGAATGGAATGGAAAGTAATGTGGAATGGAATGTGGAATGGAATGGAGTTGAATGTGGAATGAAACGGAATGGAATCTGTAATGCAATATGGAATGGAATGTAATGGAATGGAATATGGAATGGAATAGAATGGAATACAGAATGGAATGGAATGGAATGGAATGTGGAACGGAATGTAATGGAATGGAATGTGGAATGGAATGGAATTGAACGTGGAATGGAATGTGGAATGGAATGGAATGGAATGTTGCATGGAATGGAATTGAACGTGGAAAGGACTGTGGAATGGAATGGAAACGAATGTGGAATGGAATGGAATGGAATGTGGAATGGAATGGAATAAAATGTGAAATGGAATGTTGAATGTAATGGAATAGAATGGAATGGAATGTGGAATGGAATGGAATGCAATATTGAATGGAATGGAATCGAATGCAAAGTTGAATGGAATGGAATTGAATGTGGAAAGGCATGGAATGGATTGTGGAATGTAATGGAATGGAATGTGGAATGGAATGAAATAAAATGTGGATTGTAATGGAACGGAAAGTGTAATGGAATTTTTAATGGAATGGAATGGAAAGGAATGTGGAATGGAATGGAATGGAACGTAGAATGGAAAGTGGAATGGAATGGAATGGAATGTGGAATGCAATGTATCCAGAATTGGAATGGAATGGAATGTGGAATGTAATAGAATGGAATTTGTGATGGAATCTGGAATGGAACGGAATGGAATGTGGAATAGATTGTGAAATGGAATGGAGTGGAGAGTGGAATGGCATGGAATGGAATATGGAATGGAATGAATGGAATGTGGAGCGGAATGTAACTATGTGGAATGGAATGGAATGGAATGTGGAATTCAATGGAAAGTATTGAGGAATGGAATGGAAGTGAACATGGAATGGACCATGTAATGGAACAGGGAATGGAAAGAAATGGAATGGAATGGAAGGTGGAATGGAATGGAATGGAAGGTGGAATTGAATAGAATGGAATGTGGAATGGTATTAAATGGAATGTGGAATAGAACGGAATGGAACGTGTAATGGAATGTGGAAAGGAATGTGGAATGTAACGGAATGGAATGAGTAATGGAAATCAATGGATTGTGTAATGGAATGCAACGTGGAACGGAAACGAAAGGAATGAAATATGGAATGGAATTTGGAATGGAATGGAATTGAATGTGGAATGGAATGGGATGGAATGGAATGCAATGCCATGTGGAAAGGAATGGAATCGAATGCAAAGTGGAATTGAATGAAATGGAATGTGGAATTGAATTGAATTGAATGACGAATGGCATGGAAAGGAATGTGGGAAGGAATGGAACAGAATGTGGAATAGAATGGAATGGAACGTATAATAGAATGTGGAAAGGAATGTGGAATGTGACAGAATGCAATCTGGAATGGAAAGGAATGGATTGTGTAATGGAATGCAACGTGGAATGGAAACCAATGGAATGGAATATGGAATGGAATGTGGAATGGAAAGGAATGGAATCTGGAATGGAATGGGATGGAACAGAATGCCATGATATGTGGAAAGGAATGGAATGGAACGCAAAGTGGAGTTGAAAGGAATGGAATGTGGAATGGAATTGAATTGAATTGAACGTCGAATGGAATGGAATGGAATGTGGAATGGAATGCAATGGAAAGTGGAATGGTAAGTGGAAACGAATGGATTGGAATAGAAATGAATGTGGAATTTCACGGAATGGAATATGGAATGGAATGGAATGGAATGGAAAGTGGAATGAAATGAAATTGAATATGGAATGGAATGGAATGGTATATGGAAAGGAATGGAATGGAATGGAATGGAATGTGTGATGGATTGGAATTGAATGTGGAATGGAATGGAATGTAATGTGCAAAGGAATGGAAAGGAATGCAATGTGGAATGCAAAGGAATGCAATGCGGAATGGAATGGAATGGAATGTGGAATGGAACGGAATTGAATGGAGAGTGGAATGGAATGGAATGTGGAATGGAATGGAATGAAATATGGAATGGAATGGAATTGAATGTTGAATGAAATGGAATGGAATGGAATGAAATGTGGAATGGAATACAATGGAATATGGAATGGAATGTAGAATGGAATGGAATGAAGAATGGAATGTGGAATGGAATGGAATGAAATGTGGAAAGGAATGAGGAATGGAATGGAAATGAATGTGGAATGGAATGTGGAATGGAAAGGAATGGAATGCAATGTGGAATGTAATGTGTTGGAATGTGGAATAAAATGTGGAATGGAGTGGAATGGAATGCAATGTGGAATGGGATGGAATGGTATTCAATGTGGAATGGTACGGAATGGAATGTGGAATGGACTTCAATACAATGTGGAATGGAATGTAAAGGAATGTGGAATGGAACGTGGAATAGAATGGAATGGATTTGAACAGAATATGGAATGGAATTTAATCTGGAACGAGATTGAATGGATTGTGGAATGGAATGGAATGGAATGCAATGTGGAATGGAATTTAATGGAATGTGGAATGAAATGCGGAATGCAGTGAAATAGAATGGAATGGAACGTGGAAAGGAATGTGGAATGGAATGTGGAATGGAATGTGCAATGGAATGGAATTAAATTCTGAATGGAATGCAATGGAAAGTGGAATGAAATGGAATATGAAATGGAATGCAATGGAAACTGGAATGGAATGGAATGGAAGGTGGAATGGAAGGGAATGGAATTTGGAACGGAAGGGAATGGAAGGGAATTGAAGGTGGAATGGAATGGAATGGAATGTGGAATGGAACGTGGAATGGATTGGAATGGAAGCTGGAGTAGGAATGAAATGGATTTTCGAATGCAATGTGTAATGGAATAGAATGGAACGTGGAAGAGAATGTATTGAAACACGGAATGGAATGGAATGGAATGTGGAATAGAATGTTGAATGGAACGTGGAATGGAATGGAGTGGAATGTGGAATGGAACGGAATGTGGAATGGAATGTGGAGTTTAGCGTGGAATGGAATCGAAAGGAATGTGGAATTGAATGGAATGGCATGTGGAATTGAACGTGGAATGTATTGGAACTGTATGTGGAATGGAATGCAATGGAATGTGGAGTGGAATGTGATATGGAATGGAATGGAAATTGGAATGGAAAGTGGAATGGATTGGAATGAAATGTGGAGTGGAACGGTGAATTGAATGGAAAGGAATATGGAATGGAATGTGGAATGCAAGTGGAATGCAATTTAATGGAATGTGGAATGCAATGGAATGTGGAATTGAAAGTGGAATGTATTTAAATGGAAAGTGAAATGGAATGCAATGGAAACTGGAAAGGAATTGAATGGAATGTGGAATGTAAGGTGGAATGGAATGGAATGCTACGTGCAATGGAATGGAATGGAACGTGGAATGGAATGTGATTTAACGTGAAATGGAATGGAATGGAATGTGGAATGGAACGTGGAATGGAATGGAATAGAATGCGGAATGGAATGTGGAATGTAAGGAAGAATGTTATGTAATGTGGAATGGAATGGGATGGCGTTAAGAATGGAATGGAATGGAATATGGAATACAACGTGGAACAAATCATGGAATGGAACATGGAATGGAACGGAATGGAAAGTAGAATGTAACATGGAATGGAACGTGGAATGGAACGTGGAATGCCAATTGGAATGGAATGGAAAGGAACGTGGAATTGAACGTGGAATGGAATGTGGAATTGAATGGAATGGAATGTGGAATGGAAAGGAATGGAATGTGTAATGTAATGTAATGGAATGGAATGTGGACTGGAATGGAATGGAATGGACTGTGGAATGGAATGGAATGGAATGGAATAGAATGTGTAATTGAATGGAATGGAATGCAATGGAACGTGGAATGGAATGGAATGGAATGGAATGGAACATAGAACGGAACGGAACAGAATGAGGAATGGAATGTTGAAGGGAATGGAATGGAAAGGAATGGAATGCTGAATGGAATGGAATGGAATGAGGAAAGGAATGTGGAATGGAATGAAATGGAATGCGGAGTGGAATGGAATCGAATGTGGAATGCAAAGGAATGCACTGTGGAATGGAATGGAATGGAATTTGGAATGGAATGGAATGGAATGGAATGTGAATTGGAATGGAATGGAATGTGGAATGCAAGGGAATGGAATGTGGAATGGAATGTGCAAAGGAATGGAATGGAATGTGGAATGCAGTGGAATGGTATGTGGAATGGAATGTGTAATGGAACGGAATGGAATGCAATGGAATGTGGAATGGAATGGAATGTGGAATGGAATGGAATTGAATGTGGAATGGAAAGGAATGGAATGGAATACGGAATGGAATGGAATATAATGTGGAATGGAATGTGGAATGGAATGTTGAATGGTATGTGTAACGGAATGGAATGGAAGGTTTTATGGAATGTGAAATGGAATGGAATGGAAACTCGAAAAGAATGTGGAATGAAAGGGAATTTAATGTGGAATGGCAAGGAATGGAATGTGGAATGGAACGTGGAATGGAATGGAATGGAATGGAATGTGGAACGGAATAGAATGGAACGTGGATTGGCATGGAATGGAATTGAATTGATTGAAATAGAATGTGAAATGGAATGGAGTGGAATGTGTAACAGAATGTGGAATGGAATGGAATGGAATGTGGATTGGAATGGAATGGAATGTGGAATGGAATGGAATGGAATGTCAAGTGGAAAGTGGAATGATATAGAATGGAATGTAGAATGGAATGGAAAGGGGAAGGGAACGTGTAATGGAGCCTGGAATGGAACACTGAATGAAAAATGGAATGGAATGGAATGGAACATGGAATGGAACGTGGAATAAAATGTTGAATGGAATGGCATGGAATCTGCGATGGAATGGAATGGAATGGAATGTTGAGTGCAATTGAATGGAATGGAATGTGGAATGGAAAAGAATGGAATGGAAAGTGGATTTCAATTGAATGGAATGGAAAGGAATGTGGAATTGAATGAAGTGGAATCTGGAATGGAATGTGGAATGGAATGAAATGGAATGTGGAATGGAATGGAATTTGAAATGGAATGTAGAATGGAACGTGGAATAGAAAGTGGAATTGAAGTTAAAACGGAAGGGAATGTAAGGTGGAATGGAACGTGGAATTGAGTGGAATGGAACTTGGGAAGGAATGGAATGGAATGGAATAGAATGGAATGGAATGGAATGGAAAGGAATGTGGAATGGAAAGGAATAGAATGTAATGGAATGGAACGTGCAATGGAACGTGGAAGGGAATGTGGAATGGAATGGAATGGAATGTGGAATGGAATGTGGAACGGAATGTGGAACGCATTGTGAAATGGAACGTGAAATGGAATGCGGAATGGAACATGGAATGGAATGGAATGGAACGGAATGGAATGTTGAATGTAATGGAATGGAATGTGGAATGTCATGGAGTGCAAAGTGGAATGGAATGTACAGGGGAAAGAAATGGAAAGGAATGTGGTTTGGAATGGAATGTAATAGAATGGCATGTGGAATGGAATGGAAAGTGGAGTGGAATGGAATGGAAAGTGGAATGAAATGGAATGGAATGTGAAATGGAAAGGTGGATGGAAAGGAATGTGGAATGGAATGGAATCTTGAATGGAATAGAATGGAATGTGGAATGGAATCTGGAATGAAATTTAATGGAATGTGAAGAGGAATTGAATGGAATGTGGAAACCAATGGAATGGAATATATAATGGAATGTGTAATGGAATGGAATGTATAATTGAATGTTTAATGGAATGGAATGGAATGTGGAATGGAATGTGCAATGGAGTGGAATGAAAAGTCGAATGGAATGTGGAATGAAAAGGAATGGAATGTGGAATGGAACGGAATGCAAAGTGGAATGGAACGTGGAATGGAATGGAATGTGGAGTGGAATGGAATGGAATGGAACGGAATGGAATGGGGAATGGAATTGAATGTGGAATGCAATGGAATGGAAAGTTGAATTGAATGGAATGGAACGTTGAATGGAATGTAATGGAATTGTATGGAATGTGGAATGGGGTGGAATGGAATGTGGAAAGGAATTGAATGAAATGGAATGTGGACTGGAAAGGAAGGGAATGGAACGGAAAGTGGAATGGAATTTAATGAAAAGTTGAATGGCATGGAATGGAATGTGGAATGGAACGTGGAATGGAATCGAATGAAAAGTGGAATGGAATGAAATGGAATGTGGAATGGAAAGTGGAATGGAATGGAATGGAGCGTGGAATGGAAGAGAATGGAATTGAGTGTAATGGAATTTGGAATGGAATGGAATGGAAGGTGGAATGGAACTTGGAATGCAATGTGGAATGGAATGGAATGGAATGTGTAGTGGAATGTGTAGTGGAATAGAATGGAAAGTCGAATGGAATGTGGAATGAAATGGAATAGAATGTGGAATGGCATTGATTGGAATGTGGAATGGAAGGTGGAATGGAATAGAATGGAATGGAATGTGTAATGGAAAGGAATGGAATGGAATTCACAATGGAATGGAATGTGGAAAGGAATGGAATGGAATGTGGAATCGAATTTAATGGAATGTGGAATGGAATGGAATGGAATTTGAATCGAATTTAATGAAATGTGGAATGGAATGGAATGGAATGTGGTATGGAATGGAATGTAATGGAATGAGGAATGGACTGGAATGGAATGTCGATTGGAATTGACTGTAATGGAAAGCAGACTTGAATGGAATGAAATGGAATGGAATGTTGGATTGAATGGAATGGAATGTGGAAAGGAATGTGGAATGGAATGGAATGGAATGTGGAATGCAATGGAATGCCATGTGGCCTGGAAGGGAATGGAATCTGCAGTGCAATGTGGAATTCAATGGAATGGAATATGTAAAAGAATGTGGAAAGGAATGTGGAATGGAATGGAATGGAAAGTGTATTGGCATGGAATGGAATGGAATGGAATGTGAAATGGAATGCAGTGGAATGTCGAATGGAATGTGGAATGCAATGGAATGGAATGTGGAATGGAACGTTCAATGAAACATGGAAAGGAACATGGAATGGAACGTGTAATGGAACGTGGTATGGAATGGAATGGAATGTGCAATGTAACAGAATGGACTGGCATGTGGAATGGATGGTGGAATGGAATAGAATCGAATGTGGAATGGAATGTGGAATGTAACGGAATGGAATGTGGAAATGAATGGAATGGAATGTGTAATGCCACGTGGAATATAATGGAAAGGAATGTGGAATTTAACGTAGATTGGAATGTAGAATGGAGTGGAACGTGGAATGGAATGTGGAATGGAACATGGAATGGAATGTAATGTGGAATGTATTGTGGAATGGAATGTGGAATGGAACATGGAATGGAATGTAATGTGGAATGTATTGTGGAATGGAATGTGGAATGGAATGTGGAACAAGATGGAATGTAATGTGGAATGGAATGTGGAATGGAACATGGAATGGAATGTGGAATGAAACAGAATGGAATGTGGAAATGAATGGAATGGAATGTGTAATGCCACGTGGAATGTAATGGAAAGGAATTTGGAATTTAACGTGGAATGGAATGTGGAATGGAATGGAATGGAATGGAATGTGGAATGGAATGTGGAATGGAATGGTATGCTATGAAATAGAATGTGGAATGGAATGGAATTGAATGGAATGTGGAATGGACTGTGGAACGGAATGGAATCTAATGTGGAATGGAATGTGGAATGGAATGGAATGGAACGTGGAATGTAACGTGGAAAGCAACGTGGAATGGAACGTGGAACGGAACGTGGAATGGAAAGTCGTATGGAATGGAATGGAATGTGCAATGGAATAGAATGGAATGGTACGTGGAATGGATGGTGCAATGGGATAGAACGCAATGTGGAATGGAATGCATAATGAAATGGAAAGGAATGTGGAAAGGAATGAAACGGAATGTGTAATGCCACGTGGAATGGAATGGAAAGGAAAGTGGAATTTAATGTGGAATGGAATGTGGAATGGAACATGGAATGGACTGGATCGCTTAAAGAAATGTGGAATGAAATGTGGAATGGAATGGAATGTGGAATGGATTGTGGAATGAAATGTGGAATGGCATGCAGAATGAGATGGAATGCAAAGTTGGAGGGAACGTGGAATGAAATGGAATGGAATGTGGAATGGAACGTGGAATGGATTGTGGACTGCAAAGAGGAATGGAATGTAGAATGCAACGTGGAATGGAATGCAATGTGGAAAGGAATGTGGAATGGATCATGGAGTGGAAAGGATTGATTAATGGAATGTGGAATGGAATGATCAATGGAATGGAATGGAAGGTGGAATGGAATGTGGAATGAAATGGAATAGAATGTGGAATGGCATGGAATGGAATGTCGTATTGAACGTGGAATGGAATGGAAAGGAATGTGGAATGGAACGTGGAATGGAAAGTGGAATGGAAAGTGGAATAGTATGAAATGTGAAATGTATTGAGGAAGGTAATAGAATGTAATGTGGAAAGGAAGGTGGAATGGAATGGAATGCAATGTGGATCAGAATGGAATGGAATGTGGAATGGAATAGAATGGAATAAGGAATTGAATGGAATGCAATGTTAAATGGAATGGAATTGAATGCGGAATTGAAAGGAATGGAATGTGGAATGGAATGGAATTGAATGGAATATGGAATTGAACGGAATGCAATGTGGAAAGGAATGGAATGGAATGTGGAATGGAATGGAAAGGAATGGAATGTGGAATGGAATGGAATGGAATGTGGAATGGAATGTGGAATGGAATGGAATTTGGAAAGGGATGGAATGGAAAGTGTAATGAAATGGAAGGGAATGGAATGTGGAATGGAATGGAATGGTATGTGGAATGGAATGGAATAGAATGTAGAATGGAATGGAATGGAATGTTACGGTGAATGGAATGTGGAATGGAATGGAATGGAATGGAAGGTGGAATGGAATGAAATGGAATAGAATGTGGAATTGAATGTGGAATGGAATGGAAAGGAGAGCGGAAAGGAAGGGATTATAATGTGAAATTGAAAGTGGAATGGAATGGAATGGAATGTGGAATTGAATGTGTAATGAAAAGAAATAGAATGTGGAAAGGAAGCGAATGGACTGTGGAATGGAACGTGGAATGGAATGGAATTGAATGTGTAATGCAACGTGGAATGAAACGTGGAATGGAATGTGGAATGAAATGGAACGTGGAATGGAATGTGGAATAGAGTGGAATGGAATGTGGAATGGAAGATGGAATGGAATGTGCAATGGAATGTGGACAGAAACATGGAATGGATCATGGAGTGGAACGTGCAATGCAATGGAATGGAATGTGCAATGGAAAGTGGAATGGAATGTAGAATGGAATGCAGAATGAAATGGAATGGAATGGAATGGAATGTGGAATATATTGAAATGGAATATGGAATACCATGGAATGGAATGTGGAATGGAAAGTGAAATAGAATGGAATGGAATGTGTTACGGAATCGAATGGAATGGAACGGCATGTGGAATGGAGTGGAATGTGGAATGGAATGCAAAGGAATGTGGAATCGAATGTGGAATGGAATGGAATGTGGAATGGAATAGAATGTGGAATCGAATGGAAAGGAATGTGGAATGAAATGTGGAATGGAACGGAATGGAATGTGAAATGGAATGGAATGGAATGTGGAATGGAATGTGGAAAGGAATTGAATGGAATGTGGAATGCAGTGGAATGGTGTGTGGAATGGAATATGTAAAGGAGTGGAATGGAATGGAATGGAATGTGGAATGGAATGGAATGGAATGCAGAATGGAAAGGAATGGAATGGAAAACGGAATGGAATTGAATATAATGTGGAATGAAATGTGTAATGGAATAGAATCAGGAATGGAATGTGTAATGGAATGGAATGGAATGAGGAATGGAATGTGGAATGGATTGAGGAATGGAACGTGGAATGGAATGTGGAATAGAAATTGGAATGGAACGTGGAATGGCACGTGGAATGGCACGTGGAATGGAATGGAATGGAATGTGGAATGCAATAGAATGGACTGTGAAATGGAACACAGAATGGAATGGAATGGAATGTGGAATGGAATGCAATGGAACGTGGAATGGAATGGAATGGAAAGTGGAATGTAATGGAATGGAAGGTGGAATTGAATGGAATGGGATGAGGAATGGACTGTGGAATGGAATGGAATGGAAAGTGGAATGGAATGGAATGGAGTGTGCAAAGGAATGGAATGGAACGTGGATTGGCATGGAATGGAATGGAATGGAATGGAAAGGAATGTGAAATGGAATGGACTGGAATGTGGAATGGAATGTGGCATGGAATGGAATGGAATGTGGAATGGAATGTGGAATGGAATGGAATGGAACTTGAAATTGAACGTGGAAAGGAACGTGGAATGGAACGTGGAATGGAATTTGGAATGGGATGTGGAATGGAATGGAATGGAACATGGAATGGAACGTGGAAAGGAACGTGGAATGGAACGTGGAATGGAACGTGGAATGGAACGTGGTATGGAATGGAATGGAATTTGAAATGTGACAGAATGGAAAGATATGTGGAATGGATGGCGGAATGGAATAGAATGGAATGTGGAATGGAATGTGGAATGAAACGGAATGTAATGTGGAAAGGAATGGAATGGAATGGGTAATGTCACGTGGAATGTAATGGAAAGGAATGTGGAGTTGAATGTGGAATGGAATGTGGAATGGAATGGAATGGAATGGAATGTGGAATGGAATGTGGAATGGAATGGAATTTGGAAAGGAATGGAATGTGGAATCGAATGGAGGGAATGGAATGTGGAATGGACTGTGGAATGTAATGGAATGGAATTTGGAATGGAATGTGGAATGGAATAGAATGGAACGTGGAATGGAACATGGAAAGCAAAGTGGAATGGAACGTGGAATGGAACGTGGAATTGAACGTGGTATGGAATGGAATGGAATGTGCAAAGGAACAGAATGGAATGGTATGTGGAATGGATGGAGCAATAGAATAGAATGGAATGTGGAATGCAATGCAGAATGAAATGGAATGGAATGTGGAAAGAAATGAAATGGAATGTGTAATTCCACGTGGAATTGAATGGAAAGGTATTTGGAATTTAATGTGGAATGGAATGGGGAATGGAATGTGGAGTGGAGTGGAACGTGGAATGGAATGTGGAATGGAACGTGGAATGAAATGTGGAATGTATTGTGGAATGGAAACTGGAATGGAATGTGGAATGAGATGGAATGGAATGTGGAATGGAATGGAAAGGAAGATGGAATGGAATGTGGAATGGAATGGAAAGGAATATGGAATGGAATGGAATGGAGTGGAATGTGGAACGGAATGGAATGGAATGTGGAATAAAATGGAATGCATTGAGGAAAGGAATGTAATGGAATGCGGAATGGAATGCAAGGGAATGGCAGGGAATCGAATGGAATGTGGAAAGGAATGTGGAATGGAATGGAAGGGAATGTGGAATGCAATGGAATGCAACGTGGACTGGAAGGGAATGGAATCTGCAATGGAATGGAGAATGGAATGGAATGGAATATGGAATAGAATGTTGAAAAGAATGTGGAATGGAATGGAATGGAATGTGTATTGGCATGGAATGGAATGGAATGGAATGTGAAATGGAATGCAGTGGAATGTAGAATGGAATGAGGAATGCAATGGAATGGAATGTGGAATGGGATGTGGAATGGAATGGAATGGAACGTGGAATTGAACGTGCTATGGAACTTGGAATAGAATTTCTAATGGAATGGAATGGAAAATGGAATGGAATGGAATGGAATGTGGAATGGAATGAAATGGAAAGTGGAATGGGATGTGGAATGGAATGGAATGGAATGTGGAATTTAATGTGGAATGAAATGGAATGGAACGGGGAATGCAACGTGGAAAGGAACGTGGAATGGAACGTGGAATGCAACATGGAATGGAATGGAATGGAATGTGCAATGTAACAGAATGGACTGGTATGTGGAATGGATGGTGGAATGGAAAAGAATGGAATGTGTAATGGAATCGAATGGAATGTGGAATCGAACTTGGAATGGAATGGGGAATGTAACGTGGAATACAACGTCGAATGGAATGGGGAATGTAACGTGGAGTGCAACTTGGAATGGAAAGGACTGGAATGTGGATTGGATCGGACTGGAACGTGGAATGGAATGTAATGGAACGCGGAATGGATTGGAATGGAATATCGAATGGAATGTAATGGAATTGAATGTGGAATGGAATGGAATAGATAGTGGAATGGAATGTGGAATGGAACGAGGAATGGAACGTCGAATGGCAAGTGGTATGGAACATGGAATGGAAGGTGGAAATGAATGTGGAATGGAAGCTGAAATGGAAGGGAATGGAATGTGGAATGGAATGGAATGGAACGTTGAATGGAATTGAATGGAATGGAATGGAAAGTGGAATGGAATGGAAAGGAGTGGAACGCGGAATTGAATGGATTGGAAAGTGGAATGGAACGTACAATGAAATGGAATGGAACTTGGAATGGAATGGAATGGAACACGGAATGGAACCTGGAATGGAATGGAATGGAATCTGCAAGTGAATGGAATGGAATGTGGAATGGAACAGAATGGAATGTGGAATGGAATGCAATGGAACGTGGAATGGAATGTGGAATGGACTGGAATGGAAAGTGGAAAGGAATGTGGAATGCAATGGAATGGAATGTGGAATGGAACATTGAATGGAACGTGGAATGGAACGTCGAATGGAAAGTGGTATGGAACATAGAATGGAACGTGGAAAATAAATTGGAATGGAACGTGGAATGGAAGGGAATGGAATGTGGAATGGAATGGAAGGTAAAGTAGAATGGAATTGAATGGAATTGAATGAAATGTGCAATGGAAAGTAATAGAACGTGGAATGGAATAGAAAGGCATGTGGAATGGAACTTGGAATGAAATGGAATGGAACGTGGAATGGAATGGAACGGAACGTGGAATGGAATGGAACGGAACCTGGATAGGAATGCAATGGAATGTGCAATTAAATGGAATGGAATGTGGAATGGAATGGAATGTAATTTGGAAGGTAACGTGGAATGGAATGGAATGGCATGGAATGGAATGTGGAATGGAATGGAATGTAACGTGGAAGATAACATGAAATGCAATGGAATGGCATGAAATGGAATGTGGAATGGAATGGAATGGAATATGGATTGGCATGGAATGGAATGGAATGGGATGGAATGGAAAGGATTGGAATATGGAATGGAATGGATTGGAATATGGAATGGAATGGAGTGAAATATGAAATGGAATGGAGTGGAATGTGGACTGAAATGAGGAATGGAGTGGAATGGAACGTTAAATTGAATGTGCAATGGAACGTGGAAAGGAACGTGAAATGGAATGTGGAATGGAACGCGGAATGAAATTTGGAATGGAATTGAATGGAAAGTGGAGTGGAATGCAATGGAATGTGGAAAGGAAAGAAATGGAAAGTGGAATGGAATGTGGAATGAAATGGAATAGAATGTGGAATGTAATAGAATGGAATGAGGAATTGAACGTGGAATGGAATGGAAAGGAGTTTGGAATGGAATGCGGAATGGAAAGTGGAGTAGAATGAAATGTGAAATGTAATGAGTAATGTAATTGAATGTAATGTGGAATGGAAGGTGCAATGCAAAGGAATGCAATGTGTATTGGAATGGAATGGAATGTGGAATGGAATAGAACTGAACATCTAATTGAATGGAATGCAGTGTTAAATGGAATGGAATTGAATTTGGAATAGAATGGAATGGAATGTGGAATGGAATGGAATGGAATGGAATATGGAATGGAATGGAATGCAATGGAATGTGTAATGGAATGGAAAGGAATGGAATGTGGAATGGAAGGTGGAATGGAATGGAATTTGGAAAGGAATGGAATGGAATGTGGAATGGAATGGAAGGGAATGGAATGTGGAACGGAATGGAATTGTAAGTGGAATGGAATAGAATGGAATGTGGAATGGAATGGAATGGAATGATATGGTGAATGGAATGTGGAATGGGATGTGGAATGGAATGGAGTAGAACGTCGAATGGAATGGAATGGAATGTGCAAATGAAAGTGGAATGGAATGGAGAATGGAACACGGAATGAAATGAAATGGAATGGAATGGAATGTGGAATATTTTGGAATGGAATGTGGAATGCCATGGAATGCAATGTGGAATGTAAAGTGGACTGGAATGGAATGGAATGGAACGGGGAATGTAAAGTGGAATGGAATGGAATGGAATGGAATGGAATGTGTTATGGAATCGAATGGAATGGAATCGAATGACATGTGGAATGGAATGGAATGTGGAATGGAATGCAGTGGATTGTGGAATCGAATAGGGAATGGAATGGAATGTGGAATGGAATAGAATATGGAATCGAATGGAAAGGAATGTGGAATGGAATATGGAATGGAATGGAATGGAATGGAATGTGAAATGGAATGGAATGGACTGTGAAATGCAATGGAAAGTAATGTGGATTGGAATGTGGAAATGAATGGAATTGAATGTGGAATGGAGTGGAATGGTATGTGAAAAAGAATGTGTAATGAAATGGAATGGAATGGAATGGAATTTGGAATGGAATGGAATGTGGAATGGAATGGAATGGAATACAGAATGGAAAGGAATGGAATGGAATGCGGAATGGAATGGAATATGATGTGGAATGGAATGTGGAATGGAATGTGGAATGGAACGCAATGGAAGGTGTAATGGAATGTGCAGTGGAATGGAATGGAAACTCCAAAGAAATGGGGAATGAAATTGAACGGAATGTGGAATGGCATGGAATGGAATGTGGAATGGAACGTGGAATGGAATGGAATGCAATGAAATGTGGAATGGAATGGAATGGAAGGTGGATTGGCATAGAATGGAATGGAATGGAATGGAATGGAATGGAATGTTAAATGGAATGAAGAATGGAATGTTGCATGGAATGGAATGGAATGTGGAATGGAATATGGAATGGAATGGAATGGAACTTGGATTTGAACGTGAAAAGGGACGTGGAATGGAACGTGGAAATTAATTTGGAATGGGATGTGGAATGGAATGGAATGGAACGTGGAATGGTACATGGAAAGGAACGTGGTACAGATTGTGGAATGCAACGTGGAATGGAACGTGGTATGGAATGGAATGGAATGTGAAATGTGACATAATGGAAACCTATGTGGAATGGATGGTGGAATGGAATAGAAAGGTATGTGGAATCGAATGTGGAAAGAAACGGAATTTAATGTTTAAAGGAATGGAATGGAATCTGTAATGCCACGTGGAATGTAAAGGAAAGGAATGTGGAATTTAACGTGGAATGGAATGTGGAATGGAATAGAATGGAATGGAATGTGGAATGGAATGTGTAATGGAATGTGGAATGGAATGGAAAGTGGAATGTAATGGAGGGAATGGAATGTGGAATGAACTGTGGAATGGAATGGAATGGAATGTGGAATGGAATGTGGAATGGAATAGAATGGAACGTGGAATGGAACATGGAAAGCAACGTGGAATGAAACGTGGAATGGAATGTGGAATGGAATAGAATGGAATGTGGAATGGAACATGGAAAGCAACGTGGAATGAAACGGGGAATGGAACGTGGAATTGAATGGGGTATGGAATGGAATGGAAAGTGCGACTGAACAGAATGGAAAGGTATGTGAAATGGATGGTGCAATACAATAGAATTGAAGGTGGAATGCAATGAAGAATGAAATGCAGTGGAATGTGGAAAGGAATGGAATGGAATGTGTAATGACACGCGGAATGGAATGGAAAAGAATTTCGAATTCAACGTGGAATGGAATGTGGAATGGAACGTGGAATGGAGTGGAACTTGGAATGGAATGTGGAATGGAAAGTGGAATGGAATGGAATTTGGAATGGATTCTGGAATGGAATGTGGAATGGCATGTGGAATGAGATTGAATGGAATGTGGAATGGAATGTGGAATGGAACGTGGAATGAAATGGAATGGAATGTGGAATGGAACGTGGAATGTAATGTGGAATGAAAAGAGGAATGGAATGTAGAATGCAACGTGGAATGGAATGGAATATGTAAAGGAATGTGGAATGGATCGTGGAATCAAATGGATTGTGGAAAGGAATGTGGAATGGAATGTTCAATGAAATGGAATGGAAGGTGGAATAGAATGTGGAATGAAATGGAATGGAATGTGGAATGGAATGGAATGGAATGTGGAATTGAACGAGGAATGGAAGGGAAAAGAATGTAGAATGTAATGGGGAATGGAAAGTGGAATGGAAAGTGGAAAAAAATGAAATGTGAAATGGAATGAGGAATGTAGTTGAATGTAATGTGGAATGGAACAGGGAATGGAATGGTATGAAATGTGGAAAGGAATGGAATGGAATGTAGAATGGAATGAAATGGAATATGGAATTGAATGGAATGCAATGTTAAATGGAAAGGAATTGAATGTGGAATGGAATGGAATAGACTGTGGAATGGAATGGAATGGAATGGAATGGAATATGGAATTGAATGGAATGCAAATTGGAATGGAATGGAATTAAATGTGGAATGCAATGGAATGGAATGGAATGTGGAATGGAATGTAGTGGAATGTGGAATGTAATGTGGAAAGGAATGGAATTTTTAATGGAATGGAATGGAATGTGGAATGGAACGGAAGAAAATGGAATGTGGAATGGAATGGAATGCTATGTGGAATGGAATGGAATGGAATGTGGAATGGAATAGAAGGGAATATTATCGTTAACGGAATGTGGAATGGAATGTGGAAAGGAATGGAATTCAAGTGGGATGGAATGGAATCTGGAATGGAATGTGGAATGGAATGGAAAGGAATGTGGGAAGGAATGGAATATAATGTGTAATGCAATGTGGAATGGAATGGAATGGAATGTGGAATAAAATGGAATGGAATGTGGAAAGGAAGGGAATGGAAAGTGGAATGGAACATGGAATGGAATGGAATGGAATGTGTAATGCAACGTGGAATGAAATGTGGATTGGAACGTGGAATGGAATGGAATGTGGAATGGAATCTGGAATGGAATGGAATGGAATGTGAAATGGAAGGTGGAATGGAATGTACAATGGAATGTGGACTGAAACGTGGAAAGGAACATGGAATGGAACATGGAATGGAATGGAATGGAAAGTGGAATGGAAAGTGGAATGGAATGCAGAATGCAACACGGAATGGAATGGAATGGAATGGAATGGAATGCGGAATATAATGGAATGGAATGTGGAATATAATGGAATGGAATGTGAAATGAAATGGAATGTGGAATGCAATAGAATGTAATGTGGAATGAAATGTGGAAAGGAATGGAATGGAATGAGGAATGCAGTGGAATGATATGTAGAATGTAATGTGTAATCGACTGGAATAGAATGGAATGGAATGTGGAATGGAATGGAATGGAATGTGGAATGGAAAGGAATGGAATGGAGTACGGAATGGAATGCAATGTGGAATGGAATGAAATGGAATGTGGAATGGAAAGGAATGCAATGGGGTACAGAATGGAATGGAATATAATGTGCAATGGAATGTGGAATGAAATATTTAATGGAATGTGGAATGGAATAGAATGGAAGGTGGAATGGAATGCGCAACGGAATGGAATGGAAACTCCAAAGGAATGTGTAATGAAATTGAATGTAATGTGGAATGGCATGGAATAGAATGCGGAATGGAAAGTGGAATGGAATGGAATGTGGAATGGATTGGAGTGGAATGTGTATTGATATGGAATGGAATGGAATGTGCATTGGCATGGAATGGAATGGAAAGGAATGGAATGTGAAATGGAATGGAATGGAATGTGGAATGGAATGTGGAATGGAATGTTATGTGGAATGAAATGTGGAATGGAATGGAATGGAACATTGAATTGAATGTGCAATAGAATGTGGAAAGGAACGTGAAATGGAACGTGGAATGGAACATGGAATTGAATTTGGAATGGAATGGAATGGAAAGTGGAATGTAATGCAATTGTATGTGGAATGGAATGAAATGGAAAGTGGAAAGGGATGTGGAATGGAATGGAAAGAATGTGGAATGGAATGTGGAATGGAATCGAATGGAATGAGGAATGAAATAGAATGGAAAGAAGAATGAAATGGAATGCAATGTCGAATGGAATGGAATGGAATGGAATATGGTATGGAATGAAACGGAGTGGAATGTGGAATGGAACGGAATGTAATGGAATGTGGAATGGAATGGAATGAAATGTGGAATGGAATGCAACGGAATGTGGAATGGAATGGATTGGAATGTGGAATGGAATGTAATTAAATGTGGAATGGAACGTAAGGGAAAGTGGAATGGAATGGAATGGCATGTGGAATGGAATTTGGAATGAAATGGAATGGAACGTGGAATGGAATGGAACGGAACGTGGAATGGAATGGAAAGGAACATGGAATGAAATGGAACGGAACGTGGAATGAAATGGAATGAAACCTGGAATGGAATGGAATGGAATATGCAATGAAATGGAATGAAATGTGGAATAGAATGGAATAGAATGTGGAATGTAACACAGAATGGAATGGAATGGCATGGAATGGAATGTGGAATGGAATGGAATGGAATGTGGAATGGAATGAAATGGAATGGAATGTGGAATGGAATAGAAAATAATGTGGAATGGAATGGAATGGAATGCAATGGAATGGAATGTGGACTGGACTGGAATGGAATGGAATGTGGAATGGAATGGAATGGAATGTGGAATGGAATGGATTGGAATCAGGAATGGAATGTGGAATGGAATGAGGAATGGAACATGGAATGGAACGCGGAATGGAACGCGGAATGGAACTTGGAAAGGCATGTGGAATGGAACGTGGAATGGAATGTAGTGGAATGTGGAATGCAATAGACTGGACTGTGAAATGGAATGCAGAATGGAATGGAATGGAATGTGGAATGGAATGGAATTGAAGGTGGAATTGAATGGAATGGAATGTGGAATGGAATGGAATGGCATGTGGAATAGAATGTAATGAAATTTGGAATGTGATGGAATTATGTGTGGAACGGAATAGAACGGAATGTGGATTGGCATGGAATGGAATGTAACGGAAAGGAATGCAATGTGAAATGGAATGGCGAGGGAGGAGGAATGGAATGTGGAATGGGATGACGTGCGGAATGGAAACAAATGGAATGGAATGTGGAGTGCAGTGTAATACAATGGAATGTAATGGAGTGTGGAATATAATGGAATGGAAAATGAAATGGAATGGAATGGAATGTGGAATGGTACATGCAATGGAATGTAAAGGAAGGTGGAATGGAATGTAGAGAGGATCATAGAATGGAATGGAATGGAATGTGCAATGGAAAGTGGAATGGAATGGAATGAAGAATGGAATGAATTGGAATGTAATGGAATGGAAAGTAGAATGGAATGTGGAATGAAATGGAATGAGGAATGTCATGGAAAGTGGAATGGAATGGAGTGAAATGTGGAAAGGAATGGAATGTAAGGTGGAATGTAATGGAATAGAAAATGGAATGGTATGTGGAGTGGAACGTGGAATGGAATTGTATGGAATGGAATGTGGAAAGGAATGGAATGGAATGGAATACAATGGAATGGAATGGAATGTGGAATGTAATGGAATGGAATGTGGAATGGAATGGAATGTAACGGAATGTGGAATGGAATGGAATGTAATGGAATGTGGAATGGAATTGAATGGAATGGATTATGTTAAGGAATGGAATGGAAAGGAATGGAAAGTGGAATTTAATGGAATATATGGAGTAATGGAATGGAATGGAATAGAATGTAATGGAAAGGAATGTGCAATGGAATGGAATGTAATGTGGAAAGGAATGGAATGACACAGAGTGGAATGTGGAATAGAATGGAAAAGAATGGAATGGAACGGAATGGGGAATGGAATGAGGAATGGAATGTGGAATGGAATGGAATGGAATGTGGAATGGAAAGGATTGAAATGAGGAATAGAATGTGGAATGGAATGTGGAATGGAATGGAATGGAAAGAATAATGGAATGTCGAATGGAATGGAATGTGGAATGTAATGGAACGGATTGTGGATTGGAATGGAATGGAATGGAATGGAATTTGGAATGTAATGGAATGGAATGTAGAATGGAATGGAATGGAATTGAGTGGAATGTGGAATAGAATAGAATAGAATTGAATGGAATGGAATGGAATCGAACGAGGAATGGAGTGGAATGGAACGAGGAATGGAATGTGAAATGGAATGGAATGTGGAATGGAACGTGTAACGGAATGAGGAATGGAACGTGAAAGGGAAAGTGGAATGGAATGTGGAATGGAACGTGGAATGAAATGAGGAAAGGGTATTGAGTGGAATGTGGAAAGGAATGGACTGGAATGGAAAGGAATTGAATGGAATATTAAATGGAATTGAATGGAATTGAATGGAATGTGGAACGTAATGCAAAGGAATGTGGAATGCAATGGAATGGAATGTTGAATGGAATGTGGAATGGAATGTGTAATGGAATGGAATGGAATGTGGAGTGGAATGGAATGGAATGCAGAATGGAATGGAATGGAACATGGAATGGAATGTGGAATGGAACAGAATGGAATGTTGAATGGAACGTGGAGTGGAACGGAATGTGGAATGGAATGTGGAAAGCAACGTTGAAATAATGGAATGTGGAATGGAATGGAAAGGAATGTGGAATGGAATGTGGAATGGAATGAATGGAATGTGTAATGCAACGTGGAATGGAATGGAATGTGGAATAGAATGGAATGCAATGTTGAATGGAATGGGAAGGAAAGTGGAATGGAATGCAAAGGAAGGTGTAGTGGAATAGAATGGAATGTAATATGACTGTAATGGAATGGAATGGAATGTGCAATGCAATGTGGAATGGAATGGAATGGAATGTGGAATTGAATGTGGAATATAATGGAATGGAAAGTGGAAAGGGATGGAATTCAATATCGAAACCAATGGAATGGAATGTGGAATGGAGTGGAATGGAATGTGGAATGAAAAGGAATGGAATGTGGAAAGGAATGGAATGGAATTTGGAATGGAATGGAAAAGAACGGAATGTGGAATTGATTGGAATGGAATGGAATTTAATGGATTGGAATTGATTGGAATGGAATGCGAAATGCAATGGAACGAGATATGGCATGGAATGAAACGCAATGGAATGTGGAATGGAATGGAATGGAATGTTGAAGGGAATGAAATGTGGAATTGAATGTAATGCAATAGAATGTGGAATGGAATAGAATGGGACAGAATGTGGAATTGACTTGAATGGAATGGAATGGAAAGGAATGGTTTGGAAAGGAATGCGGAATGCAATGAAATGGCATGTGGAATGGAATGTGGAATGGAATGGCATTTGGAATTGAAAGTGGAATGAAATAGAATGTGGAATGAAATGGAATGGAATGTGGCATGGAATGGAATGGAATGTTGCATGGAGTGCAAGGGAACGTGGAATGGAATGGGATGTGGAAAGGAATGGACAGCAACATGGAATGGAATGGAATGGAAAGTGGAATGGAATGCAATGGAAAGTGGAATGGAATGCAATGGAATGGAATTTGTGCTGGAATGGAATGGAATGGCATGTGCAAAGCAATGTGTAATGGAATGGAATGTGAAATGGAATGTGGAATGGAGTGGAATGGAATGTGGAATGGAGTAGAATGAAAAGTGGAATGGAATGGAATAGAACGGAAAGTGGAATGGAACATGGCATGGAACGTGGTATAGAACGTGGAATGGAACGTGGAATGGAATGTAATGGAATGTGGAATGAAATGGAATCTGGAATGCAATGGAATGGAATGTGGGATGGAATGGAATGTGGAATCGACTGGAATTGAATGGAATGTGGAATGGAATGGAATGTGGAATGCAATGGAATGAAATGTGGAATGGAATGGAATGGAATGGAATGTGGACTGTAATGGAATTGAATGGAATGGAATGGAAGATGGAATTGAATGGAATGGGATGTGTAATGAAATGTGGAATGGCATGGAATAGAATGTGGAATAGACTGGAATGGTAGGTGTAATGGAATGGAATACAACGGGGAATGCAATCGAACCGAAATTGGAATGGAATGGAATGGAATGGAATGTGGATTCGAACGGAATGGAATGAAATGGAATGTGGAATAGACTTTGGAATGGAAAGGAATGCAACGTGGAATAGAACGTAGAATGGAATGGAATGGAATGTGGAATGGAACGGAATTGAATGTGGAATGGTATGTCGAATGGAATGGAATGCAATGTGGAATGGAATGGAACGGAATGCGGAATGGAATTGGATGTGGAATGGAATGGAATGGAATGGAATGTGGAATGGAATGGAATGAAGGGTAATATGGAATTGAATGGAAAGGAATGGAATGAAATGAAACGCAATGGAATGCAACTGAATGGAATGGAATGTGGAGTGGAATAGAATGATAAGCGGAATGGAATGGAATGGAATGTGGAATGGAATGGAATGGAAACTGAAATGGAATGGAATGGAAAGTGTGATGGAATGTGGAATGGAATGGAAGGGAATGGAGTGGAATAGGGAATGGAATGTAATGTAAAGGAATGTGAACTGGAAATAGAATGGAATGTTCATTAGAATGGAATGGAATGTTTATTAGAATTGAATGGAATGCAATATTTGTTAGAATGGAATGGAATGTGGAAATGAATGGAATGGAACTTTGTATTGATTGTGGAATGTAATGGAATGGAATTTGGAATGGATGGGAATGGAATGTGGATTGGAATGGAATGGAATGGAATGGAATGTGAACTGCAATGGAATGGAATTGAATGGAATGTGCAATGGAAACGAATGGAATGTGGAATGGAATGGAATGCAACGTGGAACGGAATAGAATGGAATGGAAGGTGGAATGGAATACCAAGGAAAGGAAAGTGTAATAGAATGGAATGTAATGGCATATGGAATGGAAAGGAATGTGCAGTGGAATGAGGAATGCAATGGAATGGAATGTGGAATGGAACGTGGAATGTAATGTAATGCAACGTGGAATGGAATGGAAAGGAAGGTGAAATGCAACGTGGAATAGAATGGAATAGAACGTGGAATGGAATGGAATGGAATGCGAAACGGAATGGAATGGAACTTGGAATGGAATGGAACGGAATTTGGAAAGGAATGGAATGGAATGTGGAATGTAATGGAATTAAAACTGGAATGCAATGGAATGGAATGTAGAGTGGAATGGAATGGCATGGAAGGTGCAACGGAATGTGGAATGGAATAGAATGGAATGTGAAATGGAATGGAATCGAATGTGGAATGGAATGGAATGTGGAATGGAATGGGGAATGGAATGGAATCGAATGTGGAATGGAATGGAATGTGGAATGGAATGTAGAATGGAATGTAATTGAATGTGGAATGGCATGAAATGTGGAGTGGAAGGGAATGGAATCTGGAATGGAATGAGGAATGGAAAGAATGGAATGTGGAATGGATTAGAATTGAATTGGTAATGGAATGTGGAATGGAATGGAATGGAATGTGGAAAGCAATGGAATATACTGTGGAATGGAATGGAATAGAACGTAGATTGGAACGTGGAATGGAACGTGGAATGGAACGTCAAATGGAACGTGCAATGGAATGTGGAATGGAATGGGTTGGAATCTGTAATGGAATGTGGAACGTAACGTGGAATGGAACGGAATTGAATGGAAAGGAATGCGTTACGGAATATGGAATGGAATGGAATGGAATGAAATGAATTGGAATGGAATTGAATTTGAAATGGAATGGATTGGAAGCCAGAATGGAAAGGAATGGAATGTGGAATGGAATGGAATGGAATGTGTAATGGAATTTGGAACGGAAAAGAATGGAACGTGGAAGGGAATATGAAATGGAATGTAATGGATCATGGAATGGAACGTGGAAAGGAACGTGGAATGGAAGGTGGAATAGAACGTGGAAAGGAATGCAATGCAATGTGGAATGAAATTGAATTGAAAGTGGAACAGAATGGAATGGAAAGTGCAATGGAATCGAAAGGAATGCGGAATGTAATGTGGAAAGGAATGGAATGGAATTTGGAATGGAAGGTGGAATGGAATGGAATGGAATGTGGAATGGAATGGAATGGAATTTGGAATGGAATGGGGAATGAAATTGAATGGAAGTTGCAATGCAATGTGGAAAGGAATGGAATGGAATGTGGACTGGAATGTGGAAGGGAATTGAATGGAATGTGGAATGCAATTTAATGGAATGGAATGTAACGTGGAATGGAATGGAATGGAATTGAACGCAATGTGTAATGGAATGGAATGGAATGGAATGTGGAATGGAAAGGAATGGAATGTGGAATATAATGTAATGGAATGTGGAAAGCAATGGATTGGAATATGAGAAGAAATGTGGAATAGAATGGAATGGAATGTGGAATCGAATGTGGAATGCAATGGAAGGTGGAAAGGAAAGGAATGGAATGGAATGGAATGTGGAATGGTATGGAATGGAATGGAAACGTGAAGTGGAAATTCAATGGAATGTTTAATGGAATGGAAAAGAAAGTGGAATGGAATGGAATTGAATGTGAAATGGAATGGAATGGAATGTGGAATGGAATCTGGAATGGAATGGAAAGCAATGGAGTGGAATGTGGAAAGGAATGGAAGGGAATGGAATGTTAAATGGAAATAGAAAGTAATGTTTAATTTAATGGAATGGAATGTGGAATGAATGGAATGAAATGTGGAATGGAATTGAATGGAACGCGGAAAGGAATGTGGAACGGAATGGAATGGAATTTGGAAGGGAATGGAATGGAAAGTGGAAAGGGATGGAATGGAATGGAATGGAATGTGGAATGCGATGGGATGGAATGGAATGTAATGTGGAATGGAACGAGGAATGAAATGTCGTATGGAAAGGAATGGAATGGAATGTGGATTGGAAGGCAACGGAATGGAATGTGGAATAGAATGCAATGTAATAGAATATGGAATGAAATGGCATGGAATGGAAGGTGGAATGGAATGGAATGGAATGTGAAATGGAACTTGGAATGGAATGCAATGGAACGTGGAATGGAATGGAAAGGGACGTGAAAGGCAATGGAATGGAACTTGGAAAGGAATAGAACGGAGAGTGTAATGGGATTGAATTGAATGTGGAATGTGATGGAATTGAAAAAGGAATGTAATGGAATGGAATGTGTAGTGGAATGGAATGGCATGGAATATGGAATGGAATGTGGAATGGAGTCGCATGCCATGCGGAATGGAATGGAATGGAATGTGAATGGAACGGAATGGAATGTGGAATCTAATGTGAAATGGAATGGAATGGAATGTGGAATGGAATGTGGAATATAATGGAATCGAATTTAGAATTGAATGTGGAATGGAATGTGTTGGAACGTGGAATGGAATCAAATGAAATTTGGAATGGAATGTTGAAAGAGTGGAATGGGATGTGGAATGGAATATGGAATGGAAAGAATGAAATTTGAGATGGAATGTGGAACGGTGTGGAATGGAATGCTGAATGGAATGGAATGGAATGTGGAATGAAATATGGAATGGAATGGAATGAAATTTGAAATGGAATGTGGAATGGAATGTGGAATGGAGTGGAATGGAATGTGCAATAGAATGGAATGGAATGTCGAATAGAATGGAATGGAATGAAGAATGCAATGCGGAATGCAATGGAATGGAATGTGGAATGGAATGAAATGGAATGGAATGTGGATAGGAATATAATGGAATGGAATGTACAATGGAATGGAATGGAATGGTATGTTGAATGGAATGCGGAATGGAATGCAATGGAATGGAATGAAATGTGGAATGGAATGGAATGGATTGGAATTTGGAATGGAATGGAATGGAATGCAATGTGGAATGGAGTAGAATGGAATGGAATGGAATGTGGAATGGAATGGAATGGAATGGAATGAGGAATGGAATGTGGAATGGAATGCAATGGAATGTGGAATGAAATGGATTGGAAAGTGGAATGGAACCTGGAATGGAACGTGCAATGGAACGTGAAGTGGAACTTGGAAAGGAACGTGGAATGGAATGTGATTTGGAACGTGCATTGGAATGCGGAATGGAATTTATTGGAATGTGGAAGGTAATGTGAAATGGCATGGATTTGAATGGAATAGAATGTGGAATGCAATATGGAATTGAAGGGAAAGGAATGTGGAATGGAAAGTAATGGAAACTGGAATGGAATTTGGAATGGCATGGAATAGAACATGGGATGGAATGTGGAAAGGAATGGAATGGAATGTGGAATGGAATAGAAAGGAATGTATAATGGAATGTTGAATGGAATGAAATGGAATGTGGAATGGAATGGAATGGAATGTGCAATGGAATTGAATGTAATTTGGAATGGAATGGAAAGCGGAATGCAATGGAATGGAATGGAATGTGGAATGGAATGGAATGGACTGTAATATGGAATGGTATGGAATGCAATGGAATGTGGATTGGAAAGGAATGGAATGGAATGGAATGGAATGGAAAAGAATGGAATTCGGAATGGAATGTGGAATGTAATGTGGAATTGAATGAAATGGGTTGTGGAATGGAATGGAATGGAATGTGGAATGGAATGGAACGTGGAATGGAATGTGTAATGGAATGGAATGGAAATTGCAATGGAATGGAATGGAAAGTGGAATGGAATGGCATGGAATGTTGAATGGAATGGAATGGAGTGGAATGTGGAATGCAAAGGAATGGCATGTGGAATGGAAAGAAGAATGGAAAGTGGAATGGAAAGGAAAGAAATGTGGAATGGAATGAAGAATGGAATGTGGTATGGAATGTGGATTGGAATGGAATGGAATGTGGAATGCAATGGAATGGAATGTGGACTGGAACGGAATGGAATGGAATGGAACGTGAAATGGAATGGTATGGAAATTACAATGGAATTCAAAGGAATTTGGAAAAGAATGAAAAGGAATGTGAAAAGAAATGGAAAGGAAAGTTGAATGGAAATTGGTATGGAATGGAATGGAATGGAATTTTGACTGGAATGGAATGGATTGCGGAATGGCATGGAATGTAATGGGATGTGGAGTGGAATGGAAATGAATGTGTAATGGAAATTAGTATGGAATGGAATGGAATGTGGAATTGAATGGAAAGGACTGTGAAATGGCATGGAATGGAATTTAATGTGGAAAGCAGTGGAATGGAAACGAATATAATGGAATGTGGAATGGAATGCAATGAAATGTGGAATAGAATGTGGAATGGCACGGAAAGGAAAGTGGAATGGAACGGAACGGAAAGCGTAATGGAATGTGGAATAGCCTGAAATGGAACGTCGAATGGAATGTGGAAAGGAATGGAATGGCATGTGGAATGGAATAGAATGGAACGTGTAATAGAATGTTGAATGGAATGGAATGGTATGTGGAATGGAAATGAATGTGGAATGGAATTGAATTTAATGTGGAATGGAATGGAATGAAAAGTGGAATGGAATGTGGAATGGAATGGAATGGAATGTGGAATGGAATGGAATGGAATGTGCAAGTGAATGGAATCTAATTTGGAATGGAATTGAATGTGGAATGGAATGGATTGGAATGGAATGTGGAATGGAATGGAATGGAAAGTGGAATGGAATGTGGAATGGAATGGAATGGAATGTGCAATGGAATGTGGAATGAAATGGCATGGTATGTGTAATTGAAAGAAATGGAATGTGGAATGGAATGTGGAATTGAATGCAATGCAATGGAATTTAATGTAGAATGGAACGGAATGGAATGCGAAATGGAATGGAATGGAATGTGCAATGGAATGGAATGGAATATGGAATGGAATGGAATGGAATGTGGAATTGATGGAATTGAATGTGGAAGGGAATGGAATGGAATGTGGAATTCAATGGAAATGATCGTGGAATGGAAAGTGCAATGGATCGTGGAATGGAATGGAAAGGAACGTGGAATGGAACACGGAATGGAACGTGGAATGGAATGGAATGGAATGGAATGTGGAATGGAATAGAAAGGAATATGGAGGGGATTTGAATGGAATGTGGAATGGAATTTGGAATGGAATGGTATGGAATGGAATGTGGAATGGAATGCAATGTGGAGTGCAATGGATTGCAATCTGGAATGGAACGGAATGGAAGGTGGAATGGAATGGAATGGAAATTGGAATGGAATGGAGTGGAACGTGAAATGGAAGGTGGACTGGATTGGAATGCAATGTGGATTGGAAAGTGGAATGGAAAGCAATGGAATGGAATATGATGTGGAAAGGGATGGAATGCAATATGGAATGGAATTGAGTGGAACATTGAACGGATTTTGGAACGGATTGGAGTGGAATGTGGAATGGAATGTGAAATGGAATGGAATGGAATGGAATGTGGAATGGAATAGAATGGAATGTGGAATGGAATGTTATGTAACGGAATGTGGAATGGAATGTAATGGAATTAGGAATGGAATGAGAAATGTAATGTGGAATGGAATGGAATCTGGAATGAAATGGAATGGAATCTAGAATGGAATGTGGATTCGAATGTGGAATGGAATGCAATGCAATCTGGAATTGAATGTGGAATGGAATGGAAATGAATGTGTTTTGGAATGTGGAATGGAATGGAGTTGAATACAATGTGGAATGGAAAGGAATGGAATCTGAAATGATATGGAACAGAAGGCGGAGCAGAAAGGAATGGAAAGGAATGGAATGGAATGCAATATGGAAAGGAATGGAATGGAATGCAAAGTGGAATTGAAAGGAATGGAACGTTAAATTGAATGGAATTGAATTTGGAATGGAAGGAAATGGAATGTGCAATGGAATGTGGAATGGAATCGGATGGAACAGAATGGATTGGAATGTGGAATGGAATGGAAAGGAATGTGCAACGGAATTTGGAATGGAATGGAAGGGAATGTGGAATGGAAAGTGGAATGGAATGCAATGGAATGTGGAATGGAAAGTTAAATATAATGGATTGAGGAATGGAATGTGGAATTGAATGGAAAGAATGTGGAATGGAATGTGAAATGGAATGGAATGGAATCCAATGTGGAATGGAATGGAATGGAATATGGAATGCAATCAAATGGAATGTGGAATGGAATGGAATGCAATGCAATGTGGAAAGGAAAGGAATGGAATGCAATGTGGAATTGAATATAATGGAATATGGAATGGAATGGAATGCAATTTTGAATGGAAAGGAATGGAACGTGGAATGGAATGTGGAATTGAATTTGTAATGGAATGGAAAGGAATGTGGAATGCAAAGGATTGGAAAGTGGAATGGAATGGAATGCAATATGGAATGGAATGGAATGTGGAATGGAAAGGAATGGAATGGAATGTGGAAAGGAATGGAATGGAGTGGAATGGATTGTAATGGAATGTGGAATATAATGTAATGGAATGAGGAATGAAATGGAATGGAATGTGGAATGGAAGGTGAAATGTAATGGAATGGAATGATATGTGAGATGGAATGGAATATAAAGGAATGTGGAATGGAATGGAATAGAAATTGGAATGGAACATGGAGTGGAACATGGAATGGAATGGAATGGAACGAGCAGTGGAAAGAAGAATGTAACGTGGAATGGAAAGTGGAAGGGAATGGAATGCAATGTGGATTGGAAAGAAATGGAAGGTGGAATGGAATGGAATGGAATGTGGAGTTTATTGGAATGGAATATGGAAATGAATGGAATGAAATTTGGAATGGAATGTGGAATGTAA
Organism: Pongo abelii; assembly: GCF_028885655.2. Classification (NCBI taxonomy): domain Eukaryota; kingdom Metazoa; phylum Chordata; class Mammalia; order Primates; family Hominidae; genus Pongo; species Pongo abelii. Next base: position 12,591,366 of record NC_085929.1, on the reverse strand, counting down.
TGTAATGGAATGTGAAATGGAATGTGGAAAGGAATGTAATGGAATGTGGAATGTAATGGAATGTGGACTGCAATGTGGAATGAAAAGGAATGGAACTTGGAAAGGAATGTGTAAATTAAAGTGGAATGGATTGTGGAATGGAATGTCGAATGGGATGGATTGGAATGTGGACTAGAATGGAATGGAATGTGGAATGGAGAGGATTGGAGTGCAATGTGGATTGGCATGGAATGGAATGTGGAATGGAATGTGGAATGGAATGAAGAGGAATGTGGAGTGGAATGTGGACTGGAATGTGGAATGCAATAGAGTGAAATATGGAATGGAATGGAATGGATTGGATTATGGAATGGAACGTAGAATGGAATGTGGAATGCAATGTGGATTGGAGTGGTATGTGGAATGGAATGTGGAGTGTAATGGAATGGAATGGAATGGAATGTGGAAAGGAAAGTGGAAAGAAATAGAATGGAATGGAATGGAATGTTGAATGGAATGTAGTGGAATGGAATGTGGAATGGAATGGAATGGAAAGGAAAGTAATGTGGAATGGAATGAAACAGAATGTGGAAAGGAACTTAATGGAATGGAATGGAAAGGAATGGAATGTGTAATGGAATGAAACAGAATGTGGAAAGGAACGGAGTGGAATGGAATGTAGAATGGAATGGAATGGAATGGAATGGAATGGAAGGCAAAATGGAAACAAATGGAATTCGGAATGGAATGCACTTGAATGTCGAATGTAATGGGATGGAATGTGGAATGTAAAGTTAAAAGGAATTGAATGGGATGCGGAATGGAATATTGAATGGAATAGAATGGAATATGAAATGGAATGTGGAATGGAATGTGGAATCGAATATGGAAAGGAATGGAACGCAATGTGGAAGGCAAAGTATCATTGAGTGTGCAATGGAATGGAATGGAATGTGGAATGGAATGGAATGGAGTGTGAAATGTATTGCAAAGGAATGTGGAAAGGAATGTGGAATGGAATAGAATGTGGAATGGAATGGAATGGAATATGGAATGGAATGGAATGGAATGCGGAAATGAATGGATATGAATGGAATGGAATGTGAAATGGAATGTGGAATGGAATGCTAAATGGAATTGAATAGAATGTGGAATGGAATGGAAAGGAAAGTAGAATGGAATGTGGAATGGAATGGAATGAAATGTGGAATGCCATGCGGCATGGAACGAAATGCAATGTGGAATGGAATGGAATGGATTGTGGATTGGAAAGTACTGGAATGGAATGGAAAATGGAATGGAATGTGGAATGGAAAGGAATGCAATGGAATGGAATGTGGAATGGAATGGAATGGAATGCGGAATGGAATGGAACGGAGTGCAATGTGAAATGCAATGGAATGGAATGTGGAATGGAATGGAATGGAATTTGGAATGGAATGGAATGGAATGTAGAACACAATGTGGAATGGAATCTGGAATGGAATGGAATGGAATGGAATGGAATTTGTAATGGAATGTAATGAAATGTGGAATGGAATGGAATGGAGTGCAATGTGAAATGGAATGGAATGGAATGTGGAATGGAATGGAATGGAATTTGGAATTGAATGGAATTAAATGAAAAAGTAAATGGAATGGAATTCAATATGAAATGGAATGGAAGGGAACATGGATTGGAATGTTATAGAATAGAATGGAATGCAGAATGAAATGGAATGCAAAGTTGAATGGAATGTAATGGAATGGAATAGAATGTGGAATTGAATGAAGAAATGAATGTAATGGAATGTAGAATGGAATGGAATGAAATGTGGAATGGAATGGAGTGGAATGGAATGTGGAATGGAAGGGAATGGAATTTGGAATGGAATGGGATGGAATGTGGAATCAAATAGAATGCAATGGAATGTAGTATGGAAGGGAATGGAAAGTGTAAAGGAATGCAATGGAATGTGGAATGGAATGCAATGTAATGTGGAATGGAATGGAATGGCAAGTGGAATGGAACGGAATTAAATGGAATGGAATGTGGAATGGAATGGAATGGAATGGAATTTGGAATGGAAGGGAATGCAATGTGAAAAGGAATGCATTGGAACTTGGAATGGAATGCAATGTAATCCGGAATGAAATGGAATGGAAATTGGAATGGAACGGAATGGAATGGAATGGAATGTGCAATGAAATACACTGGAATGTGGAATGGAATGGAAAGGAAAGTGCAATGGAATGGAATGGAATGGAATGGAATTTGGAATTTATTGGAATGGAAAGGAATGTGTAATGAAATGTAATGTACTGTGGAATGGAACAGAATGGAATGCGAAATGGAATGTGGAAACTTTTGGGATGAAATTCGGAATGGAATGTGTAATGGAATGTAACAGAATGGAATGTGAATTGGAACGTGGAATGGAACGCGGAATGGAATGGAATGGAATTGAATGGAATGTGGAATGGAATGGAATGTAATGTGGAATTGAAGGGAATGGAATGTGGAATGGAGACAGAGTGGAATCTGGAATTGAATGTGGAAAGGAATGGATTGCTCAATGGAATGGAATGGAATGTGGAAAGGAATGGAATGGAAAGGAATATGGAAGGGAAAGGAATGGAATGGATCGGAATATGGAATGGAAGGGAATGTAATGTGGAAAGGAATGGAATGGACTGTGGAATAGAATTTGGAATAGAATGGAATGGAAAGTGGAATGGAATGGAACGTGGAATGGAGTGGAATGGTAGTGAAGTGGAAAGTGGAATGGAATGGAATGGAATGTGGAATTGAATGTGGAATGGAATGGAATGGAATGTGGAATTGAATGTGGAATGGAATGGAATGGAATGTGGAAAGGAAAGGAATGGAATGTTGAATGGAATGGAAAGGAATGGAATGTGGAATGGATTAGAATAGAATGTGGGGTGGAATGGAATGGAATGTGGAATGCAATGGAAAGGAATGGAACATGGAATGGAGTGGAATGGAATGTGGAATGCAATGGAATGTGGAATGTAGTATAGAATGGAATGTGGAAAGGAAAGGAATGGAATATGGATTGCAATGGAAAGGAAGGGAATATGGAATGCAATGGAATGGAATGGAATGTGGAATGGAATGGAATGTGGAATTTGGAATAGATTGTAATGTGGAATGGAATGGAATCGAATGTGGAATGCAATGGAAAGGAAAAGAATGTGGAATGGAATAGAATGGAATGTGGAATAGAATGTGGAATGGAACGGAATGGAATTTGGAATGTAATGTGGAATGGAATCGAATGGAATGTAATGGAATTTGGAAAGGAATGGAATGGAATGTGGAATGCAATGGAATGGAGTGCAATTTGAAATGGAATGGAATGGAATGTGGAATGGAATGGAATGGAATTTGGAATGGAATTGAATGAAATGCGGAATGAAATGGAATGGAACGAAATGGGAAATGGAATGGAAGGGAATATGGAATGGAATGGAATGTTATGTGGAATGGAATAGAATGGAATGTGGAACGAAATGCGGAATGGAATGGAATGCAATGTTGAATGGAATGGAATGGAATGAAATGTGGAATTGAACGAACAATGGAATGCAATGGAATGTAGAATGGAATGGAATTGAATGTGGAATGGAATGGAATGTGGAATGGAAGGGAATGGAATGGAATGGAACGTGGAATGGAATGGAACGTGGAATGCAATGGAACGGAATATGGAATGGAAGATAGAATGGAATGGAATGGAATGTGGAATGGAAGATGGAATGCAATGAAATGGAACGTGGAATGGAATGGAAAGTAATGTGAAAAGGAATGATGAATGGAATTGAATAGAATGGAATGGAATGTTGATTGTAATGGAATGGAAAGTGGAATGGAATGTGGAATGGAATGGAATGGAACGTAGAATGGAATGCGGAACGGAATGTAATAGAATGTGGAATGGAAGGGAATGGAACGTGGAATGGAATCTGCAATGGAATGTGAAATGGAATGGAATGGATAGTGGAATGGAATGAGGAACGGAACATGGAATGGAATGGAATGAAACATGGACTGGAACGAGGAATGAAAGGTAGAGTGGAACGTGTAATGGAAAGTGAAATGGATCATAGAATGGAATGCGGAATGGAACGTGGACTGGAATGGAATGTAATGGAATGTGGAATGGAATGGAATGGGTTGTGGAATGGAGTGGATATGGAATGTAGAATCAAATGAATTGGAATGTGGAATGGAATGGATTGGAAGGGAAGGAAATGGAATGTGGAATGGGATGGAGTGGAACGTGGAACGGAATGTGGAATGGAATGTGGAGTAGAATGGAATGGACTATGGAATGGAATGGAAAGGAATGGAAAGTGAAATGGAAAGGAATAGATTGTGGAATGGAATGGTGTGGATGGGGATTGGAATGTGGAACGGAATGGTATGGAATGTGGAAGGGAAAGGAATGGAACGTCTAATGGCATGTGGAATGCAATGGGGAAAGAAATGTAATGGAATGTGGAATGGAATGAGGAAAGGAACATGGAATGGAATGGAAAGGAACGTGGAATGGAATGTGGAATGGAGTGTGGAATATAATGGAATGGAATGGAACGGAACGTGGACTTGAATAGAGTGGAATGTAACGGAATTTGTAATGGAATGCTAAGGAATGTGGAATGGAATGGAATGGAATGGAATGAAATGGAATGTGGAATGGAATGTGGAATGGACTGGAAAAGAATGTGAAATGGAAAGGAATGGAATGAAGAATGGAATGGAATGTGGAATGTGTTGAAATGGAAAGGAATGTGGATTGCAATGGAATGGAAAGGAATGGAATGTGGAATGGAATGGAATGGATTGTGGAATTGAATGGAATGGAATGTGGAGTGGAATGGAATGGAATGTGGATTGGAAAGGTATGGAAAGGAATATAAAAGGGAATGGAATGGAATGTGGAATAGAAGGGAATGGAATGGAATGGAATGTGGAATGGGAAGGAATGAAATATGGAATGGAATGAGGAATGGAAAGGAATGGAGTGTGCAATGGATCGTGGAAAGGAATGGAATGGAACGTGGAATGGAATTGAATGGAATGTGTAATGAAATGAGGAATGGAATGGTAAAGAATGGAATGGAATATGGAACGTAATGGAATGGAATGTGTAATGCTATGGAGTGGAATGTGGAATGGAATGTGGAATGTAGTGGAATCGAATGTGGAATGGAGTGTGGAATGGAATAGAAAGGAACGTGGAATTGAATTGAATGGAATCTGCAATGGAATGGAATGGAATGCAATGAGGAATGGAATGTGGATTGGAATGTTGAATGGATTCAAAGGAATGTGCAATGGAAGGGAATGGAATGTGGAATGGAATGGAATGAAATGTGGAATGGAAGGGAATGGAAGGCGGAATGCAAAGGAATGTAATGTGGAATTGAATGGAATCGAATGGAATGTGGAATAGAAGGGAATGGAACGTGGAATGGAATGGAATTTGGAATGGAATGGAATGGAATGGAAAGTGAAATGGAATTGAATGGAATGTGGAATGGAAGGGAATAGAATTTGGAATGGAATGGAATGGAATAGAATGTGGAATGGAATGGAATAAAATGTGGAATGGATTAGAATTTAATGTGGAATGGAATGGAATGGAATGGAGTACGGAATGGAATGAAATGGAATGTGCAAAGGAATGTGGAATGGAATGCAATTTGGAATGGAATGGAATGGAATGTGGAAGGGAATGGAATCTAATGCAATGTGAAATGGATTGGAATGGAATGCGGAATGCAATGGAATGGAATGTGGAATGGAATGGAATGGAATAGAATGTGAAATGCAATGGAATGGAATGTGAAATGCAATGGAATGGAATGTGAAATTGTATGTAATGGAATGTGGAATGGAATGGAATAGAAGGTGGAAAGGAATTTGGAATTGAATGCAATGGAATGTGGAATTGAATGAAGAATGGAATGGAATGGAATGTGGAATGGATAGGAATGGAAACTGGAATGGAATGGAATGGAATTCAGAATCGAATGGAATTGAATGGAATGTGGAATGGAATGGAAGGGAATGGAATAGAATGGAATGGCATGTGGAATGGAAAGGAATGGAATACGGTATGTAAAGTGTAATGGAATTGAACGGTATGTGGAATGGAACGTAGAAAGAATGGAATGGAACTTGGAATGGAATGGAATGGAATGTGTAATGGAATGAGGAATGAAATGGAATGGAATGGAAAGGAATGTGGAATGGAATGGAAAGGAATGTAGAATTGAATGTTGAATGGAATGGAATGGAATGTTAAAAGGAATGTGGAATGGAATGGAATGGAATCTGGAGTGGAATGGAATGGAATGATTAATGGAATGTAGAAGGAAATGTGGAATGGAATGGAATGGAATGTGGAATGGAATGTGGAATGGTATGCTAAATGGAATGGAATAGAACATGGAATGGAATGAGGCATGGAACGTGGAATGGAATGGAAAGGAAAGTGAAATGGAACGTGGAATGGGACTTGGAATGGAAAGTGTAATGGAATGGAACGTGGAATGAAATGGAATTGAAAGTGGAATGTAATGGAACGGTGGGTGAAGTGGAGTGGAATGGAACGTGGAATGGAATGTGGAATGCAATAGAATGGAATGTTGAGAGGAATGGAAGGGAATGTTGAAAGAAATGTGAAATAGAACGTGGAATGTAATGGAAGGGAAAGGAATGTGGAATGGAATGTGTAATGGAACCTGGAATAGAATTGAATGGAATATGGAACGGAATGTGGAATGGCATGGAATGGAAAGTGGAATGGAATGGAATATGAATTGGAATGAAAAGGAATGTGGAATGGAATGGAATGGAAAGTGGAATGGAAAGTGGAATGGAATAGAATGGAAATGAATGTTGAATGGAATGTGAAATGGAATGGAATGGAATGTGGAATGTAATGGAATGGAGTGGAAAGTTGAATGGAAAGGAATGGAATGTGGAATAGAATGGAATCGAAAGTGAAATGGGATTGAATGGAATGGCATGGAATGTGGAATGGAATGGAATGGAATATGGAATGGAATGGAATGGAACATGGAATGGAATGGAATGGAAAGAAAAGTCGAATGGAAAGGAATGGAACGTGGAATGGAAGTTAATGGAATGGAATTGAAAGTTCAATGGAAGGGAATGGAATGGACTGCAATGTGAAATGGAATGGAATGGAATATGGAAAGGAATGTGGAAAGGAATGGAAAGGTATGTGGAAGGAAACGTGGAAGGGAATGGAACGGAACGTGGAATGGAATGGAATGGAATGTGTTATGGAATGTGGAATGGAATGGAATAGAATGGAAAGAAATTTGGAATATAATGGAATGGAATGTGGAAAGGAAAGTGGAATGGAATGGAAAGGAATGTGGAAAGGAATGTGGAACAGAATGGCATGGAATGTGGAATGGAATGGAATTTAACTTGGAACGGAATGTGGAATGAAAAGTGGAATGTAATGGAATGCAATGTGTAATGGAAAGTGGAATGGAACGTGGAATGGAGTGGAATGGAAGGTGAAATGGAATGAGGAATGGAGTGGAATGCAATGTGGAAATGAATGCGGAATGGAATGGAATGGAATGTGGAATGAAATGGAATGGAACGTGGAATGGAATGAGGAATGGAACGTGGAATGGAATGAGGAATGGAACGTGGAATTGAAGATGGAATGGATCGTGGAATGGAACGTGGAATGGATTGTGGAATGGAATGGAATGAAAAGTGGAAAGGAAAGAGGAATGGAATGTGGAATGGAATGGAGTGGAACGTGGAATGGAATGAGGAAAGGAAAGCGAAATAGAATGCAATGGAACGTGGAATGCATCATGGAAAGGAACGAGGAATGGCACGTGGAATGGAACGTGTCATTGAAAGTGGAATGGAATGGAACGTATAATGGAGTGGAATGGAACCTGGAATGGAATGTGGAATGCAATGGAAAGGAATGGAATGTTTAAAAGAATGGAATAGAATGGAAAGTGGAATGGAACGGAATAGAATGGAATGGAATGTTGAAAGGTAAGTGGAATAGAAAGCAATGTAATGTGGAATAGAAGGCAAAGATGGAATGGAATGGAATGGAATGTGAAATGGAATGGAATGGAACGGAATGTTTAATGGATTGGAATGTGGAACGCAATGGAATGGAATGTGGAATGGAATGTGGAATGGAATGTAATGGAATGTGGAATGGAATGGAATGTGTAATGTGGATTACAATGGAATGAGGACTGGCAAGGAATGGAATGGAATGTGGAAAGCAAAGGAATGGAATGGAATATGGAATGGAATGGAATGGAAAGTGGGATGGAATGTGGAATGGAAAGGAATGGAATGTGAAATGGAATGTCGAATGGAAAGGAAAGGAATGGAATGGAATTTGGTATGGAATGGAATGGAAAGTGGAATGGAATGGAATGGAATACAATGTGAAATGTAATGGAATTTAATGTGGAATTGAATGGAATTAAATATGGAATGGAATGGAAAGGAATGCAATGTGAAATGGAATGGAATGGAATGTGAAATGGAATGTGGAATGGAATGTGGAATGGAATGTGGAATGGAAAGTGGAATGGAATGTGGAATGGAATGGAATGGAAAGTCGAATGGAATGGAATGTGGAATGTGGAATAGAATGGAATACAAAATGGAATGGAATGGAATGTGGAATGCAATGGAAAGCAATGGAATATGGAATGTGGAATGGAATGGAATTTAATGTGGAATGGAATGTCGAAAGAAATGTGGAATGGAATGTGGAATACAATGGAATGGAATGTCGAATGGAATGTGGAATGCAATGGAATGGAATGGAATGCAATGTGAAATGGAATGGACAGGAATGTGGAATGGAATGGAATGAAATTTAATTTGGAATGGAAGGGAATGGAATGTGGAATGTAGTGGAATTTAACGCAATGTGACATGGAATGGAACGAAATGTGGAATGGAATGGAATGGAATTTCCAATGGAATGAAATGGAATGTGGAATGGAATGCTGAATGTAATGGAATGCCATGTGGAATGAAATGGAATGGAATGTGGAATGGAATGAAGAATGTAACGGAATGGAATGTGGAATGGAATGGAATGCAATCTGGAATGGAATGGAATTGAATCTGGAACGGAATGGAATGGAATGGAATGTGGAATGGAAGGGAATGCAATGTGGAATGGAATGGAATGGAATTGAAAGTGTAATGGAATCGAAAGCAATGTAATGGTATGTAGAATGGAATGAGGAATGGAATGTAATGAAATGTAGAATTGGATTAAGAGTGCAATGGAATGGAATGTGGAATGGAATGGACTGGAATTAGTATAGGAACGCTATGGAATGGAAATTGGAATGGAATGGAAAGGAATGTAATATGGAATCGAATGGTATTGAATGGAAATTGTGATGGAAGGGAAAGGAATGTGGAATGGAATGGAATGGAATGTGGAATGCAATGGAAAGCAATGGAATGTGAAATAGAATGGAATGGAATGTGGAATGGAATTGAATGGAATTTGGCATGGTATGGAATGGAATGGAATGGAAAGTGGAATATAATGGAATGTGGAATGGAATGGAATGGAATATGGAATCGAATTGAATGGAATTTGGAAGGGAATGAGGAAAGGATTGGAATGGAATGTGGAAGGGAATGTGGAATGGAATGGAATGGAATGGAATGGAATGTGGAATGGAATGTGGAATGGAATGGAATGTGGAATGGAATGTTGAATGGAATGTAATGCAACTTGGAATGGAATGTGGAATGAAATGTGGAATGGAACGGAATGCAACATGGAAAGGAAAGAGGAAGGGAACGTGGAAGGGAATGGAATGGAACGTGGAAACGAACATGCAATGGAAGGTGGAATGGAATGGAATGGAACGTGGAATGGAATGTGGAACAGAATGGAATGTAATGGAATAAAATGCGGAATAGAATGTGGAATGGAATTTGTAATGGAACGTGGAATAGAATGGAATGGAATGTGTAATGGAATGTGGAACGGAATGGACGGTAAGGTGGAATGGAATAGAATGGAATGTGGTGTGGAATGGAATGGAATTTGGAATGGAATGGAATTTCGAATGTTGAATGGAATGGAATGTAGAATGGAATGGAATGGAATGTGGAATGGAATGGAAGGTGGAAAGGAATGGAATGTAATGGAATGGAATTTGGAGTGGAATATAATGGAATATGGAAAGGAATGTTATGGAAATCAATGTCAAATTGAATAGAATGGAATGTGGAATTGAATGGAATGCAATGTGGAATGGAAAGGAATGGAATGGGGAAAAGTAAAGAATGGAGTTTGGAATGCAATGTGGAATGGATTGGAAAGGAATCCAAGGTTCAATGGAAAGGAATGGAATGTGGAATGGAGTGGAATGGAATATGGAATGCAGTGAGGAAAGGAATGTAATGAAATGTGGAACTGAATGTGTGATGGAATGGAATGGAATGCAATAGAACGTGGAACGGAATTGTATGGAATATGGAATTGAATGGAATGTGGAATGCAATGGAATGGAATGGAATGCGAAATGAAATGGAATTGAGTGTGAAATTGAATGGAATGTAATGTGGAATGGAATGGAATTGAATGGGGAATGAAACGTGGAATGGAACGGAATGGAATGTGGAATGTGGAACAGATTTGAATGTGGAATGGAATGGAATGAAATATGGAATGCAATGGAAATGAATGGAATGTTGCATGGAATGGAATGGAATGAAATGAAATGTGAAATGGAATGGAATGTGGAATAAGGAATAGAATGGAATGTGGAATGGAATGGAATGGAATGTGGAATAGAATGTGGAATGGAAAGGAATGGAATGGAATGGAGAATGCAATGTGGAATAGAAAGTGGAATGGAATGGAAAGGAATGTGGAATTGAATGTCATATGCAAAGGAATGGAATGTGCAATGGAATGGAATGGAAAGTGGAATGGAAAGTAGAATGGAATGGAATGGAATGCGGAATGAAATAGAAAGGAATGGAATGGAATGGAATGTGGAATGGATATTGCAATTCTGTGGAATGGAATGTGTAATGGAATGTGGAATGGGATGGAAAAGCATGTGGAATGGAATGTGAAATGGGTTAGAAAGGAATGTGGAATGGAATGTAATGTGAAATTGAACATGGAATGGAATCGAATGGAATGGGGAATGGAATGTGGAATGGAATATGGAATGGAAAGTGCAATGGAATGTGGAATGGAAAGTGCAATGGAATATGGAATGGAATGGAATGGAGTGGAATGTGGATTGGAATGGAATGCAATGCGGAATGGAATGTGGAATGGAAAGGAATGGAATGGAATGGAATGCAAATTTGAATGGAATGGATAGGAATGGAATTGAATGCGGAATGGAATGGAATGGAATGTGAAATGTAATGGAATGGAATGTGGACTGGAAAAGAATGGAATGTGGACTGGAAAAGAATGGAATCGAATGGAAAGTGAAATGGAATGGAATAGAATTTGCAATGCAATTCAATGGAATTTGGAATGGAATGGAAAGTGGAAAGGAATGTAAATGAATGTGGAATGGAAAGTGGAATGGAAAGGAACGGAATGTGGAATGGAGTGGACTGTATTGTGGAATGGAATGGAAGGGATTGGAATGAAGATTGGAATGCTATGGAAACAAATGAAATGGAATGTGGAATGGAATAGAATGGAATGGGGAATGAAGTTGAATGGAATGTGGAATGGAATGGAATGTGGAATGGAATGGAATGGAATGGAATCGAATGTGGAATGGAATGGAATGCAATGTGGAATGGGATGGAAATGAGTGGAATGGAATGGGAAATGGAGTGTGAAATAGAATGTGGAACGGAATTGAAAGGAATGTGGAATGGAATGTAAACGAATGTAGAAAGGAGTGTGGAATGGAATGGAATGAAATGGAATGTGGTATGGAATGGAATGGAATGTGGAATGGAATGGATTGGAATGTGGATTGGAATGGAATGGAATGGAATGGAATATGGAATGGAATGGAATGGAATGTGCAATTCAATGGAACGCTCAGAATGTGGAATTCAATGGAAAGGAAAGGAATGTGGACTGGAATGAAAAGCAATGTGGAATGGAATGGAATGGAATGTGGAATAGAATGTGGAATGGAATGGAAAAGGATGTGAAAAGGATTGCAATTGAATGTGGAATGGAATGGAACGGAATGTGGAGAGGAATGGAATGGAACGTGGAATGGAAAGTGGAATCGAATGGAATGAATTGTGGAATGGAATGTAAAGGAACGCGGAATGGAACGTGGAATGGAAAGTAACGGAATGTGAAATGGAATGGAAAGGAAAGTGAAAATGAATGGAATATAATATGGAATGGAAAGGAATGGAATGTGAAGAAGAATGGAAAGGAATGTGGAATGTAATGGAATGGAATGAGGAATGGAACATGGAATGGAACGCGGAATGAAATGGAATGGAATTTCGAATGGAATGGAAAGGAACCTGGAATGGAATGGAAAGTAATGGCATGGAATGGAATTTGAAAAGGAAGGTGGAATGGAATTTTGAAAGGAATGGGATGGAATGTGGAATGGAATGGAATGGAACGAGGAATGGAACGTGGAATGGAACGTGGAATGGAACGGAATTTCGAATGGAATGCAAAGGAACGTGGAATGGAATGGAAAGTAATGGAATGGAATGGAATTTGAAATGGAATGGAATGGAATGTGGAATAGAATGGAATTGAGTGGAATGATGAATGGAATGGAATGTTGAATAGAATGGAATTGAGTGGAATGTTGAATGGAATGGAACGGAATGTAGAATGGAATGTGGAATGGAATGTGGAATGGAATGTGCAATGGAATGTGGAATGGAATGCAATGGTGTGGAATGTGGAATGGAATGGAATGCAATGCGGAATGGAATATGGAATGGAAAGGAATGGAACGGAATGGAATGCAAATTGGAATGGAATGGATTGGAATGGATGGAATGTGGAATGGAATGGAATGGAATGTGGAATGTAATTGAAAGGAATGTGGACTGGAAAAGAAAGGAATCGAATAGAAAGTGAAATGCAATGGAATAGAATTTGGAATGCAATTCAACGGAATATGGAATGGAATGGAATGGAATGTGGAATGGAATGTAAAGGAATGTGGAATGGAAAGTGGAATGGATTGGAACGGAATGTGGAATGGAGTGGAATGTATTGTGGAATGGAATGGAAGGGAATGGAATGAGGATTGGAATACTATCGAAACGAATGAAATGGAATGTGGAATGGAATAGAATAGAATGGGGAATGAAATGGAATGGAATGCGGAATGGAATGGAATGGAATGGAATGTTGAATGGAATGGAATGGAAAGGAATTGAAGGTGGAATGGAATGAAAGGGAATGTGGAAAGGAATGTGGAATGGAAGGGAATGGAATCAGGAATGTAATGTAATGGAATGTGGAATGGAAGGGAATGGAATCTGGAATGGAATGTGGAGAAGGAATGTTAAGGAATGTGGAATGTAATGGAAAGGAAAGTGGACTGGAATAGAATGGAATCGAATGGAAAGTGAAATGGAATGGAATGGAATTTGCAATGCAGTTCAATGGAATATGGAAGGTAATGGAATGGAATGTAGAATGGAATGGAAAGGAATGTGGAATGGAAAGTGGAAGGGAATGGAACAGAATGTGGAATGGAGTGGAACGGATTGTGGAATGGAATGGAATGGAATGAAATATGGATTGGATTTTAGTGGAAACTAATGAAATGGAATGTGGAATGGAATAGAATGGAAAGGGGAATGAAATGGAATGGAATCTGGAATGGAATGAAGTGGAATTTAATGTGGAATGAAATGGAGTGGAAAGGAATGAAAGGTGGAGTGGAATGGAATGGGATGTGTAATGGAATGTGGAACGGAATGGAATGGAATGTGGAATGGAATGGAATGGAAAGGAATGGAAGGTGGAATGGAATGGAAGTGAATGTGGAATGGAATGTGGAATGGAATGGAATGGAATGTGGAATATACTGGAATGGAATGTGGAATGGAATGGAATGGAATGCGGAATGGGATGTGAATTGGAATGCAATGGAATGGAATGGAAGGTGGAATGGAATATGGCATAGAATGGAATGTGGAGTGGAATGCAATGGAAAGGAATGGAATGTGAAATGGAATGAAAGGGAATGTGGAATGGAATTTAATGGAATGGAATTTGGAATGGAATGAAAGGGAATGTGGAATGGAATATAATGGAATGGAATGTGGAATGGAATGGAATGCAATGGAATGGAATGTGAAATGGAATGGAATGCGTAATGAAATGCAATTGAATGTGAAATGGAATGGAATGGAATGTGGATTGCAATGTGAAATGGAAATAAATGAAACGCGAATGGAATGTGGAATGGAAAGGAATGGAATTTGGAGTGGGATGTGGAAAGGAATGTGGAATCAATTGTGGAAAAGAATGGAATGCAATATGAAATGGAATGTAGTATGGAATGTGCATTGGAATGGAATGCAATGTGAAATTGAATGGAATGGATTGTCCAATGGAATGGAATGGAAAGTGCAATGGAATGGAATCGAATGTGGAATGGAATGGAAAGCAATGTGGAATGGAAAGGAACGGAATATGGACTGGAGTGGAAAGGAATGGAATGGAATGTGGAATGGAATTGAATGTGGAATGGATATGAATGCAATATGGAATGGAATGGAATGGAATGTAGAATGGAATGTGGAATGGAATGTGGAATTGAATTCAATGGAATGTGGAATGGAATGGAATGGAATGCGGAATGGAATGGAATGCAGAGTGGAATGTGGAATGGAATGGAATAGAGTGTAGAATGGAATGTGGTATGGAATGGAATGGAAAGTGGAATGGAATGCAATGGATTGTGGAATGGAATGGAATGGAATGGAATGGAATATGGAATGGAATGGAATGGAATGAAATATGGGCTGGTATGGAATGTGGAAAGGAATGGAATTGCATGGAATGTGGAATGCAATGGATTGGAACGGAATGGAATGGAATGGAAAGGAAGGGAATGCAGAATGGAATGTGGAATGAATTGGAAAGGAATGTGGAATGGAATGGAAAGGAATGCAATGTGGAATGGAATGGATTGGAATGTGGAATGGAATGGAATGTGAAAAAGAATGGAATGGAATGTGGAAAGGAATGGAATGGAATGTGGAATGGAATGGAATGGAATGTGGAATGGAATTTAATGGTACGTGGAATGGACCGTGGAATGCAACGTGCAATGCAAAGTGGAAAGGAATGCGGAATGGAAAGTGGAATGGACCGTTGAATGGAAAGTGGAATGGAATGGAATCGAATCGAATGGAATGTGGAAAGGAATGGAATAGAATGTGTTATGGAATGTGGATTGGAATGTGGAATGTAATGGAATGGAAAGTGGAATGGAATGAAAAGGAATGTAGAATGGAATGTGGAATGGAAGGTAATGAAATGTGAAATCGAATGGAACGGAATGTGGAATGCAATGTGATTTGGAATGGAATGGAATGAAATGGAACGTGGAGTGGAATGGAATGATATGTGGAATGGAAGGTGGAATGGAATGGAATGGAATGTGAAATGGAATGGAATGCAAGGTTGAAAGGAATGCAATGGAGTGGAAAGTGGAATGGAATGGAATGGAATGTGGAGTGGAACGTGGAATGGAATGTGGAACGGAATGGAATGATATGTGGAAAGGAAGGAGGAATGGAAAGGAATGGAATGTCAAATGGAATGGAATGGTATGTAACGTAATGTGGAATGGAATGGAATGGAATGTGGAATGGAATAAAATGGGAATTGAAATGGAATGGAATGGGGTGGGAAATGGAATGGAATCAAAGGTTGAATGGAATGGAATGGAGCAAAAAGCGGAATGGAATGGAATGGATTGTGAAATGTAATGTAGAATGGAATGGAATGGAATGTGGGATGGAATGGAATCGAATGCAGAATGCACTAGAATGGAATGTGGACTGGAATTTAATGGAATGGAGTGGAACATGAAATGGAATTGAATGCAATTTGGAATGGAATTCAAGGGCTTTGGAATGGAATGGAATGGAATGGAATGTGGAATGAGATGTGGAAAGGAATGGAATAGAATGTGGATAGGAATCGAATGCAATGTGGAATGTAATTGAAAGGAATGGAATGTGGCCTGGAATATAATGTGGAATGGAATAGAATGAAATGGAATGGAATGTGGAATGGAACGTGGAATGTAATGTGTAATGTAATGGAATGGATTGTGTAATGGAATGGAATTGAATGCAGATCGGAATGTGGAATGGAATGGAATGGAATGTGGAATGGAGTGGAATGGAATGTGGAATTGAATTTAATGGAATGTGGAAAAGAATTTGGAATGGAATGGAATTGAATGTAGAATGGAATGTGGAATGCAAAGGAATGGAATGTGGGAGGGAATGGAATTCAACAGGGATTGGAATGAGGAAAGGAATGTGGAAGAGAATGGAATGGAATTTGCAATGGAACGAGACATGGAACGTGGAATGTAATGGAATGGAACTTGGAATGGAAACTAGAATGGAACGTGGAGTGGAACGTGGAATGGAACATGAAACGTGGAATGGAACATGGAATGGAATGGAATGGAATGGATAGTGGAATGGAATGGATAGTGAAATGGAATGGAACGTGGAATGGAATGGAACGTGGAATGGAATGGAATGGAAGGTGGAATAGAATGGAATGGAATGTGGAATGGAATAGAATGGAACAGAAAATGGACTGAAAGGGAATGGAATGGAATGAAAAGTGGATTGGAGTGGAATGGAATGTGGAATGGAATGTGAAATTGAATGGAATGGAATGTGGAATGGAATGGAATGGAATGTGGATTGGAGTGGAATAGAATGTGGAATGCAATGTGAAACAGAATGGGTTCGAATGTGGAATGGAATGTTGAATGGAAAGGAATGGAATATAGAATGGAATGTGGAAAGACATGTAATGGAATGTGGAATGGAATGTAGAAAGGAATGGAATGGAATATCGAATGGAATTAAATGTAACATAGAATGAAAAGGAATGGAAAGTGGAATGGAATGGAATGGAATGTGAAATGGAGAGGAATGGAAAGGAATGTGGACTGGAATGGAATAGAATGTGGAATGGCATGGAATGGAATGTGGAATGGAATGGAATGGAATGTGGAAATTAATGGAATGAAATGTGGAATGAAATGGAATGGAGTGGAATGTGGAATGCAATGAAATGGAATGTGGCATGGAATGAAATGGAATGTGGCATGGAATGTGGAATGGAATGGAAAGGAATGTGGAAAGCAATTGAATGGAATGTGGAATGGAAACGAATTGAATTTGGAAAAGAATGGAATGGAATGTGGAAAGGAATGGAATGGAATGTGGAACAGAATGGAATGCAATGTGGAATGGAATGTGACATTGAAAGCAATGGAGTGGAATGGAACATGAAATGGAATGGTATGGATTTCAGAATGGAATGGAATGGAATGGAATGGAATGTGGAATGGAATGGAATGGAATGGAATGTGGAATGTAATGTGGAGTGGAATGGAATGGAATGTGGAATGGAATGGAATGTGAAATGAAATGGAAAGGAATGGAATGGAATTGAAAGAGAATTGGAATGGAATGGAATGTGGAATGGAATGTGTAATGGAATGGAATGGAATTTGGAAAGGAATGTGGAATGGAATGTAAAGGAATATGGAATGGAATGTGGAATGGATTGGAATGTAATGAGAAACGAAATGTGGAATGGAATGGAATGGAATTTGCAATGGAAAGTGGAATGGAATGGAATGGAATATGGAATGGATTTTAATGGAATAGAACATGAAATGCAATCGAATGGAATGTGACATGGAATTTAGAATGGAATGTGGAATGCAGTGGAAAGGAATGCAATGTGGAAAGGAATGGAATGGAATGTGGAAAGGAATGGAATGGAATGTGGAAGGGAATGGAATAGAACGGGGAAGGTAAAGGAATCCTATGTTGAATGCAATGTGGAATGGAATGGTATGGAATGTGGAATGGAATGGGGAATGGAATGGAATGGAACGTGAAATGCAACGTGGAATGGAATGGAATGGAATGTGGAATGGGATGTGGAAAGGAATGGAATGGAATATGGAATGGAATCGAATGCAATGTTGAATGTAATTAAAAGGAATTGAATGTGGACTGCAATATAATGTGGAATGGAATAGAATGGAATGGAATGGAATGTGTAATGGAATTTGGAATGTAATGTGTAATGGAATGGAATGGATTGTGTAATGGAGTGGAATTGAATGCAGAACGGAATGTGGAATCGAATGGAATGGAATGTGGAATGGAATGGAATGGAATGTGGAATGGAATGTAATGGAATGTTAAATGGAATGTAGAATGGAATGGAATGTGGAATGGAATGTAATGGAATGTTGAATGGAATGTGGAATGGAATGTTATGTGGAATGGAATGGAAAGGAACATGGAATTGAATGTGGAATGGAATGGAATGGAATGTGGAAACGAATTTAATGGAATGTGGAAATGAAGTTGGAATGGAATGGAATTGAATGTAGAATGGAATGTGGAATGCAAAGGAATGGAATGTGGGAGGGAATGGAATTCATCAGGGATTGGAATGTGGAAAGGAATGTGGAAAAGAATCGAATGGATTTTGCAATGGAATGAGACATGGAACGTGGAATGTAATGGAATGGAACTTGGAATGGAAAGTGGAATGGAACGTGGAATGGAACGTGGAATGGAATGGAATGGATAGTGAAATGGAATGCAACGTGGAATGGAATGTAACGTGGAATGGAATGGAATGGAACGTGGAATGGAATGGAATGGAACATGGAATGGAATGGAATGGAACGTGGAAAAGAATGGAATGGAATGTGGAATGGAATAGAATGGAATGGAAAATGGACTGAAAGGGAATGGAATGGAAAGAAAAGTGGATTGGAGTGGAATGGAATGTGGAATGGAATGTGAAATTGAATGGAATGGAATGTGGAATGGAATGGAATGCAATTTGGATTGGAGTGGAATAGAATGTGGAATGTAATGTAAAACGGAATGGGTTCGAATGTGGAATGGAATGTTGAATGGAATGGAATGGAACATGGAATGGAATGTGGAATGGCATGTAATGGAATGTGGAATGGAATGTAGAATGGAATGGAATGGAATATGGAATGGAATTAAATGTAACATAGAATGGAAAGGAATGGAAAGTGGAATGGAATGGAATGGAATGTGGAAAGGAGAGGAATGGAAAGTAATGTGGACTGGAATGGAATAGAATGTGGAATGGCATGGAATGGAATGGAAAGGAATGGAATGTGGAATGGAATGAAATGGAATGTGGCATGGAATGTGGAATGGAATGGAAAGGCATGTGGAAAGGAATTGAATGGAATGTGGAATGGAAAGTAATAGAATTTGGAAAAGAATGGAATGGAATGTGGAATGGAATGGAATGGAATGTGGAACAGAATGGAATGCAATGTGGAATGGAATGTGACATTGAATGTAATGGATTGGAATGGAACATCAAATGGAATGGTATGGAATTTAGAATGGAATGGAATGGAATGGAATGTGGAATGTAACGGAATGGAATGGAATGTGGAATGTAATGTGGAGTGGAATGGAATGGAATCTGGAATGGAATGGAATGTGAAATGAAATGGAAAGGAATGGAATGGAATTGAATGAGAATTGGAATGGAATAGAATGTGGAATGGAATGTGTAATAGAATGGAATGGAATTTGGAAAGGAATGTGGAATGGAATGTAAAGGAATATGTAATGGAATGTAGAATTGAATGGAATGGAATGTGAAACGAAATGTGGAATGGAATGGAATGGAATTTGCAATGGAAAGTGGAATGGAATGGAATGGAATATGGAATGGATTTTAATGGAATGGAACATGGAATGCAATTGAATGGAATGTGGCATGGAATTTAGAATGGAATGTGGAATGCAGTGGAAAGGAATGCAATGTGGAATGGAATGGAATGGAATGTGGAAAGAATGGAATGGAATGTGGAAGGGAATGGAATAGAATGGGGAAGGTAAAGGAATCCTATGTTGAATGCAATGTGGAATGGAATGGAATGGAATGTCGAATGGAATGGGGAATGTAGTGGAATGGAATGGGGAATGGAATGGAATGGAACGTGAAATGCAACGTGGAATGGAATGGAATGGAATGTGGTAAGGAATGGATTGGAATGTGCAATGGAAAGGAATGGAATTTGGAATGGAATGGAATGTAAAGTGCAATAGGATGTGGAATGGAATGGAAGGGAATGTGCAATGGAATGTACAACGGAATGGAATGGAATGTGGAATTTATCGCCGAACGGAAGGTGGAATGTAATTGATTGGGACGTGGAATGGAACGTGAAATGGAACGTGGAATTGAATGTAATGTAAAGTTCAATGGAAGGTGGAATGGAACGTGGAATGGAACGAGGAATGTAATGGAATGGAACGAGGAATGTAATGGAAAGGAACGTGGGATGGAACTTGGAATGCAATGTGGAAGGGAACATGGAATGGAACGAGGAAAGTAATGGAAGGGAACGTGGAATGGAAACTGGAATGGAACGTGGAATGGATCGTGGAATGGAATGGAATGGAAAGTAGAAAGGAAGGGAACGTAATGTGGAATGGAATGGAATGGAATGGAATGTGGAATGGAATGGAATGGAATGGAATTGAATTTTGACTGGTATGGAATGGAATGGAATGGAATGTGGAATATAATGGAATGGAATTTGGAATGGGATTCAATGGAATGGAATGTAGACTGGAATGGAATGGAAAGGAATGGAATATGGATTTTAATGGAAAGGAATGTGGAATGAAAACTGGAATGGCATGGAATGTAATGTGGAATGGAATGTGGAATGGAATGCAATGGATTGTTGAATGGAAAGTGGAATGACATGGAATGGAATGTGGAATGTAATGGAATGCAATTTGGAATGGAACGTTTAATTGATCATGGAATTTAATGGAATGGAACGTGGAATGCAAAGTGGAATGGAATGGAATGTAACATGGAATGGAACTTGGAATGGAACGTGGAATGGAATGTGGAATGTGGAATGGAATGGAATGGAATATGAAATGGAATGGAATGGAATGTGGAATGGCATGGAATGGAATGTGCAATGGAACGGAAAGGAATGGAATGGAATTTGGAGTGAAAAAGAAAGGAATGGAAAGGAATCTGGATTGGAATGGAATGGAATGTGGAATGGAATGAGGAATGGCATGGAATAGAAACTGGAGTTCAATGGAATGGAACGTGGAAAGAAGGTGGAATGGAATGGAATGGAAAGGAATTGAATGTGGAGTGGAATCTGGAATGAAAAGAAATATAACGTGGAATGGAATGTGGCATGGAATGGAAAGGAAATGAATGGAATGGAATGTGGAATGGAATGGAAAGGAATGTGGAATGGAATGGAATGGAACATGGAATGCAATGGAATGGAAGGTCGAATGGAATGAAATGGAATGTGTAATCGAATGTGAAATGGAATGGGGTATAAAGGAATGTGAAATGGAAAAGAATGGAATGGAATGTAGAATGGAATGGAATGGAATGGAATGTGGAATGGAATGGAATAGAAAGAGGAATGCAGCGTGGAATGGAACTTGGAATGGAATGTGAAATGGAATGGAATGGAATGGAATGTGGAATGGAATGGAATAGAATGCGGAATGCAGCGTGGAATGGAACTTGGAATGAAACGGAATGGAACGTAGAGTGGAAAGTGGAATGGAATGTGGAAAGTAACGTGGCATGGAATGTAATGCAATGTGGAATGGAATGAAATGGAAGGTGGAATGGAATGCAATGCAATCTGGAATGGAATGGAAAGGAATGGAATGGAATATGGGATGTAATGGAATGCAATGTGGAAGGGAATGGAATGGAATTAGGAATGGAATGTGGAATCGAATGTAATAGAATGTGGAATAGATAGTGGAATGGAATGTAGAATGGATTGTGGAATGAAATGAATTAGAATGTGGAATGGAATGTGGTATGGAATGGAAAGGAATATGGAATGGAATGGAAAGAATGTGGACGGAAAGTGGAATCGAATGGAATGGAATGTGGAATGGAATGGAATGGATTACAGAATGGAATGGAATGGAATGGAATGTGGAATGGAATTGAATGGAATGTGGAAGGGAATGGAATGTGGAATAGAATGGAATGGAATGTGGAATGGAATGTGGCATGAAATGCATTGGGTTCTGAAATGGATTGGAATAGAATTTGGAATGGAATGGAATGGAATGGAATGTGAAAAGGAAAGCAATGGAATGTGAAATGGAATGGAATGAAATTTGGAATGGAATGGATTGGAATTTGGAATGGAATGGAATAAAATGAGGAATGAAATGTGGAATGATAAGTGGAATGGAAAGTGGAATGGAAAATGGAATGGAACGTGGAATGTAATGAAATGGAACGTGGAGTGGAAAGTGGAATGGAAACTGAAATGGAAGGTGGAATGCAACGTGGAATGGAACGTGGAATGGAATGGAATACAATGTGGAATGCAATGGAAAGAAGGTGGAATGGAATGGAATGGAATGTTGAATGGGAAGGAATGGGATGGAATGGAATGTGGAATATAATGGAATGGAATGTTGAATGGAATGGAATGGAATGTGGAACGCAATGTGGAATGGAATGAAATGAAATGTGGAATGGAATGTGGAATGGAATGGGATAGAATGTGGAATGGGACGCGGAGTGGAATTTGGAACGGAATGTGGAACTGAAAGGAATGGAATGTGGAATGGATAGTGGAATGGAATGGAATGGAACGTTGAATGGAATCTGGAATGCAATGTGGAATGGAATGTGTAAAAGAATGTAATAGAATGTGGAATGGAAAGTGGAATGGAATGGAATGGAACGTGGAATGGAATGTGGAATGCAATGTGGAATGGAATGGAATGGAAAGTGGAATGGAACGTGAAATGGAACGTGGAAAAGAAAGTGGAATGGAACGAGGAATGGAACGTGGAATGGAATGTGCAATGGAATGTGGAATGAAATGTGGAAGGAAATAGAATGGAACGTGGAATGGAGTGGAATGGAATATGGAATGTAATGGAATTGAATGTGGGATGGATTGTGGAATGGAATGGAATGGAATGTGGAATGGAATTGAATGAAATGTGGAATAGAATGGAATGTAGAATGGAATTTGGAATGGAATGTGCAATGTAATTGAATGGAATGTGGAATGGAATGGAAAGGAAAGAAGAATGGAATGTGGAACGGAATGGAATGGAATGTGGAATGGAATTTGGTATGGAATGGAATGGAATGGAATGTGGAATGGAATGGAATGGATTGTAGAATGGAATGGAATTGAATGGAATGGAATATGGAATGGAATGGAATTTCAAGGAATGTGGAATGCAATGGAATGGAATGGAAAGGAATGGAATGGAAGGGAATAGAAGGGAATGCGGAATGGAAAGTGGAATGTAAGGAAAAGAAACGTGGAATGGAAAGGAATGTGGAATGGAATGGTATGGAATGTGAAAAGGAATGGAATGGAATGCTCAATTGAATGGAATGGAATGTGAAAAGGAATGGAGTGCAATGTGGAAGGGAAAGGAATGAAATGTGGAAAGGAATGGAATGGAACCTGGAATGGAACGTGGAATGGAATATGGAATGGAATGTGAAATGGAATGGAATGGAACGTGGAATGGAATGTGGAGTGGAATGTGGAATGAAACATGGAAAGGAACTTGGAATGGACAGTGAAATGGAATGTAGAATGCAACGTGGAATGGAAAGTCGAATGGAAAGTGGAACGGAATGTGGAATGGAAAGGAATGCAATTTGGAATTTAATGGAATGGAAGGTGGAATGGATTGTAATGGAATGTGGAATGGAATGAAATGGAATTGAATGGAATATGGAATGTAATGGGGTGTGGAATGGAATGTGGAATGGAAAGGAATGTGCAAGGGAATGGAATGAGGAATGAAATGTGAAATGGAATGGAATGGAATGTGGAATGGAATTTGAAATGCAGTATGGAATGGAATGAAATGGAATTTGGAACTGAACGTGGAATGGAAAGTGGAAAGGAAAGTGTAATGGAACGTGGAATGGAACAAAGAATGGGTCGTGGAATGGAATGGAATTTAATGTGGAATGGAATGTTATGCAACTGAATGGAATGGAATGGAATGCATAATGTAACGTGCCATGGAATGGAATGGAATTTGAAATGGTATGGAATGGAATGTGGAATGGAATGGAATGGAATGTGGAATGGAATGGAATGAAGAGAAAGGAGTTGAATATGGAAAGGAATGTTGAACAGAATATAAAGGAAAATGGAATGGAATGTGGAATGGAATGTTGAGTGGAATGGAACGGAATGTAGAATGGAAGGTGGAATGGAAAGGATTAGAATGTCGAATGCAATGTGGAATGGAATGGAATGTTAAATGGAGTGGAATAGAATGCGGAATGGAATGTGGAATGGAATGGGATAGAATGTGGAATGGAATGGGGAATGAAATGTGGAATGGAATGTGGAAAGGAATGAGCAAGAATGTTGAATAGAATGTGGAATGGAATGTGGAATGGAATGGATTGGAATGTGGAATGGAATGAAATGGAAAGTGGAATGGAATGGAATGGAATGTGAAATGGAATGGAAAGGAATGTGGAATGAAATTGAACTGAATGGAATTGAATGTGGAATGGAATTCAACGGAATGTGGAATGGAATGTGGAATAGAAAGTGGAATGGAATGGAATGAAATGAGGAATGGAATGGAATGTAATGAGGAATGGAATCTGGAATAGAATGGAATGGAATGTGGAATGGAATGGAATGGAATGTGGAATGCAATAGAATGGTAAGGAATGGAACGTGGAATGGAAATGAGTGGAATATGGAATGCAGTGGAGTGGAATATGGAATGGAATGTAATGGAATGGAATACGGAATGGAGTGCAATGGAATATGGAATGCAATGGAATGGAGTGCAATGTGGAATAGAATGGAGTGGAATGCTGAAAGGAAAATAATAGAATGTTGAAAGGAAAATAATGGAATGGATTGTGGAATGGAATGTGAAATGGATTGTGGAATGAATGAGTAATGGAATCGAATGGAATGTGGAGTGGAAAGTGTTGGAATGTGGAATGGAATGTGAAATGGAATTGAATGGAATAGAATGTGGAATGGAATGGAATGTGGAATGTAATTGACTGGAATGGAATGTGAAATGGAATGGAATATGTACTGGAATGTGGAATGGATTGTGGAATCGAATGTGGACTGAAATGGAAAGTGGAATGGAATGGAATGGAATGTGTAATGGAATTTAATGGAAAGTAGAATGGAAAGGAATGGAATGTGGAATGGAATGGAATGGAATGTGAAATGAAACGTGGAACGGATTGTGGAATGGAATGAGAAATGGAATGGAATGGAATGTGGTGTGGAATGGAATTGACTGGAATGTGGAATGGAATAGAATGTGGAATGGAAATGAATGGAATGTTAAATGGAACTTGGAACAGAAAGGGGGATGGAGTGTGGAATGGGAAAAGGAATGGAATGGAATGTGGAATGGAATGGAATGGAATGTGGAATGGAACGGAATGGAAGTTGTAATGGAATGGAATGGATTACCATGTGGAATGGAATGGAATTTCCAGTGGAGTGGAATGGAATGTGAAATGGAATGGAATGGAACGAAATTTGGAATGAAATGGAATGGAAAGGAATGTGGAATTGAATGGAAAGGAATGTGGTGTATAATGAGGAATGGAATGTGATGCAATGTTGAATGAAATGTGGAATGGAATGGAATGGAATGTGGAATGGAATGGAAAGTGGAGGGGAATGGAATGGAATGTGGGACGTAACGGAATGGAATGGAACGTGCAATGGAAACGAACGAAATGAAATGGAATGTGGAATGGAATGGAATGGAATGGAGTGTGGAATGGAATGGAATGGAAAGTGGAATTGAATGTGGAATGAAATGGGATGAAATTTGGAATGGAATCTGGAATGTAGTGGAAAGAATTGGAAAGTGGAATGGAATGGAATGGAGTGAAATGGAATGTGGAAAGGAATGCAATGGAGTAGAATGAAATGTTGAACGGAATGGAATGGAATGGAATGTGGAACAGAATGTAGTGGAATGTGGTATGGAATATGAAATGGAATGTGTTGGAATGTGGAGTGGAATGTGGAACGCGATGGAATTGAATGGAATGTGGAATGGAATGGAATGTAGTGGAATGTGGAACGGAATGTAATGGAAAATGGAACGTAATGGAATGGAATGTGAAATGGAAATTAGACGGTATTAGACTGGAAAGTGGAATGGAATGTGCAATGGAAAGGAATGGAATGTGGAATGGAATGGAATGGAATGTGGAATGGAATGCAATGTGAAATGGAATATAGAATGGAATGGGATGCAATGTGGGATGGAATGTGGAATGGAATGGAATGGAATGTGGAATGGAATGGAATCTGGAATGGAATGGAAAGGACTGTGGAATGGAATGTGAAATGGAATGGAATGGAATGTGGAATGGAATCTGGAATGGAATGAAATGGAATGGAATGTGGAATGGAGTGGAATGCAAGAATGAATTAAATGGACTGGAATTTCGAATGGAATGTAATGGAATGTGTAATTTAATGGAATTTGGAATGGAATGTTGAATGGAATGGATTGTCGAATGCAATGTAATGTAATGTGTAAAGGAATGGAATTTGGAATGGAAGGTAGAATGGAATGTGGAATGGAAAGTGTAATGGAATGGAATGGAATGGAATGTGGAATGGAATGGAATGAAATTGGATGTTCAACGGAATGAAATGGCATGTGGAATGTAATGGAATGGTATGGAATGTGGAACGGAATGCAATGGAAAGTGGAATGGAATGAAATGTGGAATAAAGGGTAGAAGGTATTGGAATGGAAAGTGGAATGGAATGGAATGTGAAATGGAGTGGAATGGAATGTGGAATGTGAAATGCAATGTGGAATGGAATGTGAAATGGAATGTGAAATAGAATGTATAAAGGAATGTGGAATGGAATGAAATGGAATGTGGAATGTAACGGAAAGGAACATGGAATGGAAAGTGGAATGTAATGGAAGGGAACATGGAATGGAAAGTGGAATGGAATGGAATGGAAACTGGAACGGAACGTGAAATATAATGGAATTGAACGTAGAATGTTCATGGAATGGAACGTGGAATGGGATGGAATGGAATGTGGAATGGAATGTGGAATGGAATCTGTAAGGGAATGGAATGTAATCTGGCATGGAATTTCGAATGAAATATGGAATAGAATGTGGAATGGAATGGAATGGAATGTGGAATGGAATTTGAAATGGAATGTGGAATGGAATGGAATGGAATGAGGAATGGAACGGAATGGAATGTGGAAAGTAATGGAATGGAATATGGAATGGAATGGAATAGAATGGAATGCAATGTATTGGAAAGTGGAATAGAATGGAGTGCAATGTGAAATGGATTGGAATGGAATGTGAAATGGAATGTGGAATGCAATGGAATGGAATGTGTAATGGAATGGAACGGAATGGAATGTGGAATGGAATGGAATGAAATGTGTAATGGAATGGAACGGAATGGAATGTGAAATGGAATGGAATGGAAAGTGGAATGAAATGGAATGCAATGCGGAATGGAAAGTTGTAGGGAATCTCGAATGGAATGTTCAATGGAATGGAGTGGAATGGAATGTGGAATGGAATGGAGTGGAATGGAATGTGGAATGGAATGGAATTGAATGTGGAATTGAAAGGAGTGGAATGCAACGTGGAATGGAATTTGAAATGGAACTTGGAATGGAATGCAATGGAACGTGGGATGGAATGTGGAAAGCAATGGAATGGAATGTGGGTTGGAATGGAATGGATTGTGGAAAGGAATGGAATGGAATGTAGAATGGAATGTGAAATGGAATGGAATGGAATGTGGAATGGAATGGAATTGAATGGAATGGAATTGTATGGAAAGTTGAATGGAATGGAATGGAATGTCGCATGGAATGTGGAATGGAATGGAATGGAACGTTGAATGGAACGTAGAATGGAAAGTGGAATGGATCATGCAATAGAACGTGGAAGGGAATGTGGAATGGAATCAGTTATAGTATGGAATGGGGTGTGGACGGTAAGGGATTGGAATGCAGAATGGAATGCGGAATGGAATATGGAATGGAATGTGGAACAGAATGGAAGGGAACGTGGAATGGAATGGAAAGGAACTTGGAATGGAATGGAATGGAATGGAGTGGAACGGAATGGAATGTGCAATATAATGGAATGGAATGTGGAAGGGAATGGAATGGAATGCGGAGTGGAATTTAATGGAACGGAATGTGGAATGGAATGTAATGGAATGTGGAATGTAATGTGAAATGCTGTGAAATGGAATATGGAATTGAATGCAATGGAATGTGGAATGGTATGTGGAATAGAATGAAAAGGAATGTGGAATCGAATGTGGAATGGAAAGGAATGAGATGTGGAAAGGAATGTGGAATGGAATGGAATGTGGAATGTAATGTGGAATGGAAAGTGGAAAGGAATGTGGAATAGAATGGAATTGAATATGGAGTGGAATGGAATGTGGAATTGAATGGAATATAGAATGGAATAGAATGGAATGGAATGGAATAGAATGGAATGGAATGTGGAATGCAATGTTGAATGCAATCTGGAATGGAATGTGGCATGGAATGGAATGGAATTGAATAGAAATTGGAACGGAATGGAATGGAAAGTGGAATGGAATGTGGAATGGAATGGAATGTGGAATGGATTGTGGAATGGAATGGAATAGAATGTTTCATGAATTGGAATGGAATGTGGAAAGGACAGGATTGGAATGGAATGTGGAATGCAATGGAATGTAATGGAATGGAAGGTGGAATGAAACGTTGAATGGAATGGAGTGGAATGTGGAATGGAATGAGGAAGGGAACGGAATGGAATGTGGAATGGAATGCAATGGAATGTGGAAAAGAACGGAATGGAATTGAACGTGAAATGCAGTGGAATGGAACGGAATGGAATTTAATGTGGAAAGGAATGGAATAGAATGGGGAACGGAATGTGGAATGGATAGTGGAATGGAATGGAAGGTGCAATGGAATGAGGAATGGAAAGTGGAATGGAATGGAATCGAATGTGGAATGCAATGTGAAATGTATGGGAACGGCATGTGGAATACAATGCAATGGAAAGTGGAATGCAATGAAATGGAATGGAATGGAATGTGGAATGGAATGCAATGCAATGCGGAATGGAATGGAATGGAATGTGGAATGGAATGGAATTGCATGTGGAATGCAATGGAATGGAATGCAGTGTGGAATGCAATGGAATGGAATAGAATGGAATGTGGATTGGAATGGAATGTGGAAAGGAATGTGGAATGGAACGTAGAATGGAAAAGAGTGGATTGGAATGCAATGGAATGGATTGTGGAATGGAAAGGAATGTGGAAGAGAATTTGGAATGGAAGGTGGAATGGAATGGAATGGAATGGAATGTGCAATGGAATTGAATGAAATCTGGAAAGGAGTGGTATGGAATGGAACGTGGAATGGAAACAAATGGAATGGAATAGAAAGTGGAATGGAATGGAAAGTTTAATGGAATGCATAGTGGAAAGGAATGGAAAGTGGAATAGAATGGAAAGTGGAAAGGAATGGAAGGGACGGGGGAACGGAATGGAAAGGAATGGAATGGGAAATGGAATGGAATGGACTGTGGAATGGAATGGAAAGGAATGGAATTAGAAATGGAATGGAATGGAATGTGGAAAGGAATCCTATGGAATGGAATGTGTAATGGAAACGAAAGGAATGGAATGGTTAGTGGAATGGAACGGAATGTGCATTGGAATGGAATGCAATGTGAAATGGAATGGAATGCAATGTGAAATGGAATGGAATGAAATGTGGAATGGAATGGAATGGAATGAGGAATGGAAAGGAATTGAAATCGAATGGAATGGAATGAGGAATGGAATGGAGTGGAATGTGGAGTGGAATGGAATGGAAAGGAATGTGGAATGGAATGGAATGGAATGTGGAATGGAATGTGGAATGGAAGGGAATGGAAAGGAATGTGGAATTGAATGGAATGGAATGGAATGTGGAATGGAATGGAATGGAATGGAATGGAATCTGGAATGGAATGGAAAGGTATGTGATGTGGAAACAGAATGCAATGTGAAATGCAAATAGAATGGGATATGGAATGAAATGGAATGGAATGTCGAATGGAAAGGAATGGAATGTGGAATTCAACGTGGAATGAAATGGAGTGAAATGTGGTAAGGAATGTGGAACGGAATGGAATGAAATGTGGAATTGAATGGAATGTCGAAAGCAATGGAGTGGAATGGAATGTGGAATGCAGTAGAATGGAATGGAATGTAGAAAGAAATGGAAAGGAATGTGGAGTGGAATGGAATGGAATGTGGAATGAAATGTGGAATGGAACGTGGAATGGAATGGAATGGAAAAGAATGAAGTATGGAATGGAATGGAAAAGAATGAAGTATGGAATGGAATGCGGAATGCAACGTGGAATAGAATGGAATGAAACGTGGAATGGAATGGAACAGAATGGAATGTATAATGGAACGTGGAATGTAATGGAATGGAATAGAAATTGGAACGGAATGTGGAATGGAATGGAATGGAATGTGAAATGGAATGGAATGGAATTTGCAATGAAATGGTATGCAATAGAAAGGAATGAAATGTGGAATGTAACATTCAATGAAATGGAATGGAAGTGGAATGGAATGGAAAGGAATTTGGAATGGAATTGAATGGAATGCGGAATTTAATGGAATGGAATGGAATGTGGAATGGAATGTAATGTAATGTGGAATGGAATGTGGAATGGAATTGAATGGAATGTGTAATGGAATATTAAATGGAATGGAATGGAATGTGGAATAGAATGTGGAATGGAATGCGGAATGTAATGGAATGGAATGTGGTATGGAAAGCGGAATGGAATGAGGAATTGAATGTGGAATGGAATCTCTTGGAAAGGGGAATAGAATGCGGAATGGAATGCGGAATGGAACATGGAATGGAATGTGGAATGGAATGTGGAATGGAATGGAATGGAATGGAATGTTTAATGGAATTTGGAAGGGAATCTCGAATGGAAACTGGAAAGGAATGGAATGGAATGCAATGTGGAATGGAATGTGGAATGGAATGTGGAAAAGAATGGAATGTGGAATGGAATGGAATGGAATTTGGAATGGAATGGAATGGAATGTGGAATGGAATGGAATGGAATTGAATATGCAAGGGAATGGAGTTGAATGGAATGGAAAGTGGAATTGAATGGAATGGAATGTGTAATAGAACGGAATGGAATGTGGACTGGAATGTGGAATGGAAGGGAATGGAATGGGGAATTAAATGGAATCGAATGGAATTGAATGTGGAGTGGAATGGAATGGAATGTGGAATGGAATGTGGAAAGGAATGGAATGGAATGTGGAATGGAATGGAATGGAATGTTAAATTGAATGGAATGGAATGTGGAATGTAATTGAATGAAATGTGGCATGGAATGGAAGGGAGTATGGAATGGAATGTGTAATGGAACGGAATGGAATCTGGAATGGAATCTAATGGAATGTGGAATGGAAAGGAATGGAATTTGGAATGGAATGGAATGGAATGGAAAGGAAGGTGGAATGCAATTGAATGGAAAGGAATGGAATGTTGAATGTAATTGAATGGAATATGGAATGGAATGCAACGTGGAATCGAATGGAATGGAATGTGGAATCGATTCTCATGGAATGTGGAATGGAATGGAATTGACTGTTGAATGGAAAGTGGAATGACATGGAATGGAATGTGGAATGGAATGGAATGCAATTTGGAATGGAACGTTTAATTGAACGTGCAATTGAATGGAATGGAACGTGGAATAGAAAGTGGAATGGAATGGAATGTAACGTCGAATGGAACTTGGAATGGAACGTGGAATGGAATGTGGAATGTGGAATGGAATGGAATGGAATATGAAATGGAATGGAATGGAATATGGAATGGCATGGAATGGAATGTGCAATGGAATGGAATGGAATGGAATGGAATTTGGAGTGAAAAAGAAAGGAAAGGAATGGAATGTGGATTGGAAAGGAATGGAATGTGGAATGCAATGGAATGCAATGTGGAATGGAATGGAATGGAATATGGAATGGAATGCAATCGAATGGAAAGAAATGTGGAATGGAATGGAATGGAAAGTCAAATGTAATGGAATGGAATGGAATGCGAAATGGAACAGAAAGGAATGTCAAATGGAATGGACTGGAATGTGGAATGGAATGGAATGGAATGCGGAATGAAATGGAATTGAATGTGGAATAGAATGGAATGGAATCGGGAATGGAATGCAATGTGGAATGGAATGTGGAATGGAATGTGGAATGGAATGGAATCGAATGGACTGGAATGTGGAATGGAATGGAATGGAATGTGGTATGGAACGGAATTGAATTTGGAATGGAACGGAATGCAATGGAATGGAATGGAATGTGAAATGTAATGGAATGGAATATGGAATGGAATGGAATGGAAAGTGGAATGGATTGGAATGGAATGGAATGTGGAGTGCAATGGAATGGAATGTGGAATTGAATGAAATGGAATGGAATGTTGAATGCAATGGAATGGAATGGAATGGAATGGAGTGTGGAATGGAATGGAATGGAATGGGGAATGGAATGTGCAATGGAATGTGGAATGGAAAGGAATGTGCAATGCAGTGCGGAATGGAAAGTGGAATGGAATGGAATGTATTGTGGTATGCAATGTGGAATGGATGGGAATGGCATGTGGAATCGAATGGAATGGAATGTGGAATAGAAAGGAATGGAATAAATGGAATGTGGAATGGAATGGAATGCAATGTGGAATGGAATGGAATGCAATGTGGAAGAGAAAGGAATGGAAAGTGAAAATGTAATAGAATGTGTTGTGGAATAGTATGGATTGGAACGTGGAATGGAAAGGTATTGAATGTGCAATGGAACATGGAATGGAATGGAAAGGAATGTGAAATAGAATGTGGAATGGAATCGAATGTGTAAAAGAATGAAATGCAATGGGATGTGGAATGCAATGGAATGGAATGGAATGGAATGTTGAATGGAATGGAATGGAAAGTGGAATGGAATGGAAAGGAATGTTGAATGGAATGGAATGGAAAGTGGAATGGAATGGAATGGAATGTGAAATGGAATGGAATGGAATGTGGAATGTAATGCGGAATGGAACATAGAATGTGGAATATGGAATGCAAAGGAATGGAATGGAGTGGAATGAAATGTGGAATGGAATGGAATGGAATGTGAAATGGAATGGAATGGAATGTGAAATGGAATGGAATGGAATGGAATGTGAAATGGAATGGAATGGTATTTGGAATGGAATGGAATGAAATGGAATGTTGTATGGAATGGAATGGATTGTAGAATTGAATGGAATGGAACGTGGAATCAAATGCAATGGAATGTGGAATGCAATGGAATGTGGAATGGAATGGAATGGGATGGAATGACGATTGGAACGGAATGAAATGGAATGTGGAATGAAATGGAAAGGAATGGAGTGGAATGGAATGTGGAAGGGAATGGAATTGAATGTGGAATGGAATGGAATGGAATGTGGAATGTAACGTGGAATGGAATGGAATGGAATGTGGAATGGAGTGTGGAATGGAATGGAATGTGAAATGGAAATAGAATGGAATGAGGAATGGAAATAGAATAGAATGTGGAATTGAATGTAATGGAATGTGGAATGGAATGGAATGAAATGTGAAATGGAACGATGAATGGAATGGAATGAAATGGGGAATGGAATGTGGAATGCAATGGAATGTAACGGAATGGAATGTGGAATTTAATGGAATGGAATGTGAATTGGAATGGAACTGAATGTGAAATGGAATGGAATGCAATGTTGAAAGGAACGTGAAATGGAATGGAATGGAATGTGGAATGGAATGTGGAATGGAACGAGGAATGGAATGGAATGGAAAGGAATGTGGAATGGATTGTGGAATGGAAAGTGGAATGGAAAGGAATGGAATTTTGAAAGGAACGTGGAATGGAATGGAATGGAATGTTTAATGGAATGTGGATTGGAATGTGTAATGATATGAAATGGAATGGAATGTGGAAAAGAATGGGATGGAATGGATTGGAAGGGAATGTGGAATGGAATGAAATGGAATGTGGAATGGAATGGAATGTGGAGTGGAATGGAATTAAATGGAATGGAATGGAAGCGATTGCGGAATGCAACGTGGAACGGAATGGAATGGAATGGAATGTGGAATGGAATTTGGAAGGGAATCTCGAAAGGAATTTGGAATGGAAAGGAATGGAATGTGGAATGCTATGTGAAATGGAATGGAATGGAATATGGAATGGAATGCAATCGAATGGAAAGAAATGTGGAATGGAATGGAATGGGAAGTCAAATGTAATGTAATGGAATGGAATGCGGAATGGAACAGAAAGGAATGTCAAATGGAATGGACTGGAATGTGGAATGGAATGCAATGGAATGTGGAATGGAATATGGAAGGGAATGGAATGGAATGTGGAAAGGAATCTAATGGAATGTGGAATGGAATGGAATGGAATTTCGAATGGAAGGGAATGGAATGGAAAGGAAGGTGGAATGCAACGGAATGGAATGGAATGTGGAATGTAATTGAATGTAATATGGAATGGAATGCAACTTGGAATCAAATGGAATGGAATGCGGAATCGAATGGAATATAATGTGGAATGGAATTTCGCAAGGAATGGAATGGAATGTTTAATGGAATGTGGAAACGAATGTGGAATGGAATTGAATGTGGAATGGAATGGAATGGAAAGTGGAATGCAAAGGGGAATGCAGTGGAATGTGGAATGGAATGGAATGGAACGTGGAATTGAATGGAATGGAAAGTGGAATCTAATGTAAGTGAATGCTATGTGGAAAGGAATTTGGAAAGGAATGGAATGGAATGGAACATGGAAAGGAACGTGGAAAGGAACGTGTAATGGAATGTGGAATGGAATGTGGAACGGAACCTGAAATGGAGTGTGGAATGGAAAGTGGAATGGAACATGGAATGGAATGTGGAATGGAACGTGGAATGGCATGGAACGGAAAGTAGAATGGAATGGATTGGAATGTGAAACCGAATGGAATGGAAAGTGGAATGAAAAGGAATGGAATCTGGAAAGGAAAGGAATGGAATGTGGAATGAAATGGCATGGAATGGAATGTGGAATGGAATGGAATGTGGAATGGAATGGAATGGAATGGAATGCAATGTGGAATGGAATGGTATGGAAATTAGAATGGAATAGAATGGAATGTGGAATGGACTGGAATGGAATGTTAGGTGGAATGGAATGAGGAATGGAATGGAATGGAATGGAACATAGAACGGAAAGTTGAATGGAATGTGGAATGCAATGTAGAATGGAAAGTGGAATGGATCGTGGAATGGAATATGGAATGGGAAGTTGAATGGTATAGAATGGAAAGTGGAATTGAATGGAATGGAATGGAAAGGAATGTGGATAGGAATGGAATGGAAAGAATGTGGAATGGAATGTGGAATGGAATTGAATGGAATGTGGAATGGAATATGGAATGGAATGTGGAATGGTATCTGGAATGGAATGTGGAATGGAATGGAATGGAACATGGAATGAAACGACAAATGTAACGTGGAATGGAATGCAATGGAACATGGAAAAGAACGTGGAATGGAATGGAACGTGGAATGGAATGCAAGGTGGAATGGAATGTCATGGAATGGAATGTAGTTAGTGTTAGAGTGGAATGTGGAATGGAAGGGAATGCAATGTGGAATGGAATGGAAAGTAAGTTGTAATGTATTGTGAAATGGAATCGAATAGGATTGTGGAAAGGAATGCGGAATAGGATGGAAAATGGAATGGAATGGGAAGGAATGTTTTATGCAGTGGAATGGAATGAGGACTGGAATGGACTCGAATGTGGAAAGGAATGCGGAATGGAATGTGGAATGCAAGGTGGAATGGAATGGAATGGAATGCGGAATGGAATGGAATGTGTAATGGAATGTGAAATGGAACGTGTAATGGAATTTGGAGTGGAATGTGGAGTACAATGGAATGGAAAGTGGAATGCAATCTGGAATGTAATATAATGGAATGTGGAATGAAATGCGGAACTGAATCAAATGGAATGTGGAATGGAATGGATGTGTAACGGAATGCAATGGAATGTGTAATGGAATGGAAAGGAATGTGAAATGGAAATAGAATTGAAGGTGGAATGGAATGGAATGGAATGTGGAATGGAATGGAATGTGGAATGGAACCTGGAATAGAATGGAATAGAATATCGAATGGATTGGAGTGGACTGGAAAGTAGAATGGAATGGAAAGGAATGTGGAATTGAATGTAGTATGGAATAGAATGGAATGTGGAATGGAATGGAATGGAATGTGGAATGGAAAGTAATGTGCATTGGTATGGAATGGAATGTGGAATGGAACGTAGAACGGAATGGAATGAAATGTGGAATTGAATGTGGACTGGAATGGAATGGAAACTGGAATGGTATGGAATGGATTGGAATGTGGAATGCAATGGAAAGGAATGGAATGGAATGGAATGTGGAATGGAAATTGGAATTCATTTGAGGGGAACGTAGAATGGAATGTGGAATGGAATGGAAAGGAATGTGGAATGAAATGTGAAAAGCGTTGGAAAGGAATGTGAAATGGAATTGAATGGAACGTGGAATGGAACGTGGAATGGAATGGAATAGAATGTGGAATGGAATATGGAATAGAATGTGGAATGGAATATGGAATTGAATGGAATGGAATGTGGAATGGAATGGAATGTGGAAGGAAATGGAATGGAACGTGGAATGCAATGGAATGGAAAGAAGAATGGAATGGAATGTTCAATGGAGTGGAATGGAACTTGGAATGGAATGTGGAATGCAATGGAATGGAATGGAATGTGGAATAGAATGGAATGGAAAGGAATGTGGAATGGAATGGAATGGAATGTGAAATAGTATGTGGAACAGAATGGATTGCAAGGTGGAATGTAATGTAATGATGGAATGGAATGGAATAGAAAGTGAAATGTAATGGAATGGAATGGAATGGGAAATGCAATGGAATGTGCAATGGAATGCAATGGAATGTGGAATGGAATTTGGAATGGAATGGAATGGAATGGAATGGAATGTGGAATGGAATGGAATGTGGAATATGGTATAGAATGGAATGTGGAATGGAATGGAATGGAATGGAATGGAATGTGGAATGGAATGGAATGTGGAATATGGTATAGAATGGAATGTGGAATGGAATGGAATGGAATGGAATGGAATGTGGTTTGCAATGGAATTGAATGGAATATGGAATGGAATGGAATGGAAAGTGGAATGGAATGGAATGGAATGTGGTACGGAATGAGGAATGGAATGGAAAGCAATGGAATGGAATTTGAAATGGAATGGAATGGAATGTGGAATGGAATGGAATGGAATGCAATGTGAAATGGAATGGAATTGAAAGTGGAACGGAATGTAATGAAATGTGGAATAGAATGGAAAGGAATGGAATGTGAAATCTAAGGGAATGCAATGTGAAATGGAGTGGAATGGAATGTGGAATGGATTGAAATCGAATTTGGAATGGATTGGAAAGGAATGTGGAATGTAGTGGAATTTAATGCAATGTGAAATGAAATGGAATGAAACGAGGAATGCAATGGAATGGAATGTGCAATGGAATGAAGTGGAATGTGGAAGGAAGTGCGGATTGGAATGCGGTATGGAATGGAATTGAATGGGTAATGGAATGGAATGGAATGTGTAATTGGATTAAGAATGGAATGGAATGCAATGTGAAATTGAATGGAATGGATCTGGAATGGAATGGAATGTGGAATGGAAGGAAATGCAATGTGGAATGGAATGGAATGGAATTGAATGTGAAATGGAATGGAATGCAACAGAATGTTATGTGGAATGGAATTAGAAATGGAATGTAATGAAATGTGGAATTAAAGAAGAATGGAATGGAATGGAATGTGGAATGGAATGGAATGGAATGTGGAAAGGAAAGGTATGGAGTGAGACGTGGAATGGAATGGAATGAAATGTGGAATAGAATGGTATGGAATGGAAAGTGGAATGGAAGGGAATGGAATGGAATGTGGAATGGAAGGGAATGGAATATGGAATGGTTTGGGATGGAATGTAGAATGGAATGGAATGCAATGGAATGTGGACTGGGAGGGAATGGTATGTCAAATCGAATGCAATGGAATGTAGAATGGATCGGAATGCAAAGTGGAATAGAACGGAATGGAACGTAATGGAATGTAGAAGGGAATGTAATGAAATGTGTAATGGAAGAGAATGGAATGGAATATGGAATATAATGGAAGGGAATTGAATGGAATACGGAATGGAAGGGAATGGAATGTGGAATGGAATGGAATGGAATGCAGAATGGAATGTGGAATAGAATGGAATGGAAAGTGGAATGGAATAGAACGTGGAATGCAGTGGAATGGAAGGTGAAAAGGAAATTGGAATGGAATGGAAAGGAATGTGCAATGGAATGGAGTGGAATGTAGAATGGAAAGTGGATGATATGTGGAATGGTATATGGATTGGAATGGAATGGAATGTGGAATTGAATTTGGAATGGAATAGAACGGAATGGGGAATGGAATGGAATGGACTGGAATGTGGAATGGAATGGTATGGAAAGTTGAAAGGAATGGAATAGAATGGAACGTGTAATGAAATGGAATAGAATGTGGAATGCAATGGAATGGAATTGAAAGGAATGTTCAATGGAATGGAATGGAATGTGGAATGGAATGGAATAGAAAGAAATATGGACTGGAATGGAATGGAATTTGGAATAAAATGTGTTGGAATGTGGAATGGAATGTGGAATGGAATGGAATGAAATGTGGAATGGAATGTGAAATGGAATGGAATGTGGAATGGAATGGAATGTGGACTGGAATGTGTAATGTAGTGAAATCGAATGTGTAATGGAAGGGAAAGGAATGGAATGTGAACTGGAAAGGAATGGAATGGAATAGAGTGAAATTGACCATGGAATGGAATGGAATGTTAAATAGAATGTGGAATGCAATGGAATGGAATGTGGAATTGAATAGAATGGAATGTGGAATGGAAAGGAATGGAATGGAATGGAATGTGGAATGGAATGGAATGGAATTTGGAATGGAGTGGAATGGAAAGGAATGTAATATCGAACGGAATGGAAGGTAACGTGGAATGGAAAGTGGAATGGAATCTAATGTAATGTGGACTGAGTCGGAATTGTTTCGAATGGAATGGAAAAGAATGTGGAATTGAATGGAAGGGAATGTGGAATGGAATGTGGAATGGAATGGAAAGTAATGTGGAATGGAATGGAATGGAATGTGGAATACAATTCAATGGAATATGGATTGGAATAGAACGGAATGTTGAATGGAATATGGAATGGAATGGAATGGAATGTGAATGGAATGGAATGTGAATAGAATGGAATGGAATGGAAAGTGGAATGGATTGCGGAATGAAATTAAATGGATTATGAAGTTGAATGGAATGAAATGTGTAATGGAATGGAATGGAATGTGGAACGGAATGTGAAGTAGAATGGAATGGAATGTGGAATTGAATGGAATGGAATGTGGAATGGAATGTGAAATGGAGAGGAATGGAATGGAATGGATTCTGGATTTCAATGGAAAAGAAAGGAATATGGAATGGAATGGAATGGAATGAAATGTGGAATGTGAAATAAAATGGAATGTTGAATGGAATGTGGAATGGAATGGAATGGAATGGAATGGAATGGAATGGAATGTGGAATGGAATGAAATGTGGAATGGGAAATATAACGGAATGCGGAAAAAAATGGAATGGAATGCAACGAGAAATGGAATAGAAGGTAAAGTGGAATGGAATGGAATGGAATGCACAATGGAATGTATTGGAATGTGGATGGAATGGAAAGGAATTGAAAGTGGAATGGGAGGGAATGGGAACGGGAAGGGAATGGAGTGGAATATGGAATGGAATGCAATGTAAAGAAATGTGAGATGGACGCGAATGGAATGTGGAATGCAATAGAATGGAATATGCTATGGAATGCACTGGAAGGTGGAATGGAATGCAATGGAAAGTGGAATGGAATGGAATTGAATGGAATGGAATGGAATATGGAATGGAATGGAATGGAATGTGGAATGGAATGGATTGGAATGTGGAATCGAATGGAATGGAATGCGGAGTGGATTGTGGAATGTGGAATGGAATGTGGAATGGAATGGAATGGAACAGAATGTGGAATGTAATGGAATGGAATGGAATCAGAAATAGAATGGAATGTAATGTGCAATATAATGTGGAATGGAATGGAATGGAATGTGGAACAGAATGGAATGTAATCGAATATGAAATGAAATTGAATGAGTAATGGAATGGAAAGGAATGTGGAATGGAACTGAGTGGAATGTGGAATTGAATACGGAATGGAATGGAATGTGGAATGGAATGGAATTCAATGTGGAATGGAACGGAATGGAACGTGGAATGGAATGGAATGGAATACGGAATGGAATGGTATGGAATGTGGAATGGAATGGGATGGAATGAGCAACGGAATGTGGAATGGAAGGGAACGGAATGTGGAATGGAATGGAATGGAATGTGGAGTGGAATGGAATGGAATGGAATGAAATGTGTAATGCAAGTGAATGGTATGTGGAATGGAATGGAATGGAATGTGTAATGGAATGTGGAATGGAATGTGGAATGAAATGTGGAATGGAAAACAATGGAATGTGGAATGGAATGAGGAATAGAATGTGGAATGGAATGGAATGGAATGTGGAATGGATTGTGGAATGGAACGTAGAATGGAACTTGGAATGTATAGTGGAATGGAATTTAATGGAACGTGGAATGAATCGTGGACAAGAACGTGGAATTGAAACTGGAATGTAAAGGAATGGAACATGGAGTGGAACGTGGAACGGAACGTGGAATGTAATGGAATGGAATTTGGAATGGAATGGACAGTGGATTTGAATGTAATGGAAGGTGGAATGGAACGGAATCGAAAGTGGAATGGAATGGAACTTAGAATGGAGTGGAATGGAACATGGAATGGAAAGTGGAATGGAATGGAAGGAACGTGGAATGGAAAGGAATTTGGAAGGCGATGGAATGGAATGGAATGGAATAGAATGGAATGGAATGGAATGGAATAGAATGGAATGGAATGGAAATTGGAATAGAATGTAGAATGGGACCTAGAATGGAACGTGGAAAGGAATGGAAAGGAATGGAATGGAATGTAGAATGGAA
Source organism: Pongo abelii (assembly GCF_028885655.2). Lineage (NCBI taxonomy): Eukaryota > Metazoa > Chordata > Mammalia > Primates > Hominidae > Pongo > Pongo abelii. The sequence continues at coordinate 12,549,707 of NC_085929.1, read as the reverse complement.
CGTGGAATGGGATGGAAAGTGGAGGGGAATAGAATTCAGAATGCAATTTGGAATGGAATGGAATGCAATGTGGAATGGGATGGAATGGAAGGGAGTGGAATGTGGAATGGAATGGAATGGAATGAAAAAGAATCTGGAACGGAATGGAATGTGCAATGGAATGGAAAGAATGTGAAATGGAATGGAATGGAATGTGGAATGGAATGCAGAATCGAATGGAACCGAGTGTGTAATAGAATGGAATGGCATATAGACTTCAATGGAATGGAAAGCAATGGAATGTGAAATGGAATGGAATTGAAAGTGGAAAGGAAAATGGAAATGAATGGAATGGAATGTGAAGTAGAATGAGGAACGGAATGGAATAAAATGTGGAATGGAATTTAATGGAATGTGGAATGGAATGGAATGAGGAAGAGAATGGAATGTGGAAGGGAATGGAATGGAATGGAATGTGGAATGGAATGGAGTGGAAGGTTAAATAGAATGGAATGGAATGGAATTTGGAATGGAATGGAATGGAATGGAAAGTGGAATGGAATGGAATGGAGTGTGGAATAGAATTGAATGTAATGTGGAATGCAATGTCGAATGGAATGGAATGGAAAGTGGAATGGAAGGTGGAATGGAATGGAATGGAATTTAGAATGGAAGGTAGAATGCAATGGAATGGGATGTGGAATGGAATGGAATGGTATGAGGATTGCAATGTGCAATGGAATGTGGAATCTAACAGAATGGAATGTGGAATGGAATGGAATGGAATGTGGAATGGGATGGAATGGAAGGGAGTGGAATGTGGAATGGAATGGAATGGAATGAAAAGGAATCTGGAACGGAATGGAATGTGCAATGGAATGGAAAGAATGTGAAATGGAATGGAATGGAATGTGAAATGGAATGTGGATTCGAATGGAATCGAGTGTGTAATAGAATGGAATGGCATATGGACTTCAATGGAATGGAAAGCAATGGAATGTGAAATGGAATGGAATTGAAAGTGGAAAGGAAAGTGGAATTGAATGGAATGGAATGTGAAGTAGAATGAGGAATGGAATGGAATAAAATGTAGAATGGAATTTAATGGAATGTGGAATGGAATGGAATGAGGAAGGGAATGGAATGTGGAAGGGAATGGAATGGAATGGAATGTGGAATGGAATGGAATAAAATGTGGAATGGAATTTAATGGAATGTGGAATGGAATGGAATGAGGAAGGGAATGGAATGTGGAAGGGAATGGAATGGAATGTGGAATGGAATGGAGTGGAAGTTTAAATGGAATGGAATTGAATGGAATTTGGAATGGAATGGAATGGAATGGAAAGTGGAATGGAATGGAATGGAGTGTGGAATAGAATTGAATGTAATGTGGAATGCAATGTCGAATGGAATGGAATGGAAAGTGGAATGGAAGGTGGAATGGAATGGAATGGAATTTAGAATGGAATGTGGAATGCAATGGAATGGGATGTGGAATGGAATGGAATGGTATGAGGATTGCAATGTGCAATGCAATGTGGAATCTAACAGAATGGAATGTGGAATGGAATGGAATGGAATGCGAAATGGAATGGAATGGAATGTGGAATGGGATCGAATGGAATGGGATCTGGAATGGAAGGTGGTAAGGAACGTGGAATGGAATCGAACCGAATGTGGAATGGAATGGAATGGAATGCAAAATGGAATGGAATGGAATGTGGAATGGAATCGAATGGAATGGATTCTGGAATGGAATGTGGAAAGGAATGAGGAATGGAATGGAATGGAATGTGGAATGGAAAGGAATGGAATGTGGAATGGGATGGAATGGAATGTGGAATGGAATGGAATGGAACGTGATGTGGAATGGAATGGAAGGGAATCTGGAATGGAATGTGTAATCAAATGGAATGGAATGGAATGTGGAATGGAATGGAATGGAACGTGATGTGGAATGGAATGGAAGGGAATCTGGAATGGAATGTGTAATCAAATGGAATGGAATGGAATGTGGAATGGAATGGAACGGAATGTTAAATGGAATGGAATGGAATGAGGAATGGAATGGAATGGAACATGGAATGGAAGTGAATGGAATGGAATGTGGAATGGAATGGAATGGAATGGAGTGTGGACAGGAAAGGAATGGAATGTGGAATGCAAAGTCGAATGGAATTGAATGGAAAGTGGAATGGAATGTCGATTGGAATGGAATGGAATTCCGAATGGAATGTGGAATGGAAAGGAATGGGATGTGGAATGGAATGGAATGTGGAATGGAACGTGCTATGAAATGTGGAATGGAAGAGAATTGAGTGTGGAATGGAATGGAATGGAATGGAATGCTGAATGGAGTGGAATGGAATGTGGAATGGAATTGAATGGAATGGAATATGTAATGGAATCTGGAAAAGAATGTGGAATGAAATGGAATGGAATGTGGAATGGAATGGAATGGAATGTGGAATGGAATGGCATGGAATGCGGAATGGAATGGGTTGGAACGTGGAATGGAATAGAATGGAATGGAACGTGGAATGGAATGGAACGTGAAATGGAATGAAATGGAAAGTGGAATGGATCTTGGAAAGGAATTTGGAACGGAAAGTGGAAAGGAATGTTGAAGGTCGAATAGAATGGAATGGAATATGGAAGGGAAAGGAATGGAATATGGAATGGAATGGAATGGAATGTGTAATGGAATGGAATGGAATATGAAATGGAATGCAATGGAATGTGCGATGGAATGTGGAACGGAATGGAATACAAGGTGAAATGGAATGGAATGGAAAGTGGAATGGAAAATAGAATGGTATGGAATGGAATGGGGAATGGATCATTGAAAGGAATTGAATGGAACGTGGCATGGAATGTGGAATGGAAGGTGAAATGGAACGTGGAATGGAAAGTGGAATGGAAAGTGGAATGTGGAATGGAAAGTGGAATGGATAGTGGAATGTGGAATGGAAAGGAATGAATATTGGAATGGAATGTGCAATGGAATGGAATGGAATGTGGAATGGAATGTGCAGTGGAATGGAATGTGAAACGGAATGTGCAGTGGAATGGAATGTGGAATGGAATGCAATACAATGTGGAATGGAATGGAATGGAATGGATTGTGGAATGGAATGGAATGGAATGTGGAATGGAACGTTAAATGGAATGGAATGGAATGAGGAATGGAATGGAATGGAACGTGGAATGGAATGGAATGGAATGGAATGTGGAATGGAATGGAATGGAATGGAGTGTGGACTGGAATGGAATGGAATGAGGAATGCAATGTCGAATGGAATTGAAAGGAAAGTGGAATAGAATGTGGCTTGGAATGGAATGGAATTCAGAATGGAATGTGGAATGGAATGGAATTGGATGTTCAATGGAATGGAATGTGGAAAGGAACGTGCAATGAAATGTGGATTGGAACAGAATTGAGTGTGGAATGGAATGGAAAGGAATGCTAAATGGAATGGAAAGGAATGTGGAATGGAATCAAATGGAATGGAATGTGTAATGGAATCTGTAAGGGAATGAGGAATGAAATGGAATGGAATGTGGAATGAAATGGAATGGAATGTGGAACGGAATGGAATGGAACGTGGAATGGAAATTGGAATGGATTGGAAAGGAATGTGGAATGGAATGGAATGGAATGATGAATGGAATGTTGAATCAAATGCAATGGAATTTGGAATGGAATGTGGAATGGAATGTGGAACGGAGTTGAATGGAATGTGGAGTGGATTGGAATTGAATGTGGAATGAGATGGAAGAGAATGTAGAATGGAATGGAATGGAATGTGGAATGGGATGGAAAGGAATGTGGAATGGAATGGAATGGAATGAAATGTGGAATGCAAAGGAATGAAATGGAAAGGAATGTGGAAAGTAACGGATTTGAATGTGGAAAGGAAAGTGGATTTGAATGGAATGGAATGGAATGTGGCAAGGAATGTAATGGAATTTGGAATGGAATGTGGAATGTAGTGGAATCTAATGTGGAATGGAGAGTGGAATGGAATGGAAAGGAATGTGGAATTGAATGGAAATGAATCTGCAATGGAATTCAGTTGAATGGAATTTGGACTGGAATGGAATGGAATGGAATGTGGAATGGAATGGAATGGAATGTGGAATGGAATGGAATGGAATGTTTACTCAAAAGTGTAATGGAATATGGAAATGAATAGATTGGAATGTGGAATGGAATGGAATGGAATGTGGAATGGAAAGGAATGGAATGGAATGTTGAATGGAATGGAATTGAATGTGGAATGGAATGGAGTGGAATCTGGAATGGAATGGAATGGAATAGAATGGAATGTGGAATGGAATGTGGAAAGGAATGGAATGGAATGGAATGTGGAATGGAATGGAATGGAATGTGGAATGCAATGGAATATGGAATGGAATGGAATGAATGGAATTGAATGGAATCAAATGGAATGGAAGAGAATGGAATGGAATTGAATATAAATGAATGGAATGTGGCATGGAATGCGGAATGGAATCCTCAATGGACTGTGGAATGGAATGCAATGTGGAATAGAATGTGGAATGTAATGGAATGGAATGTGCAATGGAATGTGGAATGTAATGGAATGGAATGTGTAATGGAATGGAATGGAATGTGAAATGGAGCGAGAAATGGAATGGAATGGAATGGAATGTGGAAGGGGATGTCGAATGGAAGGTGGAATGGAATTGAATGGAATTTATTGGAATGTGGAATGGACTGTGGAATGGAATGCGGAATGTAATGGAATAGAACGTGGAGTGGAATGTGGAATGGATTGAAAAGGACTGTGGAATGGAATGGAATGGAACGTGGAATGGAGTGTGGAATGCATTGGAAAGGAATGTGGAATGCATTGGAATGGAATAAAATGGATTTTATAATGGAATGGAATGCAAAGGAATGTGGAATGGTAAGGAATGGACTGGAATGGACTGTGTAATGGAAAGGAATGGAATGGAGTAGAATGTGGAATGGTATGGAATTGATTGGAATGCAATGTGTAATGGAAAGGAATGGAATGGAATGGAATGTGGAATGGAATAGAAAGGAATGTGGAATGGAATGTGGAATGGAATGGAATGGATTGTGGAATGGAATGGAATGGAATGGATTGGAATTGAATATGGAAAGGAATGGAATGTGGATTGGAATGGATTGTATAATAGAATGGAATGGAATATTGAATGGTATGTGGAATGGAATGGAATTCAATGTGGAATTCAATGTGGAATGGATTGGAATGGAATGGAATGGAATCGATTGTGGAATGGATTGGAATGAAATGTGGTATGGAATGGAATGGAATGTGAAATGGAATGTGGAAAGAATGGAATGGAAGATGGAATGGAATGTGGAATGGAATGTGGAATGGAATGGAATAGAATGGAATGGAATGGAATGTGGAATGGAATTGAATTTAATGTTGAATGGAATGGAAGGGAATGGAATGGAATTTGGAATGGAATGCAATGGAATGTGGAAAGGAATGGAATGGAATGTGGAATGGAATGGAATGGAATGAAACGTGGAATGGTATGTAATGGAAAGTAGAATGCAAAGTAATAGATTGTGGAATGCAATGGAATGGAATGAAATGTTGAATGCAAAGGAATGGAATGGAATGGAATGGGTAATGGAATGGAATTGAATGTGGAATGGAATTTCGAATGGAATGGAATGGAATGGAATGTGGACAGAATGCAATGGAATGCGGAATGGAATGTGGAATATAGTGGAATGGAATGTGGTATGGAGTGTGGAATGGAATGGAAAGGAATGTGGAATGGAATGGAATGGAATATGGAAGGGAACTGAATGCAATTGAATGTGGACTGAAATATAACGGAATGGAATGGAATGGAATGGAATGTGCCTTGGAATGTGAAATGGATTGTGCAATGGAATCTGGAAAGGAATGAGGAATAGAATGGAATGGAATGGAATGGAAGGGAATGTGGAATGGAGTGTGGAATGCAATGCAATGCGGACTGTAATTGAATGGAATGGAATGGAATACGGAATGGAATGCAATGGAATTTGCACCGGAATGGAATGGAATGGAATGTGGAAAGAAATGGAATGGAATGTGGAATGGAATGTGAAATGGAATAGAATGGAATGTGGAATGGAAGGGAATGTAATGTAATGGAATGTGGAATTGAATGGAATGGAATGTGGAATGGAAATTGGAGTGCAATGGAAAGGAATGTGGAATAGAATGGAATGTAATGTGGAATGCATTGGAATATAATGGAATGTGGACTGCAATGCAATGAAATCGAATGCAATGTGGAATTGAATGGAATGTGGAATGGAATGGAATGGAATGGAATGTGGAATCGAAGGGAATAGAATTTAATACAATGTGGAATGGAATGGAAAAGAATATGGAATGGAACATGGAATGAAATGGAAAGGAAAGTGGGATGAAATGTGCAATGGAACGTGGAAACGAATGGAATGGAATATGGAATGGAATGGAATGGAAAGGAATGTGAAATGGAATGGAATGGAGTGTGGAATGTAATGGAAAGAAATGAAGAAATGTGGAATGGAATGGAATGGAATGTCAAATGAAATGTGGAACGGAATTCAATGGAATAGGGAATGGAACATGGAATGGAAAGGAATGTGGATTGCGATGGATTGGAATTGAATGGAATGTGGAATGAAATAGAATGGAATGTGGAATGGAATGGAATGAAATAGAATGGAATGTTGAATGGAATGGAATGGAATGGAATGTAGAATGGAATGAAATGGAATTTGGAAAGGTATAAGAAAAGGATCGTGGAATGGAATGGAATGGAGGATGGAATGGAACGGAATGGATGATGGAATGGAATGGAATGGAAAGTGGCATGGAATGGAACGTGGAATGGAATGGAATGGAAAGTGGCATGGAATGGAACGTGGAATGGAATGGAATGGAAAGTGGAATGAAATGGAATTGAATGAAATGTGGAAGGGAATGGAATGGAATGTGGAATTGAATGGAATGGAATGTGAATGGAATGGAATGTGGAATGGAATGGAGTGAAATGTGGAATGCAATGGAATGAATATGGAATGCAATGGAATGGAATGGAATGGAATGTGGACTGGAATATGGAATATAATGGAATGTGGAACAGAATCTAATGGAAAGGATTGGAATTTAGTATTGAATGGAATGTGGAATGGAATGGAATTCAATGTGGAATGTAAAGTTGAATATAATGGAATGTGGAATGGAGTGGAATGCAAAGTGAAATGGAATGGAATTGAATGTGGAATGGAATGAGGAATGGAATGGAATGAAATGTGGAATGGAATGGAATGGAATTGAAAGTGAAATGGAATGGAATGGCATGTGAAATGGAAACAGAGTGAAATGTGAAATTCAAATAGAATGGGATATGGAATGGAATGGAATGGAATGTGGAATGGAATGGAATGGAATGTTGAATGGAATATGATATGAAATGGAGTGGAATGTGGAATGGAATGTGAAATGGAATGGAATGGAATGTGGAATGGAATGGAATGGAATGTCGAAAGGAATGGAGTGGAATGGAATGTGGAATGCAATGGAATGGAATTGAATGGAATGGAATGTGGGACGGAATGGAATGCAATGTGGAATTGAATGTGGAATGGAATGGAATGGAATGTGGAATTGAAAGTGGATTGGAATGGAATGGAATGTGGAATGGAATGTGGAATGAAAACGGGTATGGAATTGAATGGAACAGAATGGAATGAGGAATGGAATGTGGAATGTAAGATGGAATGGAACGGAATGGAATGGAATGGAATGTGGATTGGAATGGAAAGGAATAGAATGTGAAATGGAATTTGGAATGGAACGTGGAACGGAATTGAATGGAATGGAATGTGGAATGGAATGGAAATCAATCTGGAAAGGAATGGAATGTAATTGAATGGAATGTGAAATGGAATGGAGTGGAACGGAACGGAAAACAGAATGGAATGCAGTGGAATGTGTAACAGAATGGAATGGAATGGAATGGAATGTGAAATGGAATGGAATGGAATGTGGAATGGAACGGAATGCAATGTGGAATGGAATGTGAGAAGGAATGGAAAGGAATGCGTAATGCAATGGAATAGAATGTGGAATGGAATGGAATGGAATGTGGAATGGAATCTAAAGGAATGTGGAATGGAATGGAATTGAATTTCGAATGGAATGCAATGGAAAGGAAAGGAAGGTGGAATGCAATGGAATGGAATTTGGAATGTAATTGAATGGAATATGGAATGGAATGTAACGTGGAATAGAATGGAATGGAATGTGGCAACGAATAGAATGTAAGGTGAAATGGAATTTCAAAAGGAATGGAATGGATCGTGGAATGGAATATTGAATGGAATTGAATGTGGAATTGAATGGAATGTGGAATACAATGTAGAATGCAATGGAATGGGGAATGGAATGGAATGGAACATGGAATGGAATGGAATGGAACGTGGAATGGAAAGTGGAAAGGAACGTGTAATGGAATGTGGAATGGAATGTGGAAAGGAAACTGCAATGGAATGAGGAATGGAATGTGGAATGGAACGTGGAATGGAATGTATAATGGAATGCTGAATGGAATGGAATGGAATGTGGAATGGAATGCAACATGAAATGGAAAGGAACGTGGAATGGAAAGGAAAGGCAAGTGGAATCGAATGCAATGGAATGTGGAATGCAATAGTATGGAAAGTGGAATGGAGTGGAATGCAACGTGGAATGGAATGTGGAATGGAATGGAGCGAACTAGAATGCAAACTGGAATGGAATGAAACGTGAAATGGAAAGGAAATGAATGTGGAATGGAATGTGAAATGGAATGGAATGTGAAATGGAAATAGAATGGAATGGGAAATGGAAATAAAATTGACTGTGGAAGAGAATGGAATGGAATGTGGAACGGAATGGAATGGAATGGAATGGGACATGGAATGGAATTGAATGGAATGTGGAAAGGAATGTGTAATGGAATGGAATGGAATGTTGAATGGAATGGAATGGAATGTTGAATGCAATGGACTGGAATGGAATGTGGAATGGAATCAAATGGAATCGAATGAAATGGAATGTGGAATGGAATGAAATTGTGTTAGGAATAGAATGGAATGCAATGTGGAATGGAAAGTGGAGTGAAACGGAATGGAATGTGGAATGGAATGTGGAATGGATAGTGGAATGCAATAGAATGTAACGGAATGGAATGTCGAATGGCATGTGGAATGGAAGGTGTAATGGAATAGAATGTAACACACTGGAATCTGGAATGGAATGCGGTATGGAAAGTGGGTTGGAATGGATTGGAATGGAAAGGAATGTGGAATGGATTCTGCAATGAAACTTAGAATGGAATGGAAAGGAATGTAGAATGTAATGTGGAATAGAATGGAATGGAATGCAAAGAATGTAACGTGGAATGGAATGGTAAGGATTGTGGTATGGAATGGAATGTGGAATGGAAGGGAAATGAATGGAATCGAATGGAATGGAATGCAGAATGGAATGCAGAATGGAATGGAATGGAATGGAATGGAATGTGGAATGAAATCTGGAATGGAATGTGGAATGGTATGAAATGGAATTGAATGTGGAATGGAATGTGGATTGGAATGTGGAATGGAATGGAACGTGGAATGGAACGTGGAATGGAATGTATAATGGAACGTGGAAACGAATGGAATGCAAAGGAATGGAAAGTGGAATGGAAAGAAATGCAATGGAATTTAATGTAGAATGGAATGGAATGGAATGGAATGTAGATTGTAATTTGGAATGGATTGTAATGGAATATGGAATGGAATGTGGAATGGAACGGAAGGTGAATTGCAATGGAATGTAAACGAATGGAAAGTAATGGAATGTGGAATGGAATGGAATATGGAATGGAATGGAATATGAAATGGAATGGAATTGAATGTGGATTGGAATGGAATGTGGAATGGAATGGAATGGAATGTGGAATGGAGTGGAATGGAATGGAATGGAAAGGAATATGGAATGCAATGGAATGGAATAGAACGGAAAGTGGAATGGAAAGGAATGGAATGTGGAGTGGAAAGGAATGGAATGGAATATGGAATGCAATGGAATGGAATGGAATGGAAAGTTGAATGGAGAGGAAGGGAATGTGGAAAGTAATGGAATGTTGAATGGAATGGAATGTGGAATGGAATGGAATGTGGAATGGAATGGAATGGAATGTGGAATGGAACGGAATGGTATGTGGAATGGAACGGAATGGAATGGAATGGAATGTGGAATGGAATCGAATGGGATATGGAATGCAAGGGAATGGAAAGCAATGGAATGAGCAATGGGATGTAATGGAATGTGGAATGGAAGGGAATGGAATTGAATGGAACGTAGATTGCAGTGGAACGGAATATGGAATGGAAGATAGGATGGAATGGAATGGAATGTGGAATGGAACATGGAATGCAATGAAATGGAACGTGGAATGGAATGGAAAGTAATGTGAAAAGAAATGATGAATGGAATTGAATAGAATGGAATGGAATGTTGATTGTAATGGAATGGAAAGTGGAATGGAATGTGGAAAGGAATGGAATGGAACGTAGAATGGAATGCGGAACGGAATGGAATGGAAAGTGGAATGGAATGGAATGCAACGTGGAATGGAATGTGAAACGGAATGGAATGGATAGTGGAACGGAATGAGGAATGGAACATGGAATGGAATGGAATGAAACATGGAATGGAACGTGGAATGAAACGTAGAGTGGAACGTGTAATGGAAAGTGAAATGGATCATAGAATGGAATGCGGAATGGAACGTGGAGTGGAATGTAATGTAATGGAATGTGGAATAGAATGGAATGCATTGTGGAATGGAGTGGATATGGAATGTAGAATAAAATGAATTTTAATGTGGAAAGGAATAGATTGGAAGGGAACGAATTGGAATGTCGAATGGAAGGGAGTGGAACGTGGAATGGAATGTGGAATGGAATGTGGAGTAGAATGGATTGGACTGTGGCATGGAATGGAAAGGAATGGAAAGTGAAATGGAAAGGAATGGACTGTGGAATGGAATTGTGTCGAATGTGGATTGGAATGTGGAACGGAATGGTATGGAATGTGGAAGGGAAAGGAATGGAACGTCTAATGGCATGTGGAATGCAATGGGGAAAGAAATGTAATGGAATGTGGAATGGAATGAGGAAAGGAACATGGAATGGAATGGAAAGGAACGTGGAATGGAATGTGGAATGGAGTGTGGAATATAATGGAATGGAATGGAACGGAATGTGGACTTGAATAGAGAGGAATGTAACGGAATTTGGAATGGAATGCTAAGAAGTGTGGAATGGAATGTGGAATGGAATGGAATGGAATGAAATGGAATGTGGAATGGAATGTGGAATGGACTGGAAAAGAATGTGAAATGGAAAGGAATGGAATGAAGAATGGAATGGAATGTGGAATGCGTTGAAATGGAAAGGAATGTGGATTGCAATTGAATGGAAAGGAATGTGGATTGCAATGGAATGGAAAGGAATGGAATGTGGATTGGAATGGAATGGAATGTAATATAAAAGGGAATGGAATGGAATGTGGAATAGAAGGGAATGGAATGGAAAGGAATGTGGAATGGAAAGGAATGAAATATGGAATGGAATGAGGAATGGAAAGGAAAGGAATGTGGAATGGAACGTGGAAAGGAATGGAATGGAACGTGGAATGGAATTGAATGGAATGTGTAATGAAAAGAGGAATGGAATGGTAAAGAATGGAATGGAATATGGAACGTAATGGAATGGCATGTGGAATGCTATGGAGTGGAATGTGGAATGGAATGTGGAATGTAGTGGAATCGAATGTGGAATGGAGTTTGGAATGGAATAGAAAGGAACGTGGAATGGAATGGAATGGAATCTGCAATGGAATGGAATGGAATGGAATGAGGAATGGAATGTGGATTGGAATGTTGAATGGATTTCAATGGAATGTGGAATGGAAGGGAATGCAATGTGGAATGGAACGGAATGAAATGTGGAATGGAAGAGAATGGAAGGCGAAATGCAATGGAATGGAATGTGGAATTGAATGGAATCGAATGGAATGTGGAATGGAAGGGAATGGAATGTGGAATGGAATGGAATTTGGAATGGAATGGAATGGAATGGAAAGTGAAATGCTATTGAATCGAATGTGGAATGGAATGGAATAGAACGTGGAATGGAATGGAATGGAACAGAATGTGGAATGGAATGGAATAGAATGTGGAATGGATTAGAATGTAATGTGGAATGGAATGGAATGGAATGGAATATGGAATGGAATGGAATGGAATGTGCAAAGGAATGTGGAATGGAATGCAATTTGGAATGGAGTGGAATGGAATGGAATGTGGAATGGAATGGAATGGAATAGAATGTGAAATGCAATGGAATTGAATGTGAAATGCAATGGAATGGAATGTGAAATGGTAAGGAATGGATTGTGGAATGGAATGGAATAGAAGGTAGAAAGGAATTTGAAATTGAAGGCAATGGAATGTGGAATTGAATGAAGAATGGAATTGAATGTGGAATGGATAGGAATGGAAACTGCAATGGAATGGAATGGAATTCGGAATCGAATGGAATTGAATGGAATGTGGAATGGAATGGAAGGTAATGGAATAAAATGGAATGGTATGTGGAATGGAAAGGAATGGAATATGGTATGTAAAGTGTGAAGGAATTGAACGGTATGTGGAATGGAACGTGGAAAGAATGGAATGAAACCTGGAATGGAATGGAATGGAATGTGTAATGGAATGAGGAATGAAATGGAACAGAATGGAATGGAATGTGGAATGGAATGGAATGGAATGTAGAATTGAATGTTGAGTGGAATTGAATGGAATGTTAAAAGGAATGTGGAATGGAATGGAATGGAATCAGGAGTGGAATGGAATGGAACGATTAATGGAATGTAGAATGAATTGTGGAATGGAATTGAATGGAATGTGGAATGCAATGTGGAATGGTATGTGGAATGGAATGCAATAGAACGTGGAATGGAATGAGGCGTGGAAAGTGGAATGGAATGGAATGGAAAGTGGAATGGAACGTGGAATGGGACTTGGAATGGAAAGTGTAATGGAATGGAACGTGCAATGAAATGGAATTGAAAGTGGAATGTAATGGAACAGAGGGTGAAGTGGAGTGGAATGGAACGTGGAATGGAATGTGGAATGCAATGGAATGGAATGTTGAGAGGAATGGAATGGAATGTTGAAAGAAATGTTAAATAGATTGTGAAATGGAATGGAATGGAATGGAATGTGGAATGGAATGTGTAATGGAACCTGGAATAGAGTGGAATGGAATATGGAATGGAATGTGGAATGCCATGGAATGGAAAGTAGAATGGAATGGAATATGGAATGGAATGAAATAAAATGTGGAATGGAATGGAATGGAAAGTGGAATGGAATTTGGATTGGAATAGAATGGAAATGAATGTTGAATGGAATGTGAAATGGAATGGAATGGAATGTGGAATGGAATGGATTGGAATGGAAAGTTGAATGGAAAGGAATGGAATGTGGAATAGAATGGAATCGAAAGTGAAATGGGATTGAATGGAATGGAATGGAATGTGGAATGGAATGGAATGGAATATGGAATGGAATGGAATGGAACGTGGAATGGAATGGAATAGAATGAAAATTCGAATGGAAAGGAATGGAATGTGGAATGGAAGTTAATGGAATGGAAAGTCGAATGGAATGGAATTGAAAGTTCAATGGAAGGGAATGGAATGGAATGGAATGTGAAATGGAATGGAATATGGAAAGGAATGTGGAAAGGAATGGAATGGTATGTGGAATGAAACGTGGAAGGGAATGGAACGGAACGTGGAATGGAATGGAATGGAATGTGTTATGGAATGAGTAATGGAATGGAATAGAATGGAAAGGAATTTGGAATATAATGGAATAGAATGTGGAATGGAAAGTGGAATGGAATGGAAAGGAATGTGGAAAGGAATGTGGAACAGAATGGCATAGAATGTGGAATGGAATGGAATTTAACGTGGAACCGAATGTGGAATGAAAAGTGGAATGTAATGGAATGAAATGTGAAATGGAATGGGGAATGGAACGTGGAATGGAGTGGAATGGAAGGTGAAATGGAATGAGGAATGGAGTGGAATGCAATGTGGAATCGAATGCGGAATGGAATGGAATGAAATGTGGAATGGAATGTGGAATAAAATGCAGTGGAACGTGGAATGGAATGAGGAATGGAATGTGGAATGGAATGAGGAATGGAACATGGAATAGAAGATGGAATGGATCGTGGAATGGAACGTGGAATAGAATGAGGAATGGAACATGGAATAGAAGATGGAATGGATCGTGGAATGGAACGTGGAATGGAATGTGGAATGGAATGGAATGAAAAGTGGAATGGAACGTGGAATGGAATATGGAATGGAATGGAGTGGAACGTGGAATGGAATGAGGAAAGGAAAGTGGAATAGAATGCAATGGAAAGTGGAATGCATCATGGAAAGGAATGAGGAATGGAACGCGGAATGGAAGGTGGAATTGAAAGTGGAATGGAATGGAATGTATAATAGAGTGGAATGGAACCTGGAATGGAATGTGGAATGCAATGGAAAGGAATGGAATGTTTAAAAGAATGGAATGGAATGGAAAGTGGAATGGAACGGAATAGAATGGAATGGAATGTTGAATGGTATTTGGAAGAGAAAGCAATGTAATGTGGAACAGAAGGCAATGATGGAATGGAATGGAATGGAATGTGAAATGTAATGGAATGGAATGGAATGTTTAATGGAATGAAATGTGGAACGGAATGGAATGGAATGTGGAATGGAATGGAATGGAATGGAATGTGGAATGGAATGGAATATGTAATGTGGAATAGAATGGAATGAGGACTGGCATGGAATAGAATGGAATGTGGAATGCAAAGGAATGGAATGGAATATGGAATGGAATGGAATGGAATGTGGGATGGAATGTGGAATGGAAAGGAATGGAATGTGAAATGGAATGTGGAATTGAATGGAAAGGAATGGAATGGAATTTGGTATGGAATGGAATGGAAAGTGGAATGGAATGGAATGCAATACAATGTGAAATGGAATGGAATTGAATGTGGAATTGAATGGAATTAAATATGGAATGGAATGGAAAGGAATGGAATGTGAAATGGAATGTAATGGAATGTGAAATGGAATGGAAAGGAATGTGGAATGGAATGGAATGGAATGTGGAATAGAATGTGGAATGGAATGTGGAATGGAATGGAATGGAAAGTCGAATGGAATGGAATGTGGAATATGGAATAGAATGGAATACAGAATGGAATGGAATGGAATGTGGAATGCAATGGAAAGCAACGGAATATGGAATGTGGAACGGAATGGAATGGAATGTGGAATGGAATGTGGAATGAAATGTGGAATGGAATGTGGAATAGAATGGAATGGAATGTGGAATGGAATGTGGAATGGAATGGAATGGAATGGAATGCGAGTGAAATGGAATGGAAAGGAATGTGGAATAGAATGAAATGTAATTTGGAATGGAACAGAATGGAATGTGGAATGGAGTGGAATTTAACGCAATGTGATATGGAATGGAACGAAATGTGGAATGGAATGGAATGGAATTTCCAATGGAATGAAATGGAATGGGGAATGGAATGCTGAATGGAATAGAATGGCATGTGGAATGAAATGGAATGGAATGTGGAATGGAAAGAAGAATGGAACGGAATGGAATGTATAATGGAATGGAATGGAATGTGGAATGGAATGGAATGGAATCTGGAATGGAATGGAATGGAATGGAATGTGGAATGGAAGGGAATGCAATATGGAATGGAAAGGAATGGAATTGAATGTGGAATGGAATCTTAAGCAATGTAATGGTATGTGGAATGCAATGAGGAATGGAATGTAATGACATGTAGAATTGGATTAAGAGTGCAATGGAATGGAATGTGGAATGGAATGGACTGGAATTTAGAAAGGAACGCTATGGAATGGAATGTGGAATGGAAAGGAATGGAATGTAATATGGAATCGAATGGTATTGAATGGAAATTATGATGGAAGGGAAAGGAATGTGGAATGGAATGGAATGGAATTTGGCATGCTATGGAATGGAATGGAATTGAAAGTGGAATATAATGGAATGTGGAATGGAAGGGAATGGAATATGGAATCAAATTGAATGGAATTTGGAAGGGAATGAGGAAAGGATTGGAATGGAATGTGGAATGGAATGTGGAGTGGAATGGAATGGAATGGAATGGAATGTGGAATGGAATGGAATGGAATGTGGAATGGAATGTGGAATGGAATGGAATGTGGAATGAAACGTGGAATGGAACGGAATGCAACGTGGAATGGAAAGAGGAAGGGAACATGGAAGGGAATGGAATGGAACGTGGAAACGAACGTGTAATGGAAGGTGGAATGGAATGGAATGGAACGTGGAATGGAATATGGAATAGAATGGAATCTAATGGAATGAAATGCAGAATGGAAGGTGGAATGAAATTTGTAATGGAACGTGGAATAGAATGGAATGGAAAGTGGAATGGAATGTGGAATGGAATGGAAGGTAACGTGGAATAGAATAGAATGGAATGTGGTGTGGAATGGAATGGAATTTGGAATGGAATGGAATTTCGAATGTTGAATGGAATGGAACGTAGAATGGAATGGAATGGAAGGTGGAAAGGAATGGAATGGAATGGAATGGAATTTGGAGTGGAATATAATGGAAAATGGAAATGAATGTTATGGAAATCAATGTCAAATTGAATAGAATGGAATGTGGAATGGAATGGATTGGAATGTGGAATGGAAAGGAATGGAATGGGGAAAAGTAAACAATGGAGTGTGGAATGCAATGTGGAATGGATTGGAAACGAATCCAAGGTGGAATGGAAAGGAATGGAATGTGGAATGGAGTGGAATGGAATATGGAATGCGATGAGGAAAGTATTGTAATGAAATGTGGAATTAAATGTGTGATGGAATGGAATGGAATGCAATAGAACGTGGAATGGAATTGTATGGCATATGGAATTGAATGGAATGGAAAGCTATGTCAAATGGAATGGAATGGAATGTGGAATGCAATGGAATGGAATGGAATGCGAAATGAAATGGAATTGCGTGTGAAATTGAATGGAATGTAATGAGGAATGGAATTTAATGCAATGTGGAATGAAACGTGGAATGGAATGGAATGGAATGAGGAATGGAATGTGGAATGGATTGGAATGGAATGTGGAATGGAATGGAATGTGGAATGTGGAACAGAATTGAATGTGGAATTGAATGAAATGTAATATAGAATGCAATGGAAATGAATGGAATGTAGAATGGAATGGAATGGAATGAAATGAAATGTGAAATGGAATGGAATGTGGAACGTGGAATGGAAAGGAATGGAATGTGGAATAAAATGTGGAATGGAAAGGAATGGAATGGAAGGTGGAATGGAATGTGGAATGGAAAGTGGAATGAAATGGAAAGGAATGTGGAATTGAATGTCATATGCAATGGAATGGAAAAGCATGTGGAATGGAATGTGAAATGGGTTAGAAAGGAATGTGGAATGAAATGTAATGTGAAATTGAACGTGGAATGGAAAGGAATGGAAGGTGGAATGGAATTTGGAATGGAATGGAATGGAATGTGCAATGGAATGGAATGGAATGTGGAATGGAATTGAATGGAATGGAACGGAATGGAATGCAAAGTGGAATGGAATGGAAAGTGGAATGGAATGTGGAGTGGAATGCAATGGAATGTGGAATGGAATGTGGATTGTAAACGAACGGAAAGTGGAATGGAATGTGGAATGGAATGGAATGGAACGTGGAATGTGACAGAATGGATTTGGAATGGAACGTGGAATGGAATGGAATAGAATTCAGTGGAATGGAATGTGGAATGGAAGGTGGAATGGAATGTGGAATGGAACGTGGAATGGAAAGGAATGGATCATGGAATGGAAAGGAATGGATGGTGGAATGGAATGGAACATGGAATGGAATGGAATGGAATGGAATGTGGAATGGAAACGAATGGAATGGAATGTGGAAAGGAATGGAAGGTAATGGAATGGATTGTGAAATTTAATGGAATGGAATGGAATGTGAAATGGAATGGCATGGAATGCAATGGAATTTGGATTGGAATGGAATGTGGAATGGAATGGAATGCAATGTGGAAGGGAATGGAATGGAATTTGGAATGGAATTTGGAATGGAATGGAGTGTGGAATGGAATATGGAAAGTAATGGCATGTGGAAAGGCATGGAATGCATTATGGAATGGAATGGAAAGGAACTTGGAGTGGAATGGAATGGAAAGGGATGTGGAATGGAATGTGGAGTTTAAAGGAGTGGAAACTGGAATGGAATTGAATGAAATGTGAAATGGAAAGTGGAATGCAATGGAACGAAAAGTAGAATGGAAAGTGGAATGGAATGGAATGGAATGTGGAACGGAATGGAATGGAATGTCGAATGCAATGGAGTGGAATGGAATGTGAAATGCAATGGAATGGAATGGAGTGGAATGGATTTGAATGAAATGTGCAATGGAATGGAATGGATTGTGGAATGGAATAGAATGGAATGTGGATTGGAAGGTGGAATGAAATGGAATGGAATGTGGAATGGAACATGGAATGGAACAGAATGGAATGGGGAATCAAATGTGGAATGGAACGTGGAATGGAATGGAATGCAATGTGGGATGGAGTGTGGAATGGAATGTGTAATGGAACGGAAAGGAATGTGGAATGGAATGTGGTATGGATTGGAATGGAATGTGGAATGGAATGTAATGGAATGTGGATTGGAAAGTGCAATGGAATGGATTGGATTGTGGAATGGAATGCGGAATGCAATATAATGGAATGTGCAATGGAAAGGAATTGAATGTGCAATGTAATGGAATGTGGAATGCAATGGAATGGAACTGAATGGAATGGAATTTGGAATGGAAAGTGGAATGTAATGGAATGGAATGGGGAATGGAATGTGAAATTGAATGTGGAATGGAACGTGGAATGCATCGGAATGGAACGGAATGGAATGTGGAAAGGAATGTGGAATGGAACGTGGAATGGAAGGGAATGGAGTGGAATGGAATGGAATTTTGAATGGAAAGTGGAATTGAATGTGGAATGGAATGGAAAGGAATGTGGAATGGAATGTGGTATGGATTGGAATGGAATGTGGAAAGGAATGGAGTGGAATGTGGAATGGAACGTGGAATGGATTGGAATGGAATTTGGAATGGAAGGTGGAATGGAATGGTATGGTATAGGCAATGGAATGGAATGAAATGTGGAATGGAATGGAAAGGAATGGAATGTGGACTACAAAGTAATGGAATGGAAAGGAATGGAATGGAATGTGGATTGGAAAGTGGAATGGAATGGAAAGGAATGTGGAATTTAATGTGGTACGGAATGCAAAGGAATGTGGAATGAAATGGAATGGAATGTGGAACGGAATGGAATGGAATGGGATGTGGAATGCAATGAAAAGGAATGGAATGGAATGGAATGTGGAATGGAATGGAATGGGGAATAGAATGTGGAATAGAACGTTGAATGGAATGGAATGGAATATTATGGAAAGTTCAACGGAATGTGGAGCAGAAAGTGTAATGGAATGTAAAGGAAGGTGGAATGCAAAGTGGAATGGATGGGAATGGCATGTGGAATGGAATGGAATGGAATGTGCAATGGAATGGAATGGAAAGTGGAATGGAATGGACTGCAAAGTGGAAAGGAATGGAATGGAATGTGGAACGGAATGCAGAGGAATGGGTAGTGGAATGTGGAATAGACTGGAATTAAATGGAATGGAATGTGGAATGGAATGGAATGGAATGGAGAATGGAATGGAATGGAATTTGAAATGGAAATACAATGGAATGTGGAATGGTATGGAATGAAGTGTGGAATGGAATGGAATGGAATGTGGAATATAATGAGGAATGGATTGCGGAATGGAATGGAATGGAACTTGGAATGAAATGTCGAATGGAACGTGGAGTGGAACGTGGAATGGAATGTGAAATTGAATGTGGAATGGAACGTGGAGTGGAAAGTGGAGTGGAAAGTGGAATGGAATGGAGTAGAACACAGAATGGAAAGGAAGGTTGAATGGAATGGAATGGAAAGTGGAAAGGAATGGAATGGAACGTTGAATGCAATGGAAAGGAAAGAGAAATGGAATGGAACGTGTAATGGAATATGGAATGGAATGGAATGGCAGGTAGAATGGAATGTGGAATTGGAAGGAATGCAATGTGGAATGGGATGGAATGCAATGTGGAATGGAATGTGGAACGCAATGGAATGGAACGTAGAATAGAATGAGGAATGGAACTTTGAATGGAAAGGAATGGAATGTGGAATGGAATGGAATGGAATGTCGAATCGAATGGACTGGAATTGAATATGGAATGCAATGGAATTGAAAGAAATGGAATGTGGAATGGAATGGAATGGAATGTGGAATGGAACGTGGAATGGAATGGAATGGAACATGGAATAGACTGTAGAACGGAATGGAATGGAACATGGAATGGAAAGTGGAATGGAATGTTGAATGGAAATAGGAATGGAATGTGGAATAGAAAGGCATGGAATGTGGAATGTAATGTGGAATGGAATGGAATGGAACATGGAATAGACTGTAGAACGGAATGGAATGGATCGTGGAATGGAAAGTGGAATGGAATGTGGAATGGAAATTGGAATGGAATGAGAAATGGAATGGGATGTGGAATGGAATGGAATGGAATGTGGAAAGTCATGAGGAATGGATTGCGGAATGGCATGAGGAATGGAACGCGGAGTGGAATGTATTGGAACGTGGAATGGAACGTCAAATGGAACGTGGACTGGAACGTGGAATGGAAGTGGAATGGAAACTGAAATGGAACGTGGAATGGAACATGGAGTGGAACGTGGAATGGAAAGTGGAATGGAATGGAATGGAACACGGAATGGAATGGAAGGTGGAATGGAATGGAATGGAATGTGGAAAGGAATGGAATGGAATGTGGAATGGAATGGAAAGGAAAGAGAAATGGAATTGAACGTGGAATGGAATGTGGAATGGAATGGAATGGAATGTGGAAATGAATGAGGAATAGAAAGGAATGGAACGTGAAACGGAATGGAACGTGGAATGGAGTGGAATGGAATGTGAAATGGAACTTGGAATGGAATGGAATGGAATGTGGAATGGAATGGAGTTGAAAGTGGAATGGAAAGTGGATGGTATGTGTAATTGTACGTGGATTGGAATGGAATGAAATTTGTAAATGAATGTGGAATGTAATGGAATGGAATGTGGAATGGAATGGAATGCAATGTGCAATGGAAAGGAATGGAATGTTGAATGGAATGGAAAGGAATGGAATGGAATGGAATAGAATGTGGAATGGAAAGGAATAGAATGTGGAATGAAACGGAATGGAATGTGGAATAGAATTGAACGGAATTTTCAATGGAATGGAATGGAATGAAACGCGTAATGGAATGGAATGGACTGTGTAATGGAATGGAATAGATTGGAATGTAGAATGGAATGGAATGTGGAATGAAAT
This sequence comes from Pongo abelii, assembly GCF_028885655.2. Lineage (NCBI taxonomy): Eukaryota > Metazoa > Chordata > Mammalia > Primates > Hominidae > Pongo > Pongo abelii. The sequence continues at coordinate 12,528,036 of NC_085929.1, read as the reverse complement.
GTGGAATGGAATGGAATGGAATGTGGAGTGGAATGTGGAATGGAACGCGGAATGGAATGGAATGGAATGTGGAATGGAATGTGTAATGTAATTAAATCAAATATGTTATGGAAGGAAATGGAACGGAATGTTAACAGGAATGGAATGGAATGGAATGTGCAATGGAATGAAATTGAATGTGGAATGTAATATGGAATGGAATGGAATGTGAAATAGAATGTGGAATGGAATAGAATGGAATGTGGAATGGAATGGAATGTGGAATGGAATGGAATTGAACGGAATGTGGAAAGGAATGGAATGGAATAGAATGTGGAATGGAAATTAATTAAATGGGACGGAATTTGGAATGGAAAGGAATGGAATGGAATGTGGAATGGAATGGAATGGAAAGGTATGGAATAACGAACGGAATGGAAGGGAAGGTGGAATGGAAAGTGGAATGGAATCTAATGGAATGTGGAATGGAATGGAATGTTTTGGAATGGAATGAAAAGGAATGTGGAATTTAAAGGAATTGAATGTGGAATGGCATGCGGAATGGAATGGAAAGGAATGTGGAATTGAATGGAATGGAATGTGGAATGGAATGGAATGGAATGTGGTATGGAATCGAATGGAATGTAGAATGGAATGGAATGTGGAATGGAATGTGGAATAGAATGGAATGGAATGTGGAATGGAATGGAATGGAATTTGAAATGGAAATAGAATGGAAAGGAATGTGGAATGGAATGAAATGTAATTTGGAATGGAATGGAATGGAATGTGGAATGGAAGGGAATGCAATGTGGAATGGAAAGGAATGGAATTGAATGTGGAATGGAATTGAATGCAATGTAATGGTATGTGGAATGGAATGAGGAATGGAATGTAATGGAATGTAGAATTGTATTAAGAGTGCAATGGAATGGAAAGTGGAATGGAATGGACTGGAATTTGGAAAGGAACGCTATGGAATGGAATGTGGAATGGAATGGAATGGAATGTAAAATGGAATGGAATGTTATTGAACGGAAATTGGGATGGAAGGGAAAGGAATGTGGAATGGAATGGAATGGAATGTGGAATGCAAGGGAAAGGAATGGAATGTGAAATGGAACGGAATGGAATGTGGAATGGAAATGAATGGAATTTGGCATGGTATGGAATGTAATGGAATGAAAAGTGGAATATAATGGAATGTGGAATGGAATGGAATGGAATATGGAATCAAATTGAATGGAATTTGGAAGGGAATGAGGAAAGGATTGGAATGGAATGTGGAATGGAATGTGGAATGGAATCTGCAATGGAATGGAATGGAATGGAATGGAATGGAATGGAATGGAATGGAATGGAATGGAATGTTTAATGGAATGAAATGGAATGTGGAATAGAATGTGGAATGGAATGGAATGTGGAATGGAATGTTGAATGGAATGGAATGCAACGTGGAATGGAATGTGGAATGAAATGTGGAATGGAACGGAATGCAACGTGAAATGGAAAGAGGAAGGGAATGTGGAAGGGAATGGAATGGAACGTGGAAACGAACGTGCAGTGTAAGGTGGAATGGAATTGAATGGAACGTGGAATGCAATGTGGAATAGAATGGAATCGAATGGAATGAAATGCGGAATGGAATGTGGAATGGAATTTGTAGTGGAACGTGGAATAGAATGGAATGGAATGTGGAATGGAATGGAATGGAAAGTTGAATGGTATGTGGAATGGACTGGAATTGAATGTGGAATTGAATGAGGAATGGATAGGAATGGAATGGAATGGAATGGAATGTGGAATGGAACATGGAAAGAAATGGAAAGGCTAATGGAATACATCGGATTGTGATGTGTAATGGAAGGAGGAATGGAATGGAATAGAGTGGAAAGGAATGTGGAATGTGGAATGGAATGAAATGTGGAATGGAATGAGGAATGGAATTGAAAGCAATGTGGAATGGAAGGGAGTGGAATGTGGAACGGAATGTGGAATGTAGTGGAATGCAATGTGGAATGGAGTGTGGAATGTAATGTACAGGAATGTGGAATTGAATGGAATGGAATCTGGAACGGAATGGAAAAAAATGGAATGGAATGTGAACTAGAATAGAACGAAATGGAATGGAATGTGGAATGGAAAGGAAAGGAATGTGAAATGGAATGTGGAATGGAATGTGGAATGGAATAGAATGGAATGTGGATTGGAAGGGAATGGAATGGAATGGAATGTGGAATTGAATGGAATGGAATGTGCAATGGAACGTGGAAAGTAATGGAATGGACAGTGGAATGGAATGAAATGTAAAGTGTAATGGAATGAGGAGTGGAATGGAATAGAATGGAATGGAATGTGGAATGTGGAATGAAATGGAATGTTCAATGGAATGTGGAATGTGGAATAGAATGGAATGTGCAATGGAATGTGGAATGGAATTGAATGGAATGTGGAATGGTAGAGAGTCGAATGCGGAATGGAATGTGGAATGTAGTGGAATGGAATGTGGAATGGAGTGTGGAATGTAATGGACAGGAATGTGGAATTGAATGGAATGGAATCTGGAATGGAATGGAATGGAACGGAATGTCGGCTGGAGTGGAATAGAATGGAATGGAATGTGGAATGGAATGGAGTGGAAAGTGGAATGGAATCTGGTAAAGAACGTGTAATGGAATGGAATGGAATGGATTGGAACAGAAAGGAATGGGGAATGTATTGGAAAGGAATTTGGAAGGGAATGGAATTTAATGGAATAGAATGGAATGTGGAACGGAATGTAGAATGGAATGAAATGGGATGTGGAACGGAATGTGGAATGGAATGGAATGTGAAATGGAATTTGGTATGGAATCTGGAATTTAATGTGCAATGGAATGGAAAGGAATGGATTGGAATCAGGAATGTAATGGAAAGTAATGTGGAATGTAGGGGAATGGAATGTGGAATGCAGAGTGGAAAGGAATGGAAAGGAATGTCGAATGCAATGGAATGGTATCTGGAATGGAATTGAATCGAATGGAAAGGGGACTGGAATGGAATGTAATTGAATGTGGAATGGAATGGAATGGAATGTGGAATGGAATGAAATGGAATCTGGAATGGAAAGTGGAATGGAATGTGGAAAGGAATAGAATGGAATGGGAAAGAAATGTGCAATGGAATGGAATGAGATGTGAAATGGAATGTGGAATGGAATGGAATGGTATGGAACGTGGAATGGAAAGGAATGTGGAATGGAATGGAATGGAATGGAATGGAATGGAATGGAATGGAATGGAATGGAATGGAAGAGGATGGAATGGAATGGAATTTGAAGGAATTGAATGTGGAATTGAATGTGAAATGGAATCCGGAATTGACTGTGGAATGGAATGTGGAAAGGAATGGAATGTGGAATGGAATGTGGAATTTAATGGAATGGAATGGAATGGAATGTGGAATGGAATGGAATGGAATGGAATGGATTGTGAAATGGAGTGGAATGGAATGGAATGGCATGTGGAATGGAATAAAACGGAATGGAATGTAATTGAATGTGGAATGGAATGGAATGTGAATTTGAATGGAATGGAATGTGGAATGGAATGGAATGGAATATGGAACGGAATGTGGAGTGGAAAGGAATGGAATGTGGAATGGAATGGAATGGAATGGAATGTGGAACGGAATGTAATAGAATGTGGAATGCAATGGAGTGGAATGAAATGTGGAATGCAAAGCAATGAGGAATGGAACGTTTAATGGGATGGAATGGAAGATGGAATACAACATGGAATGGAACATAGATCGGAACGTGGAATGTATCGTGGAATGGAGTGGAATGGAAAGTGGAATGGACTGGAACGTGGACTGGAATGGAAAGGAATGTGGAATGGAATGGTTTGGAACGTGAAATGGAATAGTATGGAAATTGGAATGGATTGGAATGGAACGTGGATAGAATGTAGAATGGAATGGAACAGAATGGAATGCAAAGTGGAATGGAATAGATTGTAAAATGGAATGGAAGTGAACGTTGAATGGAATATAGAACGTAATGGATTGGAATGTGGAATGGAATGGTATGTGAAATGGAAGTAGAATGGAATATGAAATTGAAATAAAATGGAATGGAATGGAATGCAGAGTATAATGCAATGGAAAGTGGAAAGGAACTTGGAATGGAACGGAATGGAATTTTGAATGGAAGGAATGGAATGTCAAATGGAATGTCGAATGGAATGGACTGAAATGGAATGAGGAATGCAATGGAATGGAATGGAGTGGAATGAAATATGGAATGGAATGGAATAGAATGTGGAATGGAATGAGGAATGGAATGGAATGGAATGCAAAGTGGAATGGAATGGAGTGGAATGGAATGGAATGGAATGTGGAATAGAACGGAATGGAATGTGGAATGAAATGAGGAATGGAATGCAATGGAATGTGGAAAGGAATGGAATGGAATGTGGAATGGAATGGAATGGAATGTGGAATGGAATCTGGATTGGAATGGAATGGAATGTAGAAAGGAATCTAGAATGGAATGGATTGGAATGTGGAATGAAATGGAATGGAATGAGGAATCGAATGTGCAATGGAATGGAATGTGAAATGGAAATAGAATGGAATGTGAAATAGAAATAGAATGGAATGTGGAATGGAATGGAATTGAATGGGGAAAGGGATGCAATGGAATGTGGAATGCAACATGGGAAGAAATGGAATAGAAAGTGGAAAGGAATGTGTAATGGATTTGAATGGAATGTGGAATGGAATGGAATGGAATGTCGAATGGAATTGACTGGAATGGAATGTGGAATGCAATGGAATGGATTGGAATGGAATTTAAAGTGGAATGGAATGGAATGGAATGTGGAATGGAACGTGGAATGGAATGGAATGTAATGGAATGTGGAATGTTATTTTGAATGGAACGTGGAATGGAATCTAATGGAACGGAAAGGAATGTTGAAGAGAATGTTGAATGGAACATGGAGAAGAATGGAATGGAATGGAATGGAAAGAGGAGTGGATTGTGGAATGGAAGGTGGAATGGAATGGAATGGAATGGAATGTGGAATGGAATGGAATTGAACGGAAGAAGGAATGGAATATAATGGAATGGATAGTGGAAGTCAAAGGAATGGAAAGTGCAATGGAATGGAATGGAACGTGGAATATAATGGAAATGAATGTGGAAAGGAATGGAAAGAAATGGAATGTGGACTGGAATAGCACGTGGAATGTAATGGAATTGAAGGTGCATTGGAATATGGAATAGAATGGAACGCCAGGTGGAATGGAATGTGGATTGGAATGTGGAATTGAATGGAACAGAATGTGGAATGGATCGTGGAAAAGAACATGGAATGGAATCTAATGGAATAGAATGGAATGTGGAATGAAATGGAATGGAAAGAGAACTGGAATGGAATGGAATGGACACATGGAATAGAATGGAATGGAATGTGGAATGGAATGTGGAATGGAATGGAATGGAATATGGAGTGGTATGGAGTGCAATCTGGAATGGAATGTGGAATGTAGTGGAATGGAATGAGGAATGGAATGTTGAATGGACTGGAAAGGAATGTGGAATGTAATGAAATGGAATCTGGAATGGAATGGAATGGAATGGAATGTCGAAAGGAATGGAATGGAAGGTGGAATGGAATGTGGAATGGAATGTGGAATAGAATGGAATGGAAAGTGGAATGGAATGTGGAATGGAATGGAATGGAATGGGATGGAATGTGGGACGGAATGTGGAATGGAAACTGGAATGGATTGTGGAATAGAATGGAATTTAATGGAATGTGGACTGGAATGGAATGGAATGAGAAATGAAACAGAATGTGGAAAGGAATTGAATTGAAAGTAATGGTATCTGGAACGGAATGTGGAATTGAATGGTATGGAAGGGAATTGAGTGGAAGGGAATGTGCAATGGAATGTGGAATGTAACATGGAATGGAATGTGGAATGGAATGGAATGCAATGTGGAATGGAATGGAATGGAATGTGGAATGGAATGGAAAGGAATGTGGAAAGGAATGGAATGTGGAATGGAATGGAATGGAATGTGGAATGGAATGGAATGGAATGGATTGTGCAATGGAATGGAATGGAATGGATTGTCGAATGGAATGGAATGCAATGGAATGGAATGTGCAATGGAATCTGCAATGGAATGTGGAATGGAATGGAATGTGGAATGGCATGGAATGTGATGGGATGGAATTCGGAATGGAATGTGGAATGGAATGTGGTATGGAATGGAATGGAATGGAATTGAGTGGAATGGAATGTGGAATGGAATGGAATGGAATGTAACGGCATGTGGAATGGGATGCGGAGTGGAACGGAAAGGAATATGGAATGGAAAGTGGAATGGAATGGAATGTGGATTGCAATGGAATGGAATCGAGTGGAATGTGGAAAGGAATGGAATGGAATGTGGAATGAAATGGAATGGAATGGAATGTAGAATGGAATGTGATGGAATGTAGAATGGAATGCGGATTGGAATGGAATGTGGAATGGAATGGAATGGAACGTGGGATGGAATGGAGTGGAATGTGGAATGGAATGTGGAATGGAATGGAATGGAATGTTGGAATGGAATAAAAAATTGAAAGTGGAATGGAATGCAATGGAACGTGGAATGGACAGTGGAATGCAAGATGGAATGGAACTTGGAATGGATGGTGGAACGGAATGGAATGGAACGTGGGATGGAATGGAACGTGGAATGGAATGGAATGGAACGTGGAATGGAACGGAACCTGGAATGGAATGGAATGGGACGTAGAATGGAATAGAATGTGAAATGGAGTGGTATGTAACGTTGAATGGATTTTGTAATGGAATGGAATGGAAGGTGGAATGGAATGAGGAACGGAATATGGAATACAATGGAATGGAACGTGGAATATAACGTGGAATGGAACACGGAATGGAACGTGGAATGTATCGTCGAATAGGATGGAATGGAACGTGGAATCGAATGGAAAGTGGAATGGAATGCAATGGAATGTGGCACGGAATGTGGAATGGATTGGAATGGAATGTGGAATGGAATGGAATGGAATGTGCAATGGAAAGGAATGGAATGCAATGTGGAATGGAATGGAATGGAATGGATTGTGGAATGGAATGTTGCATGGAAAGGAATGGAACATTGAATGGAATATTATGGAAAGTGGAATGTAGTGGAATGGAACTTGGAATGGAATGTGGAATGGAATGCAACGGAATGGAAAGCAAAGTGGAATGCAATCGAAAGTGTAATGGAATGGAATTTAATGTGGAATGGAATGTGGAATGTAATGGAATGGAAAGTGGAATGGCATGTGGAATGGAACTTGGAAAGGAACGTGTAATAGAATGTGGACTGGAACTTGGAAAGGAATGTGGAATTGAATGAGGATTGGAACATTTCGTTCCATTCCATTCCACCTTCCATTCCATATTCCTTTCCATTCCTTTCCACATTCCTTTCCACATTCCATTCCAAGTTCCATTCCATTGCAATCCACAATCCATTCCACGTTCCCTTCCATGAACCATCCCATTTCATTACACGATCCATTACAAATTCCATTCCATTCCATTACACTTTGCATTCCGCATTCCATTCCACATACCATTCTGTTCCATTGCACATTCCTTTCCACACTCCATTCCACATTCCATTCCTCTTTCCATTCCATTCCACTCCACATTCAATTCCGCATTCCATTCCACATTCCATTCCGTTCCATTTCACTTTAATTTTCACTTTCCATTCCACATTACATTCCATTCCTTTCCACATTCCATTCCACACTGCATTACACTTTCCATTTCACATTCCATTCCACATTCCATTCCAATCCGTTCTACATTCCATTCCATTCCGTTCCACATTCAATTCCATTCTTTCCACATTTCATTCCACTTTCCATTCCATTCCATATCAAATTCCATTCCACTTTCCTCCATTCCATTCCATTCCACATTCCAATCCACATTCTATTCCATTCTATTCCATTCCATTCTGCATTTCTTTGCACATTCCATTCCATTCCATTCCACATCCCATTACACATTACAATCCACATTCTGTTCCATTCCATTCGATTCCATTCCGCATTCCATTGCACATTCCTTTCCATTCTATTTCACGTTACTTTTCACATTCCATTCCACATTCCATTCTATTCCATTCCACATTTCATTCCACATTCCATTCCACTTTCAATTCTACTTTCCATTCCATTCCATTCCATTCCATTCCATTCCACATTCCATTTCACATTCCATTCCATTCCATTCCATTCCGCATTGCATTGCACATTCTTTTCCATTCCATTCCACATTCCATTCCATTCAATTCAATTTCACATTCCATTCCACATTCCATTCCATGCCATTCCACATTCCATTCCATTCCATTCCACATTCCATTCCATTCCATTCCACATTCCATTCCATTCCACATTCCATTCCATTCCATTCCACATTTCATTCCACATTCCATTCCACTTTCCATTCCACTTTCCACTCCATTCCATATTCCATTCCACATTCCATTCCATTCCATTCCACATTCCATTCCATTGAATTCCACATTGCATTCCATTCCATTCCTTTCCATTCCATTCCACATTCCGTTCCACATTCCATTCCATTGCGTTCCACATTGCATACCATTCCGTTCCACATTCAATTCCATTCCACTCCACATTTCATTCCACTTTCCATTCCATTCCATTCCACATTCCATTCCACTTTTGATTTCATTCCATTCTATTCCACATTCCAATCCACATTCTCTTCCATTCTATTACATTCCATTCCGCATTCCATTGCACATTCCATTCCGTTCCATTCCACATTCCGTTTCATTCCATTCCATTCCACATTCCATTCCACATTCCATTCCATTCCACATTCCATTCCATTCCATTCCACATTTCATTCCATTCCATTCCACCATCCATTCAACATTCCATTCCATTGCATTGCACATTCCAATCTAGATTCCCTTCCTCGTTACATTCCACATTCCATTCCATTCCATTCCACGATCCATTCCACTTTCCATTCTACAATCAATTCCACGTTCCATTCCACTTTCCATTCCATTCCATTCCACATTCCATTCCACATTCCAATCCATATTCTATTCCATTCCATTCCATTCCATTCTGTATTTCATTGCACATTGCATACCATTCTTTTCCACATTAAATTCCATTCAATTCTATTCCACATTCCATTCCTTTCCATTCCGCATTCTACTGCACATTCCTTTCCATTCCATTTCACGTTACTTTTCACATTCCATTCCACATTCCATTCCATTCCATTCCACATTTCATTCCACATTCCATTCCACTTTCCATTCCACTTTCCACTCCATTCCATATTCCATTCCACATTCCATTCCATTCCATTCCACATTCCATTCCATTGAATTCCACATTGCATTCCATTCCATTCCTTTCCATTCCATTCCACATTCCGTTCCACATTCCATTCCATTGCGTTCCACATTGCATACCATTCCGTTCCACATTCAATTCCATTCCACTCCACATTTCATTCCACTTTCCATTCCATTCCATTCCACATTGCATTCCACTTTTGATTTCATTCCATTCTATTCCACATTCCAATCCACATTCTCTTCCATTCTATTACATTCCATTCCGCATTCCATTGCACATTCCATTCCGTTCCATTCCACATTCCGTTTCATTCCATTCCATTCCACATTCCATTCCACATTCCATTCCATTCCACATTCCATTCCATTCCATTCCACATTTCATTCCATTCCATTCCACCATCCATTCAACATTCCATTCCATTGCATTGCACATTCCATTCTAGATTCCCTTCCTCGTTACTTTCCACATTCCATTCCATTCCATTCCACGATCCATTCCACTTTCCATTCTACAATCAATTCCACGTTCCATTCCACTTTCCATTCCATTCCATTCCACATTCCATTCCACATTCCAATCCATATTCTATTCCATTCCATTCCATTCCATTCTGTATTTCATTGCACATTGCATTCCATTCTTTTCCACATTAAATTCCATTCAATTCTATTCCACATTCCATTCCTTTCCATTCCGCATTCTACTGCACATTCCTTTCCATTCCATTTCACGTTACTTTTCACATTCCATTCCACATTCCATTCCATTCCATTCCACATTTCATTCCACATTCCGTTCCACTTTCCATTCTACTTTCCATTCCATTCCATTCTATTCCACATTCCATTTCACATTCCATTAAATTCCATTCCGAATTGCATTACACATTCCTTTCCATTCCATTCCACATTCCATTCCATTCCATTCCACATTCCATTCCATTCCATTCCACATTTCATTCCACATTCCATTCCACTTTCCATTCCCCTTTCCATTCCATTCCATATTCCATTCCACATTCCATTCCACATTCCATTCCACATTCCATTCCATTCCATTCCACATTCCATTCCACATTCCATTCCATTCCATTCCACATTCCATTCCATTCAATTCCACATTGCATTCCATTCCATTCCTTTCCGCTCCATTCCAGATTCCGTTCCACATTCCATTCCATTGCATTCCACATTCCATTCCATTCCATTCCACATTCAATTCTATTCCACTCCACATTTCATTCCACTTTCCATTCCATTCCATTCCACATTCCATTCCACTTTCGATTCCATTCCATTCCACTTTCCATTCCACTTTCTGTTCCATTCAATTCCATTCCACATTCCAATCCACATTCTATTCCATTCTATTACATTCCATTCCGCATTCCATTGCACATTCCATTCCGTCCATTCCACATTCCATTCCATTCCATTCCACATTTCATTCCACATTCCATTCCACTTTCCATTCCACTTTCCATTCCATTCCATATTCCATTCCACATTCCATTCCACATTCCATTCCATTCCATTCCACATTCCATTCCATTCAATTCCATATTGCATTCCATTCCATTCCTTTCCATTCCATTCCATATTCCGTTCCACATTCCATTCCATTGCGTTCCGCATTGCATACCATTGCGTTCCACTTTCAATTCCCTTCCACTCCACATTTCATTCCACTTTCCTTTCCATTCCATTCCACATTCCATTCCACTTTTGATTCCATTCCATGCTATTCCACATTCCAATCCGCATTCTCTTCCATTCTATTACATTCCATTCCGCATTCCATTGCACATTCCATTCCGTTCCATTCCACATTCCATTTCATTCCATTCCATTCCACATTCCATTCCACATTCCATTCCATTCCACAATCCATTCAACATTGCATTCCATTGCATTCCACATTCCATTCTAGATTCCATGCCTCGTTCCATTCCACATTCCATTCCATTTCATTCCACGATCCATTCCACGTTCCATTCTACAATCAATTCCACGTTCCATTCCACTTTCCATTCCATTCCATTCCACATTCCATTCCACATTCCAATCCATATTCTATTCCATTCCATTCCATTCCATTCCGTATTTCATTGCACTTTCCATTCCATTCTTTTCCACATTAAATTCCATTCAATTCTATTCCACATTCCATTCCATTCCATTCCGCATTCTACTGCACATTCCTTTCCATTCCATTTCACGTAACTTTTCACATTCCATTCCACATTCCATTCCATTCCATTCCACATTTCATTCCACATTCCATTCCACTTTCAATTCTACTTTCCATTCCATTCCATCCTATTCCACATTCCATTTCACATTCCATTCCATTCCATTCCGCATTGCATTGCACATTCCTTTCCATTCCATTCCACATTACATTCCATTCCATTCCACATTCCATTCCATTCCATTCCACATTTCATTCCACATTCCATTCCACTTTCCATTCCCCTTTCCATTCCATTCCATATTCCATTCCACATTCCATTCCACATTCCATTCCATTCCATTCCACATTCCATTCCATTTAATTCCACATTTCATTCCATTCCATTCCTTTCTGTTCCATTCCACATTCCGGACCACATTCCATTCCATTGCATTCCACATTCCATTCCATTCCATTCCACATTCAATTCTATTCCACTCCACATTTCATTCCACTTTCCATTCCATTCCATTCCACATTCCATTCCACTTTTGATTCCATTACATTCCACATTCCATTCCACTTTCTGTTATATTCAATTCCATTCCACATTCCAATCCACATTCTATTCCATTCTATTATATTCCATTCCGCATTCCATTGCACATTCCATTCCGTTCCATTCCACATTCCATTCCGTTCCATTCCATTCCACATTCCATTCCATTCCACGTTCCATTCCATTCCACATTTCATTCCATTCCATTCCACAATCCATTCAACATTCCATTCCATTGCATTCCACATTGTATTCTAGATTCCATTCCACGTTCTATTCCACATTCCATTACGTTCCATTCCAAGATCCATTCCACGTTCCGTTCTACAATCAATTCCACGTTCCATTCCACTTTCCATTCCATTGCATTCCACTTTCCATTCCATATTACATTCCATTCCTTTCCACTTTTCATTCCACATTCCATCGCACATTCCATACCACGTTCCATTCCTCATTCAATTCCATAACATTCCACATTCCATTCCATTGCATTCCACATTCCATTTCACATTCCATTCCATTCCATTCCATTCCCCATTCCATTCCACATTCCATTCCATTCCATTGCACATTCCATTCCACTTTCCATTCCATTCCATTCCTCATTCAATTCCACATTCCTTTCCAAGTTCCAGTCCATATTCTATTACATGTTCCATTCCATTCCATGTTCCATTCCACATTCCATTCCACATTCCACTCCATTCCATTCTAGATTCCATTGCACTTTCCATTCCTTGCTATATTACATTCCACATTCCATTCCACATTTCATTTCACATTCTATTCCATTGCATTCCGCATTCCATTCCATTCCATTCCACATTCCATTCCATATTCCGTTCCATTCCTTTCCACATTCCTTTCCACATTCCATTCCACGTGCCATTCCATTCCAAACCACGATCCATTCCACGTTCCCTTCCATGATCCATCCATTTCATTCCACGTTCCATTCCACATTCCATTCCATTCCATTTCACTTTGCATTCCACATTCTATTCCACATACCTTTCTGTTCCATTGTGCATTCCATTCCAAACTCCATTCCACATTGCATTCTTCTTTCCATTCCATTCCATTACACATTCCATTCCACATTCTATTCCACATTCCATTCCGTTCTATTTCACGTTAGTTTTCACATTCCATTCCACATTCCATTCTATTCCATTCCACATTTCTTTCCATATTCCATTCCACTTTCCATTCCACTTTCCATTCCATTCCATTCCATTCAACATTCCATTCCATTCCATTCCACGTTGAATTCCATTCCATTCCTTCCAATTCCATTCCACATTCCATTCCATTCCATTCTATTCCACATTCCTTTCCATTCCATTCCACATTCCATTCCATTCCACATTCCTTTCAACATTCCATTCCACATTCCATTCCATTCCGTTCTATTCCAATTTGCCTTGCATTCCACGTTTTATACCATTTCATTCCACATCCCATTTCGCTCCATTCCACATTCCATGCCATTCAATTGCTTATTTCATTCCATTCCTTTGCATTCCACATTCCATTCCATTACATTTCCTTGCCATTCCATTCCATTGTATTCCACTTTCCATTTCACATTCCATTCCACATTCCATTTCATATTCCAGTGTGCATTCTATTCCACGTTCCATTCCATTTCATTCCACTATCCATTCCATTCCATTCCACATGCCATTTCATTCCATTCCTCATTCCATTCCACATTCCATTCCACATTACATTCCATTCCATCCCACATTCCTTTCCATTCTATTCCACATTCCATTCCTTTCCATTCCGCATTGCATTCCACATCCCATTCCATTCCATTCCACATTCCATTCCACATTTGATTCCTTTCAATTCCACTTTCCATTCCACATTCCATTCCACTTTCCATTCCACATTCCTTTCCATTGCATTCCACATTCCATTCCATTCCATTTCACATTCCATTCGACATTCCATTCCTTCCCATTCCATTCCACATTGCATTCCATTCTATTCCACATTCCATGCCATTCCATTCCACATTCCATTCCATACCATTCCACTTTCCAATCCACATTCCTTTCCACATTCCATTCCATTCCATTACTTTCCATTGCACGTTCCATTCGATTTTCCATTCCACATTCTCTTCCATTCCGTTACACATTCAATTCCACATTCCTTTCGATTCCATTACACTTTCCATTCAACATTCCATTCCACATGACATTGGGTTCCATTCCACATTCCATACAACATTCCATTACATATTCCTTTCCATTTCATTCCACATTCCAATCCACATTCCATTCCATTGCCTTCCACATTCCAATCCATATTCCATTCCATTCCATTCCACATTACCTTAAATTCCATTTCACTTTCCATTCCATTCCATTGCATTCCTCATTACATTCCATTCCATTCCGCATTCCCTTCCATTCCATTCCACTCCATTCCATATTCCATTCCATTCCATTCCTTTCCACATTACATTTTGTTCCATTCCACATTCCATTCCGTTACTTTCCAATTTCCATTCCATTCCACTCCACATTCCATTTCATTCCATTTCATTCCATTCCACGTTCCATAGGATTCCTTTCCTTTCCACATTCCATTACTTTCCGTTCCGCATTCCTTTCCACTTCATTCCACATTTCATTCCACATCACTTTCCATTCCAGTCCACATTCAATTCCACGCTCCATTCCACGTTAATTTCCAGGTTCCACTCTATATTCCATTCCACATTCCATTCCTTTCCACATTCCATACCGTTCCATTGAATTCCATTCCACATTCCATTCCATTACATTCCACATTCCATTCCATATTCCATTCCACTCCAGTCCACATTCCATTCCACATTCCATTGCATTTCATTCCACATTCCATTCCACATTCCATTCCATTCCATTCCACATTCCTTTCCACATTCCATTCTATTCTTATACACATTCCATTGTATTCCATCTGACCTTCCATTCCATTCCACATTCCATTCCACATTCCATTCCACATTCTATTACATTCATTTCCACATTCCATTCCATTTCATTCCACATTCCATTCCATTTCATTCCACATTCCATTGCACATTCCATTCCATGTTCCATTCCATTCCATTCAACGTTGCATTCTACCTTCAAATCCACGTTCCATTCAACGTTACATTCCACGTTCCATTCCATTCCATTCCACCTTCCATTCCACATTCCTTTCCATTCCACTCCACATCCCATTTCACATTCCAGTCCAGCACATTCCACATTGCATTCCTCATTCCATTGCATTCCTTTCCACTTTCCATTCCATTCCCCTCCACATTCCATTCCACATTTCATTCCATTGCATTCCATTACATTCCACGTTCTATTGCACGTTCCATTATATTCCATTCCACTTTCCATTCCACTTTCCATTCCATTCAATTCCACATTCCTTTCCACATTCCATTCCACATTCCATTCCACTCCACATTCCACTCAATTCCATTCCACTCAACATTACACTACATTCTACAACTTTTCTCATTGCATACCTTTCCATTCCACATTTCATTCCACGTTCCGTTCCACTTTCCATTCCACATTCCATTCTACACTCCATTCCATTCGTTTCCACATTCCACTCCACATTTCATTCCACAATCCATTGCAGGTTGCATTCCACATTTCGACCGCATTCCATTCCACTATATTTCTCCTTCTATTCCACATTCCTTTCCATTCCATGCCACATTGCATTCCACATTCTATTCCATTCCATTCCACATTTAATTCCACGTTCAATTCTACATTCCACTCCACGTTCCATTCCACGTTTCATTCCACATTCCTTACCACGTTCCAGCCCATTGCTTTCCACATTCCACTGCACATTCCAATACATTCCATTCCACATTCCATTCCACATTCCATTCCACATTCCATCTCACATTCCATTCATTGCATGCCACATTCCATTCCAAATTTAATTTCACATTAAATTCTATGTTCCACTCCAAGTTCCATTCCACGATTCATTCCACGTTCCATTCCATGTTCCATCCCATTGCATTCCACATTCCACTGCACATTCCAATACATTCCATTCCACATTCGATTCCACATTCGATCTCACATTCCATTCCACATTCCAATAAATTGCATTCCTCATTCCATTCTACGTTCCATTCCATGATCCTCTCCACGTACCATTCCATTCCATTCCACTTTTCATTTCATTCCATTCCACATTCCATTCCACATCCCATTTCACATTCCATTCCACATTCCATTTCACTTTCCATTGCAATTCATTATATTCAATTACATATTGCATTCCATTACAGTCCACATTCCTTTCCGTTCCATATTCCATTCCTTTTCATTCCACATTCCATTCCACATTTCATTCCATTCCATTCTTTTCCACATTCCATTCGATTCCACTCCACATTCGATTCCATTCCATTCCACGTTCCATGCCACATTCCATTCCACGTTCCATTCCACATTCCATTCCATTCCATTCCACATTCCATTCCATTCCATTCCACATTCCATTCCATTCCATTCCACATTCCATTGCATTCAATTTCACATTCCATTCCATTACATTGCATTCCACATTCCATTCCATTCCATTCTACATTCCATTCCTTTCCATTCCATTCTATTCCACATTCCGTTCCATTACATTCTTTTCAACATTCCATTCCATTCCATTCCACTTTCCTTTCAATTACATTCCACATTCCATTCCTCATTCCATTCTACATTCTCTTCCACATTCCATCCGACACTGGATTCCACATTCCATTCCTTTCCATCCCACATTCCATTACATTTTCCATTCCATTCCTTTCCACATTCCATTCCACAATCCATTCCATTACTTTCCACCTTCCATTCCGTGTTCCATTGCACTGTCCATTCCACGTTACTTTCCACGTTCCATTCCAATTTCCATTACATTCCATTCCATATTCCATACCATTCCATTCCATTCCTCATTCCATTCCACATTCCTTTCAACATTCCCTTCCACATTCGATTCTATACCATTCCACATTCCAATCCTCATTCCATTGCATTCCATTACACATTCCATTCCATTCCTCTCCACATTCCATTCCAGATTCCATTCCATTCCATTCAACTTTCCATTCCACATTCCATTCCATTCCATTCCACCTTCCATTCCACGTTTCATTCCATATTCCATTCCACATTCCATTCCACATTCCATTGTGTTCCATTCCACATTCCATTCCTCATAACTTTCCACAATCCATTCCACATTCCATTCTATTGCATTCCACATTCCTTTCCATTCCACTCCACATTGCATTTCACATTCCAGTCCAGCACATTCCACATTGCATTCCACATTCCATTGCATTCCTTCCCACTTTCCATTCCATTCCACTCCACATTCCATACCACATTCCATTCCATTCCATTCCATTCCATTCCATTCCACGTTCTATTGCACGTTCCATTAGATTCCGTTCCATATTCCTTTCCACATTCCTTTCCATTCAATTCCACATTCCATTCCACATTCCATTCCACATTCCATGCCATTCCACTCCTCATTCCACTCAACTCCTTTCCATTTCACATTACATTGCATTCTACACCATTTCACATTCCATTCCATTCCATTCCTTTCCATTCCACATTCCATTCCACATTACACTCCACTTTCCATTCCACATTCCATTCTACACTCGATTCCATTCGTTTCCACATTCCATTCCACATTTCATTCCACAATCCACTGCACGTTCCATTCCACATTCCAACCACATTCCATTCCACTATATTCCTCCTTCCATTCTACATTCCTTTCCACTCCATGCCTCTTTCCATTCCACATTCCATTCCATTCCATTCCACATTTAATTCCATGTTCAATTCCATGTTCCACTCCATGTTCCATTCCACGATCCATTCCACTTTCCATTCCACGTTCCATAGCATTGCATTCCACATTCCACCGCACATTCCAATACATTCCATTCCACATTCCATTCCACCTTCCATCTCACTTTCCATTCCACATTCCAATCAGTTCCATTCCGCATTCCATTCTAAGTTGCATTCCATGATTCATTCCACGTTCCTTTCCACGGTCCATTCCGTTCCATTCCACTTTCCATTACACATTCCATTCCACATTCCATTTCACATTCCATTCCATATTCCGTTTCACTTTCCATTCCATTCCATTCCATTCCAATACACATTGCATTCCATTACAATCCACATTCCTTTCTGTTCCATTCCACATTCCATTCCGTTCCACTTTCCATTCCTTTCCTTTCCATATTGCAATCCATTTCATTCCACATTCCATTACACATTTCATTCCATTCCATTCTATTCCACATTCCATTCGATTCCATTTCACATTCCATTCCATTCCATTCCACGTTCCATTCCACATTCCATTCCATGTTCCATTCCACAATCCATTCCATTCCAATCCACATTCGATTCCATTCCATTCCACTTTCAATTCCATTCCATTCCACATTCCATTCCATTGAATTTCACATTCCATTACATTACATTGCATACCACATTCCATTCCATTCCATTCTGCACTCCATTCCTTTCCATTCCATTCTATTCCACATTCCATACCATGCCATTCTATTCCACATTCCATTCCATTCCCTTCCACTTTCCATTCAATTACATATCACATTCTATTCCACATTCCTTCTACATTCTATTCAACGTTCCATCCCCCATTGAATTCCACATTCCATTCTTTTCCATCCCACATTCCATTACATGCTCCATTCCATTCCATTCCACTTTCCATTACATTACATTCCACCTTCCATTCCATGTTCCATTGCACTTTCCATTCCACGTTACTTTCCACGTTCCATTCCACATTCCATTCCATATTCCATACCATTCCATTCCTTTCGTTTCCACAATCCATTCCTTTCCATTCCTCTTTCCATTCCACCTTCCGTTCCATTCCACGTACCATTCCACTCTCCATTCCGCATTCCATTCCACATTCCACTCCGTTACATTCCACATTCTATTCCACACTGCATTCCACATTCCATTCCACATTCCATTCCTTTTCATTCCACATTCCATTCCACATTCCATTCCGTTCCATTCCAAATTCATTTCTACATTCCAATCCATTCTCTTATATATTCCATTCCATTCCATTCCATATTTCATTCGACATTCTATTCCACATTCCATTCCACATTCCATTCCATTCCGTTCCACATTCTATTCCACATTCCATTCCACATTCCATTCCGTTCAATGCCGTGTTCCCTTCCACATTCCATTCCACATTCCATTCCGCATTCCTTTCCACATTCCATTCCACATTCCATTCTACGTTCCATTCCATTCCATTCCAAATTCCATTCCATTCCATTCCACTTTCCATTCCATTCCATTCCACATTCTATTCCATTCCATTCCATTGTCTTCCATATTCAATTCCATTTCATTCCACATTCCATTCTGTTACATTCCGCATTGCATTCCACATTCCATTCCACATTCTATTCCACGTACCAGTCCACTCCATTCCACATTCTATTCAATTCCATTCCACATTCCATTCCATTCCATTCCACATTCCATTCCATTCCATTCCACATTCCATTCCATTCCATTCCACATTCCATTCCACGTGTCATTTCATTCCAATCCACATTCCATTTCACATTTCATTCCACATTGCATTTCACATTCCATTCCACATTGCATTCCATTCAATTACACATTCCATTCCACATTCCATTTCATTCCATTCCACATTCCATTCCATTCCAATCGACATTTCATTGAACGTTCCATTCCGCGATGCATTCGATGTTCCAATCCGCTTTCCATTCCATTCCATTCCACAATTCATTACATATTCCATTCCATTCCATTCTACATTCCGTTGCAAATTCCATTCCATTCCATTCCAGATTCCATTCCATTAATTTCCACCTTCCAATCATTTCCAAATTCCATTCCAAGTTTCATTGCACAATCCATTCCACTTTCAATTCCGTTCCATTCCACAATCCGTTCCACATAGCACTCCACATTGCATTCCACATTCCCTTCCACATTCCCTTCCGCATTCCATTCCATTCCATTCCACATTCCATTCCATTCCATTCCACATTCCATTTAACATTCCATTCCGTTCCATTCCACATTGCTTTCGAGATTCCATTCCACATTGCATTCCACATTCCGTTCCACATTCCTTTCCATTCCATTCCTTATTCCATTCCATTCCATTCCACATTCCATTCCTTTCAATTCCACATTCCATTTCATATTACATTCTATTCCATTCCACATTTCATTCCAGATTCCATTCCTCTTTCCATTCCACATTCCGTTCCACATTCCACTCCATTGCATTCCGCATTCCATTCCATTCCATTTCATATTCAATTTCACTTTCCATTCCGCTTTTCATTTCACATTCCATTCCATTCCATTTCCCATTAAATTGCATTCCATTCCACATTTGATTCCACTTTTCATTCCATTCCATTCCACATTCCATTCCTCTCTACATTCCATTCCACATTCCATTCCATGTTCCATTCTGCATTTCATTACACATTCCATTCTACTTTCTATTGCGCTCCATTCCACATTTGATTCCACACTCCAGTCGACATTGCATTCCACATTCCATTCCACATTCCGTTCCACATTCCATTCCATTCCATTGCACATTCCATTCTACTTTCCATTCCATTTCATTTCACATTCCATTCCCTTCTATCCCACATTCCATTAAATATTCCATTCCATGTCCCATTCCACGTTCCATTCCACGTTCCATTCCATTCAATTCCTCATTCCATTCAACATTGATTTCCATTCCATTCCACTTTCCTTTCCAAATTCCATTCCACATTCCATTCCACATTACATTCCGTTCCATTCAACATTCCATTCCACATACCATTATATTCCATTCCACATTCCATTCCACGTTCCATTCAACATTCCATTCCACTTTCCAGTCCATTTCATTCCACATTCACTTCCACATTCCATTCTGTTTGATTCCACATTGCATTAAAGATGGAATTCCACATTCCATTCCATTCCATTCCTCGTTTCATTACAGGATAAACTCCATTCTATTCCACTTTCCATTGCACTATCCATTCCACATTCTATTCCACATTCCATTCCACATTCCATTTCACAATCCATTCCACATTCCGTTTCACATTCCATTCTATTCCATTTAACATTCCATTCCACATTCCATTCCATTCCACATTCCATTCTACATTGCATGCTACATTCCATTCCATTCCATTCCACATTCCATTCCAATTTCCATTCCACATTCCATTCCATTCCATCTCGCATTCCATTCCACATTCCATTCCATTCCATTCCAGGTTGCATTCCACATTGCGTACCACATTCCATTACACGTTCCTTTCCACATTGCATTCAATTCCGTTCCACATTCCATACCATTCCATTCCATTTCATTTCACAATCCATTCCATTCCATTCCACATTCCATTCCATATTCCATTCCACATTCCTTTCTGTTGCATTACACACTGCATTCCGCACTCCATTCCACATTCCATTCCACATACCATTCTTTTCCACTCCACATTCAATTCCACATTGCATTTCACTTTCCGTTGCATTCCATTCCACATTACTTTGCATTCCATTCCACATTCCTTTCCATTACATTCCACATTCCGTTCCACATTTTATTCCATCTTTCTTTCCACATACCATTCCGTTCCATTCCACATTCCATTCCACTTTCCATTCCACTTTCCATTCCATTCTATTACACATTTCATTCCATTCCATTCCACATTCAATTACACGCTCCAGTCCACGTTACATTCCATTTTCCTTTCCACTTTCCATGGCATTCCATTTCACGTTCCATTCCACTTTGCATTACATTACATTCCACTTTCATTTCGACATTCAATTCTACATTTCATTCCACTATATATTCCGTTCTATTCCACATTCCATTCCACATTCCATTCCACATTTCATGTCATTCCATTCAACATTGCATTCCACATTCCATTCAACAGTCCATTCCACATTTCATTCCATTCCATTCCACCTTCCTTTCCACATATGATTCCATTCCATTCCACATTCCATTCCACATTCCATTCCACATTCCATTCCACATTCCATTCCATTCCTATTCCATTCCTATTCCATTCCATTCCATTCCACTCTATTGCACATTCCATTCCATTGCATTCCACTTTCCATTCCATTCCATTCCACATTCCACTCCACATTACAGTCCTTTTCATTCCACAATTCTTTCCACATTCCATTCCATTCCAGTACGCATTACATTCCACATTCCATTCAACATTCCATTCCACATTCCATTCCATTCCATTCCACATTCCGTTCCACATTTCATCGCATTCCATTCCACATTCCTTTCCATTCAACTCCACCTTCCATTCCACAATCCTTTCCACTCCATTCCACATTCCATTGCACATTCCATTCCACATTATATTGCATTCCACATTCCATTCCACATTCCATTCCATTCCATTTCACATTCCATTTCATTCCATTCCACATTCCATTCCAAATTCAATTTCTCTTTCCATTCCATTCCATTCAAATCCACATTCCATTCCATTCAATTCCACATTCCATAACATTCCATTCAATTCCATTCCACATTCCATTCCATTCCATTCCATTCCACATTCCATTACACATTCCATTGAAATTTCCATTCCATTCCATTCTATTCCACATTGCATTCCATTCCATTCCACATTCCATTCCATTCCATTAAACATTCCATTCCACATTTCATTCCACGTTCCATTCCACATTCCATTCCTTTCAAATTCACGTTCCATTCCTTTCCATTGCATTCCACATTGCATTCCACATTCCATTCCATTCCATTCCACATTCCATTCCACATTCCATTGCATTCCATTTCACATTCCTTTCCATTCAACTCCATCTTCCATTCCACTTTCCGTTCCATTCCATTCCAGATGCCATTGCACATTACATTCCACATTCCATTCAATTCCATTCCACATTTCATTCCACGTTCCATTCCATTCCTTCCCAAGTTCCATTGCACTTTTATTTCCACTTTCTATTTCACATTCCATTCCGTTCCATTCCACATTCCCTTCTGTTCCATTCCACATTCCATTCTACATTCCGTTCCATATTCCATTCCACATTCCACTCCACATTCCATTCCACATTCCATTCCATGATCCACTCCATTCCCCTTTCCATTCCACATTCCATTCCACATTCCATTCCATTCCATTCCACATTTCATCCCATTCCATTCCAATCCACATTGCTTTCCATTCCTTTCCAAGTTCAATTCTGTTCCACATTCCATTCCATTCCATTCCACATTCCATTCCACATTCCATCGCACATTCCATTATATTCCATTCTATTCCTACTTCCATTCCATTCCATTCCACATTCCATTCCATTCCCTTCCACATTCCATTCCACATTCCATTCCTTTCCATTCCACATTCCATTTCACATTCCATTCCACATACCATTCTCCGTCCATTCCATTTCATTCCACATTCCATACCATTCCATTCCAATCCAAATTCCATTCCTTTCCATTCTACATTCCATTCCATTCTTTTCCACATTCCATTCTTTCAGATGTGCATTCCATTCCATTATATTGCATTCCAATTTCCATTCCATTCTATTCCGCATTCCATTCCATTGCATTCCATTCCATACCACATTACATTCCACATTCCCTTCCAAATTCCATTCCACGTTCCGTTCCATTCTATTCCACATTCCATTCCATTCCATTCCCATTCCATTCCACATTCCATTACATTGCATTCCACGTTCCATTGCATTCCATTCCATTCCACGTCCTATTCCATTCCATTTCACACTCCATTCCATTCCATTCCTCATTCGATTCCATTCTATTCCACTTCACATTCCATTCAATTCCACCTTGCATTCCATTCCATTCCATTTCATTCCATTCTACATTCCATTGCATTCCATTCTACATTCCATTGCATTCCATTCCACTTTCCGTAAAATTCCATTCCACATTCCATAAAATTCCATTCCACTGCGAATTCCATTCCTTTTCATCCACATTCCATTCCCTTCCATTGCATATTCCATTCCACGTTCCATTTCACAATCCTTAACTTTCCATTCCAATTTCATCAATTTGTATTCCATTCCACTCCAGATTCCATTCCTTTCCCTTCCAAATTCTATTCCACATTACATTCCTTTCCATTCCACATTACATTCCACATTCCATTGCACTTTCCATTCCTCTTTCAATTCCACATTCCATTCCACTTTCCATTCCATTCCATTACACTTTCCTTTGCATGTTCCATTCTACATTACCTTCCACATTCCATTGCACGTTTAATTCCATTCCATTCCATGTTCCATTCCACGTTCCATTCCAAGTTCAATTTCACATTCCATTCCATTCCATTCCTCGTTCCTTTTGACATTCCATTCCTTTCCGTTCCACTTTCCATTCCAAATGCCGTTGTACATTCCATTCTAGTTTCCATTTTGCTCCATTCCACATTCCATTCCACATTCCATTCCAAATTCCATTACATTCCTTTCCACATTCCATTCCATTCCATTCCACTTTCCATTCCATATTGCATTACATTCCAGTCCACATTTCATTCACATTCCATTCCATACCATTCCACATTTCATTCCATTCAATTCCACTTTACATTACATTCCATTAAACATTCCATTTCCACATTCCATTACTTTCCATTCCACATTCCATTCCACATTCCATTCCAGATTACATTCCACGTTCCATTCCATTCCATTCCATGTCCCTTTCCACTTTCCATTCCTTTCTATTCCACGTTCCATTGTACTTTAAATTGCCCATTGCATTCCACGTTCCATTTTATGTTCCATTAAACTTTCCTTTCCATTCCACTCCACATTCCATTCCGTGTTCCATTCCATTCAATTCCACTTTCCTTTGCACATTGCATTCCACGTTCTATTCCACATTGCATTCTGTTCCATTCCACATTCCATTCCAAATTCCCATCCACATTCCATTACACATTCCTTTGCATTCCTTTCCACATTCCATTACACATTCCATTCCACAATCCATACCACATTCCATTCCATTCCCTTCCGCATTCCATTCCACATTCCATTTCATCCATTCCACATTGCATTCCACATTCCTTGCCACATACCAGTCCGTTCCATTGCACATTCCATTCCACATTCCATTCCATTCATTCCACGTTGCATTCCACGTTCCATTCCTCATTCCATTCCGTATTCCTTTCCACGTTCCATTCCATTACATTCCATGTTCCATTCAACGTTCCATATAATTCTATTTCACGTTGCATTCCATATTCCATTCCTCTTTCCTTTCCACATAACATTCCACGGTCGATCCCACTTTCCATTCCACGATGCATTCCACGTTCCATTCCACGTTCCATTCCATTCCATTCCACATTCCTTTCCACATTCCATGGCACCTTCCATTCCCTTCTATTCTATTCCACGTTCCCTTCCTTTCCATTCCACATTCCATTGCATTCCATTCCACGTTCCATTCCACTTTCCATTCCACATTCCATTCCACGTTCTACTACACGTCCCATTCCTTAACATTCCATGTTCCATTCCACGTTCCATTTCATTCCATTCCACTTTCCATTTCACATTCCATTGCAATTTCCATTCCATTCCATTCCACATTCCCTTCCACATTCCCTTCCACATTCCATTCCATTCCATTCCACATTCCATTCCATTCCATTCCACCTTCCATTCCATTACATTCCACGTTACATTCCGCTTTAAATTCCACGTTTCGTTCCATTCCAATCCACGTTCCATTCCATTCCATTTCACGTTCCATTTCATTGAATACCACGTTCCATTTCATTCCATTTCACATTCCATTCCACATTCCATTACACATTCCTTTCCATTCCATTCCATTGTATTCCACATTCCATTCTATTGCCATCCATATTCCATTCCATTCCAATCCACGGTCCATTCCATTACACTTTCCATTCCATTGCTTTCCACGTTCCCTTCCATTCCATTACACTCTCCATTCCCCATTTCATTCCACCTTCCATTCCATTCCATTCTATTCCACATTCCATTCCATTCCATTACATTCCACATTCCATTCCACATTTCTTCCCACGTTCCATTCCATTCCATTCCACGTTCCATTCCAAGTTCCAGTAGGCAGTCTATTCCACGTTCCATTCCATTCCTTTCGATATTCCATTACATATTCCATTCCATTCTATTCCACATTCCATACCACTCCATTCCATGATCAGTTTCATTACATTCCACGTTCCATTCCACATTCCATTTCACATTCCGTTTCACATTCCTTTCCACCTTCCATTTCATTCCATTCCATTCCATTCCACATTTCATTTCATTCCATTCCACTTCACATTCCATTCAATTCCACATTCCATTCCATTCCGTTACATTCCATTCCACATTCCATTCCATTCCAATACATTACATTACACATTCCATTACTTTCCGTTACATTCCATTCCACACTCCATTTCATATGATTCCGCGTTCCTTTCCATTCCATTCCATTCCACATTCCATTTCATTCCATTCCATCTTCCATTCCATTGAAATCCACTCCATTCCACATTCCATAATATTCCTTTCCATTCCGCATTCCATTTTCTCTAAATCCACATTCCATTCCGTTTCCTTCCACATTCCATTCCAGTCCTTTCCGTTCCATTCCATTCCACATTCCATTCCACAGTCCATTGTCTTCCATTGCACATTCCATTCCATTCCATTCCACATTCCATTCCACGTTCCATTCCAAGTTCCATTCAAACTTCCATTCCACGTTCCATTCCATTTCATTTCATGTTCCACTCGACATTCCATTCAATTGCATTCCACTTTCCATTCTACATTCCAACGCACATACCATTCAATTCCATTCCACATTCTATTACACATTCCATTCCATTCCATTCCACTTTCCATTCCATTCCATTCCATTCCAGATTCGATTCCATTGCATTCCACATTCCATTCCACATTCCATTACTCCTTACATTCCACGTTCCATTCTGTTGCATTACACCTTCCATTCCAGATTCCATTCCTCATTAGTTTCCATTCTATTCCATTCCACATTACAATCCATTCCACTCAACATTCCATTCCATTTCTTTCCACCTTCCTTTCCATTCCATTCCGCATTCCATTACGTTCCATTTCACATTCCATTCCACTTTCCATTCCATTCCATTCCACATTCCATTCCACTCCATTCCACATTGCATTCCATTCCATTCCATTACATTCCACATTCCATGCCATTCCATTCCACATTCGATGACATCCCATTCCATATTCCATTCCATTCGATTCCATTCCTCATTCAATTCCATTGCACATTCCATTCCCTTCCAATCCACGTTCCATTCCAATCCATTGCGTTCCATTCCTCATTCGATTCCATTCCATTCCACATTCCATTGCATTCCACATTCCATTCCATTCCATTCCACATTCCATTGAATTAGATTCCACATTCAATCCACATTTCGTTCCACATTTCTTTCCGTTCCATTCCACATTCCATTCCTTTCACTTCCATTTCATTTCACATTCCATTCCCCTTGCCCTTCCACATTCCATTAAATTCCATTCCACATTCCATTCCCCTTGCCCTTCCACATTCCATTACATTCCATTCCACATTCCACTACATTCCATTCCATCTTCCTTTCCGTTTAACTTTCCATTCCACATTCTCTTCAATTTCATTCCACATTCCATTCCATTCCACATTCCGTTTCATTCCATTCCAGTACACATTCCATTCCATTCCATTACACATTACACTTCATTCTATATTCCAATCCATTACGTTCCACATTTAGTCCACATTTCATTCCACATTGCATTCTATTCCATTCCTCAATCCTTTCCCCTTTCCATTCCATTGCATTCCATTCCTTTCCACATTCCATTCCATTCCATTGCATTCCATTCCACATTCCCTTCTACATTCCATTCCACTTTCCATTCCATTCCATTCAATATTCCATTGTATTCCATTTCACATTCCTTTCCATTCCACATTGCATTCGTTTCCATTCAGCATTCCCTTCCGCTTTCCATTTCGAATTCCATTGCACATTGCATTTCACATTCCATTTCACATTCCATTCCTTCCTGTTCCACTCCACATTCCATTCCATTCATTCCTTTCCACATTCCATTCCGTTTCATTCCACATTCCATTTCACATTCCATTACGTTTCAATCCACATTCCTTTCCACATTGCATTCCACTTTCTCTTCCACATACATTCCTTTCCATTGCACATTCCATTCCATTTCATTCCACATTCCATTCCACATTCCATTCCACATTCCCTTCCACGTTCCATTACATTTCATTCCACATTCCATTCCACATTCCATTCCATTCCTTTCCACATTCCATTCCACATTCCATTCCACATTCCATTCCATTCCTTTCCACATTCCATACCACTTTCCATTCCATCCTATTCCACATTCCATTCCATGACATTCCACTTTCCATTCTATTCCACATTCCATTCCATGACATTCCACATTCCATTCCAAATTCCATTCCATTGCATTCCAAGTTCCTTTCCACGTTCCATTAGACGTTCCGTTCAACATTCCTTTCCACGTTCCATTCCATTGCATTCCACATTCCATCCCATTTCATTCTAATTTCCTATCCATTCCATTCCGCATACCATTCCATTCCATTTCACATTCCATTCCACATTCCATTCCACATTCCATTCCACATTACATTCTTCTCCATTCCACATTCCATTCCATTCCATTCCATTCTGCATTCCATTGCATTCCATTCCACATTCCATTCAATTCCATTCCATATTCCACTCCATTCCATTCCATTCCACATTCTGTTCCATTGCACATTCCATTCCTTTCCAAGCCACATTCAATTCCATTCAATTCCATTACATTCCCCATTCCATTCCATTCCATTCCACATTCGATTCCGTTTCATTCCATTCCAGTTTCTATTCCATTCCACATTGCATTCCATTCAATTCCACATTCCATTCCGATCCATTCCATTCCAGTTCACATTGCTTTCCATTCCGTTCTCTTCCACATTTTATTCCATTCCGCATTCCATTCCATTTCATTCCACATTCAAATCCATTTCATTCCCTTCCATTGCACATTCCAGTCCTTTCCACATTCCTGTCCATTCCATTCCATTCCAAAATCTATTCCATTCCACATTCCATTCCACATTCCATTCCACATTCCATGAGACGTTCCATTCCACGTTCCATTCTCCATTCCTTTCCATGTTGCATTCCACGTTGCATTCCACATTCCATTCCTCTTTCCATTCTATGTTCCATTCCAGTTTCCATTCCCTTCCATTCCACATTCCATTCCATTCCAGTCCATATTCCATTCCACATTCCGTTCCATTCCATTACACATTCCTTTCCAATTTCCTTTACATTCCATTCCACATTCCAACCCATTCCATTCCACTTTCCATTTCACTTTCCAGTCCATTCCATTCCACATTCCATTCAACATTCCATTGCATATTCTATTCCATTGCATTCCATTCCACAGTGCATTCGGCATTCCATTCCACTTTCCATTTCACATTCTGGTCCATTCCATTCCACATTCCTTTCCACATTCCATTGCATATTCTATTCCATTCCATTCCATTCCACATTGCATTCGGCATTCCATCCCATTCCACATTCCTTTCCACATTCCATTCGATTCCACATTACATACACCATTCCACTGCATTCTATTCCACATTCCATTCCATTGCATTCCACTTTCCATTCTAATCCATTCCAACTTCCATTCCACGTTCCATTTCACATTCTATTCCACATTCTATTAACCATACCATTCCATTCCATTCCACGTTGCATTACACATTCCATTGCAATCCATTCCACATTGCAGTCTACCTTCCATTCCCAATTCCAGTCCACATTCGAATACAATCCTTTCCACGTTCCTTTTCACATTGCACTCCATTCCACTCCACTTTCCATTCCACACTCAATTCGACATTCCATTACACATTCCATTCCATTCCAGTCCACTTTCCATTCCATGTTCCATTCCACATGCCATTCCATTCCTTTCCACATTCCATACCATATTTCATTCCATTCTATTCTACATTCCATTCCATGACATTACACTTTCCTTTCTATTCCACATTCCATTCCATGATATTCCACATTCCATTCCATATTCCATTCCAGATTCCATTCCATTCCATTCCAAGTTCCTTTCCACATTCCATTATACGTTCCATTCAACGTTCCATTCCACGTTCCATTCCATTCCATTCCACATTCCATCCCATTTCATTCCAATTTCCTATCCATTCCATTCCACATTCCATTCCACTCCATTCCACATTCCTTTTCAAATTCTATTCCATTGCATTCCACATTACATTCCTCTCCATTCCACATTCAATTCCATTCCACTCCATTCTGCATTCCATTGCTTTCCATTCCACATTCCATTCCATTCCATTCCATATTCCATTGCATTGCATTCCATTCCACATTCTGTTCCATTCCACATTCCATTCGTTTCCAATCCACATTCAATTCCCTTCAATTCCATTACATTCCTCATTCCATTCCATTCCATTCCACATTCAATTCCATTTCATTCCATTGCAAATTCTGTTCCATTCCACATTGCATTCCATTCAAATCCACATTCCCTTCCAATCCATTCCATTCCAGTTCACATTGCTTTCCATTCCATTCTATTCCACATTTTATTCCATTCTGCATTCCATTCCATTTCATTCCAGATTCCAATCCATTTCATTCCTTTCCATTGCTCATTCCACTCCATTACATTCCACATTCCAATCCATTCCATTCCTTTCCACAATCTATTCCATTCCACATTCCATTCCACATTCCATTCCACATTCCTTTACACGTGCCTTTCCACGTTCCATTCTGCATTCCTTTCCACGTTGCATTCCACGTTGCATTCCACATTCCTTTCCTCTTTCCATTCCATGTTCCATTCCAGTTTCCATTCCATTACATTCCACCTTCCATTCCATTCCACTCCATATTCCATTCCACATTCCATTCCATTCCATTCCACATTCGATTCCAATTTCCATTACATTCCATTCCACATTCCATTCCATTCCAATCGACTTTCCATTTCACATTCCAGTCCATTCCATTCCACATTCCAATGAACATTCTGTTCCATTCCACTCCATTCCGCATTGCATTCGGCATTCCATTCCCTTCCACATTCCTTTCCACATTCCATTCCATTCCGCATTACATACAACATACCATTCCGTTCCATTCCACATTCCATTCCATTGCATTCCACTTTCCATTCTAATCCATTCCACCTTCCATTCCACGTTCCATTCCACGTTCCTTTCCACGTTCTATTAACCATACCATACCATTCCTTTCCACTTTCCATTACACATTCCACTGCAATCCATTCCACATTGCATTCCACTTTCCATTCCAAATTCCAGTCCACATTCCGTTCCATTCCATTCCACATTCCATTTCACATTGCATTCCATTCCATTCCACGTTCCATTCCACACTCTATTCGACATTCCATTCCACATTCCATTCCATTCCATTCCACTTTCCATTCCACCTTCCATTCCACATTACATTCCCTTCCATTCCACATTTCATTCCGCATTCCATTCCATTGCGTTCCACATTCCATTCCATTCCACTCCACATTCAATTCCACATTTCCTTCCATTCCATTGCACATTCTATTGAAAGTTAAATTCCATTCAATTCCTCGATCCATTCCACTTTTCATTACACATTCCATTCCACATTACATTGCATTCAATTCCACATACCATTCCATTCCATTCCACATACCATTCCATTCCATTCCACATTTCATTCCACATTCCTTTCCACATTCCATTTCGCATTCCATTCCGTATTCCATACCATTCCATTCCACATTCCATTCCAACCTGCATTCCATTCCATTCCACATTCCATTCCACATTCCATTCTGCATTCCATTCCATTCCATTCCACATTGCATTCTGCATTCCATTCCATTCCTTTCCATTCCTGTCCATTCCGCATTCCATTCCACATTCCATTCCTTTCCATTAAACATTCCTTTCCATGTTCCATTCCACGTTCCTTTCCTTTCCATTCCCCATTGCATTCTGTTCCATTCCACATTCCATACAATTCCATTCCATTCCATTCCGCATTCCACTCCATTCCATTTCATGTTCTCTTCCAGACTGCATTCCATGCCATTCCATATTCAAATACACAGTCCATTCCATTCCATTCCACATTTCATTCAATTCCATTCCATTCGGCATTCCATTCCATAGCATTCCACATTCTATTTCTCATTCCATTCCATTCCATTCCACATTTAATTCCAGATTCCATTCCATTCCATTCCACATTCCCTTCCATTCCGTTCATTTCCATTCCACATTCAATTCCACATTCCATTCCACGTTCCATTCAACTTTCCATTCCACGTTCCATTCCACTTTCCATTTCACGTTCCATTCCACGTTCCATGCCATTCCATTCTATATTCCTTACCAATGCATTCTGTTGCATTCCGCATTCCATTCCATTCAATTCCACATTGTCCTCCACTATCAATATCATTCCCTTCCACATTCCACTTCATTCCATTCCACATTCCAGTCCATTCCATTCCACTTTCCATACTTTTCAATTATAGATTCCATTTCACATTCCATTCAACTTTCTATTCCACATTCCATTCCACATTCCAATCCAAGTTCCATTAAATTCCATTCCACTTTCCATTCCACGATAGATTCCACAGTCCACTCCACAACTCATTCCATTCCATTCCATGTTCCATTCCACGTTCCATTGCACTTTCCATTCCATTCCATTCCACGTTCCATTCCACATTCCATTCCACATTCCACTCCACGTTCCATTCCACTTTCCATTCCACATTCCATTCTACGTTTCAATCCAAGCTCCATTCCACGTTTCATTCCATTCCATTCCACGTTCCATTCCACAATCCATTCCATTCCATTACACTTTCCATTCCACATTCCAATCCACATCCCATTCCACATTCCAATACGTTCCATTCGACATTCCATTTCACATTCCATATCACATTCTATTACATTCTGTTCCACATTACTTTTCACATTACATTCCACATTCCATGCCGTTATATTCCACATTCCATTCCACATTGCTGGCCACATTCCATTCCACGTTCAATTCCACATTCCTTTCCACATTCCATTCCATTCTATTCCACGTTCCATTCCACCTTCCCTTACACATTCCATTCCACATTCCATTCCACTTTCCATTCCACTTTTCATTCCATTCCATGCCACCTTCCATTCCGCATTCCATTGTACATTCCACTTCAAGTTCCTCTCCACATTGCATTCCAAGTTCCTTTCCATGTTCTATTGAACATTCCATTCCATGGAATGGAATGGAATGTGGAATGGAACTGGAATGGAATGGAAAGTGGAATGTAATGGAATGGAATGTGGAATGGAATGTGGAATGGAATGGAATGGAAATGAATGTGGAATGGAATGTGGAATGCAATGGAATGTGGAATGCAATGTGGAATGGAACGGAATGGAAATGAATGTGGAATGGAATGTGGAATGCAATGGAATTGAATGTGGAATGGAATGTAATGGAAAGTGGAATGGAATGGAATGGAATGTGCAATGCAATGTGGACTGGAATAGGATGGAATGTGGACTGGAATAGAATGGAAGGTGGAAGGGAATGGAATGGAACGTGAAAGGGAACATGGAATAGAACGTCGAATGGAATGTGGAATGGAACATGGAATGCAATGTGGATAGGAATGGGGAATGGAACGTGGAATGGAACGTCTGATGGAATGTGAAATGGAATGTGGAATGGAATGTGGAATGAAATAGATTGTGGAATGGAATGGAATGGAATGTGGAATGGAATGTAATGGAATGGAATGGAATGGATTGGATTGTGGAATGTAATTGAATGGATTGGAATGTTGAATTGAATGGAAAGGAATGTTGACTGGAATAGAATGTGGAATAGATTGGAATGGAAGGCAAGTGAAATGGTATGGAATGGAATGGAACGGAATATGGAATTGAATTGTATGGAATGTGTAACGGAATAGATTGTGGAATGGTATGAAATGGAATCTAATGTGGAATAGGATGGAATGGAATGAGGAATGCATTGTAATGGAATGGAATGGAACGTGGTTTCGAATTGAGTGGAATGTGGAATGGAACAGAATATGGAATGGAATGGAATGGAATGTGGAATGGAATCAAATGGAATGTGGAATGGAATGCAATTGAATGCGGAATGGAATGGAATGTAATGGAATGGTGAATGGAGTGGAATGGAATGTGGAATGGAATACGGAATGGAATGGAATGGAATGTGGAATGGAATGGATAGGAAATTGGAATGAAATGGGAAGGAATGTGGAATGGAATGGATTCTAATATGGAATGAAAAGGAATGGCAAGTGGAATGGAATGTGGAATGTAATGGAATGGATTGGAATGTGGAATGGAACATGGAATGGAATGGAATGAAACGTGGAATGGAATGAACAATGAAATGTGGAATGTCATGAAATGGAATGTGGAATAGAATGGAAAGGAATGTGATATGGATTGTGGAATGGAATGGAATGGAATGTGGAATGAAATGGAATGGAATGTGGAATTGAATGTGTAATGGAATGGAATGGAATGTGAAAGGGAATGTGGAATGGAATGTGGAAAGGAATGTGGAATGAAATGTAATGGAATGTGGAATTAAATTGTGGAATGTAATGGAAGGGAATGTGGAAAGGAAAGGAATGGAGTGTGGAATGGATCGGGATGGAATGGAACTTGAAATGGAATGTGAAATGCAATGTGGAATGGAATTTGAAATGGAATGTGGAATGGAGTGTGCAATGGAATGTAATGCACTGTGGAATGGAATGGAATGTGAAATGGAATGCAAAGAATTATGGAATGGAATGGAATTAAAGGTGGAATGAAATGCAGAAGGGAATGTGGAATGGAATGGAATGCAATGTGGAACTGTATGGAATGCAATGGAATGGAATGTGGAATGGAATGGATTGGAAAGTGTAATGGAATGGAATGTGGAATGAAATGTAATGGAATGTGAAATGGAATGGAATGCAATGGAATGTCGAATGGAATGCGGAATGGAATGTGGAATTGATGGAAAGGGATGTGAAATGGAATGGAATGGAATGTGAAATGCAATGTGGAATGGAACAGAATGGAAAGTAATGTGGAATGGAAAGTCGAATGGAATGGAATGTGGAATGGAAGGTGGAATGAAACGGAATGGAATGTGGAATGGAAGGAGGAATGGAATGTGGAATGGAATGTGGAGTTGAATTTAATGGAATGTGGAATGCAATGTGGAATGGAATGGAATCAAATGTGGAATGGAATGTGGAATGGAATGGAATCGAATGGAATATGTAATGGAATGGAATGGAAGGGAAAGTTGAATGGAATGGAATAGAATGTGGAATGGAAAATGGAATGTAATGGAATGGAATGTGGAATGGAATGTGGAATGGATTGGAATGGAAAGTGGAATGGAATGGAATGTAATGCGGAATTGAACGTGGAATGGAATGAATTGGAAGGTGGAATGGAATGTGGAATGGAACGTGGAAAGAAATGTTGAATGGAACGTGGAATGAAACGTTGAATGGAACGTGGAACGGAATGGAATGTAAAGGAAAGTGGAAAGAAATGGAATGGAAAGGAATGTGGAATGGAATGGAATAGAATGTGGAGTGGATTGGAATGGAATGTCGAATGGAACGTGGAATGCAACGTGTAATGGAAATTGGAGCGGAATGTGGAATGCAATGTGTAATGGAACAGAATGCAATGGAATGTGGAATGGAAAGGAATGTCGAATGGAATGGAATGGAATGTGGAATGGAATGGAATTAAATGGAATGTGGAATGGAATGGAATGGAATGTGGAATGGAAAGGAATGTGGAATGGAATAGAATGGAAAGGGAAAGAAATGGAATGGAATAGAATGTGGAATGGAGTGGAATATGGAATGGAGTGGAATGGAATGGAATGGAAAGGGTATGGAATGGAATGGAATGGAATGGAAAGTGGAATGGAATGGAAGGTGGAATGGAATGGAATGGAATGTGGAATGGAATGTGAAATTGAAAGAAATGGAATGGTATGGAATGTGGACTGTAATTGAATGGAATGTGGAATGGAATGGAATGTCATGTGGAATGGAATGGAATGGAATGTGAAGTAGAATGGAATGGAATGCAATATGGAATGGAATAGAAAGGAATGTGAAATAGAACATGGAATGGAATGGAATGGAATGTGGAATGGATCGTGGTAAGGAACGTCTATAAGAAGGTGGAATGGGCCTTGGAATGGAATGGAATGGAAAGTGGAATGGCATGTAGAAAGGAATGTGGAATGAAATGGAATGGAATGTGGGATAGAATGGAAGGGAATGTGGTATGGAATGTGGAATGTAATGGAATGGAATGTGTAGTGGAATGCGGAATGTAATTTTTTGGAATGTGGAAAGTTTTATGGAATGGTATGTGTAATTAAATGGAATGGAATGTGGAATGGAATGGAAAGGAATGTCAAATGGAAAGAAATGGAATGTGGAATGGAATATAGAAGGGAGTGGAATGGAACGGAATGTGGAATGGAATGGAATGGAATGCAGTATGGAATGTGGAATAGAATGGAAATGAATGTCAAATGGAAAGAAATGGACGGTGGAATGGAATATGTAAGGGAATGGAATGGAATGGAATATTGATCGGAATGTGGAATGAAATGGAATGGAATGTGGAATAGAATGGAATGGAATGGAATGAGGAATAGAATGTGCAATGGAATGTGTAATGTAATGCAGTGGAATGTGGAATGGAATGGAATGGAATGTGGAATGGAATGGAATGGAATGGAGGGTGAAATGGAATGTGCAATGGAATGTGAAATGGAATGTGGCATGGAATGTTTAACGGAATGAAATGGAACGTGGAATGGAATGGAATGGAAGATGGAATGGAATGGAATGGAACGTGCAGTGGAACCTGGAATGGGACATGGAATGGAAGTTGGAATGGAATGTGGAATGGAATGTAGAAAGCAATGGAATGGAATGTGGAAAGAAATGTGGAATGAAATGGAATTGAATGCGGAATGGAATGTGGAACAGAATGCAATGTATTGCGGAATGGAATGTGGAAAGAAATGGAATGGAAGGTGGAATGAAATAGCAAGTGGAATATAACGGAATGGAAAGTGGAATGGAACATGAAATGGAACGTCTAATGGAACGTGGAATGGAAAGTGGAATGGAATGTGGAATGGAATGTGGAATGGAGTGGAATCCAATGTGTAATTGAATGTGAAATGGAGTGGAATGCAATGTGTAATAGAATGGAATGGAATGTGGAATGAAATTTGGAATGCAATGGAATGGAATGGGGAATAGAATGTGGAGTGGAATAGAATGGAATGTGGAATGGAATGTTGAGTGGCATGTGGAATGGAAAGTGGAATGGAATGGAAGGGAACGTGGAATGGATTTTGGAATGGAATGTGAAATTGAGCAGATTGTAATGTGGAATGGAAATTGGAATGGAATGTGGAAAAGAAAGTGGAATGGAATGGATTTGAATGGAATGTGGAATGGAATGGGGAATGGAATGTGAAATGGAATGTGAAATGGAATGTGGAACTGAATGTGGAATGGAATGTGGAATGCAATATGGAATGGAATTTAATGGAATGTGGAATGGAATGGTATGGAATGTGGAATGGAATAGAATGTGGAATGGAATGAAATGGAATGGAATGTAGAATGGAATGGAATGGAATGGAATGTTGAGTGGAATGGAATGGAATGGAATGGAATGTGGAATGGAATGGAATGGAATGGGATGGAATGTGGCATGCACTCATCCCAAAGAAGTTTTTATGTGAAGATATTTTCTAGACAGAAGCATTCTCAGAAACTTCTTTGTCATTTGGGTTTTGAACTCACAGTTTTGAAACTTCCTTTTCATAGAGTAGTTCTGCAACACTCTTGTTGTGGAAACTGCAAGTGGATATTTAGTTCGATTACTGCATCTAGTGGAAAAGCAAATACATTCAGATGAAAACTAGATAGAACCGTTCTCTAGAAACTTCTTTGTGATGTGTGCATTCTACTCACAGAGTTGAACCTTCCTTTTGATAGAACAGTTTTGAAACACTCTTTTTGTGGAGTCTACAAGTGGATATTTGGAGCGCATTGAAGCCTATGGTGGAAAAGGAAATATCTTCATATAAAAACTAGATAGAAGCATTCTCAGAAACTTCTTTGTGATGTGCGCATTCAACTCACAGATTTGAAGCTTCCTTTTGATATAGCTGTTTTGAAACACTCTTTCAGTAGAATCTGCAAGTGGATATTTGGAGTGCTAAGAGGCCAACACTGGAAAAGGAAATATCTTCACATAAAAACTAGACGGAAGCATTCTCAGAAACTTCCCTGTGCATTATGCATTCAAGTGACAGAGAGGAATCTTCCTTTTGAAAGCACAGTTTTAAAACACTCTTTTTGTAGAATTTGCTAATGTATGTTTGGAGCGATTTGAGGCCTATGCTGGAAAACGAAATATCTTCTCATAAAAACTAGACAGAAGCATTCTCAGAAACTTCTTTGTGATGAGTGCATTCAACTCACACACTTGAACCTTCATTTTGAAAGAGCAGTTTTGAAAAACTCTTTTTGTAGAATCTGCAAGTGGATATTTTGAGCGTTTTCAGGCCTTTGCTGGGAAATGAAATATCTTCACCTGAAAACTACGCAGAGGCATTCTCAGAAACTTCTTTGTGATGTGAGCATTCAACTCACCGAGTTGAACCTGCCTTTTGATAGAGCAGTTTGGAAACAATCTTTTTGTAAAATCTGAAAGTAGATATTTGGAGCCATTTGAGGCCTATGCTGGAAAAGGAAATATCTTCACAGAAACCCTAGACAGAAGAAGTCTCAGGAACATCTGTGTGATGAGTGCATTCAACTCAAGGAAGTGAACCTTCCTTTTGATAGAACAGTTTTGAAACACTCCTTTTGTAGAATCTGCAAGTGTTTATTTGGAGTGCTTTGAGGTCTATGATGGAAAAGTAAATATCTTCACATAAAAACGAGACAGAAGCATTCTCAGAAGGTTCTGTGTGATGAGTGCATTCAGCTCACACACTTGAACTTTCCCTTTGATAGAGCAGTTTTGAAACACTCTTTTAGTAGCATCTATAAGTGGATATTTGGAGGGCTTTTATGCCAATGTTGGAAAACGAAATATCATCACATAAAAACTAGGCAGAAGCATTCTCAGAAACTTCTTCGTGATGAGTGCATTCAACTCACAGAGTTGAACGTTACTTTTGATAGAACATTTTGAAACACTCCTTCTGTAGGATCTGCAACTGTTTATTTGGAACGCTTTGAGGCCTATGTTGGAAAAGGAAATATCTTCACATAAAAGGTAGACAGAAGTATTCTCAGAGACTTCCCTGTGCTATGTGCATTCAACCCACATAGTTGAACCTTCCTTTTGATAGAACAGTTTTGAAAATCTCTTTTTGTAGAATCTGCAAGTCAAAATTGGGAACGCGTTGAGGCCTATGCTGGAAAAGGAAATATCTTCACATAAAAACTACATAGAAGCATTCTCAGAAATTTATTTGAGACATGCACATTCAACTCACGGAGTTGAAGCTCCCTTTTGATATAGCTGTTTTGAAACACTCTTTTACTAGAATCTTCAAGT
Organism: Pongo abelii; assembly: GCF_028885655.2. NCBI lineage: Eukaryota > Metazoa > Chordata > Mammalia > Primates > Hominidae > Pongo > Pongo abelii. The sequence continues at coordinate 12,487,869 of NC_085929.1, read as the reverse complement.
GCATATTTGGAGTGTTAAGAGGCCAACACCGGAAAAGGAAATATCTTCACATAAAAACTAGACAGAAGCATTCTCAGAGACTACCCTGTGCTTTCTGCATTACACCCACATATGTGAACCTTCCTTTTGATAGAACAGTTTTGAAAATCTCTTTTTGTAGAATCTGCAAGTCTACAGTTGGAACGCTTTGAGGCCTATGCTGGAAAAGGAAATAGCTTCACATAAAAACTAGATGGAAGCATTCTCAGAAACTCCTTTGTGAGGTGCACATTCAACTCACAGTGTTGAAGCTTCCTTTTGATATAGCTGTTTTCAAACACTCTTTTAGTAGAATCTTCATGTGGATATTTTGAGTGTCAAGAGGCCAACACTGGAAAAGGAAATATCTTCACATGAAAACAAGACGGAAGCATTCTCAGAAACTTCCCTGTGCTTTATGCATTCAAGTCACAGAGAGGAACCTTCCTTTTGAAAGCGCAGTTTTGAAACACTCTTTTTGTACAATTTGATAGGGGACGTTTGGAGCGATTTGAGGCCTATGCTGGAAAATGAAATATCTTCCCATGAAAACTAGACAGAAGGATTCTCTGAAACTTCTTTGTGCTGTGTGCATTCAACTCACAGAGTTGAACCTGCCTTTTGAGAGAGTAGTTTGGAAACAGCCTTTTTGTAAAATCTGCAAGTGGATATTTGGAGCGATTTGAGACCTATGCTGCAAAAAGAAATGCCTTCACATGAAACCTAGACAGAAGGATTCTCAGAAACTTCTTGGTCATTTGGGGATTGAACTCACAGAGTTGAACCTTCCTTTTCATAGAGCAGTTCTGCAACACTCTTTTTGCGGAAACTGCATGTGGATATTTGGTGCAATTTTGGCATCTAGTGGAAAAGGAAATACATTCAGATGAAAACTAGATAGAACCGTTCTCAGAAACTTCTTTGTGATGTGTGCATTCTACTCACAGGGTTGAATCTTCCTTTTGATAGAACAGTTTTGAAACACAATTTTTGTGGAGTCTGCAAGTGGATATTTGGGGCGTTTTGAAGCCGATGCTGGAAACGGAAACATCTTCACCTAAAAACTAGATAGAAGCATTTTCAGAAACTTCTTTGTGATGTGCACATTCAACTCACAGAGTTGAAGTTTCCTTTTGATATAGCTGTTTTGAAACTCTCTTTCAGTAGAATCTGCAAGTGGATATTTGGAGTGCTAGGAGGCCAACACTGGAAAAGGAAATATCTTCACATAAAAACTAGATGGAAGCATTCTCAGAAACTTCCCTGTGCTTTATTCATTCAAGTCACAGAGAGGAACCTTCCTTTTGAAAGCACAGTTTTGAAAAACTATTTTTGTAGAATTTGCTAGTGGATGTTTGGAGCGATTTGAGGCCTATGCTGGAAAACGAAATATCTTCCAATAGAAACTAGACAGAAGCATTCTCAGAAACTTCTTTATGATGAATGCATTCAACTCACAGAGTTGAACCTTCATTTTGAAAGAGCAGTTTTGAAACACTCTTTTTGTAGAATCTGCAATTGGATATTTTGAGCGTTTTGAGGCCTTTGCTGGGAAATGAAATATCTTCACCTGAAAACTACACAGAAGCATACTCAGAAACTTCTTTGTGATGTCTGCTTTCAACTCACAGAGTTGAACCTGCCATTAGGTAGAGCAGTTTGGAAACAGCCTTTTTGTAAAACCTGCAAGTGGATATTTGGAGCGATTTGAGGCCTACGCAGCAAAAGGAAATATCTTCACAGAAACCCTAGACAGAAGCATTCTCAGGAACTTCTGTGTGATGAGTGCACTCAACTCACGGACTTGAACCTTCCTTTTGATAGAACAGTTTTGAAACACTCCTTTTGTAGAATCTGCAAGTGTTTATTTGGAGCACTTTGTGGCCTATGATGGAAAAGGAAATATCTTCACATTAAAAACGAGACAGAAGCATTCTCAGAAACTTCTGTCTGATGAGTGCATTCAACTCACACATTTGAACTTTCCTTTTGATAGAGCAGTTTTGAAACACTCTTTTAGTAGCATCTGTAAGTGGATATTTGAAGGGCTTTTATGCAAATGCTGGAAAACGAAATATCATCACATAAACACTAGGCAGAAGCATTCTCAGAAGCTTCTTCGTGATGAGTGCATTCAACTAACAGAGTTGAATGTTCCTTTTGATAGAACAGTTTTGAAACACTCCTTTTGTAGGATCTGCAACTGTTTATTTGGAGCGCTTTGAAGCTTATTTTGGAAAAGGAAATATCTTCACATAAAAACTAGACAGAAGCATTCTCAGAAACTTCCCTGTGCTTTCTGCATTCAACTCACATAGTTGAACCTTCCTTTTGATAGAACAGTTTTGAAACACTCTTTTCATATAATCTGCACGTCGACATTTGGAACGCTTTGAGGCCTATGCTGGAAAAGGAAATATCTTCACATAAAAACTAGATAGAAGCATTCTCAAAACTTCTTTGTGATGTGCACATTGAACTCACAGAGTTGAAGCTTCCTTTTGATATAGCTGTTTTGAAACACTCTTTCAGTTGAATCTTCAAGTGGATATTTGGAGTTTTAAGAGGCCAAAACTGGAAAAGGAAATATCTTCACATAAAAACTAGATGGAAGCATTCTCAGAAACTTCCCTGTGATTTATGCATTCAAGTCACAGAGAGGAACCTTCCTAATGAAAGCACAATTTTGAAACACTCTTTTTGTACAATTTGCTAGTGGATGTTTGGAGCGATTTGAGGCCTATGCTGGAAAACGAAATAGCTTCCCATAAAAACTAGACAGAAGCATTATCTGAAACTTCTTTGTGCTGTGTGCATTCGACACACAGAGTTGAACCTGCCTTTTGAGAGACTAGTTTGGAAACAGCCTTTTGGCAAAATCTGCAAGTGGATATTTGGAGTGATATGAGACCTATGCTGAAAAGAGAAATATCTCCACATAAACCCTAGACAGAAGCATTCTCAGAAACCTGTTGGTCATTTGCAGGATTGAACTCAGAGAGTGGATCCTTCTTTTTCATAGAACAGTTCTGCAACACTCTTGTTGTGGAAACTGTAAGTGGATATTTGGTGCGATTGCGGCATCTTGTGAAAAAGGAAATACATTCAGATGAAAACCAGATAGAACCATTCTCAGAAACTTCTTTGTGATATGTGCATTCTACTCACAGAGTTGAACCTTCCTTTTCATAGAACAGTTTTGAAGCAGTCTTTTTGTGGAGTCTGCAAGTAGATATTGGAGCGCTTTGAAGTCTATGGTGGAAAAGGAAACATCTTCACATAAAAACTAGATAGAAGCATTCTCAGAAACTTCTTTGAGATGTGCACATTCAACTCACAGAGTTGAAGCTTCCTTTTGATATATCTGTTTTGAAACACTCTTTCAGTACAATCTGCAAGTGGATATTTGGAGTGTTAAGAGGCCAACACTGGAAAAGGAAATATCTTCACATTAAAACTGGACGGAAGCATTCTCAGAAACTTCCCTGTGCTTTATGCATTCAAGTGACAGAGAGGAACCTTCCTTTTGAAAGCGCAGTTTTGAAACAATCTTTTTGTACAATTTGATAGGGGACATTTGGAGTGATTTGAGGCCTATGCTGGAAAATGAAATAGCTTCCCATAAAAACTAGACAGAAGCATTCTCTGAAACTTCTTTGTGCTGTGTGCATTCAACTCACAGAGGTGAACCTGCCTTTTGATAGAGTCGTTTGGAAACAGCCTTTTTGCAAAATCTGCAAGTGGATATTTGGAGTGATATGAGACCTATGCTGAAAAAAGAAATATCTCCACATAAACCCTAGACAGAAGCATTCTCAGAAACCTGTTGGTCATTTGAGGGATTGAACTCACAGAGTTGATCCTTCCTTTTCATAGAAGAGTTCTGCAACACTCTTGCTGTGGAAACTGTAAGTGGATATTTGGTGCGATTGCGGCATCTTGTGGAAAAGGAAATACATTCTGATGAAAACTAGATAGAACCATTCTCAGAAACTTCTTTGTGATATGTGCATTCTACTTACAGAGTTGAACCTTCCTTTTCATAGAACAGTTTTGAAACAGTCTTTTTGTGGAGTCTGCAAGTAGATATTGGAGCGCTTTGAAGTCTATAGTGGAAAAGGAAACATCTTCACATAAAAACTAGATAGAAGCATTCTCAGAAACTTCTTTGAGATGTGCGCATTCAACTCACAGAGTTGAAGCTTCCTTTTGATATATCTGTTTTGAAACACTCTTTCAGTAGAATCTGCAAGTGGATATTTGGAGTGTTAAGAGGCCAACACTGGAAAAGGAAATATCTTCACATAAAAACTAGACGGAAGCATTCTCAGAAACTTCCCTGTGCTTTATGCATTCAAGTGACAGAGAGGAACCTTCCTTTTGAAAGCGCAGTTTTGAAACACTCTTTTTGTACGATTTGATAGGGGACGTTTGGAGCGATTTGAGGCCTATGCTGGAAAATGAAATATCTTCCCATAAAAACTAGACAGAAGCATTCTCAGAAACTTCTTTGTGCTGTGTGCATTCAACTCACAGAGTTGAACCTGCCTTTTGAGAGAGTAGTTTGGAAACAGCCCTTTTGTATAATCTGCAAGTGGATATTTGGAGCGATTTGAAACCTATGGTGCAAAAAGAAATGTCTTCACATAAACCATAGACAGAAGCATTCTTAGAAACTTCTTGATCATTTGGGGATTGAACTCAAAGAGTTGAACCTTCCTTTTCATAGAGCAGTTCTGCAACACTCTTGTTGCGGAAACTTCATGTGGATATTTGGTGCAATTTTGGCATCTAGTGGAAAAGGAAATACATTCAGATGAAAACTAGATAGAACCGTTCTCAGAAACTTCTTTGTGATGTGTGCATTCTACTCACAGGGTTGAAACTTCCTTTTGATAGAACAGTTTTGAAACACTCTTTTTGTGGAGTCTGCAAGTGGATATTTGGGGCTCTTTGAAGCCGATGCTGGAAACGGAAACATCTTCACCTAAAAACTAGATAGAAGCATTTTCAGAAACTTCTTTGTGATGTGCACATTCAACTCACAGAGTTGAAGCTTCCTTTTGATATATCTGTTTTGAAACACTCTTTCAGTAGAATCTGCAAGTGGATATTTGGAGTGCTAAGAGGACAAAACTGGAAAAGGAAATATCTTCACATAAAAACTAGACGGAAGCATTCTCAGAAACTTCCCTGTGCTTTATGCATTCAAGTCCCAGAGAGGAACCTTCCTTTTGAAAGCGCAGTTTTGAAAAACTATTTTTGTAGAATTTGCTAGTGGATGTTTGGAGCAATTTGAGGCCTATGCTGGAAAACGAAATATCTTCCCATAAAAACTAGACAGAAGTATTCTCAGGAACTTCTTTGTGCTGTGTGCATTCAACTCACAGACTTGAACCTTCATTTTGAAAGAGCAGTTTTGAAACACTCGTTTTGTAGAATCTGGAAGTGGATATTCTGAGCGTTTTGAGGCCTTTGCTGGGAAATGAAATTTCTTTACCTGAAAACTACACAGAAGCATTCTCAGAAACTTCTTTGTGATGTGTGCATTCAACTCACAGAGTTGAACCTGCCTTTTGATAGAGCAGTTTGGAAACAGCCTTTTTGTAAAATCTGCAAGTGGATATTTCGAGCAATTTGAGGCCTATGCCGCAAAAGGAAATATCTTCAGAGAAACCCTAGACAGAAGCATTCTCAGGAACTTCTGTGTGACGAGTACATTCAACACACGGACTTGAACCTTCCTTTTGATAGAACAGTTTTGAATCACTCCTTTTGTTGAATCTGCAGGTGTTTATTTGGAGCGCTTTGAGGCCTATGATGGAAAAGGAAATATCTTCACATAAAAACGAGACAGAAGCATTCTCAGAAACTTCTGTGTGATGAGTGCATTCAATTCACACATTTGAACTTTCCCTTTGATAGAGCAGGTTTGAAACACTCTTTTAGTCCCATCTGTAATTGGATATTTGGAGGGCTTTTATGCCAATGCTGGAAAAAGAAATATCATCACAGAAAAAGTAGGCAGAAGCATTCTCAGAAACTTCTTCATGATGAGTGCATTCAACTCACAGAGTTGAACGTTCCTTTTGATAGATCAGTTTTGAAACACTCCTTTAGTAGGGTCTCCAACTGCTTATTTGGAGTGCTTTGAGGCCTACGTTGGGAAAGGAAATATCTTCACATAAAAACTAGACAGAAGCATTCTCAGAAACTTCCCTGTGCTTTCTGCATTCAACCCATATAGTTGAACCTTCCTTTTGATAGAACAGTTTTGAAAATCTCTTTTCGTAGAATCTGCAAGTCGACATTTGGAACGCTTTGAGGCCTATGCTGGAAAAGGAAATATCTTCACATAAAAACTAGATAGCAGCATTCTCAGAAACTTCTTTGTGATGTGCGCATTCAACTCACAGAGCTGAAGCTTCCTTTTGATATAGCTGTTTTGAAACACTCTTTTAGTTGAATCTTCAAGTGGATATTTTGAGTGTTAAGAGGCTAAAACTGTAAAAGGAAATATCTTCACATAAAAACTAGACGGAATCATTCTCAGGAACTTCCCTGTGCTTTGGGCATTCAAGTCACCGAGAGGAAACTTCCTTTTGAAAGCACAGTTTTGAAACACTCTTTTTGTAGAATTTGCTAGTGGTTGTTTGGAGCGATTTGAGGCCTATGCTGGAAAACGAAATATCTTCCCATAAAAACTAGACAGAAGCATTCTCAGAAACTTCTTTGTGCTGTGTGCATTCAACTCACAAAATTGAACCTGCCTTTTGATAGAGTAGGTTAGAGACAGCCTTTTTGTAAAATCTACAAGTGGATATTTGGAGCGATTTGAGACCAATGCTGCAAAAAGAAATATTTCCACATAAACCCTAGACAGAAGCATTCTCAGAAACTTCTTTGTCATTTGGGGATTGAACTCACCGAGGTGAACCTTCCTTTTCATAGAGCAGTTCTGCAACACTCTTGTTGTGGAAACTGCAAGTGGATATTTGGTGCGATTGTGGAATCTAGTGGAAAAGGAAATACATTCAGATGAAAACTAGATAGAACCATTCTCAGAAACTTCTTTGTGATGTGTGCATTCTACTCACAGAGTTGAACCTTCCTTTTGATAGAACAGTTTTGAAACACTCTTTTCGTGGATTCTGCAAGTGGACATTTGGAGCGCTTTGGGGCCTTTGCTGCGAAATGAAACATCTTCACCTGAAAACTAGACAGAAGCATTCTCAGAAACTTCTTTGTGATGTGTGCATTGAACTCACAGAATTGAAGCTTCCTTTTGATATAGTTGTTTTGAAACACTCTTTCAGTAGAATTTGCAAGTGGATATTGGGATTGTTAAGAGGCCAACACTGGAAAAGTAAATATCTTCACATAAAAACTAGACGGGAGCATTCTCAGAAACTTCCCTGTGCTTTATGCATTCAAGTCACAGAGGGGAACCTTCCTTTTGATAGCACAGTTTTGAAACACTCTTTTTGTAGAATTTGCTAGTGGATGTATGGAGCGATTTGAGGCCTATGCTGGAAAACGAAATATCTTCCCATAAAAACTAGACAGAAGTATTCTCAGAAACTCCTTTGTGGCGAGTGCATTCAACTAACAGACTTGAAACTTCCTTTTGAAAGAGCAGTTTTGAAACACTCGTTTTGTATAATCTGCAAGTGGATATTTTGAGCGTTTTGAGGCTGGGAAATGAAATATCTTCACCTGAAAACTACATGGAAGCATTCTCAGAAACTTCTTTGTGATGTGTGCATTCAACTCACAGATTTGAACCTGCCTTTTGATAGAGCTATTTGGAAACAGCCTTTTTGTAAAGTCTGCAAGTGGATGTTGAAGCAATTTGAGGTCTATGCTGTGAAAGGAAATATCTTCACAGAAACCCTAGACAGAAGCATTCTCAGGAACCTCTGTGTGATGAGTGCATTCAACTCATGGACTTGAGCCTTCCTTTTGATAGAACAGTTTTGAAACACTCCTTTTATAGAATCTGCAATTGTTTATTTGGAGTGCTTTGAGGCCTATAATGGAAAAGGAAATATCTTCACATTGAATACGAGACAGAAGCATTCTCAGAAACTTCTTTGTGCTGTGTGCATTCAACTCACGGAGTTGAACCTGCGTTTTGATACAGTGGTTTGGAAACAGCCTTTTTGTAAAACCTGCAAGTGGATATTTTGAGCGATTTGAGACCTATGCTGCAAAAAGAAATATCTCCACATAAACCCTAGACAGAAGCATTCTCAGAAACTTCTTTGTTATTTGGGGATTGAACTCACAGAGTTGAACCTTCCTTTTCATAGAGCAGTTCTGCAACACTCTTGTTGTGGAAACTGCCAGTGGATATTTGGTGCGATTGCGGAATCTAGTGGAAAAGGCAATTCATTCAGATGAAAACTAGATAGAACCATTCTCAGAAACTTCTTTGTGATGTGTGAATTCTACTCACAGAGATGAACCTTCCTTTTGATAGAACAGTTTTGAAACACTCTTTTCGTGGTGTCTGCAAGTGGACATTTGGAGCGTTTTGAGGCCCTTGCTGGGAAATGAAATATCTTCACTTGAAAACTAGACAGAAGCATTCTCAGAAACTTCTATGTGATGTGCACATTCAACTCATAGAGTTGAAGTTTCCTTTTGATATAGCTGTTTTGAAACACTCTTTCAGTAGAATCTGCAAGTGGATATTTGGTGTGTTAAGAGGCCAACAATGGAAAAGGAAATATATTCACATAAAAACTAGATGGAAGCATTCTCAGAAACTTCCCTGTGCTTTATGCATTCAAGTCCCAGAGAGGAACCTTCCTTTTGAAAGCGCAGTTTTGAAACACTCTGTTGTAGAATTTGCTAGTGGATGTTTGGAGCGATTTGAGGCCTCTGCTGGAAAACGAAATATCTTCCCATAAAAACTAGACAGAAGCATTCTCAGAAACTTCTTTGTGATGAGTGCATTCAACTAACAGACTTGAAACTTCGTTTTGAAAGAGCAGTTTTGAAACACTGTTTTTGTAGAATCTGCAAGTGGATATTTGGAGCGTTTTGAGGCCTTTGCTGGGAAATGAAATATCTTCACCTGAAAACTACACAGAAGCATTCTGAGAAACTACTTTGGGATGTGTGCATTCAATTCAGAGAGTTGAACCTGCCTTTTGATAGAGCAGTTTGGAAACAGCCTTTTTGTGAAATCTGCAAGTGGATATTTTGAGGGTTTTGAGGCCTATGCTGCAAAAGGAAATATCTTCACAGAAACCCTAGATAGAAGCATTCTCAGAAACTTCTGGGTGAATAGTGCATTCAACTCACGGACTTGAACCTTCCTTTTGATAGAACAGTTTTGAAACACTCCTTTTGTAGAATCTGCAAGTGTTTATTTGGAGCGCTTTGAGGCCTATGATGGAAAGGGAAATATCTTCAAATAAAAACGAGACAGAAGCATTCTCAGAAACTTCTGTGTGATAAGTTCATTCAACTCACACACTTGAACTTTCCTTTTGATAGAGCAGTTTCGGGACACTCTTTTGGTAGCATTTGTAAGTGCATATTTGAAGGGGCTTTATGCCAATGCTGGAAAACGAAATATCATAATTAAACTAGGCAGAAGCATCCTCAGAAACTACTTCATGATGAGTGCATTCAACTTACAGAGTTGAAAGTTCCTTTTGATAGAACAGTTTTGAAACACTCCTTTTGTAGGATCTGCAACTGTTTTATTGGAGGGCTTTGAGGCCTATGGTGGAAAAGGAAATATCTTCACATAAAAACTATACAGAAGCATTCTCAGAGACTTCCCTGTGCTTTCTGCATTCAGCTCACATAGTTGAATCTTCCTTTTGATAGAACAGTTTTGAAAAACTCTTTTCGTAGAATCTGCAAGTCGACATTTGGAAAGCTTTGAGGCCTAGGCTGGAAAAAGAAATATCTTCACATAAAAACTAGATAGAAGCATTCCCAGAAACTTGCTTGTGATGTGCACATTCACCTCACAGAGTTTAAGCTTCCTTTTGATATAGCTGTTTTGAAACACTCTTTTAGTAGAATCTTCAAGTGGATATTTGGAGTGTTAAGAGGTCAACACTGGAAAAGAAAATATCTTCACATAAAAACTAGATGGAAGCATTCTCAGAAACTTCCCTGTGCTTTATGCATTCAAGTCACAGAGAGGAACCTTCCTTTTGAAAGTGCAGTTTTGAAACACTCTTTTTGTAGAATTTGCTAGTGGATGTTTGGAGCGCTTTGAGGCCTATGCTGGAAATTGAAATATCTTCCCATAAAAACTACAAAGAAATATTCTCAGAAACTACTTTGTGATGAGTGCATTCAACTCACAGACTTGAACCTTCATTTTGAAAGAGCAGTTTTGAAACATTCTTTTTGTAGAATCTGCAAGTGGATATTTGGAGCGTTTTGAGGCCTTTGCTGGGAAATGAAATATCTTCACCTACAAATTATACAGAAGCATTCTCAGAAACTAATTTGCAATGTGTGCATTCAACTCACAGAGTTGAACCTGCTTTTTGATAGAGCAGTTTAGAAACAGCCTTTTTGTAAAGTCTGCAAGTGGATATTTGGAGCGATTTGAGGCCTATGCTGCAAAAGGAAATATCTTCACAGAAACCCTAGACAGAAGCATTCTCAGGAATTTCTGTGTGATGAGTGCATTCAACTCACGGACTTGAACCCTGCTTTTGATAGAACAGTTTTGAAACCCTCCTTTTGTAGAATATGCAGGTGTTTATTTGGAGCGTTTTGAGGCCTGTGATGGGAAACGAAATATCTTCACATAAAAATGAGACAGAAGCATTCTCAGAACCTTCTGTGTGATGACTGCATTCACCTCACACACTTGAACTTTCCTTTTGATAGAGCAGGTTTGAAACACCCTTTTAGTAGCATCTGTAAGTGGATATTTGAAGGGTTTTCTGGCAATGCTGGAAAAGGAATTATCATCACATAAAAACTAGGCAGAAGCATTCTCAGAAACTTCTTCATGATGAGTGCATTCAACTCACAGAGTTGAACGTGCCTTTTGATAGAACAGTTTTGAAACACTCTTTCAGTAGAATATGCAAGTGGATATTTGGAGTGCTAAGAGGCCAACACTGGAAAAGGAAATATCTTCACATAAAAACTAGACAGAAGCATTCTCAGAAACATCCCTGTGCTTTCTGCATTCAATCTACATAGTTGAACCTTCCTTTTGATAGAAAAGTTTTGAAAATCTCTTTTCGTAGAATCTGCAATTCGACATTTGGAACGCTTTGAGTCCTATGCTGGAAAAGGAAATATCTTCACATAAAAAATAGATAGAAGCATTCTCAGAAACTTCCCTGTGCTTTATGCATTCAAGTCACAGAGAGGAACCTTAATTTTGAAAGCACAGTTTTGAAACACCCTTTTTGTAGTATTTGCTAGTAGATGTTTGGAGCGATTTGAGGCCTATGCTGGAAAACGAAATATCTTCCCATAAAAACTAGACAGAAGCGTTCTCAGAAACTTCTTTGTGATGAGTGCATTCAACTCACAGACTTGAACTTTCGTTTTGAAAGAGGAGTTTTGAAAACACTCTTTTTGTAGAATCTGCAAGTGGATATTTTGAGCGTTTTGACACCTTTGCTGGGAAATGAAATATCTTCACCTGAAAACTACAGAGAAGCATTCTCAGAAACTTCTTTGTGATGTGCACATTCAACTGACAGAGTTGAAGCTTCCTTTTGATATAGCTGTTTTGAAACACTGTTTCAGTAGGATCTGCAAGTGGATATATGGAGTGTTAAGAGGCCAACACTGGAAAAGGAAATATCTTCACATAAAAACTAGATGGAAGCATTCTCAGAAACTTCCCTGTGCTTTATGCATTCAAGTCATAGAGAGGAACCTTCCTTTTGAAAGTGCAGTTTTGAAACACTCCTTTTCCAACATAGGCCTCAAAGAGCTCTAAACACTTGCAGATTCTAAGAAAACAGTGTAGAGTGGATTGGAGATTCCAATCCATTCCATTCCATTGCATTCTACTCACAGAGTTGAACCTTCCTTTTGATAGAACAGTTTTGAAACACTCTTTTTGAACAATCTGCAAGTGTTTATTTGAAGCGCTTTGAGGCCTAAGTTGGAAAAGGAAATATCTTCCCATAAAAACTAGACCGAAGCATTCTCCGAAACTTCTTTGTGATGAGTGCATTATTCTCACAGAGTTGAACCTTCCTTTGATAGAATAGTTTTGATAAACTCTTTTTGTAGATTCTGCACGTGGATATTTGTGCGCTTTGAAGCCTATGTTGGAAAAGGAAATTTCTTCCCATAAAAACTATATCGAAGCATTCTCAGAAACTTCTTTGTGATGAGTGCATTCTACTCACAGAGTTGAACCTTCCTTTTGAGAGAACAGTTTTGAAACACTCTTTTTGGAGATTCTGCAAGTGTTTATTTGGAGCTCTTTGAGGCCTATGCTGGTAAAGAAATTATCTTCACATAAAAACTAGACAGAAGCATTCTCAGAAACTTTTTCTGATGTGCGCATTCAACACACCAAGTTGAACCTACCTTTTGGTATAGCAGTTTTGAAACACTCTTTTTCTAGAATGTGCAAGTGGATATTTGGATTGTTAGGGGGCCAACACTGGAAAAGGAAATATCTTCCCATAAAAACTAGACAGAAGCATTCTCAGAAACTTCTTTGTGATGAGTGCATTCAACTCACAGACTTTAACTTTTCTTTTGAAAGAGCAGTTTTGAAACACTCTTTTTGTAGAATCTGCAGGTGGATATTTTGTGTGATTTGAGGACTAAGGAGCAAAAGGAAATATCTTCACATAAAAACTAGACAGAAACATTCTCCAAAACCTCTTTGTGATGTGTGCATTCAAATAACAGAGTAGAACCATCCTTTTGATAGTGCAGTTTTGAAACACCCTTTTTGTAGAATCTGCAAGTGGATATTTGGAGAGATTTGAGGCCTATACTGAAAAAGGGATATCTTCACATAAAAACTAGAGAGAAGCATTCTCAGAAACTTCTCTGTGCTTTATGCATTCAACTTACAGACTTTAAACTTCCTTCTGAAAGAGCAGATTTGAAACACTGTTTTTGTAGAAACTGCAGGTGGATATTTGGAGCTCTTTGTGGCCTATGCTGGAAAAGGAAATATCCTCACATAAAAACTAGACAAAAGCATTCTCTGAAACTTGTTATGATGAATGAATTCAGCTCACAGAGTTGAACCTTCCTTTTGATGGAACAGTTTTGAAACCCTCTTTTTGTGGAATCTGCAAGTGGGTATTTGGAGCGCTTTGTGGCCTATGTTGGAAAAGGAAATATCTTCACATAAAAACTAGACGGAAGCATTGTCAGACACTTCTCTGTGATGAGTGCATTCAACTCACAGAGTTCAACCTTCCTTTTTGGAGAACAGTTATGGAACACTCTCTTTGTAGAATCTACAAGGGATCATTTGGAGTACATTGAGGCCTATGCCGGAAAAGGAAGTATCTTCCCATAAAAAAATAAGCAGAATCATTCTGAGATACTTTTTTGTGATGAGTGCATTCGACTCACAGACTTGAACCTTCCTTTTGATAGAGCAGTTTTGAAACACTCTCTTTGTAGAATCTGCAGGTGGATATTTGGAGCACTTTGAGGCCTGTGCTGGAAAAGAAAGTATCTTCCCATAAAAACTAAGCAGAATCATTCTCAGAAACATTTTTGTGATGAGTGCATTCAACTCACAGACTTGAACATTCCTTTTGATAGAGCAGTTTTTAAACACTCTTTTTGTAGATTCTGCAAGTGGGTATTTCAAGCGCTTTGAGGTCAAAGATGGAAAAGGAAATATCTTCATATAAAAACTAGACAGAAGCATTCTCAGAAATTACTTTGGGATGAATGCATTCAACTCAAAGAGTTGAACCTTCCTTTTGATAGAACAGTTTTGAAACACTTTTTTTTGTAGAATCTGGAAGTGGATATTTGGGGCAACTTGAGGCCTATGCTGGAAAAGGAAATATCTTCACATAAAAACTAGATGGAAGCATTCTCAGAAATTTCTTGGTGATGAGTGCATTTAACTCACAGGTTTGAACTTGCCTTTTGATAGAAGAGTTTTGAAACACTCTGTAGAATTTGCAAGTGGATATTTGGAGAGATTTGTGGCCTGTGCTGCATAAAGGGAATATCTTAATTTAAGAACTAGACAGAAGCATTCTCAGAGACTTCCCTGTACTTTATGCATTCAAATCACAGGCTTGAACCTACGTTTTGATAGAGCAGTATTGAACCACTCTTTTTGTATAATGTGCAAGTGGATATTTTGAGCGATTTGAGGCCTATGATGAAAAAGGAAATGTCTTCACCTAAAAGCTAGACAGATACATTCTCAGAAACTTCTGTGGGATGAGTACATTCAACCAACAGAGTTGAACCTTCCTTTTGATAGACTAGTTTTGAAACACGCTTTTTGTAGAATCTGCAAGTGGATGTTTGGAGGGCTTTGAGGCCTATGCTGGAAAAGAAAATATCTTCACCTAAAAACTAGACAGAAGCATTCTCAGAAATTTCTTTGTGATTAGTGCATTCAACTCACAGGGTTGTAAGTTCCTTTTGATAGAGCAATTCTGACACAATCTTCTTGTAGAATCTGCAAGTGGATATTTGGATCGCTTGAGGCCTATGCTGGAGTAAGAAATAATTTCACATAAAAACTATATTGAAGCAGTCTCAAAAACATCTTTGTGATGTGTGCCTTCAACTCAAGAATTGAAACTTCCTTTTGATAAAGCAGTTTTGAAACACCATATTGTAGAATCTGCAAGTGGATAGTTTTAGCACTTTGAGGCCTAGCCTGGAAAAGGGTATATCTTCACATAAAAACCAGACAGAAGCATTCTCAGAAACTTCCCTGTGATTTATGAATTCAACCCACACACTTGAACCTTCCTTTTGATAGAACAGTTTGGAAACACACTTTTTGTAGAATCTGGAAGTGGATATTTGGAGCGCTTTGAGGCCTATGCAGGAAAAGGAAATACCATCACATAAAAACTAGACAGAAGTATTCTCAGAAACTTCTTTGTGATGTGTGCATTCAACTCACAGAGTTGAACCCTGCTTTTGAAAGAGCAGTTATGAAACACCCTTTTTGTAGGATCTGCAGGTGGATATTTTTGGTGCTTTGAGGCCAATGCTGGAAATGGAAATATGTATTCATAAAAACGAGACAGAAGCATTCTCAGAAACTTCTCTATGTTTTATGATTTCAACTCAGAGTGTTGAACCTTCCTTTTGATAGCGCAGTTTTGAAACACTCTTTTTGTAGAATCTGCAAGTGGATTTTTGGAGTGCTTTGAAGACTCTGCTGCAAAAGGAAACATCTTCATATAAAAATTGGACAGAGGCCTTCTCAGAAACTACTTTGTGATGAACGCATTCAGCTCACAGGGTTGAACCTTCCTTTTGATAGAACAGTTGTGAAGCACTCTTTTAGTAGAATCTTCAAGTGGATATTTCGAGCTCTTTGAGGCTTATGATGGAAAAGGAAATATCTTCACATAAAACCTAGACGGAAGTATTCTCAGAAACATCATTATGATGAGTGAGTTCAACTCACAGAGTTGAACCAACCTTTTGATTGAACAGTTTTGAAACACTCATTTTGTAGAATCTGCAAGTGGATATTTGGAATGCTTTGAGGCCTATGCTCGAAAAGGAAATTTCTTCATATAAATACTAGACAGAAGCATGCTCAGAAACTTCTTTGTGATGAGTGCTTTGTACTTACAGACTTTAAATTTCCTTTTGATAGAGCAGTTTTGAAACAGTCTTTTTGTAGAATATGCGAGTTTATATTTGGTGCGATTTGAGGGCTAAGCTGGAAAAGGAAATATCTTCACATAAAAACTGGACAGAAGTATTCTCCTATCTTCTTTGTGATGTGTGCATTAAACTAACAGAGTAGAACCTTCCTTTTGATAGAGCAGTTTTGAAACACCCTTTTTGTAGAATCTGCAAGTGGATATTTGGAGCGATTTGAGGCCTATGGTGAAAAAGGGGATATCCTCGCATAAAAACTAGATAGAAGCATTCTCAGAAACTTCCCTGTGCCTTATGCATTCAACTCACAGATTTAAAACTACCTTCTGAAAGAGCAGATTTGAAACACTTTTTTTGTAGAAACTGCAGGTGGATATTTGGAGCGCTTTGAGGCCTACGCAGGAAAAGGAAATATCCCCACATAAAAAGTAGACAAAAGCATTCTCCGAAACTTCTTTGTGATGAATGCATTCACCTCACAGAGTTGAACCTTCCCTTTGATGGAACAGTTTTGAAACACTCTTTTTGTAGAATCTGCAAGTGGATATTTGGAGGGCTTTGAGGCCTATGCTGGAAAAGGAAATATCTTCACATAATAACTAGACGGAAGCATTCACAGAAACTTCTCTGTGATGAGTGCATTCAACTCACAGAGTTCAACCTTCCTTTTGGTAGAACAGTTATGAAACACTCTCTTTGTAGAATCTACAAGAGATTATTTGGTACTCATTGAGGCCTATGCTGGAAAAGAAAGTATCTTCCCATAAAAACTAAACAGAATCATCCTCAGAAATATTTGTGTGATGAGGGCATTCAACTCACAGACTTGAACCTTCCTTTTGATAGAGTAGTTTTGGAACACTCGTTTTGTAGAATCTGCAAGTGGATATTTGGAGCACTTTGAGGTCTATGCTGGAAAAGGAAATATCTTCACATCAAAACTAGACAGAAGCATTCTCAGAAATTTCTGTGTGATGAGTGCATTCAACTCACAGACTTGAACATTCCTTTTGATAGAACAGTTTTGAAACATTCTTTTTGTAGAATCTGCAAGTGGGTATTTGGAGTGATTTGAGGCCTATGCTGCAAAAAGTGAAATCTTCACATAAAAACTAGACAGAAGCATTCCCAGAAACTTCCCCATGCTTCATGCGTTCAACTCACATACTTGAACCTTCCTTTTGATAGAGCAGTTTTGAAACACTCTTTTTATAGAATCTGCAATTGGATATTTGGAGCGATTTGAGGCCTATGATGAAAAAGGGAATATCTTCACCTAAAAACTAGACAGAAGCATTCTCAGAAACTTGTTTGTGATGAGTTCATTCAACCCACAGAGTTGAAACTTCCTTTTTTTAGAACAGTTTTGTAACACTCTCTTTGTAGAATCTGAATGTGGATACTTGGTGCACTTTGAGGCCTATGCTGGAAATGGAAATATGTTCTCATAAAAACTAAGCAGAAGCATACTCACAAAGTTCTTCATGATGAGTGCATTCAACTCAGAGACTTAAACCTTTCTTTCGATATAGCAGTTTTGAGACACTGTTTTTGCAGAATCTGCATGTGGATATTTGGAGAGCTATGAGGCCTACGCTGTAAAAGGAAATATCTTCACATAAAAACTATACAGAAGCATTCTCAGAAACATCTCTATGATGAGTGCATTGTACTCACAGACTTGAACTTTCTTTTTGATAGAGCAGTTTTGAAACACTCCTTTTGTAGAATTTGCAAGTGGATATTTGGTGTGCTCTGAGGCCTAATCTGGAAAAGGAAATATCTTCACATAAAAACTAGACAGAAGCATTCTCTGAAACTTCTTTGTGATGCGTGCATTCATCTAACAGACTAGAAACTTCCTTTTGATAGAGCAGCTTTGAAACACCCTTTTTGTAGAATCTGCAAGTGGATATTTGGAACGATTTGAGGCTTGTGGTGTAAAAGGGAATATCTTCACATAAAAACTAGATGGAAGCATTCTCAGAAACTTCAGTGTGCTTTATGCATTCAACTCACAGATTTGAACCTTCCTTTTGAAAGAGCAGATTTGAAAAACTCTTTTTGTAGAAATTGCAAGTGGATATTTGGAGCGCTTTGAGGCCTATGCTGGGAAAGGATATATCCTCACATAAAAACTAGACAAAAGCATTCTCCGAAACTTCTTTGTGATGAATGCATTCAGCTTACAGAGTTGAACCTTCCTTTTGATAGAACAGTTTTGAAACGCTCTTTTTGTAGAATCTGCAAGTGGATATTTGGAGTGCTTTGAGACCTATGCTGGAAAAGGAAATATCTTCACATAAAAATTAGACAGAAGCATTCTCAGACACTTCTCTGTGATGAGTGCATTCAACTCACAGAAATCAACCTTCCTTTAGGTAGAACAGTTTTGAATCACTCTCTTTGTAGAATCTGCAATAGATTATTTGGAGCGCTTTAAGACCTATGATGGAAAAGGGAATATCTTCCCATAAAAACTAAGCAGAATCATTCTCAGTAACATTTTTGTGATGGGTGCATTCAACTCGGAGACTTGAACATTCCTTTTGATAGAGCAGTTTTGAAACACTCTTTTTATAGAATCTACAAGTGGATATTTGGAGCAATTTGAGGCCTATGCTGGAAAAGGGAATATCTTCACATAAAAACTAGACAGAAGCATTCTCAGAAATTTCTTTGTGACGAGTGCATTCAACTCACAGGGTTGAACTTTCCTTTTGATAGAACAGTTTTGAAACACTCTGTTTGTAGAATTTGCAAGTGGATATTTGGAGCAATTTGAGCCCTATGCATCAAAAAGGGAATATCTGAACATAAGAACTAGACAGAAGCATTCTCAGAGACTTCCTTGTGCCTTATGCATTCAACTCACAGGCTTGAACCTTCCTTTTGATAGGGCAGTTTTGAAACACCCTTTTTGTAGACTCTGCAAGTGGATATTTAGAGCGATTTGAGACCTATGGTGAAAAAGGGGATATCTTCACATAAAAACTAGATAGAAGCATTCTCAGAAACTTCCCTGTGCTTTATGCAGTCAACTCACAGACTCGAAACTTCCTTTTGAAAGAGCAGATTTTAAATACTCTTTTTGTAGAATCTGCAAGTGGATATTTGGAGCGCTTTGAGGCCTGTGCTGGAAAAGGAAATATCTTCACATAAAAACTAGTCGGAAGCATTCTCATACACTTCTCTGTGATGATTGCATTTAACTCACAGAGTTCAACATTCCTTTAGATAGAACAGTTTTGAAACACTCTAGTGGTAGAATCTGCAAGAGATTATCTGGAGCGCTTTGAGACGTGTGCTGGAAAAGGAATTATCTTCCCATAAAACATGAGCAGAAGCATTCTCAGAAACATTTTTGTGATGAGTGCATTCAACTCGCAGACTTGAACCTTCTCTCTGATAGAGCAGTTTTGAAACACTCTTTTGGTAGAATCTGAAAGTGGATATTTGGAGCACTATGAGGCCTTTGTTGGAAAAGGAAATATGTTCACATAAAAACTGGACAGAATCATTCTCAGAAACTTCTTTGTGATGTGTGCATTCAACTCACAGTGTTGAACCTTTCTTTTGAAACAGTAGTCTGAAACACACATTTAGTAGAATCTGCAAGTGGATATTGGGAGCGCTTTGAGGCCTTTTATGGAAAAGGAAATATCTTCACATAAAAACTAAACAGATGCATTCTCAGGAACTTCTTTGTGACGTGTGCACTCAACTCACAGAGTTGAACATGACTTTTGATAGAGCAGTTTTGGAACATCCTTTTTGTAGAATCTGCAAGTGGATATTTGTAGCGCTTTGAGGCCTCTGCTGGAAAAGGAAATATCTTCACATTAAAACTACAGAGAAGTATTCTGAGAAACTTCTTTGTGATGAGTACATTCAGCTAATGCAGTTGAACCTTCCTTTTCATAGAACTGTTTTGAAACACTCTTTTTGTAGAATCTGCAATTGGATATTTGGAGAGCTTTGAGGCCTATGATGGAAAAGAAAATATCTTCACATAAAAACTAGACAGAACCATGCTCAGAAACTTCTCTGTGATGAGTGCATTGAAGTCAAAGAGTTGAACCTTCCTTTTGATAGAGCAGTTTTGAAGCACCCTTTTTGTAGAATCTGAAATTGAATATTTGGAGCTCATTGAGGCCTATGCTAGAAAAGGGAATACGTTCACATAAAAACTAAAGAAAAGGATTCTCAGAAAATTCTTTGTGATGTGTGCATTCAATTCACAGAGTTGAACAGTATTTTTGATGGAGCAGTTTTGAAACACCCTTTTTTCAGAATCAGCAAGTGGATATTTTGAGCGCTTTGAGGCCTATGCTGGAAAATAAAATATCTTCACATAAAAACTAGACTGAAGCATTCTCAGAAACTTCTTAGTGATGAGTGCATTCAACTCACGGATTTGAACCTTCCTTTTGATAAATCGGTTGTGAAGCACACTTTTTGTAAAATCTGCAGGTGGATATTTGGAGTGCTTTGAGGCCTACACTGGAAAAAGGAATATCTTCACATAAGAACTTGACAGAAGCATTCTGAGAAACTTCCCCGTGCTTTATGCATTCAAATCAAAGAGTTGAACCTTCCCTTTGATAGCGCAGGTTTGAAACACTCTTTTTGTAGAATCTACAGTTGGATATTTTGAGTGCTTTGAGGTCTATCCTGGAAAAGGAAATAACTTCACATAAAAACTAGATTGAAGCATTCTCAGAAACTTCTTTGTAATGTGAGCATTCAACTCACAGAATCGACCAGTCCTTTTGACAGAGCAGTTTTGAAACACCCTTTTTGTAGAAACTGCAAGTGGATATTTGTAGCCCTTTGAGGCTTATGCTGGAAAAGGAAATATCTTCACATAAAAACTAGACAGAAGCATTCTCAGAACCTTCTTTGTGATGATTGCATTGAACTCACTGAGTTGAAACTTTCTTTTCATAGGACAGTTTTGAAACACTCTTTTTGTAGAATCTGCAAGTGGATTTTTGGAGTGCTTTGAGGCCTACCCTAGAAAAGGAAATATCTTCACATAAAAACTAGACAGAAGAATTCTCAAAAACATCTAGGTGATGAGTGCATTCAATTCACGGAATTGAACTTTCTTTTCAATAGAGCAGTTTGAAATACTCTTTTAGTGGAATCTGAAAGTGGATATTTGGAGTGCTATGAGGCATTTGCTGTCAAAGGAAATATCTTCACATAAAAACTAGACAGAAGCTTTCTCAGAAACTTGTTTATGATGCCCGCATTCAACTCACAGAGTTGAAACTTCCTTTTGAAACAGCAGTTTTGAAACACACTTTTAGTAGAATCTGCAAGTGGATATTTGGAATGCTTTGAGGCCTATGCTGGAAAAGGAAATGTCTTCACAGAAAAACTAAACAGAAGCATTCTCAGAAACTTCTTTATGATGTGGGCCTTAAACTATCCGATTTGGACCTTCCTATTGATAGAACAGTTTTGCATCACTGTTTTTACAGAATCTGCAAGTGTATATTTGGAGCGCTTCGAGGCTTATGAGGTAAAAGGAAATAACTTCACATAAAAATGAAACAGAAGCATCCTCACCAACTTCTTCATGATATGTGCATTCAACTCACAGAGTTGAACCGTACTTTTGATACAGCATTTTTGAAACACCCTTTTTGTAGGCTCTGCAAGTGGATATTTTCAGTGCTTTGAGTCCTATACTGGAAAAGCAAATATCTTCACATGAAAACTAGATGGAAGCATTCTCAGAAACTTCTTTGTGATGAGTGAGTTGAACTGACAGAGTTTAACTTTGCTTTTTAAGAGCAGTCTTGAAACACCTCTTTTATAAAATCTGCAAGTGGATATTTGGAGTGCTTTGATGCCAATGATGGAAAAGGAAATATCTTCACATAAAAATTAGACAGAAGCATTCTGATAAACTTCTATGTGATGAGTGCATTCAAATCTCAGAGTTGAACCTTCGTTTTGAAAGAACAGTTTTGAAACACTCTTTTTGTAGAATCTGCAGTTGGATATTTGGAGCAATTTGAGGCCTATCCTGGAAAGGGTTATATCTTTATATAAAAACTAGACAGTAGCATTCTCAGAAACTTCTTTGTGATGAGCACATTCATCTCACAGACGTGAGACTTCCTTTAAATAGAGAAGTTGTGAAACACTCTTTTTGTAGAATCTACAAGTGTATATTTGGAGTGCTTTGAGGCCTATGCTGGTTAAGGAAATATCTTCACACAAAAATTAGACAGAATCATTCTCAGAAACTTCTTTGTGATGAGCTCATTCACCTCGCAGAGTTAAGCCTTCCTTTTGATAGAGAAGTTTGAAACACTCTTTTTGTCGGATCTGCAAGTGGATATTTGGGGTGCTATGAGGCTTACGCTGGAAAAGGAAATATCTTCACATAAAAACAAGACAGAAGCATTCACGAAAATTTCTTTTTTATGAGTGCATTCAACTCACAGAGTTGAACCTTCCTTTTCATAGAACAGTTTAGAAACACTCTTTTTGTAGAATCTGCAAGTGGATATTAGGAGCATTATGAGGCCTATGATGGAAAAGGAAATATCTTCACATAATAACTAGACAGAAGTATTCTCAGAAACTTCTCTGTGATGAGTGCACTGAACACCCTGAGATGAAACTTTCTTTTTATAGAACAGTTTTGAAACTCTCTTTTTGTAGAATCTACAAGTGGATATTTGGAGCCCTTTGAGGCCTATGCTGGAAAAGGAAATATCTTCACATAAAAACTAGACAGAAGAATTCTCAGAAATATCTTTGTGTTGAGTGCATTCAACTCACAGACTTGAACTTTCCTTTTGATAGAGCAGTTTTGAAAAATTCTTTTGGTAGAATCTGAAAGTGGATATTTGGAGTGCTATGAGGCTTATGCTAGAAAATTGAATATCTTCACATAAAAACTAGACAGAGGCATTCTCAGAAAATTCTTTGGGATGTGTGCATTCAACTCACAGAGTTGAACCTTACTTTTGAAACAGCAGTTTTGAAACACACTTTTAGTAGAATCTGCAAGTGGATATTTGGAATGCTTTGAGGCCTATGCTCGAAAAGTAAATATCTTCTCATAAAAAATAGGCAGATGCATTCTCAGAAAGTTCTCTGTGATGAGTGCTTTCAACCCACAGAGTTGAGCTTTCCTTTTGATAGAACAGTTTTCAAACACACTTTTTGTAGAATCTGCAGGAGGATATTTGGAGTGGTTTGAGACCTATGATGGAAAAGGAAATATTTTCTCATGAAAACAAAACAGAAGCATTTCAGAAACTTCTTTGTTATATGTGCATTCAACTCACAGAGGTGAACCATACTTTTGATAGAGCAGTTTTGAAACACCCTTTTTGTAGTATCTGCTAGTGGATATTTGGAGTGCTTGGAGGCCTATACTGGAAAATTAAATATCTTCAAATAAAAACTAGACAGAAGCATTATGAGTAACTTCTTTGTGATGAGTGCATTCAACTCACAGAGTTTAAAATTCCTTTTCATAGAGCAGCTTTGAAACACCCTTTCTGTAAAATCTGCAAGTGGATATTTGGAGCTCTTTGAGGCCTATGCTGGAAATGGAAGCATCTTCACATAAAAACTAAACAGAAGGATTCTGGGAAACTTCTATGTGATGAGTCCATTCAACTCTCAGATTTGAACCTCCTTTTGATAGGACAGTGCTGAAACACTATGTTTCGATAATCTGCAAGTGGATATTTGGAGCACTTTGGGGCCTATGCTGGAAAAGGAAATATCTTCACATTAAAACTAGACAGTAGCATTCTCAGAAACTTCTTTGTGATGAGCACATTCAACTCACCAATTTGAGCCTTCCTTTTGATAGAGCAGTTTTGAAACCCTCTTTTTGTAGAATCTGCAAGTGGATATTTGCAGGATTTTGAGGCCTCTGCTGGAAAAGGAAATATCTTCACATAAAAACTAGACAGAAGAATCCTCAGAAACTTCTTTGTGATGAGCACATTCAATTCACAGAGGTGAGCGTTCCTTTTGATAGAGCAGTTTTGAAACACTCTTTTTGTAGAATCTGCAAGTGGATATTTGGAGCGCTTTGAGGCCTATTCTGGAAAAGGAAATATCTTCACATAAAAACTAGACAGCAGTATTCTCAGAAACTTCTCTGTGATGAGTGCACTGAACTCCCTTAGTTGAACCTTTCTTTTGATAGAACAGTTTTGAAGCTCTCTTTTTGTAGGATCTGCAAGTGGATATTTTGTGCGATTTGAGATCTAAGCTGGAAAAGGAAATATGTTCACAAGAAACTAGACGGAAGAATTCACAGAAACATCTTTATGATGAATGCACTTAACTCACAGACTTGAAATTTCTTTTAATAGAGCAGTTTTGAAACACTCTTTTGGCAGAATCTGAAAGTGGATATTTGGAGCGCTATGAGGCCTGTGCAAGAAAAGGAAATATCTTCACATAAAAAGTAGATGGAAGCATTCTCAGAAACTTCTTTGTGATGTGTGCATTCAACTCACAGAGTTGAAACTTCGTGTTGAAACAGCAGTTTTGAAACACACTTTTTGTAGAATCTGCAAGTGGATATTTGGAATGTTTTGAGGCCTATGCTGGAAAAGGAAATATCTTCACATAAAAACTAAACAGAAGCATTCTAAGAAACTTCTTTGTGATGTGTGCATTCAACTCACAGGTTTGAACCTTACTTTTGATAGAGCAGTTTCGAAACACCCTTTTTGTAGTATCTGCAAGTGGATATTTGGAGCGCTTTGAGGCCTATGCTGGAAAAGGAAATATCATGACATAAAAACTAGACGGAAGCATTCTCAGAAACTTCAATGTGATGAGTGCATTCAACTAATGGAGTTGAACTTTCCATTTGATATAGCAGTTTTGAAACACCATTTTTGTGGAATCTGCAACTGGATATTTGGAGTGCTTTGAGGCCTATGCTGGAAAAGGAAATATCTTCACATAAAAACTAGAGAGAAGCATTCTCAGAAACTTCCCTCTGCTTTATGCATTCATCTCACAGACTTGAACTTTCCTTTTGATGCAGCAGTTTTGAAACACTCTGTTTGTAGAATCTACACGTGGATATTTGGAGCGCTTTGAGGCCTATGATACAAAAGAAAATATCTTCACATAAAAACTCAATGGAAGCATTCTAAGAAACTTCTTTGTGATTACTGAATTCAACAGACAGACTTGAACCATCCTTTTGATAGAGGAAATTTGAAACACTCTTTTTTTAGAATCTTCAAGTGGATATTTGGAGCAATTTGAGGCTTATGATTGAAAAGGAAATATCTTCACATAAAAACTAGACAGAAGCATTTTCAGAATCTTCTCTGTGATGAGTGCATTCAACTTACACAGTTGTACTTTTCTTTTCATGTAACAGTTTTGAAACACTCTTTTTATAGAATATGCACGTGGATATTTGCAGCTTTTTGAGGCCTATGCTGCAAAAGGAAATATCTTCACACGAAGACTAGGCAGAAGCATTCTGAGAAATTTCTTTGTGATGTGCACATTCAACTCACAGAGTTGAACCTTCCTTTTGATAGAACACTTTTGAAACATTCTTTTTGTAGAATCTCCAAGTTATTATTTGGAGTGCTTTGAGGCCTTTGCTGGAAAAGGAAACAACTTCACATAAAAACTAGATTGAAGCATTCTCAGACACTGCTTTGAGATGTGTGCATTCATCTTACAGGCTTGAACCTGCCTTTTGATAGAACAGATTTGAAACACTCTTTTTGTAGAATCTGCAAGTCGATATTTGGAGCACTTTCAAGCCTATGCTGGAATAGGAAATATCTTCACATAAAAACAAGACAGAAGCTCTATCGGAAACTTCTTTTAGATGAGTGCATTCAACTCACAGAGTTGAACCTTCCTTTTGATAGAACGGTTTTGAACCACTCTTTTTGTAGAATCTGCAAGTGGATATTTGGAGGGCTTTGAGACCTATAATGGAAAAGGAAATATCTTCACATAAAAACTAGACAGAAGAATTCTCATAAACTTCTCTGTGATGAGTGCATTGAAATCCCTCAGTTGAAATTTTCTTTTGATAGAAAAGTTTTGAAATACTCTTTTTGTAGAATCTGCAAGTGGATATTTGGAGCGCTATGAGGCCTATGCTGGAAAACGAAATGTCTTCACATAAAAGTTATACAGAAGAATTCTCAGAAACAACTTTGTGATGAGTGCATTCAACTCACAGATTTGAACTTTCCTTTTGATAGAGCAGTTTTGAAAAACTCTTTTGGTAGAATCTGAAGGTGGATATTTGGAGCGCTATGAGGCCTATGCTATAAAAGAAAATATTTTCACATAAAAACTAGACAGAAGCATTTTCAGAAACCTCTTTGTGATGTGCACATTCAACCCACAGAGTTGAACCTTGCTTTTGAATCAGCAGTTTTGAAACACACTTTTAGTAGATTCTGCAAGTGGATAGATTGAATGCTTTGAGGAATAAGCTGGAAAAGGAAATATCTTCACATAAAAACTAAACAGAAGCATTCTCAGAAACTTCATTGTGATGTGTGCATTCATCCACAGAGTTGAAGCTTACTTTTGATAGAGCAGTTTTTAACCACCCTTTTTGTAGAATCTGCAAGTGGATATTTGGAGCACTTTGAGGTCAATGCTGGAAAAGGAAATATCTTCACATAAAAAATAGACAGAAGCGTTATCAGAAACTTCTTTGTGATGTGTGCATTCAACTCACAGAATTGAAACTTCCTTTTGATAGAGCAGTTTTGAAACACCCTTTTCGTACAATCTGCAAGTGTATATTTGGAGCACTTTGAGGTCTATGCGGGAAAAGGAAATATCTTCACATAAAAACTAGACAGAAGCATTCTCAGAAAGAGTGCATTAAACTGACAGAGTTGAAACTTCCTTTTGATAGAATACTTTGGAAACACTCTCTTTGTAGAATCTACAAGTGGATACTTAGAGTGCTTTGGGGCCTATGCTGGAAAAGGAAATCTTCCCACAAAAACTAGACAGAAACATTCTCAGAAACTGCTTTGTGATGAGTGCATTCAACTCGCAGAGTTGAACCTTCTTTTTGATAGGACAGTTTTGAAACAGTCTTTTTGTTCAATCTGCAAGTTTATATTTGGAACGCTTTGAGACCTATAATGGAAAAAGAAATATCGTCACATAAAAACTAGACAGATGCATTCTCAGAAAGTTCTCTGTGATGAATGCGTTCAACTCACAGAGTTGAACTTTCCTATTGATAGAAGAGGTTTGAAACACACTTTTTGTAGGATCAGCAATTTATATTTGGAGGGCTTTGCGGCCTATGCTAGAAAAGAAAATATCTTCACACAAAAACTAGACAGAAGTATTCTCAGAGACTTCTTAGTGATGAGTGCATTCAACTCACACAGTTGAACCTTCCTTTTCATAGAAGTGTTTAGAAACACTCTTTTTGTATAATCTGCATGTGGATATTTGGAGCGCTTTAAGGCCTATGATGGAAAAGGAAATATCTTCACATAAAAACTAGAAAGAAGCTTTCCAAGGAACTTCTCTGTAATGATTGTATTCAACTCACAGATTGAACCTTCCTTTTGATTGAGCAGCTTTGGAACACCATTTTTGTAGAATCTGCAAGTGGATATTTGCAGCAATTTGAGGCCTGTGCTGGAAAAGGAAATATATTCACATAAAAACTAAACAGAAGCATTCTCAGAAACTTCTTTGTGATGTGTGCATTCAACTCACAGAGTTGAACCATACTTTTGATAGTGCAGTTTGGAAACACCCTTTTGTAGAATCTGCAAGTGGATATTTGGAGCGCTTTGAGGCCTATACTGGAAAAGTAAATATCTTCACATAAAAACTAGACAGAAGCATTCTCAGAAACATCTTTGTGATGAGTGCATTCAACTAACGTAGTTGAACCTTCCGTTTGATATAGCAGTTTCGAAACACCATTTTTGTGGAATCTGCAACTGAATATTTGGAGCACTTTGAGGCCTATGCTGGAAAAGGAAATATCTTCACATAAAAACTACAGAGAATCATTCTCAGAAACTTCACTGTGCTTTACGCATTCAACTTACAGACTTCAACTTTCCTTTTAATAGAGCAGTTTTGAAACACTCTTTTTGTAGGATCTGCAAGTGGACATTTGGAGCACTTTGAGGCCTATTCTGGAAACGGAAATATCTTCACACAAAAAATTAATGGAAGCATTCTAAGAAACTTCTTTGTGATGAGTGAATTCAATCACAGGCTTAAACCATCCTTTTGATAGAGCAATTTTCAAACACTCTTTTAGTAGAATCTGCAAGTGGATATTTGGAGGGCTTTGAGGCCTATGCTGGAAAAGGAAATATCTTCACATAAAAAATAGACAAAAGGATTTTCAGAAACTTCTTTGTGATGAGTGCATTCAACTCAGATAGTTGCACCTTCCTTTTGATAGAACAGTTTTGAAACACTCTTTTTGTAGAATCTGTAAGAAAATATTTGCAGTGCTGTGAGGCCTATCTTGCAAAAGGAAATATCTTCACATAAACACTAGACAGAAGAATTCTCAGAAACTTTTTGTGATGTGTGCATTCAACTCACAGAATTCAACCTTCCTTTGATAGAACAGTTTTGAAACACTCTTTTTGTACAATCTGCAAGTTGATATTGGAGAACTTTGAGGCCTGTGCTGGAAAAGGAAATAACTTCACATAAAAACTAGATGGAAGCATTCTCAGAAACTACTTTGGGATGTGTTCATTCAACTCACAGGTTTGAACCTTTCTGTTATTAGAGGAATTTTGAAACACTCTTTTTGTAGAATCTGCAAGTGGATATTTGGAAAACTATGGGGCTTATGATGGAAAAAGAAATACCTTCTCATAAAAACTAGACAGAAGAATTCTCAGAAACTTCTCTGTGATGACTGCATTCAACTCATAGAGTTGAACCTTCCTTTTGACAGAACGGTTTTGAAACACTCTTTTGAACAATCTGCAAGTGGATATTTGGAGTGCTTTGAGGCCTATGCTGGAAAGGGAAATATCTTCACATAAAAATTAAGCAGAAGCATTCTCAGAAACTTCTTTATGATGAGTGCATTCAACTAACAGATTTGAACCTTCCTTTTCATAGAGCAGTTTTGAAACACTCTTTTTGTAGCATCTGCAAGTGAATATTTGGAGCGCTTTGAGGCCTAGGCTGGAAAAGTAAGTATCTTCACATAAAAACTAGATAGAAGCATTCTCAGAAACTTCTTTGTGATGTGTACATTCAACTCACGGAGTTGAACCTTGCCTTTGATAGAACAGTTTTGAAACACTATTTTTGCAGAATCTGCAAATGAATATTTGGAGTGCATTGAGACCTACGATGGAAATGGTAATATCTTCACATTAAAACCAGACAGAAGCATTCTCAGAAACTTCTCTGTGATGAGTGCATTCAACTCACAGAGTTGAACCTTCCTTTTGATAGAACAGATTTGAAACACTCTCTTTGTAGAATCTGCAAGTGGATACTTGGAGCTCTTTCAGGTGTACACTTTAAAAGGATATATCTTCACATAAAAAATAGACAGAAGCATTCTCCGAAACTCCTTTGTGATGAGTGCATTCAACTCACAGATTTGAACCTTCCTTTTGATAGAGCAGTTTTGAAACACTCTTTTTGTAGAATCTGCAAGTGGATATTTGGAGCGCTTTGAGGCCTATGCTGGAAATGGAAACATCTTCACATTAACAATAGTCAGAAGAATTCTCAGAAGCTACCTTGTGATAAGTGCATTTCACTCACAAATTTGAACCTTCCTTTTGATAGAACAGTTTTGAAGCACTCTTTTTCTAGAATCTCCAAGTGGATATTTTGAGCACTTTGAGGCCTATGCTGGAAAAGGAAATATCTTCACATAAAGACTAGTCTGAAGCATTCTCACAAAATTCTTTGTGATGAGTGCATTCAACTCACAGAGTTGAAACTTCCTTTTGATAGAAAAGTTTTGAAACACTCTTTTTGTAGAATCTGGAAGTGGATATTTGGAGCACTTTGGGGCCTATGATGGAAAAGGAAATATCTTCACATAAAAACTAGACAGAAGCATTCTCAGAAACTTCTCTGTGATAAGTGCATTCATCTCACAGAGCTGAACCTTCCTTTTGAAAGAACAGTTTTGAAACACTGTTTTTGTACAATCTGCAAGTGGATACTTGGAGCACTCTGAGGCCTATGCTGGAAATGGAAATATCTTCACATGAAAAATAAACAGAAGCATTCTCAGAAACTTCTTTGTGATGAGTGCATTCAACTCCCAGACTTGAACCTTCCTTTTGTTAGAGCAGTTTTGAATCACTCTTTTTGTAGAGTCTGCAAGTGGACATTTGGAGCGCTTTGAGGCCTATGCTGGAAAACTAAATATCTTCACATAAAAACTAGACAGAAGTACTCTCATCAAATTCTTGGTTATGAGTGCTTTCAACTCACAGAATTGAACCCTCTTTTTAGTAGAACAGTTTTGGAACCCTCTTTTTAAAGAATCTGCAGGTGGATATATAGAGTGCTTTGAGGTCTATGATGGAAAAGGAAGTATCTGTGATGGGTCCATTCAACTCACAGACTTGAAGTTAACTTTTCATAGAGCAGTTTTGAAACACTCCTTTTGTAGAATGTGCAAGTGCATGTTTGGAGCGCTTTGAGGCCTATGCTGGAAAAGGAAACATCTTCTTACAAAAATTAAGTAGAAGCTTTCTCCAAAACTTCTTTGTGATGTGTGCATTCAACTCACAGAGTTGAACCTTCGTTTCGGTAGAACAGTTTTGGAAAACTCTCTTTGTAGAATCTGCAAGTGGATATTTGGAGCGCTTTGAGGCCGATGCTGGAAAAGGAAATATCTTCACATAAAAACTAGACAGAAGCATTCTTAGAAACATCTTTTGATGAGTGCATTAAACTCACAGACTTGGACCTTCCTTTCCATAGAGCAGTTTTGAAATACTCTTTTTGTAGAATCTGCAAGTGGATATGTGGAGCACTTAGAGGCTGATGTTGGAAAAGGAAATATTATCACATAAAAACAAGACAGAATCATTCTCAGAAAATTTTCTGCAATGAGTGCATTCAACTCACAGAGTTGAACCTTCCTTTTGAGAGAACAGTTTTGAAACATTCTCTTTGTAGAATCTGCAAGTGTATATTTGGAGAGCTTTGGGGACTATGCAGGAAAAGGAAATATTTTCACATAAAAACTAGACAGAAGCATTCTCAGAAACTTCTTTGTGATGTGCACATTCAACTAACAGTGTTGAACCTTCCTTTTGATAGAGCAGTTTTGAAACACCCTTTTTATGGGATCTGCAAGTGGATATTTGGAGAGTTTTGAGGCCTATGTTGGAAAAGGAAATATCTTCACATAAGAACTAGACAGAAACATTCTCAGAAACTACACTGTGCTTTACGAATTCAACTCACAGACTTGAACCTTCCTTTTGATAGAGCAGTTTTGAAACACTCTTTTTGTAGAATCTGCAAGTGGATATTTGGAGCGCTTTGAGGCCTATGCTGTAAAAGGGAATATCTTCACATAAAATCAAGACAGAAGCATTATCAGAAACTTCCTGTGCGTTGTGCATTTTTCTCACAGACTTGAACCTTCCCTTTGATAGAGCAGTTTTGAAACACTCTTACTGAAGAAACTGCAAGTGGATATTTGGACCTCTTTGAGGTCTATGCTGGAAAAGGTAATATCTTCACATAAAAATTAAGCTGAAGCATTCTCAGAAACTTCTTCATGATGAGTGCATTCAACTGACAGACTTGAACTTTCCTTTTGATAGAGTCGTTTTGAAACACTCTTTTTGTGGAATCTGCAATTGGATATTTGGAGCGCTTTGAGGCCTATGCTGGAAAAGGAAGTGTCTTCACATAAAAACTAGACAGAAGCATTCTCAGAAACTTCTTTGTGATGTGTGCACTCAACTCACAGAATTGAACCTTCCTTTAGGTAGAGAAGTTTTGAAACACCCTTTTTGTAGAATCTGAAAGGGGATATTTGGATCGCTTTGAGGCCTATGATGGAAAAGGGAATATCTTCACATAAAAACTTGACAGAAGCATTCTAAGAAATTTCCCTATGCTTTATGAATTCAACTCACAGACTTGAACTTTCCTTTTGATTGAGTAGTTTTGAAACACACTTTTTATAGAATCTGCAACTGGATATTTGGAGCATTTTCTGGCCTTTGCTGGAAAAGGGAATATCTTCACATAAAACCTAGACAGAAGCATTCTAAGAAACTTTCCTGTGCTTTATGAATTCAACTCACAGACTTGAAGTTTCCTTTGATAGAGCAGTTTTGAAACACACTTTTTGTAGAA
Organism: Pongo abelii; assembly: GCF_028885655.2. Classification (NCBI taxonomy): domain Eukaryota; kingdom Metazoa; phylum Chordata; class Mammalia; order Primates; family Hominidae; genus Pongo; species Pongo abelii. The sequence goes on along the minus strand of NC_085929.1, from coordinate 12,455,679 downwards.
TCTGCAAGTGGATATTTGGAGCACTTTCTGGCCTATGCTGGAAAAGGGAATATCTTCACATAAAATGTAGACAGAAGCATTCTCAAAAATTTCACTTTGCTTTAGGCATTTAACTCACAGATTTGAACCTTCGTTTTGATACAGCAGTTTCAAAAAACTCTTATTGTAGAATCTGCATGTGGATATTTGGAGCGATTTGAGGCCTATGCTGGAAAAGGAAATATCTTCACATAAAAACTAGACAGAAACATTCTCAGAAACTTCTTTATGATGAGTGCATTCACCTCACAGAGTTCAACATTACTTTTGTTAGAACAGTTTTGAAACACTCTTTTTGTAGAATCTGCAAGTGCATATTTGGAGCATTTTGAGGCCTATGATGGAAAAGGAAATATCTTCATATAAAAACTAGACAGAAGCATTCTCAGAAATTTCTCTGTGATGACAGCATTGAACTCACAGAGTTGAACTTTCCCTTTTAAAGAACAGTTTTGAAACACTCTTTTTGTACAATCTGCAAGTGGATATTTGGAGCGTTTAGAGGCCTATGCAGGAAAAGGAAACATCTTCACATAACAGCTAAGCAGAAGCATTCTCAGAAAGTTCTTTGAGATGAGTGCATTCAACTCACAGACTTGAGCCTTCCTTTTGATAGAGCAGTTTTGAAACCCTCGTTTTGTAGTATCTGCAAGTGGATATTTGGAGCGCTTTGTGGCCTATGCTGGAAAAGGTAATATCGTCACATAAAAATCAAGCTGAAGCGTTCTCATAAACTTCTTCATGATGAGTGCATTTAACTGACAGACTTGAACCTTCCTTTTGATAGAGCCGTTTTGAAACACTCCTTTGTGGAATCTGCAATTGGATATTTGGAGTGCTTTGAGGCCTATGCTGGAAAGGGAAATATCTTCACATAAAAAATAGACAAAAGCATTCTCAGACAGTACTTTGTGATGACTGTATTGAACTCGCAGAGTTGAACCTTTCTTTTCATAGAGCAGTTTTGAAACACTCCCTGTGTAGAAACTGCAAGTGGATATTTGGGTGCATTGAGGCCTATGATGGAAAAGGAAATATCTTCATATAAAAACTAGACAGAGGCATTCTCAGAAACTTCTTTGTTATGAGTGCATTCAACTCACAGACTTGAACCTTCCTTTTCATAGAGCAGTTTTGTAAGACACTTTTTGTAGAATCTGCAAGTGGATATTTGGAGCGCTTTGAGGCCTATGCTGGAAAGGGAAATATCTTCAAATAAAAACTAGACAGCAGTATTCTCAGAAACTTCTCTGTTATCAGTGCATTGAACTCACAGAGATGAATCTTCCTTTTGATAGAAGAGTTTTGAAAAACTCTCTTTGTAGAATCTTCAAGGGGATATTTGGGGTCCTTTGAGACCCATGCTGTAAAAGGAAATATCCTCACATAAAAACTAGACAGAAGCATTCTCAGAAACTTCTTTGTAATGTGTGCATTCAACTCACAGAGTTGAACATTCGTTTTGATAGAGCAGTTTTGAAACACACTTTTTGTAGAAACTGCCAGTGGATATTTGGAGATATTTGAGGACTATGCTGGAAAAGGGAAAATCTTCTCATAAAAGTATTAAAGAAGCATTCACAGAAACTTACCTGTGATTTATGCATTCAACTCACAGACTTGAACCTTCCTTTTGATAGAGCAGTTTTGAAATACTGTTATTGTAGAATCTGCAAGTGGATATTTGGACAGCTTTGTGTTCTATGCTGAAAAAGAAAATATTGTCACGTAGAAACTAGACAGAAGCATTCTCAGAAACTTCTTGGTGATGAGTGCATTCAAATCACAGAGTTGAAACTTCCATTTGACAGAACACTTTTGAAACACTCTTTTTATGGAATCAGCAAGTGGATATTTGGAGGGCTTTGAGGCCTACGATGGAAAAGGGAATATCCGTGATGAGTGCCTTCAACTCACAGACTTGAACATTCCTTTTGATAGAGCAGTTTTGGAACACTCCTTTTGTAGAATCTGCAAGTGGATATTTGTAGCACTATGAGGCCTACACTGGAAAAGGAAATATCTTCACATAAAAACTAGACAGAAGTACTCTCAGAAACTTCTTTGTGATGAATGCATTCAGCTCACAGAATTGAACCTTCCTTTTGATAGAATAGTTCTGAAACATTCTTTTTATAAAATCTGCAAGTGGATGTTTTGAGGGCTTTGAGGCCTATGCTGGAAAAGGAAATATCTTCATATAAAAAATAGACAGAAACATTCTCAGAAAATTCTTTGTGATGAGTGCATTCAACTCAAAGACTTGAACCTTCTTTTGATAGAGCAATTTTGAAACACTTTTTTGTGGATTCTGCAAGTGGATGTTTGGAGCAATTTGAGGCCTATGCTGGAAAAGGAAATATATCCACTTAAAAAGTAGACAGAAGCGTTCTCAGAAACTTCGTTGTGATGTACGCATTCAACTATCAGAGTTGAACCTTTCTTTTGATAGAGAAGTTTTGAAACACCCTTTCTGTAGAATCTGCAAGTGGATATTTGGAGCGCTTGAGGCCTATGCTGAAAAGGAAATATCTTCGCATAAAAATTAGACCAAAGCATTATCAGAAACTTCCCTGTGCTTTATGAATTCAACTCACAGACTTGAACATTCCTTTTGATAGCTCAGGTTTGAAACACTCTTTTTGTAGTGTCTGCCAGCTGATATTTGGAGAGCCTTGAGTGCTATGCTGGAAAAGGAAATATCTTCACAGAAAAACTAGACAGAAGCAATTTCAGAAACTTCTTTGTGATGAGTGCATTCAACTCAAAGACTTGAACCATCTTTTGATTGAGCAATTTTGGAACACCCTTTTGTAGAATCTGCAAGTGGATATATGGAGTAATTTGAGGCCTATGCTGGAAAAGGAAATATCTTCACATAAAAAGTAGACAGAAGCGTTCTCAGAAACATCTTTGTGATGTATGCATTCAACTCACCGTGTGGAACCTTCCTTTTGATATAGCAGTTTTGAAACACCCATTCTGTAGTATCGGCAAGTGGATATTTGGAGTGCTTGAGGCCTATGCTGGAAAAGGAGATATTTTCCCATCATAATTAGACAGAAGCATTGTCAGAAACTTCCCTGTGCTTTATGAATTCAACTCACAGTCTTGAACATTCCTTTTGATAGTTCAGTTTGAAACACTCTTTTTGTAATATCTTCAATTTGATATTTGTGGTTTTTGAGTGCTGTGCTGGAAAAGGAAATATCTTCACATAAAAACTAGACAGAAGAATTCTCAGAGACTTCTTAATGGTGAGTGCATTCAACGCACACAGTTGAACCTTCCTGTTGATGGAACAGTTTTGAAACACTATTTTTGTAGGATCTGCAAGTGGATATTTGGAGCGATTTCAGGCCTATGATGGAAAAGGAAATATCTTCACTTATAAATTAGACAGAAGCATTCTCAGCAACTTCTCTGTGATGAGTGCATTCAACTGATAGTGTTGAACCTTCGTTTTGATAGAATAGTTTTGAAACTCTCTCTTTGTAGATTGTGGAAATGGTACTTGGAGCGCTTTGATGCCTACGCTGGAAAAGGAAATATCTTCACATAAAAAATAAACAGAAGCATTCTCAGAAACTTCTTTGTGATGAGAGCATTCAACTCATGGATGTGAACCTTCCTTTTGATAGAACAGTTTTGAAGCATTCTTTTTGTAGAATCTGCAAGTGGATATTTGGAGCGCTTTGAAGCCTATGCCGGAAAAGGAAATATCTTCACATAAAAACCAGACAGAAGCATTCTCAGAAACTTCTTTTTGATGAGTGCATTCAACTCACAATGTTGAACCTTCCTTTTGATAGAAGAATATTGAAACACTCTTTTTGTGGAATCTGCAAGTGGATATTTGAAGCCCTTTGGGGCTTATACTGGAAAAGGAAATAAATTCACATAAAAACTAGATTGAAGCATTCTCAGAAACGTCTTTCTTATGTGTGCATTCAACTCACAGACGTGAACCTTCCTTTTCATAGAGCTGTTTTGAAACACCCTTTCTGTACAATCTACAATTGGATATTTGGAGCGATTTGAGGCTTATGATGGCAATAGAAATATCTTCACATACAAACAAGTCTGAAGCATTCTCAGAAATTTGTTTTTGATGTGTGCATTCAAATCGCAGTGTTGAACCTTCCTTTTGATAGAGCAGTTTTGAAACACACTTTTTGTAGAATCTGCAAGTGGATACTTGGAGCGATGTGACGCCAGTGCTGGAAAAGGGAATATCTTCACATAAAAACTAGACAGAAGCATTCTCAGAAACTTCTCTGTGCCTCATAAATTCAATTCACAGACTTGAAACTTCCTTTTGATAGAATAGTTTTGAAACACTCTTTTTGTAGAATCTGCAAGTGATTTGAGTGATTTGAGGCCTATGCTTGAAAGCGAAATATCTTCACATGATAAGCAGACAGAAGCATTCTCAGAAACTTCTTTGTGATGTCTACATTCAACTTACAGAGTTGAACATTCCTTTTGATAGAGCTGTTTTGAAACACCCTTTCTGTACAATTTGCAATTGGATATTTGGAGCGATTTGAGGCCTATGATGGAAATAGAAATATGTTCACATACAAACAAGACAGAAACGTTCTCAGAAACTTCTTTGTGATGAGTGCATTCAACTCATGGTGTTGAACCTTCTTTTCGGTAGAACAGATTTGAAACACTCTCTTAGTAGAATCTGCAAGTGGATATTTGGAGAGTTTTGAGGCCTATGCTGGAATAGGAAATACCTTCACAAAAAAACTAGACAGAAGCATTCTCAGAAACTTTCTGTGAAGAGTGCGTCCAACTCACAGATTTGAACTTTCCCTTTTGATCGAACAGTTTTAAAAAAACCCTTTTGGGGAATCAACAGGTGGATATTTGGAGCGCTTTCAGACCTATGCTGGAAAAGGAAATCTCATCACATAAAAACTAGACAGAAGCATTATCAGAAACTACTTTGTGATGGGTGCATTCAACTCACAGTGTTGAACCTTCCTTTTGATAGGACAGCTTTGAAACACTCTTTTTGTAGAGTCTGCAAGTGGGTATAAGGAGCGCATTGAGGCCAATGGTGAAAAAGGCAATACCTTCACATTAAAAGTAGACAGAAGCATTCTCAGAAACTTCTTTGTGATGAGTGCATTCAGCTCACAGAGTTGAACTTTATTTTTGATAAGGCAGTTTTGAAACACTCTTTTTGTAGAATCTGCAGGTAGATATTAGGAACACTTTGAGGCCTTTGCTGAAAAAGGAAATATCTTCACATAAAAACTGGACAGAAGCATTCTCGGAAACTTCTTTGTGGTGAATGCATTCAACTCACAGAGTTGAACCTTCCTTTTGATAGAGCTGTTTTGAAACACCCTTTCTGTACAATCTGCAATTGGATATTTGGAGCGATTTGAGGCCTATGCTGGAAAAGGGAATATCTTCACATAAAAACTAGTCAGAAGCATTCTCAGAAACATCTTTGTGATGCGTTCATTCAACTCACATAATTGAACATAACTTTTCATACAGCAGTTTTGAAACAGTCTTTTTGTAGAATCTGCAAGGGGAGAAGTGGACCAATTTGAGGCTTTCATTGGAAAAGGGAATATCTTCACATAAAAACTTGACAGAAGCATTCTCAGAAACTTCTTTGTGATGTGTGCATTTAGCTCAAAGAGTTGAACCATCCTTTTGGTAGAGCAGTATTGAAACACTCTTTTTGTACAATCTGCAATTGGATATTTGACCTATTTGAGGCCTTCATTGTAAACGGGAATGTCTTCACATAAAAACTAGACAGAAGCATTCTCAGAAACTTCATTGTGATGTGGGCATTTAACTCACAGTGTTGAACCTTTCTTCTGATTGAAGAGTTTTGAAACACTCTTTTTGTAGAATCTGCAACTGGATATATGGACTGCTATGAGGCCTTCATTAGTAATGGGAATAATTTCGAATAAAAACTAGACGGAAGTATTCTCAGAAACTAATTTGTGATGTGTGCGTTCTACTCACATAGTTGAACCTTCCTTTCAATAGAGTAGTTTTGAACACTCTTTTTGTAGAACCTGCAAGGGGATATTTGGAGCGTTTTGAGGCCTTCGTTGGAAATGGGAATATCTTCACATAAAAATTGGACAGAAGCATTCTCAGAAAATTCTTTGTGATGTGTGAATTGAACTCACAGATTTGAACCTTCCTTTGGATAGACCAGTTTTGAAACACCTTTTTTGTAGAATCTACAAGAGAACATTTGGAGTGCTTTGAGGCCTACACTGGAAAAGGGAATATCTTCACATAAAAACTAGACAGAAACTTCTATGTGATGTGTGCATTCAACTCACAGAGTTCAAATTTCCTCTTGATATAGCAGTTTTGGAACACTCTTTTGTGGAATCTGCAATTGGATATTTGAAGCATTTTGAAGCTTTAGTTGGAGAAGGGAATATCTTCAAATAAAAGCTAGACAGAACAATTCTCAGAAACTACTGTGTGATGTGTGTATTCAACTCACAGAGATGAACCTTTCTTTTGAGAGAGTAGTTTTGAAACATTCTTTTTGTGGAATCTGCAAGTGGACATTTGTAGTGCTTTGAGGGCTATGGTGGAAAGGAAATATCTTCAAAATAAATCTAGACAGAAGCATTCTCAGAAACTTCTTTGTGATGTTTGCATTCAACTCACAGAGTTGAACATACCTTTTCACAGAGCAGTTCTGAAACCCTCTTTTTGAAGAACGTGCAAGTGGATATTTAGACCGAATTGACACCATCTTTGGAAACGGGAATATCTTCACATAAAAACTACACAGAAGCATTCTCAGAAATTATTTTGTGATGTGTGCATTCAACTCACGGAGTTGAACCTTCCTTTTGATAGAGCAGTTTTGAAACCCTCTTTTTGTATAATCTGCAAGGGGATATTTTGACCGTGTAGAGGTGTTCGTTGGAAACGGGAATATCTTCACATAAAAACTGCACAGAAGCATTCTCAGAAACTACTTTGTGATGTGTGCATTCTACTCACAGAGTCGAAACTTCCTTTAGATAGAGCAGTTTCGAACCACTCTTTTTGTAGAATCTGCAAGGGGATATTTGTAGCGTTTTGAGGTCTTTGTTGGAAACGGGAATATCTTCACATAAAAGCTGGACAGAAGAATTCTCAGAAATTCCTTTTGATGTGTGCATTCAACTCACAGACTTGAACATTCCTTTTGATACAGCAGTTTTGAAAGAACTCTTTTTTGGAACCTGCAAGAGGACATTTTAGGCGCTTTGAGGCCTTCGGTGGAAAAGGAAATATCTTCTCATAAAAACTAGACAGAAGCATTCTCAGAAATTTCTTTCTGATGTGCACATTCAACTCACAAAATTGAACCTTCTTTTTGATAGAGCAGTTTTGAAACACTCCTTTTGTAGAATCTGCAAGGGGATATTTAGACCGATTTGAGGCCTTTGTTGGAAATGGGAATATCTTCACATAAAAACTGTACAGAAGCTTTCTCAGAAACTTCTTTGAGATGTGTGCATTCAACTCTCAGAGTTGAAGCTTCCCTTTTATAGAGCAGATTTGAAACTCTCTTTTTGTACAATTTGCAATGGGATATTTGGACAGTTTTGGGACTTCTTTGGAAACGTGTATATCTTCAAATAGAAACTAGACAGAAGCATTCTCAGAAGCTTCTTCATGATGAGTGTATTCAACTCACAGAGTTGAGCCATCCTTTTGATAGTGCAGTTTTGAAACACTCTTTTTGTAGAAACTGGAGGTGGTTATTTGGAGTGCTTTGAGACCAATGGTACAAAAGGAAATATCTTCACATAAAAACTAGACAGAAGCATTCTCATAACTTCTTTTTGATGTGTCCATTCAACTCACTGAGTTGAACCTTCCTTTTGATAGACCAGTTTTGAAACACTCTTTTTGTAGAATCAGCAAGTGTATATTTTGAGTGCTTCAAAGCCTTCACTGGAAATAAAAATATCTTCAAATAAAAACAAGACAGAAGCATTCCCAGAAACTACTTTGTGATGTATGCATGCAACTCAAAGAGTAGAACATTTCTTTTGATAGAAGAAATTTGAAACACTCTGCTTTTAGATTCTGCAAGTGGACATTTGTAGAGCTTTGAGGGCTGTGGTGGAAAATGAAATAACTTCAAATAAAAACTAAACAGAAGTATTCTGAGAAACTTCTTTGTGATATTTGCATTCAGCTCACAGACTTGAACCTTCCTTTTGATAGAGCAGTTTTGAAACACATTTTTTGTAGAATCTGCAAGTGGACATTTCGGGGGCTATGAGGCCTTCGGTGGAAAAGGAAATATCTTCACATAAAAACTAGACAGAAGCATTCTCAGAAACTTCTTGGAGATATGTGCATTCAACACACAGATTTGAACCTTCCTTTTGATAGAGCAGTTTTGAAACACTCTTTGTAGAATCTACAAGTGGATATTTCGAGCACTATGAAGCATTTGCTGGAAAAAATATCTTCAAATAAAAGGTAGACAGAAGCATCCTCAGAAAGTACCTTCTGATGTGTGCATTCGACTCACTGAGATGAACCTTCCTTTTGATAGAGCAGTTTAGAAACACTCTTTTTGTAGAATCAGCAAGTGTATGTTTTGAGCACTTCAAAGCCTTCATTGGAAATGAAAATATCTTCAAATAAAAACAAGACAGAAGCATTCTCAGAAACTACTTTGTGATGTGTGCATGCAACTCAAAGAGTAGACCATTTCTTTTGATAGAATAAATTTGAAACAGTCTGCTTTTAGAATCTGCAAGTGGACATTTGTAGAGCTTTGGGGGCTGTGGTGGAAAATGAAATAACTTCAAATAAAAACTAGAAAGAAGAATTCTGAGAAACTTCTTTGTGATATTTGCATTCAACTCACAGACTTGAACTTTTCTTTTGATAGAGCAGTTTTGAAACACTTTTTGTAGAATCTGCCAGTGGACATTATGGGCGCTTTGAGGCCTTCGGTAGAAAAGGAAATATCTTTACATAAAAACTAGACAGAAGCATTCTCAGAAACTTCTTGGCAATGTGTGCATTCAGCACACAGAGTTGAACCTTCCTTTTGATAGAGCAGTTTTGAAACACTCTTTTTCTAGAATCTGCAAGTGGATATTTGGAGCACTATGATGCATTCGCTGGAAACGGGAATATCTTCAAATAAAAAGTAGATAGAAGCATCCTCAGAAAGTACCTTGTGATGTGTGCATTCAACTCACTGAGATGAACCTTCCTTTTGATAGAGCAGCTTTGAAACACTCTTTTTATAGAATCTGCAAGTGCATATTTGGAGTGAATAAGCCTATTCTGGAAAAGGAAATATCTGCCTATAAAAAGTAGAGAGAAGCATTCTCAGAAAAATCTTTGTGATATGTGCAATCAACTTTCACTTTTGAAACCTCCTTTTGATAGAGCAGTTTTGAAACACTGTTTTTGCAGAATCTGCAAGAGGATATTTGGAGCGGTTTGAGGCCTATGCTGGAAAAGGATATATCTTCCCATAAAAAGTAGAGAGATGTAATCTCAGAAACTTCATTTTGCTGCGTGCATTCAACTCACAAAGTTGTACCTTCCTTTTGATAGAACAGTTTTGAAACACTCTTTTTGCATAATCTGCAACTGGATATTTGAAGCCCTTGAAGGCCTATGCTGGAAAAGGAAATATCTTCACATAAAAACTATACAGAAATATTATCAGAAACTTCTTTGTGATGTGTGTATTAAATTCACAGAGTTGAACCTTCTTTCTGATAGAGCAGTTTTGAAATACTCTTTTTGAAGAATCTACAAGTGGATATTTGGAGCAACTGTGGCCTTTGGGGGAAAAAGAAATATCTTCATATAAAAACTAGACAGAAGCATTCTCAGAAACTAATTAGTGATGTGTGCTTTCAAATCACAGACTTGTACCTTCCTTTTGATAGAGCTGTTTTGAAAGACTCTTTTTGTAGAATTTGCAGTTGGTTATTTGCAGCACTTTGAGGCCTATGCAGGAAAAAGAAATATCTTCACATAAAAACCAGACAGAAGCGCTTTCAGAAACTTCTTTGTGATGTGTGCCTTCAGCTCACAGAGTTGAACATTCCTTTTGATAGGGCAGTTTTGAGACACTCTTTTTTAGATTCTGCAAGTAGATATTTGGATCTCTTTGATGCCTATGATGGAAAAGGAAATATCTTCACATAAAAACTAAAGAGAAGTGGTTTCAGAATCTTCTTTGTGATGTATGCGTTCAACTCTCAAAGTTGAATCATCCTTTATATAGCGAAGATTTGAAACACTCTTTTTGTATTATCTGCAAGTGGATAGTTGGAGTGCTTTGAATCCTAAGCTGGAAAAGGCAATATCTTCACATAAAAACAAGAGAGAAGCATTCTCAGAAACTTCTTTGTGATGTGTGCATTCAACTCACAGAGTTGAACCTTCCTTTTCATAGTGCAGTTTGGAAGCACTCTTTTTGTAGAATCTGCTACTCGATACTAGGGGCATCTTGAGGCCTATGCTGTAAAAGGAAATATTTTTCCATAAGAACTAGACAGAAGTATACTCAGAAACTTCTTTGTGGTGTGTGCATTCAAATCACAGAGATGAAATTTCCTTTAGATAGACCAGTTTTGAAATACTATTTTTGAAGTATCTGCAAGTGGATATTTGGAACGCTATGAGGCCTGTGCTTGGAAAAGGAAATATCTTCACATAGAAACTAGAAAGGAGCATTCTCAGAAACTTATTTGTGATGTGTGTGTGCTGTCAACACACAGAGTTGAACCTTCCTTTTGATAGAGCAGTTTTGAAACACTCTTTTTGTAGAATCTGCAAGAGGATATTTTCAGCGCCTTGAGGACTGTGCTGGAAAAGGAAATATCTTCACATAAAAACTACACAGAAGCATTCTCAGAAACTTCTTTGTGATGTCTAAATTCAAGTCATAGAGTTGAACATTCCTTTTGATGGCGCAGTTTTGAAACACTCTTTTTATAGAATCTGCAAGTGGACATTTGGAGTCCTTTAAGGACAATGCTTGAAAAGGAAATATCTTCACCTAAAAACTGGACAGAAGCGTTCTCAGAAACTTCTTTGTGATGTGTGCCTTCAGCTCAGAGAGTTGAACCTTCCTTTTGATAGAGCAGTTTTGAAACACTCTTTTTTTTTCGAATATGCAAGTGAATATTTGGAGTGATTACAGATTCTGGGGGAAAAGGAAATATGTTCATTTAAAAACTAAACAGAAGTTTTCTCAGAAACTAATTTTTGATGCGTGCTTTCAACTTCCAGATTTGTACCTTCCTTTTGACAGAGCAGTTTAGAAAGACTCTTTTTGTAGAAATTGCAAGTGGTTATTTGCAGCGCTTTAAGGCATATCGTGGAAAAGGAAATATCTTCACATAAAAATTATACAGAAGCATTCTCAGAAACTTCTTTGTGATATGTGGCTTCAACTCACCGAGTTGAACAATACTTTTGATAGAGCAGTTTTGGAACACTCTTTTTGTAGATTATCCAAGTGGATACTTTGATCCCTTAGATGCCAATGATGGAAAAGGAAATATCTTCACATAAAAATTATAGAGAAGCGTTTTCAGAAACATCCTTGAGATGTGTGCATTCAACTCACAGAGTTGAACTTTCCTTTTGATAAAGCAGTTTTGAAACACTATTTTTGGAGAATTTGCAAGTGCATATACGGAGCGCTTTGAGGTCAATCCTGAAAAAGGATATATCTTCACAAAAACTAGACAGAAGCATTCTCACGAACTTCTTTGTTATGTGTGCTTTCAATACACTGAGTTGAACGTTCCTTTTGAGAGAGTAGTTTGAAACACTCTTTTTGTAGAATCTCCATGTGAATATTGCGAGCAGTTTAAGGTCTAAGCTGGAAAAGGAAATATCTTCACATAAAAAGTAGATAGTAGCATTCTCAGAAACTTCTTCATGATATATGCATTCAACTCACGGAGTTGAACCCTTTTATTGATAGAGCAGTTTTGAAACACTCATTTTGTGGAATCTGCAAGGGGATATTTGGAGAGCTTTGAGTTCTAAGCTGGAAAAGGGAATATCTTCACATAAAAACTAGACAGAAGCATTCTCAGAAACTTCTTTTTGATGTGTGCATTCAACTCACAGAGTTGAACATTCTTTTTGATAGAGCAGTTTTGAAACAGTCTTTTTTAAAATCTGCAAGTGGATATCTGGAGCGCTTTGAGGCCTACGCTGGAAAAATAAATATTTCTCATAAAAAGTAGAAAGAAACATTCTCAGAAACTTCTTTGTGACGTTTGCATTCAACTCACAGAGTTGAACCTTCCTTTTGATAGAGCAGTTTTGAAACGCTCTTTTTGTAGTATCTGCAAGTGGATATTTGAAGCCCTTTAAGGTCTATGTTGGAAATGGAAATATCTTCACATAGAAACTAGACAGAAGCATTCTCATAAACTTCTTTGTGATGTGTGCATTCAATTCACAGAGCTGAAACATCCTTTTTAAAAAGCAGGTTTGAAGCACTCTTTTTGCAGAATCTGCAAGTGGTTATTTTGAGCGCTTTGAGGCCAATGCTGTAAAAGGAAATATCTTCAACTAAAAACCAGACAGAAGCATTATCAGAAACATCCATGAGATGTGTGCATTCAATTCACAGAGTTGAACCTTCCTTTCGATAGAATAGTTTTGAAACACTCTTTTTGTAGAACCTGTAAGTGGATATTTGGATCGCTTTGCGGCCAATGCAGGAAAAGGAATTATATTCACATAAAAACTAGACAGCAGCATTCTCACAAACTTCTTTGCTCTGTGCACATTCAACACACAGAGTTGAACCTTCTTTTTGGTAGAGCAGTTTTGAAACAATCTTTTTTCAGAATCTCCAAGTCAATATTTGGAGCGCTTAGAGGCCTATTCTGGAAAAGGGAACAGCTTCATTTAAAAACTAGAAAGAAACATTCTCAGAAATTTCTTTGTGTTGTCTACATTCAAGTTATAGAGTTGAAACTTCATTTGATAGAACAGTTTTGAAACACTCCTTTTTTAGAATCTGCAAGTGGATATTTGGAGCAATTTCAGGCCAAACCTGGAAAAGGAAATATCTTCACATAAAAACTAGACAGAAGCATTCTCAGAAACTTCTTTGTGATGCATGCATTCAACTCACAGAGTTGAACCTTCCTTTTGATAGAGCAGTTTTGAAACACTCTTTTTGCAGAATTTGCAAGTATATATGTGTTGCGCTTTGAGGCCTATGCTGGAAAAGGAAATAACTTCCCATAATAAGTAGAGAGAAGCATTGTCAATAACTTCTTTTTGATGTGTGCATTCAACTCACAGAGTTGAACCTTCCTTTTGATAGAGCAGTTTAGAAACCCTCTTTTTTTAGAATCGGCAAATGAATATTTGAAGCCCTTTAAGGCCTATGCTGTAAAAGGAAACATCTTCACATAAAAAACTAGACAGAAGCATTCTCAGGAACTTCTTTGTGATATGTGCAGTCAATTCATAGAGTTGAACCTTCCTTTTGATAGAGCAGTTTTCAAACACTCTTTTTGTAGAATCTGCAAGTGGATATTTGGAGCGATTGCGGCCTCTGGTGAAAAAGGAAATATCTTCATATAGAAACTAGACGGAAGCCGTCTCAGAAACTAATTTGTGGTGTGTGTTTTCAACTCACAGACTTGTACCTTCTGTTTTGTAGAGCAGTTTTGAAACACCTTTTTTGTAGAATTTTCAATTGGTTATTTACAGTGCTTTGAGGCCTATGCTGGAAAAGGAAATATCTTCACATAAAAACAAGAGAGAAATGTTTTCACAAACTTCTTTCTGTTGTGTGCATTCAACTCCCAGAGTTGAACTTTTCTTTTGATAGGGCAGTTTTGAAACACTGATTTTAGAGGATCTGTAAGTGTATATATGGAGCACTTTGAGGACTATGCTGGAAAAGGAAATATCTTCACATAAAAACAAGACAGAAGCATTCTCAAAAATTTCTTTGTGACATGTACATTCAACTTATAGAGTTAAACCGTCCTTTTGATACAGCAGCTTTGAAACACTCTTTTTGAAGAAGTTGCATGTGAATACTTAGAGCACTTTGATGCCTAAGCTGGAAAAGGAAATATCTTCACATAAAAACTAGAGAGCTGCATTTTCAGAAACTTCTTTGCGATGTACGCGTTCAAATCACAGAGCTGAACCACCCTATTCATACAGCAGTTTTGAAACACTCTTTTTGCAGAATCTGCAAGTGGATATTTGGAGCGCTTTGATGCCTAAGCTGGAAAAGGGAATATTCTCACATACAAACAAGAGAGAAGCATTCTCAGAAACTTGTTTGTGATGTGTGCATTCAATTCACAGTGCTGAACATTCCTGTTGATAGAGCAGTTTTGAAACACTCTTTTTCTAGAATCTGCAGGTGGATATTTGGAGCACTTCGAGGCCTATGCTGGAAAAGGAAATATCTTCACTTAAAAACTATACAGAAGCAGTCTGAGAAATTGCTTTGTGATGACTTCATTCAATTCACAGAGTTGAATCTTCCTTTTGATAGAGCAATTTAGAAACACTATTTTTGTAGAATCTGCAAATGAATATTTGGAGCGCTTTGAGGCCTATGCTGGAAAAGCGAATATCTTCACCTTAAAACTAGACCGAAGCATTCTAAGAAACTTCTTTTTGACGTGTGCATTCAACTAACAAAGTTAAAACTTTGTTTTTATAGAGCAGTTTTGAAACACTCTTTTTGTAGAATCTGCAAGTGGATATTTGGAGTGTTTTGAGGCCAATGCTGGAAAAGGAATTATATTAACATAAAAACTAGACAGCAGCATTCTCACAAACTTCTTTGTTCTGTGTGCATTCAACATGCAGAGTTGAATCTTCCTTTTGATAGAGCAGTTTTGAAACAATCTTTTTGCAGAAACCCCAAGTCAATATTGGGAGCGCTTGGAGGCCCATTCTGGAAAAGGAAACATCTTCATATAAAAACTAGACAGAAGCATTCTCAGAAACTCCTTTGTGATGTCTACATTCAAGTCATCGAGTTGAACCTTCCTTTTGATAGAGCAGTTTTGAAACACTCTTTTTGTAGAATCTCTAAGTGGCTATTTGGAGCGATTGTACCTCTTGTGGAAAAGGAAATATCTTCATATAGAAACTAGACGGAAGCCTTCTCAGAAACTAATTTTTGATGAGTGTTTTCAACTCACAGACTTGTACCTTCTGTTTTATAGAGCAGTTTTGAAACACCTTTATGGTAGAATTTTCAATTGGTTATTTGCAGCGCTTTGAGGCCTATGCTGGAAAAGGAAATATCTTCACTTAAAAACTACAGAGAAGCGTTTTCTCAAACTTCTTTGTGATGGGTGCATTCAACTCCCAGAGTTGAACTTTCCTTTTGATAGAGCAGTTTTGAAACACTGTTTTTAGAGGATTTGCACGTGTATATATGGAGTGCTTTAAAGACTATGCTGGAAAAGGAAATATCTTCACATAAAAACAAGATAGAAACATTCTCAAAAATTTATTTGTGACGTGTGCATTCAACATATAGAGTTATATCGTCCTTTTGATACAGCAGCTTTGAAACACTCTTTTTGTAGTATTTGCGTGTGAATACTTACAGCACTTTGAGGCCTAAGCTGGAAAAGGGAATATCCTCACATAAAAACAATAGAGAAGCATTCTCAGAAACTTCTTTGTGATGAGTGCACTCAATTCACAGTGCTGAACATTCCTTTTGCTAGAGAAGTTGTGAAACACTCTTTTTCTAGAATCTGCAAGTGGATATTTGGAGCACTTTGAGGCCTATGCTGGAAAAGGAAATATCTTCACTTAAAAACCAGACAGAAGCATTCTCAGAAACTTCTTTGTGATGTCTGCATTGAATTCACAGAGTTGGACCTTCCTTTTGATAGAGCAGTTATGAAACACTATTTTTGTAGAGTCTGCAAGTGAATATTTGGAGCGCCTTGAGGCTAATGCTCTAAAAGTAAATATCTTCACCTAAAAGCTAGACAGACGCATTCTAAGAAAATTCTTTTTGATGAGTGCATTCAACTAACAAATTTGAACTTTTTTTGATAGAGCAGTTTTGAAACACTCTTTTAATAGAATCTGCAGGTGAATATTTGGAGTACTTTGAGGCCAGTGCTCCAAAAGTAAATATCATCAAATAAAAACTAGACAGAAGCATTGTCAGAAACATCTTTATGATGTGTGCATTCAACTCACAGAGTTGAAGCTCCTTTTTGATAGATTAGTTTTGAAACACTCTTTTTGTAGAATCTGCAAGGGGATATTTGGACTGATTTGAGGCATTCGTTGGAAACGGGAATATCTTCACTTAAAACTAGACAGAAGCCTTCTCAGAAACTTCTTTGTGATGTGTGCAATCAACTCACCTAGTTGAACCTTCCTTTTTTGATAGAGCAGTTTTGAAATACTCTTTTTGTAGAATATGCAAGTGGACATTGGGAGCACTTTGAGGCCTTCTGAGGAAAAGGAAATGTCTTCACATAAAAACTAGACAGTAGCGTTTTCAGAAACTGGTTTGTGATGTGTGCATTCAATTCACTGAGTTGAACTTTCCTGTCGATCAGCTGTTTTGAAACACTCTTTTTGTAAAATCTGCAAGTGGATATTTGGAGTGCTTTGAATCCTTCATTGGAAAAGGGAATATCTTAAAATAAAACAAGACTGAAGCATTCTCAGAAACTTCTTTGTGATGTGCACATTCAACTCACAGAGTTGAACCTTCCTTTTGATACAGCAGATATAAAACACTGTTTTTCTAGGATCTGCAATGGACATTTGTAGTACTTTGAGGGCTATGTTGGAAAATGAAATATCTTCAAATAAAACCTAGACAGAAGCATTCTCAGAAATATCCTTGTGATTTTGCATTCAACTGACAGAGTTGAACATACCTTTTAATAGAGGAGTTGTGAAACACTCTTTTTGAGAAACCTGCAAGTGGAAATTTGAAATGATTTCAGGCCTTTGTTGGAAACGGAATATCTTCACATAAAAACTAGACAGAAGCATTCTCATAAACGTCTTTGTGATGTGTTCATTCAATTCACAGAGTTGAACTTTTCTTTTGATAGAACAGTTTTGAAACAATGTTTTTGTAGGATCTGCAGTAGGATATTTGGACACATTTGAGGCCTTCTTTCGAAACTGGAATATCTTCACATAAAAGCTGGACAGAAGCATTCTTAGAAATTTCTTTGTGATATGTGCACTCAACTCACAGAGTTGAACCTTACTTTTGCTATATCAGTTTTGAAACCCACTTTCTGTAGATTCTGCAAGAGGACATTTGGAGGGCTTTAAGGCCTTTGGTGGAAAAGGAAATATCTTCACATACAAACTAGACAGAAACATTATCAGAAACATCTCTGAGATGTGTGCATTCAACTCAATGATTTGAGTCTTCCTTTTGATAGAGCAGTTTTGAAACACTCTTTTTGTAGAATCTCAAAGTGGATATTTGGAGCTGTTTGAATCCTTCATTGGAAACGGGAATATCTTCAAATAAAAACAAGACAGAAGCATTCTCAGAAACTACTTTGTGATATGTATATTCAACTCACAGAGTTCAACCCTTCTTATGATAGAGTAGTTTTGAAACGCTCTTTTTGTAGAATCTGCAAGTGGACATTTGCAGCTCTTTGAGGGCTCTGGTGTAAAAAGAAATATCTTCACATAAAAACTAGACAGAATCATTCTCAGAAACTTCTTTGTGATGTTTTCATGCAACGCACAGAGTTGAACATATCTTTTCATAGAGCAGTAGTGAAACACTCTTTTTCAAGGACTTGCAAGTGGTTATTTGGACAGATTTGAGGCCTTCATTGGAAACAGGAATATCTTCACAGAGAAACTAGACAGAAGCATTCTCAAAAACTTCTTTCAGATGTGTGCATTCCCCTCACAGAGGTCAACATAACTTTTCATAGAGCAGTTTTGAAACACTCTGTGGAATCTGCAAGTGGATATTTAGACCTCTTTGACGCCTTCTTTGGAAACGGGAATATCTTCACATAAAAACTAGACAGAAGCCTTCTCAGAAACTTCTTTTTCATGTGTGACTTCAACTGACAGATTTGAAACCTCCTTTTGATAGAGCAGTTTTGAAACATTTTGTGTAGAATCTGCAATTGGACAGTTTGAGACCTTTGAGGCCTTTGGTGGAAAGGGAAATATCTTCACATAAAACTAGACAGAAGCAATCTCAGAAACTTCTCTGTGATCTGTGCATTCAACTCACAGAGATGAACCATCCTTTTCATAGAGCAGTTTTGAAACACTCTTTTTGTAGAATCTGAAAGAGGACAATTTGTAGGACTTTGAGGGCTTAGTGGAAAAGGAAATATCTTCCAATAAATACCAGACAGAAGCATTCTGAGAAACTTCTTTGAGAAGTTTGCATTCAACTCACAGAGTTGAACATTCCTTTTGATAGAGCAGTAGTGAAACACTCTTTTTGAAGAACCTGCAAGTGGATATTTGGACAGATTTGGGGCCTTAATTAAAAACAGGAATATCTTCACATAAAAACTGGACAGAAGCGTTATCAGTAATTTCTTTGTGATGTATGCTTTCAATTCATGGAGCAGAACATAAGTTTCCATGGAGCAGTTTTGAAACCCTCTTTTTGTATAATCCACAAGTGGATATTTGGACCATTTCAGGGCTTCATTAGAAATGGAATTATCTTCCCATAAAAACTACACAGAAGCATTCTCAGAAACTTCTTTGTGATGGGTGCACTCAACTCACAGATTTGAACATAACTTTTCATAGAGCAGTTTTGAAACAGTCTTTTTGTAGAATCTGTAAGGGGATATTTGGACCGATTTGAGGCCTTCGTTGGAAACTTGAATATCATCACATAAAAACTAGACAAAAGCATTGTCAGAAACTTCTTTGTGATGTGTGCATTCAACTCAAAGATTTAAACCTTCATTTTGATAGAGCAGTTTTGAAATCTTTTTTTGTGGAATGTGAATGTGGACAATTGGAGCGCTTTGAGGCCTTCAGTGGAAAAGGAAATATCTTCACATAAAAACTAGACTGAGCATTCTCAGAAAGTTCTTTCTTTTGTGTGCATTCAACTTACAGAGTTGAACCTTCCTTTTGATAGAGCCGTTTAGATACAGTTTTTTGTGGTATCTGAAAGTGGACATTTGGAGCACTTTGAGTTCTCTGGTGGAAAAGGAAATACCTTCACATGAAAACTAGACAGAAGCATTCTCAGAAACTTCTTTGTGAAGTGTGAATTCAACTCACTGAGTTGAATCTTCCTTTTGATAGAGTAGTTTTGAAACAGTTTTTTGTAGAATCTGCAAGCGGATATTTAGAGGGCTTTGAAGCCTTTGTTTGAAACGGGAATATCTTCAAATAAAAACTAGACCGAAGCACTCTCAGAAACAACTTTGTGATATGGCCATTCAACTCACAGAGTTAAACCTTTCTTTTGATAGAGCAGTTTAGAAACTCTCTTTTTTGTAGAATCTGAAAGAGGACCTTTGTAGCACCTTGAGGGCTATCGTGGAAAAGGCAATATCTTCAACCAAAGACTACACAGAAAAATTCTCAGAAACAACTTTGGAATGTTTGCATTCAACTCACGGAGTTGAACATACATTTTCTTAGTGC
The DNA here is from genome assembly GCF_028885655.2 of Pongo abelii. Classification (NCBI taxonomy): domain Eukaryota; kingdom Metazoa; phylum Chordata; class Mammalia; order Primates; family Hominidae; genus Pongo; species Pongo abelii. Next base: position 12,435,975 of record NC_085929.1, on the reverse strand, counting down.
AGTTGTTGAACACTCTTTTTGAAGGACCTGCAAGTGGATATTTGGATTGATTTGAGGCCTTCATTGAAAATGAGAACGTCTTCACATATAAACTAGACAGAAGGATTCTCAGAAACTACTTTGTGATGTGTGCATTCAACTGATGGAGTTGAACATAACTATTCATAGAGCAGTTTTGAAACACTCTTTTTGTAGAATCTGCGAGAGCATATTTGGACAGTGTGAAGCCTTCATTGGAAACGGGAATATCTTCACAAAAAATCTAGACAGAAACATTCTCAGAAACTACCTTGTGATGTGTGCATTCGACTCACAGAGTTGAACATAACTTTTCATAGAGCAGTTTCGAAACACTCTTTTTGTAGAATCTGAAAGGGGATATTTGGACCGATTTGAGGCTTTCATTGCAAACGGGAATATCTTCAGATAAAAACAAGACCTGAGCACTGTCAGAAACTTCTTTGTGATGTGTGCATTCAGCTCACAGAGCTGAAACTTCCTTTTGATAGAGCAGTTTGAAACCTTTTTTTATGGAATTTGCAAGTGGACATTTGGAGTGCTTTGAGGTCTTTGGTGGAAAAGGCAACATCTTCACATAAAACTAGACAGAAGCAACCTCAGAAACTTCTCTGTGATCTGTGCATTCAACTCACAGAGTTGAACCATCCTTTTCATCGAGCAGTTTTGAAACACATTTTTTGTAGAATCTGGAAGTAGACAATTGGAGTGCTTAGAGGACTTCATTGGAAAAGGAAATCTCTTCACATAAAAACTAGACAGAAGCATTATCAGAAACTTCTTTGTGTTGTGTGCATTCAACTCCCAGAGTTGAATCTTCCTTTTGATAGAGCAGTTTTGAAACATTCTTTTTGTAGTATCTGCAATTGGATACTTGGAGAGTTTTGAAGCCTTCATTGGAAACGGGAACGTGTTCAAATAAAATCAGAAGAATTCTCAGAAACTACTTTGTGATGTGTGCATTCAACTCACAGAGATGAACATTTCCTTTGATAGAGCAGCTTTGAAACACTCTTTTTGTAGAATCTGCAAATGGACATTTGTATCGCTTTGAGGGCTATGGTGGAAATTGAAATATCTTCAAATAAAAACTAGACGGAAGCATTCACAGAAACTTCTTTGTGATATTTGCATTCACCTCACAGTTGAACATGCCTTTTCATAGAGCAGTTGTGAAACAGTCTTTTTGAAATCCTGCAAGTGGATAATTTTACCAATTTAAGGCCTTCGTTGAAATTGGGAAAATCTTCACATAAAAACCAGACAGAAACATTCTCAGAAACTTCTTTGTGATGTGTGCATTCAACTCACAGAGTAGAACATAAGTTTTCATAGGACAGTTTTGAAACACTCTTTCTGTAGAATCTGCAAGTGGATATTTGGACTGTTTGATTCATTCATTGGAAACGGGAATTTCTTCCCATAAAAATTAGACAGAAGCATTCCCAGAAACTTCTTTGTGATGTGTGCATTCAACTCACAGAATTGAACATACCTTTTCATAGAGCAGTTTTGAAACACTCTTTTTGTAGAATCTGCAAGGGGATATTTGGACCAATTTGAGGCCTTCGTTGGAAACAGGAATATCTCCTCATAAAAACTAGACAGAAGCATTGTCAGCAACTACTTTTTGATGTGTGCATTCAACTTAAACAGTTGAACCTTCCTTTTGCTAGAGTAGCTTTGAAACCTTTTTTTTTTTGGAACCTTCAAGTGGACATTTGGAGCGATTTCAAGCCTTCGGTGGAAAAGGAAATATCTTTACATAAAAAGTAGACAGAAGCATTCTCAGAAACTTCTTTGTGATGTGTGCATTCAGCTCAAGGAGTTGAACTATCTTTTTGAAGAGCATTTTTGAAACACTCTTTTTTAGAGTCTGCAAAAGGACACTTTTAGCGATTTTGGGCTATGGTGGAAAAGAAAATATCATCAAATAAAAACTACACAGAAGCATACTCAGAAACTTCTTTGTGATGTGTGCGTTCAACTCATAGAATTGTACATATCTTTTCATAAAGCAGTTTTGAAACTGTCTTTTTGTGGAATCTGCAAATGAATACTTGGAACGCTTTGTGGCCTTCCTTGGCAACGGGAGTACCTGCACATAAAAACAAGAAAGAATAATTCTCAGAATTTTTTTGTGATGTGTGCATTCAACTGACAGAGTTGATCCTTCTTTTTGATAGAGGAATTTTGAGACACTGTTTTTGTAGATTCTGCAAGGGGATAGACCGATTTGGGGCCTTCATTGGAATCCAGAATAGCTTCACATAAAAACTAGACAGAAAGATTCTGAGAAACGATTTTGTGATGTGTGCATTTAACTCACAGAGGTGAACCTTCCTTTTCATAGAGCAGTTTTGAAACACTCCTTTTGTAGAATCTGCAAGTGGAAATTTGGTCCGCTTTGAGGCCTTTGTTGGAAACGGGAATATCTTCACCTAAAAATTAGACAGAAGCATTCTCAGAGAATTCTTTGTGATGTGTGCTTTTACCTCACAGAGTTGAACCTTCCTCTTGATAGAACACTTTTGAAACACTCTTTTCGTAGAATCTGCAATGGGATATTTGGATCGTTTTGAAGCCTCCATCAGAAACAGGAATATCTTCACATAAAAGTACACAGAAGCCTTCTCAGAAACTGTTTTGTTATGTGAGCATTCAACTCACCGAGTTGAATCTTCCTTTTCATAGAACAGTTTTGAAAAACTTTTTTTGCAGAATCTGCAAGAGGATATTTGGAGTGCTTTGAGGCCTTCAGTTTAAAAGGAAATATCTTCATATAAAAACTAGACAGAAGTATCCTAAGAAACTTCTTTGTGATGCGTGCATTCAACTCACAGAGTTGAACATAACGGTTCATCAAGCAGTTTTGAAACACTCTTTTTGTACAATCTGCAAGTGGATATGTGGAGCGCTTTGAAGCTTTCATTGGAAACGGGTATATCTTGAAATAAAATCTAGATAGAAGAATTTTCAGAAACTAATTTTTGGTGTGTGCATTCAACTCACGGAGTTGAGCCTTCCTTTTGATAGAGCAGTTTTGAAACACTCTTTTTGTAGAATCTGCAAGTGGATATTTGCAGTGCTTTGAGGCGTATGGTAGAAAAGGAAATATCTTCATATAAAAACTAGACAAATCATTCTCAGAAACTTCTTTGTGATGTTTGCATTGAAGTCACAGAGGTGAACAAATCTTTTCATAGAGCAGTTGTGAAACATGCTTTCTAAGAACCTGCAAGTGGATATTTGGACCGAATTGAGGCCCTCTTTGGAAACGGGTATATCTTCACATAAAAACTAGACAGAAGCATTCTCAGAAACATCTTTGAGATGTTTCTCACTGAATTGAACATAATGTTTCATAGAGCAGTTTTGGAACACTCCTTTTCTAGAATCTGCAAGTGGATATTTGGAGTGCTTTGAGGTCTATGGAAGAAAAGGAAATATCTTCTCATAAAAACTAAACGGAAGCATTCTCAGAAACTTCTTTTTGATGTGTGCATTCAACTCACAGAATTGAACCTTCCTTTTGATAGAACAGTTTTGAAACACTCTTTTTGTATAATCTGCAAGTGGATATTTGGAGCGCTTTGAGGCCTGTGGTAGAAAAGGAAATAACTTCACTTAAAAACTACACAACAGCATTCTCAGGAACTTCTTCTTGATGTGTGCATTCTACTCACAGAGTTGAACCTTCCTTCTGATAGAGCACTTTTAAAGCACTCTTTTTGTAGAATCTGCAAGTGGATATTTGGAGTGCTTTGAAGCATTCTTTGGAATCGTGAGTATTTTCAAATAAAAACTAGGCAGATTCATTTTCAGAAACTACTTTGTGATGTGTGCATTCAACTCACAGTGTACAGCCTTCTTTTTGATAGAACAGTTTTTAGCAATCTTTTTGTGGAATTTAAAAGTGGATATTCAGAGCGTTTCAAGGATTATGGTGGAAAAGGAAATGTCTTCAAATAAAAACAAGACAGAAGCGTTCTCAGAAACTTCTTTGTGATGTGTGCATTCAACTCACAGTGTTGAACCTTCCTTTAGACACAGCAGTTTTGAAAAACCCTTTTCGTAGATTCTGCAAGGGGATATTTAGACCTATTTGAGGCCTTCCTTGGAAACGAGCAGATCTTCACATAATAACTAGACAGAAGCATTCTCACAAACTGCTTTGTGATGTGTGCATTCAACTCATAGATTTGAACATAACTTTTCATAGAGCAGTTTTGAAACACTCTTTTTGTAGAATCTGCAAGTGGACAATTGGAGCACTTTTAGGAATTCGGTGGAATAGGAAATATCCACATAAAAAGTAGACAGAAGCATTATCAGAAACTTCTTTGTGATGTATGCATTTAACTCACAGAGTTCAACATAATTTTTAATAGAACAGCTTTGAAACACTCTTTTTGTAGAATCTGCAAGTGGACATTTGGAGCACTTTTAGGCATTCAGTGGAACAGAAAATATCTTCACATAAACACTAGACAGAAGCATTCTCAGAAACTTCTTTGTGATGTGTGCATTCAATTTACTGAGCTGAAACTTCCTTTTGATAGAGCAGGCTTGAAAGTCTCTTTTTGTAGAATCTGCAAGTGGATATTTGGAGCACATTGAATCCTTCCTTGGAAACGGGAATATCTTCAAATATAAACTAGACAGAAGCATTCTCAAAAACTGCATTGTGATGTGTGCATTCTTCTCACAGAGTTAAACTTTCCTTTTGATAGAGCAGTTATGAAACACTCTTTTTGTATAAACTGCAGGATGATGTTTGCACCATTTTGAGGCCTTCATTCGAAACGCATATACATTGACATAAAAACTAGACAGAAGCATTCTCAGAAACTTTTTGTGATGTGTGCATTCAACTCACAGATTTTAACATTCCTTTTGATAGAGCAGTTTCAAAACACTTCGTTTGTAGAATCTGCAAGTGGACATTTGGAGCGCTTTGAGGCCTTCTGTGGAAAAGGAAATATCTTCACATAAAAACTAGACAGAAGCATTCTCAGAAACTTATTTGTGATGTGTGCATTCTGCTCACAGAGTTGAACATACCTTTTCATAGAGCAGTTTTGTAACACTCTTTTTGTAGAGTCCGCAAGGGGATATGTGGATCGATTTGAGGCCTTTTTTGGTAACGAGAATTTCTTCACATAAAAAATTGAGGGAAGCATTCTCAGAAACTGCTTTCTGAAATGTGCATTCTACTCACAGAGTTTTACCTTCCTTTTCATACAGCAGTTTTGAAACCCCCTTTTTGTAGAATCTGCAAGTGGATATTTTGAACGCTATGGTTCCTTCATTGGAATCCGGAATATCTTGAAATAAAAAATAGACAGAAGCATTCTCATAAACTACTTTGTGATATGTGCATTCAACTCACAGAGTTCAACCTTTCTTTTGATAGAGCAGTTTCAAAAAACTCTTTTTACAGAATCTGCATGTGGACAATTGTAGTGCTTTGAGGGCTATGGTGTGATAGGAAATATCTTCAAATTAAAACTAGACAGAAATATTCTAAGAAACTTCTTTGTGATTTTTGCATTGAACTCACTGAGTTGAACATTCCTCTTCATAGAGCAGTTGTGAAACACTGTTTTTGAAGAACCTGCAACTGTATACTTGGACCAATTTGAGGCCCTCATTGGAAACGGGAATATCTTCACATAAAAACAAGACAGAAGCATTCTCAGAAATGTCTTTGTGATGTGTGCATTCAACTCACAGAGTTGAACCTTCCTTTTGATAGAGCAGTTTTGAGACACTGTTTTTGTAGAATCTGCAAAGCGATATTTGGACTGATTGCGTTCCTTCATTGGAAAGGGGAATATCTTTACAAAAATCTAAGCAGAAACATTCTCACAAACTCCTTTGTGATGTGTGCATTCAACTCACAGAGTTGAAAATACCTTTTCTTGGAGCAGTCGTGAAACACGCTTTTTGAAGAATCTGAAATTGGATATTTGGGCCAATTTGAGGCCCTCATTGGAAACGGGAGTACCTTCACACAAATACTACACAGAAGCATTCTCAGAAATGTCTTTGTGATGTGTGCATTCAACTCACAGAGTTGAACCTTCCTTTTGATAAAGCAGTTTTGAGACACTGTTTTTGTAGTATATGCAAAGTGATATTTGGACCGGTTGCATTCCTTCGTTGGAAAGGGGAATATCTTCATAAAAATCTAAGCAGAAACATTCTCACAAACTCCTTTGTGATGTGTGAATTCAACTCACAGAATTGAGAATACCTTTTCATAGAGCAGTTGTGAAACACGCTTTTTGAAGAACCTGCAAGTGGATATTTGGGCCAATTTGAGGACTTCGTTGGAAACGGGTATATCTTCACATAAAAACTAGACAGAAGCATTCTGAGAAACTTCTTTGCGATATGTGCATTCAACTCACAGAGTTGAAACTTCCGCTTGATAGAGCAGTTTTTAAACACTCTTTTTGTAGAATCTGCAAGGGGATATTTGAACTGATTTGAGCCCTTCGTTGAAAACGGGAATATCTGCACATAAAAACTGGACAGAAATATTCTCAGAAACTTCTTTCTGATGACGTCATTCAACTCACAGATTTGAACCTTCCTTTTGATAGAGCAGTTTTGAAACAATTTTTTGTAGAACCTGCCAGTGGACATTCAGAGTGCTTTGACGACCTCAGTGGAAAAAGAAATATCTTCATATAAAAATTAGACAGAAGCATTCTTTGAAACTACCTTTTGATGTGTGCATTCAACTCACAGAGTTGAACATTCCTTTTGATACAGCAGTTTTAAAACACTCTTTTTGTACAATCTGCAAGTGGACATTTGGAGCGGTTTGAAGCCTTCTTTGGTATCGTGAATATCTTCAAATAAAAACTAGACAGAAGCATTCTCAGAAAGCCCTTTGTGGTTTGTACATTCAACTTACAGAGTTGAGCTTTCCTTTTGATAGAGCAGTTTTGAAACAATGTTTTTGTAGAATCTACAAGTGGGTATTTGGAGCGCTTTGAGGCCTATGTTAGTAAAGGAAATAACTTCACATAAAAACTAGACAGAAACATTGTCAGAAACTTCATTGAGATGTGTGCATTCAACTCACAGGGTTGAATGTAACTTTTCATAGAACATTTGTGAAACATTGTTTTTGAGGGACCTGCAAGTGGATATTTGGACTGATTTGAGGCTTTCATTGGAAACGGAAATATCTTCACCTAAAAATTCCCCAAAAGCATTCTCAGAAACTTCTTTGTGATGTGTGCATTCAACTGACAGAGTTGAACATAGATTTTCATAAAGCAGTTTTGAAACACTCTTTTTGTAGAATCTGCAAGTGGATATTTGCACTCCTTTGAGGCCTTCATTGGAGACGGGAATATCTGCACATAAAAACTAGAGAGACACATTCTCAGAAACTTCTTTGTGATGTGTGCATTCAATTCACAGAGTTCAACCTTACTTTTGATAGAGCAGATTGAAACACTCTTTTTGTAGAATCTGCAAGGGGATATTTGGACCGTTTTGAGGCCTTTGTTGGAAAGGGGAATATCTTCACATAAGAACTACACAGAAGCATTCTCAGAAACCTCTTTGTGATGTGCGCATTCAACTCACAGAATTGAACCTTCCTTTTTATAGAGCAGTTCTGAAACACTTTTTGTGTAAAATCTGCTAGTGGATGTTTGCAGAGCTTAGAGACATTCAGTGGAAAAGGAAATATCTCCACATAAAAACTAGACAATAGCATTCTCAGAAACTTCTTTGTGATGTGTGCATTGAACTCACAGAGTTGAATCTTCCTTTTGATAGAGCAGCTTTGAAACTTTCTTTTTGTGGAATCTGCAATTGGACATTTGCAGCACTTTGAAACCTTCATTGGAAACGGGAATATCTTCCACTAAAAACAAGACAGAACCATTCTCAAAAACTGCTTTTTGATGTGTTCATTCAACTTACATAACTGAATGTTACCTTTCATAGATCAGTTTGGATACACTCTTTTTGTCAAATCTGCAAATGGACATTTGTAGTGCTTCATGGGCTATGGTGGAAAATGAAATATCTTCAAAGAAAATTAAACAGAAGTATTCTCAGAAACTTCTTTGTGATATGTGCATTCAGCTCACAGAGTTGAACATAACTTTTCATAGAGCAGCTTTGAAACCATTTTTTGTAGAATCTGCAAGTGTACATTTGATCACTTTGAGGCCTTCAGTGAAAAAGGAAATATCTTCACATAAAAACTAGACTGAAGCAGTCACAGAAACTTCTTTGTGTTGTGGGCATTCAACTGACAGAGTTGAACCTTCCTTTAGATAGAGCTGTTTTGAAACACTGTTATTGTAGGATCTGCAAGTGGATATTTGGAGGGCTTTGAGTCCTATGCTGGAAAAGGAAATATCCTCACATAAAAACTATACAGAAGCATTCTCAGAAACTGGTTTGTGATGTGTGCATTCAACTCACAGAGTTGAACCTTCCTTTTGATAGAGCAGTTTTGAAACACTCTTTTCGTAGAATCTGAAAGTGGATATTTAGAGAGCTTTGTGACCTATGCTAGAAAAGGAAATATCTTCACATAAAAACTAAACAGAAGTGTTCTCAGAAACTTATTTGTGATGTGTGCATTCAACTTACAGAGTTGAACTTTCCTTTAGATAGGGTAGTTTTGAAACACTGTTTTTGTAAAATCTGCAAGTGGATATTTGGCAGGCTTTGAGGCCTTTCCTGGAAAAAGAAATATCTTCACATAAAAACTGGACAGAAGCGTTCTCAGAAACTTCTTTCTGATGTGTGCATTCAACTCACAGGGTTGAATCTTACTTTTGATAGAGCAGTATTGAAACACACTTTTGGTAGAATCTGCAAGTGGATTCTTAGAGCACTTTGAGTCCTATGATAGAAAAGGAAATATCCTCACATAAAAACTAGACAGAAGCATTCTCAGAAACTTCTTTGTGATGTGTGCATTAAACTCACTGAGTTGAACTTAACGTTTCATAGAGCAGTTTTGAATCACTCTTTTTGTAGAATCTTCAAGTGGACATTTTGAGTGCATTGACACCTTAGGTGGAAAAGGAAATATTTTTACATAAAAACTACAGAGTAGCATTCTCAGAAATTTATTTATGATGCGTGCATTCAACTCTTGGGATTGAACATTCACTTTCATGTAGCAGTTTTGAAACTCTCTTTTTGTAGTATTTGCAAGTGGATATTTGGAGTGCTTTGAGGCCTAAGGTAGAAAAGGAAACATCTTCATATAAAAACTACACAGAAGCTTTCTCAGAAACTTCTTTGTGATGTGTGCATCCAACTGACACGGTATAACCTTCCTTTTTATAGAGCAGTTTTGAAACACTCTTTTTGTAGAATCTGCAAGTGGTTATTTGGAGTGGTTTGAAGCCTTCGTTGGAAACGGTAATATCTTCAAATAAAAACTAGACAGAAGCATTCTCAGAAACTACCTTGTAATGTGTGCTTTCAACTCACCAAATTGAGCATTTCTTTTGATAGAGCAGTTTTGAATCTCACTTTTTGTGGAATCTGCCAGTGGATATTTGGAGTGCTTTGAGGCGTACATTAGAAAAGGAAATATCTTCACATAAAATCTAGAGAGATGCATTCTCAGGAACTTCTTTGAGATGTGTGCATTCAACTCACAGGGTTGAACCTTCCTTTTTATAGAGCAGTTTTGAAACACACTTTTTGTAGAATCTGCAATTGGCTATTTGGAGAGATTTGAAGCCTTCGTTGGAAACGGGAATTTCTTCAAATAAAGAAGAGACAGAAGCATTCCCAGAAACTGTTTTGTGATGTGTACATTCAACTCACAGAGTTGAACCTTTCTTTTGATAGATCAGTTTTGAAACACTCTTTTTGCAGCATCTTCAATTGGTTGCTTGTGGAGCTTTGTGAGCTGTGGTGGAAAAGGAAATATCTTCAAATAAAAACGACACAGAAGTATTCTCAGAATCTTCTTTGTTATGTGCACATTCAACTCACAGAGTTGAACACACCTTTTCATAGAGCAGTTGTGAAACACTCTTTTTGAAGGACCTGCAAGTGGATATTAGGACCGATTTGAGGTCTTCATTGGAAATGGGAATGTCTTCACATAAAAACTAGACAGAACCATTCTCAGAAACTACTTTGTGATGTGTGAATTCAATTCACATTGTTGTGCATAACTTTTCATAGAGCAGTTTTGATACACTCTTTTTGTAGAATCTGCAAGTGGATATTTAGACGACTTTGAGGCCTTCGTTGGAAAAGGGAATATCTGCAGATAAAAACTTGACAGAAGCATTTTCAGAAACTGCTTTGTGATGTGTGCATTCAACTCACAGGGTTGAAGCTTCCTTTTGATAAAGCAGTTTTGAAACACTCTTTTTGTCGAATCTGCACGGGGATATTTTGACCGTTTTGAGGCTTTCGATTTAAACGGGAATACCTTCACATAAAAACTAGAGAGAAGCATTCTTAGAAACATCTTTGTGATGTGTGTATTCAACTCACAGAGTTGAACCTTTGTTTTGATAGAGCAATTTTGTAACACATTTTTGGTAGAATCTGCAAGAGGACATTTCGAGCCCTTTGAGACCTTTGGTACAAAAGGAAATATCTTCACATAAATACTAGACAGAAGCATTGTCAGAAACTTTTTTGTGATGTGTGCATTCAAACTCACAGTGATGAGCCTTCCTTTTGATAGAGCGGCTTTGAAAGACTCTTATTGTAGAATCTCCAAGTGGATATTTGGAGCACTTTGAATCCTTCGTTGGAAACGGGAATATCTTCAAATAAAAACTAGACAGAAGCATTCTCCAAAACTACTTTGAGATGCACGCATTCAATTCATGGAGTTGAGCCTTTCTTTTGATAGGGCAGTTTTGAAAACTCTTTTTGTAGAATCTGCAAATGGATATTTGGACTGCTTTGGGGCCTATGGTAGAAAAGGGAATACCTTCACATACAAACTAGACAGAAGCAGTCTCAGAAACATTTTTGTGATGGCTGCCTTCAACTTATAGAGTTGAACATTTGTTTTGATACAGCACCTTTGAAACACTTTTTTTGCAGAATCTGCAATTGGACATTTGGAGTGCTTTGTGACCATTGGTGGAAAAGGAAACATCTTCACATAAAAAGTAGATAGAAGCATTCTCAGAAACTTCTTTGTTATGTGCATGTTCAACTCACAGAGTTGAACCTTTCTTTTGATAGAGCAGTTTTTAAACACTTTTTTTTTAGTATCTGCCAGTGGACATTTGGAGTGCTTCGAGGCCCTCGGTGGTAAGGGAAATCTCTTCACATAAAAACTATTCAGAAGCATTCTCAGAAACTTCTTTGTGATGTGTGCATCCAACTCACAGAGTTGAACCTTCCTTTTGGTAGAGCAGTTTTGAAACACTCTTTTTGTACAATCTGCAAATGGCTATTTTGAGTGCTTTGAAGCCTTCATTGGAAACGGGAATTTCTTCAAATAAAAACTCGACAGAAGCATTCTCAGAAACTGTTTTGTGTTGTGTGCATTCAACTCACAGTGTTGAATATTTCTTTTGACAGGGAAGTTTTGAAACACTGTTTTTGTAGAATCTGCATATAGACATTTGTAACGCTTTGAGAGCTATGGTGGAAAAGTAAATATCTTCAAATAAAAACTAGAGAGAAGCATTATCTGAAACTTCTTTGTGATGTGTGTATTCAACTCACGGAGTTTAAACTTTCTTTTGATGGAGCAGGTTTGAAACACTCATTCTGTGGTATCTGCAAGAGTATATTTGGAGTGCTTTGAAGACTTCATTGGAAATGGGAATATCTTCAAATAAAAACTAGACAGAAGCATTCTCAGCAACAAGTTTGTGATGTGTGTATTCAACTCACAGAGTTGAACATAACTTTTTATAGAGGAGATTTGAAAATCTCTATTTGCACTATCTGAAAGGGGATATTTGGACCATATTGAGGCCCTCATTGGAAACAGGAATATCTTCCCATAAAACTAGACAGAAGCATTCTCAGAAACTACTTCGTGATGTGTTCATTCAACTCACACAGTTGAAGCTTCCTTTTGATACAGCAGTTTTGAAACCTTCTTTTTGAAGAATTGGCAAGTGGATATTTGGAGCACTTTGAATCCTTCATTGGAAACGGGAATATCTTCAAATAAAAACTAGACAGAAGCATTCTCAGAAAATTCTTATGATGGGTGCATTCAACTCAAAGAATTGAACTTTCCTTTTGATAGAGCAGTTTAGAAACACTCTTTTTGTAGAATCCAAAGGTAGATATTTGAACCGATTTGAGGCCTTGGTTGGAAACGGGATTAAATTCACATAAAAACTAGACAGAAGCATTCTCAGAAACTTCTTTAGGATGAGTGGATTCAACTCACAGAGATGACACTTCCTTTTGGTAGAGCAGTATTGAAACACTCTTTTGTAGAATCTGCAAGTGGACATTTGGAGCACTTTGAGGCCTTCGGCAAAAAAGGAAATATCTTCACATAAAAACAAGACAGAAACATTCTCAGAAACTTCTTTGAGATGTGTGCATTCAACTCACAGAGTTAAACATTCCTTTTGATAGAGCAGATTTGAAACACTCTTTTTGTAGGATCTGCAAGTGGATAATTGGAGCGCTTTGAAGCCTTGTTGGAAACGGGAATACCTTCCACTAAAAATTAGACAGTAGCATTCCCAGAATCTACTGTGTGATGCGTGTATCCAACTCATAGAGTTGAATATACTTTTTCATAGAGAAGTTGTGAATCATTCTTTTTGAAAAACATGCAAGTGGATATTCATGGAATAAAATGTGGAATGCATTGGAATGTAGAATGCAATGTGTAATGCAATGGAATGGACCGAGGAATGGAACGCGGAATGGAAAGTGTAATGGAACGTGAAACGGAATGGATTGGAGTGTGGATTGGAAAGGAATGGAACATGGAATGGAATGGAAAGGAATATTGAATGGAATGGAATGGAATGTAAAATGGAATGGAATGGAACTTGGAATGGAATGGAATGGAATTTAATGAGGACTGGAAAGGAATCGAATGGAATGGAAAGTGGAATGGAATGGAATAGAATGTGGAAGGAAATGTGGAAAGGCATGGAATGCAATAGGGAATGGAGTGGAATGGAATGTGGAATGCAAAGCAAAGGAACGTGGAATGAATCAGAAGGGAATGTGGGAATGGAAGGTGGAATGGAATGGAACATAATGGAATGAGGAATGGAATGCAATGGAATGTGCAACGGAATGGAATGGAATGGAACATGGAATATAATGGAATGGAACGAAGAATGGAATGAAATGGAACGTGGAATGTAATGGAATGGAATGTGGAATGGAATGTAACGGAATGTGGAATGGAATGGAATGGAATGCGGAATGGAATGCAATGGAATGTGGAATGGAATGGGGAATGGAATGGAATGGAATGTGAAATGGAATGGAATGGAATGGAAGGAGGAATACAATGGAATGGAATGGTAGGAGGAATACAATGGAATGGAATGTGGAATGGAAAGGAATGGAAAGTGGAATGTAATGGAATGGTATTTGGACAGGAATGCAATGGAATGTGGAATGGACTGGAATGGAAAGTGGAATGGAATGGAATGGAATGTGGAGTGGAATGGAATGGAATGTGGAATGGAATGGAATAGAATTTGGAATGGAAAGGAACGGGTAATGGAATGGAATAGTATGTGTAATGAAATGGAATGGAAGGAAATGTGGAATGGAACAGAATGGAATGGTGTGTGGACTGGAATTGAATGGAATGGAATGTGGAATGGAATTTAGAATGGAACGGAGAGGAAAGGGTAATGGAATGTGAAATGAAATGGAATGGAATGGAATGGAAAGCGGAATGGAATGGAATGGATGGTGGAAAGGAATGGAAAGGAACGTGGAATGGAATGGAATGGAATGTGGAATGGAATGTGGCATGCAACGTGGATTGGCACGTGGAAGGGAATGCAATGTAAACTGGAAGAGAATGGAATGGAAAGTGGAATGGAATGGAATGGCACGTGAAATGGAATGGAGTGTCATGTGGAATGGAATGGAAAAGAATGGAATGGAATGTGGATTTGAATGGAATAGAATGTGGAATGGAATGTGAAATAGCATGGAATGGAATGTGGAATGGAATGTGGAAAGCAATGTGCAAAGGAATGGAAAGGAACGTGAAATGGAATGTCATGTGGAATGGAATGAGGAATGGAATGTGGAATGGAATGGAATGGAATGTGGAATGAAATGAATGGAGGGTGGAATAGAATGTGGAAAGGAATAGGATGTAACATTGAATGGATTATGTAATGGAATGGAAAGTAATGTGGAATGGAATGTGGAATGGAATGTGGAATGGAATGCAATGTAATGTGGAGTGGAATGGAGTGGAAATGGAATGGAATTGAATGGATTATGCAATGGAATTGAATGGATTTTGGAATGGAATTGAATCAAATTGGAATGGAATGAGGAATGCAATAAAATGGAATGTAGAATAGAATGTGGAAAGGAAAGGAATAGAATGGAATGCAATGGAATGTGAATGGAGTGGAATGGAATGGAATAGGGAATGGAATGGAATGGAATGTGGAGTGGAATGCAATGGAATGGAATGTGGAATGGAATGGAATGGAATGTGGAATGGAATGGAATGAAAGGTGGAATGGAATGGGATGGAATGAAAGTTGGAAAGGAATGGAATGGAATGTGGAATGCAATGGAATAAAAGGTGGAATGTAATGGGATTGAATGAAAGTTGGAATGGAATGGAGTGGAATGTGGAATGGAATGTGGAATGGAGTGGAATGGAATCTGGAAAGGAAAGGAAGAGAATGCAATGGAATGCAATGTGGAATGGAATGGAATGGAATGGAATGTGGAATGGAATGTATTGGAATTTGGAACGGAAATTTGATTGGAATGGAATGGAATCTGGAATGGAATGCAATGGAATGGAATGGATTGTGTAATAGAACGTGGAATGGCACGTGGAATTGAACGTGGTATGGAAAGTGGAATGGAAAGTGAAATGGAATGTGGAATGGAATGTGGAATGGAATGGAATGGAATTTGGAATGGAATGGAATGTGTAATGGAATTGAATTGTACGTGTAATGAAATGGATTGGAAGGAAATGTGGAATGGAATGGAATGGAATGGTGTGTGGACTGGAATGGAATGGAAAGGAATGTGGAATGGAATTTAGAATGGAAAGGAAAGGATAGGGGAATGGAATGTGGAATGAAATGGAAAGGAATATGGAATGGAATGTGGAATGGAATGCAGTGGAAAGTGGAATGGAAAGGAATGGAATGTGGAATGGAATGTCGAATGGATTGGAATGGAGAGTGGAATGGAACGTGGAATGAAATGGAATGGAATGGAAAGTGGAATGGAATGGAATGGAACGTGGAATGGAATGGAATGGAAGGTGGAATGGAAAGGAATGCAATGTCGAATGAATTGGAAGGGAATGTGGGAATGGAACGTGGAGTGGAATGGATTGGAATGGAATGGAATATGGAATGGAATGGAATCTGGAATGCAATAGAATGTGGAATGGAAAGGAATGGAACGTGGAATGCAATGTGGAATGGAATCGAATGGAATGTGGAATGGAATGTGGAATGGAATGGAATGTGGAGTGGAATGGAAAGGAAATTTGAAAGGAATGTACAAGGGAATGTGGAATGGAATGTGGAATGGAATGCAATGGAATTGAATGGAATGTGGAATGGAATGGAATGGAATGTGGAAAACAATAGAATTGAAAGGAGTATGAAATCGAATGGAAAGGAATGTGGAATGGAATGGAATGGAATTTGTAATGGAATAGAATGTGGAATGGAATGGAATGGAATGGAATATGGAATGCAATGTGGAATAGTGTGGAATGGAAAGTCGAATGGAAGGAAATGCAATGTGCAATGCGAAGTGGAAAGGAATGGAACGGAATGTGGAACGGAATGTGGAAGAGAATATAATAGCATGTGGAATGCAATGGAATGGAATGGAACGTGGAATGGAATGGAATGGAATGTAACAGCATGCGGCACGGAATGGAATGAAATGGAATGTGGAATGGAATGGAATGGAATTGAAAGTGCAATTCAAAGGAAAGGATGGTGGAAAGCAATGGATTGGAATGTTGAACTCAGTGTGGAATGGAATGGAATGGAATATGGAATGGAATGTGGAACGGAATTGAATGTGGAATTGCATGGAACAGAATGTGGAATAGAATGGAATCGAATGGAACGTGAAATGGAAATAGAACGGAATGTTTAAAGGAATGGAATGGAATGTGGAATGGAATGGAACGGAATGTGGAATGGAATGGAATGGAATGTGGAATAGAATGTGGAATGTAAAGGAATGGAATGTGGAATGGATTGGAATGGAATGAGGAATGTAAAGTGAAATGGATTCTGCAATGCAATGGAATGTGGAATGGAATGTGGAATGGAATGGAATTGAAGGGAATGGAATGTAGAATAGAATGGAATGGAATGTGGATTGGAATGGAATGTAATGTTGAATGTAATGGAACATGGAATCGAATGGAAAGGTATTTGGATTGAGACGGATTTCAATGCGGAATGGAATGGAATGGAATGTGGAATGGAATTGTATGGAATGTGGAATAGAATGTGGAATGGAATGGAATATGGAAAAGAAGTTGGATTGGAATGTGGAATGGAATATTGAATGGAACGTGATATGGAATGGAATGTGGAATGGCATGTGGAATGGAATTGAATGGAATGTGGATTGGTATGTGGAATGAATTGGAATGGAATGTGGAATGGAATGTGGAATGGAATGTGGAATGGAATGGAAGAGAATGTGGACTGTAATGTGGAATGGAATGGAATGGAATGGAAAGAAATGAGGTATGGAACGTGGTATGGAATGGAATGTGGAATGGAATGTGGAATGGAATGGAAAGGAATGTGGTACGGAATGTGGAATGGACTGGAATGGAATGTGGAATGGAGTTGACTGGAATGTGGAAAGGAAAGTGTAACGGAATGGAATGGAATGTGGAATGGAACGTGGAATGGAATGTGGAATGGAATGTGGAATGGAAATTGTAACGGAATGGAATGGAATGTGTAATGGAACGAGGAACGGAATGTGGAATGCAATGCGGAATGGAATGTGGAATGGAATGGAATGTCGAATGGAGTGGAATGGAATGCAATGTGTAATGGAATGGAAAGCAACATGGGGATGGAATGGAATGGAATAGAATGGAATGTGGAATGGAATGGAATGTGGAATGTAACGTGGAATGGAACGGAATAGAATGTGGAAGGGAATGGAATGGAATGTGGAATTGAACGGTATCGAATGTGGAATGGAATGGAATGAAGTATGGAATGGAATGCAATGCAATGTGGAATGGAATGTGGAATGGAATGCAATGTGGAATGGAATATGGAATGGAAAGGAGTGGAATGTGAAATGGAATGTGGAATGGAATGGAATGTGGAATGGAATGGAATGGAATGTGGAATGGAATGTGGAATGCAATGGAATGGAATGTGGAACAGAATGGAATGGAATGGAATAGAATGTGGAATGGAAAGGAATGTGGAATGGAATGTGGAATGGATTGGAGTGGAATGTGGAATGGAAGGTGTAGTGGAATGGAACGCATTGTGCAAAGGAATGGAATGTAATGGTAAGCAATGTGGAATGGAATGGAATGGAATGTGAAATGGAATGGAATGATGTGTGGAAAGTAAGTTGGAATGGAATTGAATGGAATGTGGAACGGAATGTGGAATGGAAAGGAATGGAATGTGAAATGGAATGTGGAATTGACTGGAATATAATGTGGAATGGAATGGAAGGGAAAGTGGAATGGAATGGAAAGGAATGTGCAGTGGAAAGTGGAAATTAATGAAATGGAATGTGCAATGGAATGTGGAATTGAATGGAATGTAATGTTTAATGGAAAGTGGAATAGAAGGTGGAATGAAATTTAATGCAAAGTGGAATGGAACGCGCAATGGAACGTAGAAGGTAATGGAATGTAACATGGAACAGAAAGTGGAATGTAACGTATAATTTAATGGAATGGAAATTGGAATGGCATGGAATGTAGAATAAACTGAGGAATGGAATGGAATGGAATGGAATGGAATGGAATGTGGAATGGAATGGAATGGAATGTGCAATGGCATAGAATGGAACGTGGAATGGAATGTGGAATGGAATGTGGAATGGAATGGAATGGAATGGAATGGAATGAAATGGAATGTGGAATGCAATGGAAAGGAATACGGAATGGAATGTGGAATGGACTAGAATAGAATGTGGAATGCAATGGAATGGATTGTGGAATGGAATGACTAATGCAATGTGGAATGGAACGTGGAATGGAATGGAATGGAATGTGGAATGGAATGGAATGAAATGTAGAATGGAATGTGGAATGGAATGTGGAATGGAATGTCGAATGGAGTTTGCAATGGACAGTGGAATGGAATGTGGAATTTAATGGAAAGGAATATGGAATGGAATGTGGAAAGCCATGGAATGTAATGTGGAACGGAATTTGGAATGGAATGCAATGGAATGTGGAAAGCAATGCAATGCAATGATGTGGAATGGAATGGAATGTCATATGGAATTGCATGGAATGGAACGTGGAATTGACTGGAATTTAACATGCAATGGAACGTGGGATGAAACGTGGATTGGAATGTGGAATGGAAAATGGAACGGAACTTGGAATGGAAAGTGGGATGGAACGTGGAATGGAACGTCGAATAGAACGTTGAAGGAAATGGAATGGAATGTGGAATAGAATGGAACGGAATGTGGAATGGAATGGAATTGAATGGAATGGAATGTGGAATGGAATGGATTGGAATAGAGGGTGGAATGTGGAATGGAAAGGAATAGAATGTGGAATGGAATGTGGAATTGAAAGTGGAATGTAATGGAGTGGTATGGAATGGAATGTGTAATGGAATGAAATGGAATGTGGAAAGGAATGGAATGGAATGGAAAGTGGAATGGAATGGAATTGAATTCGGAATGGATTGGAAAGGAATGTGGAATAGAATTGAATGGATTGAGGAATGGAATGCAATGGAAAGGAACGTGAAATGGAATGGAATATAATGTGGAACGGAATGTGGAATGTAATGAAGTGGAATTAAATGGAATGTGAAATGGAATTGAATGGAATGTGGAATGGTATGGAATGGAATGGGGAATGGAATGGAAAGTGGAATGGAATGGATTGTGGAATGGAATGAAATGGAATAGAATTTGAAATGGAATGGAATATAATGTAGATCGGAATGGAACGGAATGTGGAATGGTAAGTGAAATGGAATATAATGGAATGTGGAATGGAATATGAAATGGAATGGAATGAATGCAATCTGGAATGGAATGTGGAATAGAATTTGGAATGGAATGTGGAATGGAATGGAATGGAATGTGGAATGGATTGGAATTGAATGTGGAATTGAATGTGGAATGGAATGGAATGGAATGTGGAATGGAATGGAATGGAATGGAATGTGGAAAGCAAAGCAATGCAATGTGGAATGGAGTGGAATGTGGAATGGACTGGAATTGAACATGGAATGGATCAAGGGATGGAAATTGGAATGGAATGGTGAAAGGAAAATGGAATGGAAAGTGGAATGGAAGGTGGGATGGAACGTGGAATGGAAGGTGGGATGTAACGTGGAATGGAATGTAGAATGGAACGTGGAAGGGAATGGAATGGAAGGTGGAATGGAATGGAATGGAATGTGGAATGAAATGGAAATGAATGTAATGGAAATTGGAATGGAATGCACTGGAATGTAGGGTGGAATGTGGAATGGAAAGGAATGGAATGTTGAATGGAATGTGGAAAGGAATCTGGAATGGAATGGAATGGTATGGAATGGAATATGGAATACAATGAAATGGAATAAATGTAATCTGGAATGGAATGTGGAATGGAATTTGGAATGGAATGTGGAATGGAATGTGGAATGGAATGGAATGGAATTTGGATTGGAATGCAGAATGGAATGTAATGGAATGTGGAATGGAATGTGGAATGGACTGGAATGAAATGGAAGGTGGAAAGCAATGAAATGCTATGTGGAATGGAGTGGAATGGAATATGGAATGGAACGGAATGTAATGTGGAATGGACTGCATTTGAACATGGAACGGAAAATGGGATGGAACGTGGAATGGAATGGGGAAAGGGAAATCGAATGCAACGTGGAATGGAAAGTGGGATGGGAAGTGGAATGGAACGTGGAATGGAACGTGGAAGGGAATGGAATGGATGGTGGAATGGAATGGAAAGGAATGTGGAATGGAATGGAAATGAATGGAATGGAAATTGGAATGGAACGGACTGTAATGTAGGGTGGAATGTGGAATGGAATGGAAAGGAATGTGGAATGGAATGTGGAATGGGATCTGGAATGGAATGGAATGGTATGGAATGGAATGTGGAATGGAATGAAATGGAATGTGGAAAGGAATGGCATAGAATGGAATGTGGAATCGAATGTAATGGAATTCGTAACAGAGTGGAATGGAATGTGGAATAGAATGGAATGGATTGTGGAATGGAATGGAATGGAATGTGGAATGGAATGTGGAATAGAATGTGATACGGAATGTAATGGAATTTGTAACGGAATGTGGAATGTAATAGAATGGAATGTGGTATGCAATGGAATGGAATGTGGAATGGAATGAGTAATGGAATGTGGAATGGAATGTGGAATGGAATGGAATGGAATTGAATGTGGAATGGAATGGAATGGAATGTAGAATGGAATGTGGAATGGAAATTGTAATGGAATGTGGAATGCAATTTGCAATGGAATGTGGAATAGAATGGAATGGAATTTGGAATGGAATCTGCAATGGAATGGAATGGAATGTGAAATGGAATGGGGAATGGAATGGAATGGAATGTGGAAAGCAATGCAATGCAATGCGAAATGGAATGGAATGGGATATGGAATGGAATGGACTGGAATGTGGAATGGACTGGAATTGAACTTGGAATGGAACGTGGGATGTAACGTGGAAAGGAATGTGGAGTGGAAAATGGAATGGAACGTGGAATGGAAAGTGGGATGGAATATGGCATGGTACGTGGAATGGAACTTCGAAGGGGATGGAATGGAATGTGGAATGGAATGGAAATGAATGGAATGGAATGTGGAATGGAATGGATTGGAATATAGGGTATAATGTGGAATGCAACAGAATGCAATGTGGAATAGAATGTGGAATGGAATGTGGAATTTAATGGAGTGGTATGGAATGGAATGTGGAATGGAATGAAATGGAATGTGTAAAGTAATGGAATGGAATAGAACGTGGAATGCAAAGGAAATGAATTCGGAATGGATTGGAATGGAATGTGGAATAGAATGGAATGGATTGTGGAATGGAATGGAATGGAAAGGAACGTGAAATTGAAAGGAATGGAATGTGGAACGGAATGTGGAATGTAATGGAATGGAATGAAATGGAATGTGGAATGGAATGGAATGGAATGTGGAATGGTATGGAATGGAATGTGAAATGGAATGGAAAGTGAAATGGAAAGGAATGAAATATGGAATGGAATGAAATGGAACGGAATTTGAAATGGAATAGAATAGAACGTGGAAAGGAATGGAATGGAATGTGGAATGGAAAGTGGAATGGAATATAATGGAATGTGGAATGGAATATGAAATGGAATGGAATGAACGTATTCTGAAATGGAATGTGGAATGGAATTTGGAATGGAATGTTGAATGGAATGTGGAATGGAATGGAATGGAATTTGGAATGGAATGTGGAATGGAATGGAATGAAATGTGGAATGGAATGTGGAATGGAATGCAATGGAATGGAAGGTAGAAGGCAATGCAATGCAATGTGGAATGGAGTGGAATGGAATATGGAATGGAATGGAATGGAATGTGGAATAGACTGGAATTGAACATTGAATGGGACGTGTGATGGAACGTGGAATGGAAAGGGGAATGGAAAATTGAATGGAACGTGGAATGGAAAGTGTGATGGAAGACGGAATGGAACATGGAATGGAATGGAAAGGAAAGTGAAATTGAAAGGAATGGAATGTGGAACGGAATGTGGAATGTAATGAAATGGAATGGAATGGAATGTGGAATGGTATGGAATGGAATGTGGAATGGAATGGAAAGGGAAATTGAATGAAATGTGGAATGGAATGAAATGGAACAGAATTTGAAATGGAATAGAATAGAACGTGGAAAGGAATGGAATGGAATGTGGAATGGAAATTGGAATGGAATATAATGGAATGTGGAATGGAATATGAAATGGAATGGAATGAATGTATTCTGAAATGGAATGTGGAATGGAATTTGGAATGGAATGTTGAATGGAATGTGGTATGCAATGGAATGGAATTTGGAATGGAATGTGGAATGGAATGGAATGAAATGTGGAATGGAATGTGAAATGGAATGCAATGGAATGGAAGGTAGAAGGCAATGCAATGCAACGTGGAATGGAGTGGAATGGAATATGGAATGGAATGGAATGGAATGTGGAATAGACTGGAATTGAATATGGAATGGGACGTGTGATGGAACGTGGAATGGAATGGGGAATGGAAAATTGAATGGAACGTGGAATGGAAAGTGGGATGGAACATGGCATGCAACGTGGAATGGAACGTGGAAGGGAATGTAATGAAAGGTGCAATGGAATGAAATGGAATGTGGAATGGAAGGGAAATGAATGAAATGGAATGTGGAATGGAATGGACTGGAATGTAGGGGGGAATGTTGAATGGAATGTAATGGAATGTGGAATGGAATGTGGAATGGAATGTGGAATGCAATGGAATGGTATGGAATAGAATAAGGAATGGAATGAAATGGAATGTGAAAGGAATGTCATAGAAATGAATGTGGAATGGAATGGAATGGAATTTGGAATAGAATGGAATGGAATGTGGAATAGAATGGAATGGATTGTGGAATGGAAAGGAATGGAATGGAACTTTGAATGGAATGGAATGGAACGTGAAAGTGAATGGAATGGAAATTGGAATGGAATAGAGTGGAACGTGGAATGGAATGGAATAGAATGGAACGTGGAATGGATTTGAAAGGAATGGAATATGGGATGTGATGGAATTGAAAGAGGAATTCAAGGGAATGGAATGTGGTATGGAATGGAATGGCATGGAATCTGAAATGGAATGTGCAATGAATTGGCATGCAATGAGGAATGGAAAGGAATGGAATGTGGAATGGAATGGAAAGGATTGTGGAATCAAATGTGGAATGGAATGGAATAGAATGTTGAATGGAAGGTGGAATGCAATGCAATGGAATGTAGAATGGAATAGATTGGAATTTGGAATGGAAAGTGCATTGGAATGGAATGGAATGTGGAATAGAATGGAATGGAATGTTGAATGGAATGGAACGGAACGTGAAATGGAATGTGGAATTTAACGTGGAATGGAAAGTGTAATGGAACGTGCAATGGAAAGCGGAATGGAATGGAAAGGAATGTGGAATTAAATGTGGAATAGAATGGATTGGAATGTGGAATGCAATGTGGAATGGAATGGAATGGAACGTGGAATGGAACAGAAAGGAATGTGGAATGGAAAGGAATGGAATGTGGAATGGAATTTGGAATGGAAAGGAATGGAATGTGGAATTGAATGTGCAATAGAAAGGAATGGAATGTGGAATGCAGTGAAATGGAATGTGTAATGAGATGGAATGGAATGTGGAATGGAATGTGGAAAGGAATGGAATGGTATGTGGAATGGAATGTGTAAAGGAATGTGGAATGGAATGGAATGGAATGGAATGGAATTTGAAACGGAATCAAATGGAATGTTAAATACAATGAAATGGAATGTGGAATGGAATTGTATGGAATGTGGAATGGAATTTTATGGAATGTGGAATGGAATACAAGGGAATACGGGATGGAACGTGGAAAGGAATGGAATGTGGAATGGATAAGAATGGAATGGAATACGGAATGGAATTGAATGTGGAATGGTAAGGAATAGAATGTGGAATGGAATGTGGACTAGAATATAAGGGAATGTGAACTGCAATGGAATGGAATATCGAAAGGAATCGAATGCAATGTGGAATGGAATGTGGAATGAAATGTAAAGGATTGTGGAATGGAATGGAATGGAATGTGGAATGGAATTGAATGGAATGTGGAATGGAATGGGAAGGAATCTGGAATGGAATGGAATGGAATGTGGAATGGAACGTGGAATGAAATCGAACGGAATGTGGAATGAAATTTGGAATGGAAAAGAATGAAATGTGGAATTGAATGTGGAAAGGAAAGGAATGGTATGTTGAATGGAATGTGGAATGCAATGAAATGGAATGTGGAATGAGATGGAGTGGAATGTGGAATGGAATGTGGAACGGAATGCAATGGCATGTGGAATGGAATGTGGAATGCTTGAAATTTAATGTGGAATGGAAAGGAATGGAATTAGAATGGAATGTGGAATGCAACGTAATGGAAAGTGTAATGGAATATGGAATGGGATGGAATGGAATGTGTAATGTAATGTGGAATGGAATGCAATGGAATGCAGAATGGAATATGGAATTGAATGGAATGGAATGTGGAATGGAACGTGCAATGGAATGGAATGGAATGTGAAATGGTATGTGGAATGGAATGTGAAATGCAACGGAATGGAACGTGGGATGGAAAGTAATGGAATGTGTAATGGTATAGAATGGAATATGGAATGGAACGTGTACTGGAATGGATTGTGTAATGGAATGGAATGGAATGGAATGCTATACGGAATGGAATTGAATGTGGAATGGAATGGAATGGAATGTGGAATGGAATGGAATGCAATATGTACTGCAATGGAATGGAATGTCAAAAGGAATGGAATGGAATGTGGAATGGAATGTGAAATGTGATGGAAGGGAATGTGTAATGGAATGCTGAATGGAATGGAATGGACTACAGAATGGAATGTGGAATTGAATGTAATGGAATGTGAAATGGATTGTGGAATGGAATGGAATGGAATGTGGAATGGTATGTGGAAGGGAACGGGGAATGAAATGGAATGGAACGTGGAATGGAATGGATTGGAAAGCTGAATGGAATGTGGAATGTAATGGAATGGAATGCAATGTGGAATGGAATGGAATGGAAAGGAATGGAATGTGAATTGGAATGTGGAACTGAATGGAATGGAACATGGAATAGAATGGAATGGAAGGTGAAATGGAATGGAATGGAACTTCGAATGGAATGGAACGGAGTGTGGAATTGAATGGAATGGAGTGTGGAATGTAATGGAAATGAAAGTGGAATTCAAAGGAATAGAATGTGGAATGCAATTGAATGGAATATCGAATGGAATGTATTGGAATACAGAATTGAATGTGGAATGAAATGGAAAGGAATGTTGATGCAATGGAAAGAATGTGGAATGGAATGTGGAATGCAGTGAAATGGAATGTGGAATGAAATGGAATGAATGTGGAATGGAATGTGGAAAGGAAAGGAATAGAATATGGAATGGAATGTATAAAGCTTGGAATGGAATGTGGAATGGAATGGAATGGAATGTGGAATGGAATGTGGAATGGAATGGAATATAGTGTAGAATGGAATCTCGAATGCAATTTAAGGGAATGTGGAATGGAATATGGAATGGAATGGAGTGGAATGGAATGGAATGTGGAATGGAATGGAGTGGAATGGAATGGAAGCAAATGTGGAATGGAACGTGGAATGGAATGGAGTCGAATGGAATGGAAGCAAATGTGGAATGGAACGTGGAATGGAATGGAGTGGAATGGAAAGCAATGTCGAATGGAATGGAATGAACTGTGGAATGGAATATAATGTGAAATGCGATGTGGAATGCAATGGAATGGAATGTGGAATGGAGTGTTGAATGGAATGTGGAATGGAATGTGGAATGGAATGGAATGAAATGTGGAATGGAATGTGGAATGAAATGTGGAATGGAATGGAATGAAATGTGGAATGGAATGGAATGAAATGTGGAATGGAATGTGGAATGAAATGTGGAATGGAATGGAATGAAATGTGGAATGGAATGTGGAATAGAATGTGGAATGGAATGGAATGGAATGTGGATTGGAATATGGAATGGAAAGGAATGTGCAATGGAATGGAATGGAATGCAATGTGGAATGGAATGGAATGGAATGTGGAAAGGAATAGAATTTAATGTGGAATGGAATGGAAAGGAACATAGAATGGAATGGAATGGAAAGCAGAATGGAATTGAATGGAATCGAATGTGGAACAGAATGGAGTGGAAGGTGGAATGGAAGGGAATGGAATTGAATGGAATGTGAAATGGAATTAAATTGAATGTGGAATGGAAGAGAATGGAATGGAATGATATGTGGAAAGGAACGGAATGGAATATGGAATGTAATGTGGAAATGAATGGAATGGTATTAGGAATGGAATGTGGAATGGAATGGAAAGACACGTGGAATGAAATGGAACAGAAAGTGTAATGAAATGAGGAATGGAACGTGGAATAGAATGGAATGGAACGTGGAATGGAATGGAATGGAATGTGGAATGGAATGGAATGGAATGGAATGTGGAATGGAAGGGAATGTAATGTCGAATGGTATGGAATGGAATGTGGAATGGAATGGAATGAGGAATGGAATTTAATGGAATGGAATGTGAAATGGAATGGAATGGAATGTGAAATGGAATGGAATGGAATACAATGTGGAATGGCATAGAATGGAATGTAATGGAATGTGGAAAGGAATGGAATGTAAAGTGGAATGGAATGTGGAATGGAAAGTGGAATGGAATAGAATAGAATGTGGAATTGAAGGTGGAATGGAATGGAGTGGAATCTGGAGTGGAAGTTAATGGCTTCTGGAATGGAATGGAATGGAAAGGAATGTGGAAAGGAAAGCAGAATTAAATGGAATGGAATCTGGATTCGAATGGAATGGAATGTGGAATTGAACGTGGAATGGAATGGAAAGGAAACGAACGGAATGTGGAATGGAATGTGGAATGCATTGTAATGGAATTGAATGGAATCTGGAAAGGAAAGTGGAATGGAATGGAATGGAATGCGCAATGGAATGTGGAATGGAATGCGGAATGGAATGGAATGGAATGTGGAATGGAATGGAATGGAACGTGGAATGGAACTTGGAATGGAATGTAGAATGGAATGTGCAACGGAATGGAATGTGGAATGGAATGGAATGGAATCTGGAATGCAACGTGGAATGGAATGGAAAGGAATGGAATGGAATTGAATGTGGAATGGAATGTGGAATGGAATGTGGATTGGAATGGAATGGAAAGTGTATTGGAATGTGGAATGATACGGAATGAAATGGAATGTAGAATGGAATTTGGGAAGGAATGGAATGGAATGGAATGGAAATTGAAATGAATTGTGGAATGGAATGGAAAGAAATGTGAAAAGGAATGGAATGGAAAGGAATGTGGAATGGAATGAAATGGAATGTGAAAGGAATGGCATAGAAATTAATGTAGAATGGAATGGAATGGAATTTGGAATAGAATGGAATGGAATGTGGAATAGAATGGAATGGATTGTGGAATGGAATGGAATGGAATGGAACTTGGAATGGAAGGGAATGGAACGTGAAAGCGAATGGAATGGAAATTTGAATGGAATAGAATGGAACGTGGAATGGAATGGAATATAATGGAACGTGGAATGGAATGGAAGGGAATGGAATGTGGAATGTGATGGAATTGAAAGAGGAATGCAAAGGAATGGAATGTGGTATGGAATGGAATGGCATGGAACCTGAAATGGAATGTGCAATGGATTGGCACGCAATGCCGAATGAAATGGAAAGCATTGTGGAATCAAATGAGGAATTCAATGGAAAGGAATGTTGAATGGAAAGTGGAATGGAATGCAATGGAATGTAGAATGGAATAGATTGGAATTTGGAATGGAAAGTGCATTGGAATGGAATGGAATGTGGAATGGAATGGAATGGAATGTTGAATGGAATAGAACGGACGTGAAATGGAATGGGGAATTTAACGTGGAATGGAAAGTGAAATGGAATGTGCAATGGAAAGAGGAATGGAATGGAATGGAATGTGGAATGAAATGTGGAATAGAATGGATTGGAATGTGGAATGCAATGTGGAATGGAATGGAATGGAACGTGGAATGGAACGGAAAGGAATGTGGAATGGAATGGAATGGAAAGTGGAATGGAATTTGGAATGGAAAGGAATGGAACGTGGAATTGAATGTGGAATGGAAAGGAATGGAATGTGGAAAGCAATGAAATGGAATGTGGAATGAGATGGAATGGAATGTGGAACGGAATTAAATCGTATGTGGAATTGAATGTGGAATGGAATGGAATGGAACGGATTGGAATTTGTAACGGAATCGAATGGAATGTTAAATGCAATGGAATGGAATGTGGAATGGAATAGAATGGAAAACCGGATGGAACGTGGAAAGGAATGGAATGTGGAATGGAAAGGAATGGAATGGAATACGGAATGGAATTGAATGGGGAATGGAAGGGAATGGAATGTGGAATGGAATGTGGAATAGAATGGAATGGAAAGTGAACTGCAATGGAATGGAATGTCGAAAGGAATCGAATGCAATGTGGAATGGAATGTGGAATGGAATGTAAAGGATTGTGGAATGGAATGGAATGGAATGTGGAATGGAATGTGGAATGGAATTGAAAGGAATGTGGAATGGAATGGAAAGGAATCTGCAATGGAATGGAAAGGAATGTGTAAAGGAACGTGGAATGAAATTGAAGGGAACGTGGAATGGAATTTAGAATGGAAAAGAATGGAATGTGGAATTCAATTTGGAATGGAAAGGAATGGTATGTGGAATGGAATGTGAAATGCAATGAAATGGAATGTGGAAAGAGATGGGGTGGAATGTGGAATGGAATGTGGAACGGAATGCAATGGCATATGGAATGGAATGTGGAATGCTTGGAATTTAATGTGGAGTGGAATGGAATGGAATTAGAATGGAATGTGGAATGCAACGTAATAAAATGTGTAATGGAATATGGAGTGGGATGGAATGGAATGTGTAATGGAATGTGGAATGGAATGTGTAATCGAATGGAATGGAATGTGGAATGCTAAGGGGAACGGAATGTGAAATGCAACGGAATGGAATGTGGAATGGAATGGAATGGAATGTGTAATGGTTTAGAATGGAATGTGGAATAGAACGTGTACTGCAATGGAATGTGGAATGGAATGGAATGGAATTGAATGGTATACGGAATGGAATTGAATGTGGAATGGAATGGAATGGAATGTGGAATGGAATGTGGAATGGAATGGAATGCAATGTGTACTGCAAAGGAATGGAATGTCAAAAGGAATTTAATGGAATGAGGAATGGAATGTGAAATGGGATGGAATGGAATGTGTAATGGAATGTTGAATGGAATGGAATGGACTGCAGAATGGAATGTGGAATTGAATGTAATGGAATGTGGAATGGAATGTGGAATGGAATGGAATGGAATGTGGAATTGTATGTGGAAGGGAACGTGGAATGAAATGGAATGGAATGTGGAATGGAATGGAATGGAAAGCTTAATGGAATGTGGAATGGAATGTAATGGAATGCAAGGTGGAATAGAATGGAACGGAGTGGAATGGAATGTGAAATGGAACGTGGAATGGAATGGAATGGAACATGGAATAGAATGGAATGCAAGGTGAAATTGAATGGAATGGAACTTCGAATGGAATGGAACGGAATGTGGAATTGAATGGAATGGAATGTGGAATGTAATGGAAATGAAAGTGGAATTCAAAGGAATGAAATGTAGAATGGAATTGAATGGAATGGCGAATGGAACGTATTGGAATGCGGAATGGAATATGGAATGAAATGGAATGGAATGCTAATGCAATGGGAAGAATGTGGAATGGAATGTGGAATGCAATGAAATGGAATGTTAAATGGAATGGAATGGAATGTGTAATGGAATGTGGAAAGGAAAGGAATGGAATATGGAATGGAATGTGTAAAGCTTGGAATGGAATGTGGAATGGAATGGAATGGAATGTGGAATGGAATGTGGAATGGAATGGAATCTAGTGTAGAATGGAATCACGAATGCAATGGAATGGAATGTGGAATGGAATATGGAATGGAATGGAGTGGAATGGAATGGAATGTGGAATGGAATGGAGTGGAATGGAACGCAATGTGGAATGGAATGGAATGGACTGTGGAATGGAATATGGAATGGAATGGGATGTAGAATGGAATGTGGAATGGAATGGGATGGAAAGTGGAATGGAATCTGAATGTAATGGAATGGAATGGAATGTGGGATGGAATGGAATGGAATTGAATTTGGGTCGGAATGGAATGGAATTTGGAATGGAATGGAATGGAATGTGGAATGTAATATAATGGAATGTGGAATGGAATGGAATGGAATGTGGAATGGTAAGGAATGGAATATGGAATGGAATGGAATGCAATGTGGAATGCAATTGAATGGGTTGAAATGGAAAGAGGAATGGAATTGAATGGAATGTGGAATTGAATGTGGCGTGGAAAGTGGAACAATATTGAATGGAATGTGGAATGGAATGTGGTAAAAAATGGAGTGGAATGTGGAATGGCATGGAATGGAATGTGAAATTGAATGGAATTGAAGGGAAGGAAATGTGGAATGGAGTGGGATGGAATGTGGAATGGAATGGAATGCAATATGGAATGGAATGAAAAGGAATGGAATGTGGAATAAATTGGAATGGAATGGAATGGACTGGAATGGGGAATGGAATAGAAATTAATGCGGAATGGAATTGAATGGAATGTTGATGAAATTTGGAATGGAAAGTGTTGGAATGTGGAATGGAATGTGGAATGGAAACGAATGGTATGGAATGTGGAATGGAATGGAATATAATGGAATATGGAACCGAAAGGAATTGAATGTGGAATGGAATGGAATGGAATGTGGAATGGAATGGAATGTGGAATGCAATGGAATGGAATGCGGAATGGAGTTGAATGGAATGTGGAGTGGAATGGAATTCATTGTTAAATGGAAAGGAATGCGGAATGAAATGGAATGGAATGGAATGGAATATGGAATGGAATGGAAGGGAATGTGGAATGGAATATGGAACAGAATGTGGAATGGAATGTGGAATGGAATATGGAAAGGAATGTGGAATGTAATGGAATGGAATGTGAAATGGAATGCAATGAAATGTGGAATGGAATGTGGAATGGAATGGAATCGAATGTGGAATAGAATGGAATCGAATGTTGAATAGAATGGAATATGGCATGTTATGGAATGGAATGTGGAATGAAATATGGAAAGGAATGTGGAATGGAATGAGGAAAGGAATGTGGAATGTAACTTAATGGATTCTGAAATGGAATGGAATGAAATGTGGAATGGAATGTGCAATGAAACGTGGAGTTTAACGGAATGGAATGTGGAAGGGAATGTGGAGTAAAATCTGGAATGGATTGTGGAAAGGAACGGAATGGAAAGTGCAATGGAAAGTGGAAAGTATTGTGGAATGGAACGTAAAATGGAAAGTATTGTGGAATGGAACGTAAAATGGAACATTCCTTTCCTTTCCATTCCATTCCATTACACATTCCATTCCACATTCCATTCTCTTCCATTCCTCATTGCATTATATTCTATTCCACATTAAATTCTATTCCATTCCATTGCACTTGCCATTCCAAACCATTCCAAGTTCCATTCCATTCCATTCCATATTCCTTTCCATTCCATTCCACATTCCAGTCCTCTCCATTCCACATTATATTCCATTCCATTCCTCTTTCAATTCCACTTTATATTCCACGTTCAATTGCACGTTCCATACACGTTGCATTCCACATTCCATGCCACGTTCCATTCCAGGTTCCATTCCATTCCATTCCACACTCCATTCCATAATTCATTCCACATTACATTCCACATTCCATTCCGTTCCATTCCACATTCCATTCCACACTCCGTTCCACATTCCATTCCACATTCCATTCCACACTCCATTCCACATTCCATTCCACATTCCATTCCCTTCCATTCCACATTGCTTTCCACATTCCTTTCTGCGTTCCTTTCCACATTCCATTCCACATTCCATTGCACATTTCTTTCCACATTGCATTTCACATTCCATTCCATTCCATTCCACTTTCCTATCCACATTCCATTCCATTCCATTTCACATTCAATTCCATTCCATTCCACATTCCTTTCCACATTCCATTCCACATTAAATTCCATTCCATTACACATTCCATTTCACATTTCATTCCGTTCCATTCCACTTTCATTCCACATTCCATTCCACATTCCATTCAAGATTCCGTTTCACATTCCATTCCACATTCCATTCCGTTCCTTTCCACATTCCATTCCACATTCCTTTGAACGTTCCATTCCATTACATTCCACTTTCCACTCCACGTTCCATTTCATGTCCCTTTCCATTTCATTCCACTTTCAGTTCCACAGTCAATTCCACTCTTTTTCACGTTCCATCCTACATTTAATTCCACATTCCATTCTAAGTTCCAGTCCATTTCACGTTCCATTCCATTCCATTCCATTCCACATTCCTTTATATTGCATTCCACATTCCATACCATTCTTTTCCATTCCTTTTTCCATTGCACATTCCATTCCATTCCATTCCATTCCATTTAAAATTCCATTCCATTCTATTCGATTACACATTCCATTCTGTTCCATTCCACATTCCATTCCATTCCATTCCATTCCACATTCCATTATATTCCATTCTGTTCCATTCCACATTCCATTCCATTCCACATTCAATTACACATTCCATTCCTTTCCATTCCACTTTCCATTCCAAAATCCGTTACATTCCATTCCACATTTCATTCCATTCCACTCCATTCCACATTCCATTCCACATTCTATTCCATTCCATTCCACATTCCATTCCACATTCTATTCCATTCCATCCCATTCCATTGCATTCCATTCCATTCCACGTTCTATTCACTTCCATTCCACATTCCATTCCATTCCACATTCCATTCCATTGCATTCCACATTCCATTCCATTCCATCCCATATTCCATTCCATTGCTCTCCAAATTCCATTCCATTGCAATCCACATTCGTTTCCACATTTCACTCCATTCCATTCCACATTCCATTCCATTCCAATTCACATTCCATTCCATTCAATTTCACATTCCATTCCATTCCACAATCCATTTCACTCCATTTAACAATCCATCCCATTCCGTTTCAAATTCCTTTCTATTCCATTCCATTCCACATTCGATTCCATTCCATTTGACTTTGCACTCCATTCCATTCCATTCCACATTCCATTCCATTCCATTCCACATTTCATTCCATTCCATTCCAAGTTCCATTCCACATTCCATTCCATTCCATTCCACATTCCATTCCATTCCACATTCCGCATGCCATTCCATTCCATTCCACATTCCATTCCATGCTGCATTCCACATTCCATTCCATTCCGCATTCCATTCCATTCAATTCCATTCAATTCCATTCCACATTCCATTCCATTCCTATTCATTTCATATTCCATTACATTCAATTCTATTTCACATTCCATTTCATTGCGTTCCATTCCTAATTCTATTCCATTCCATTCCATTCCATTCGACATTTCGTTCCACACTTCATTCTACATTCCATTCCATTCAATTCAATTCCATTCCACGTTCCATTCCACTTTCCATTCCATTCCACATTCCACTCCATTCCCTTCCACATTCTTTCCTTTCCATTCCATTGCTTTCCACATTCCATTCCGTTTCATTCCATACCATTCCACATTCCATTCCGTTCCATTCCACGTTCCATTGCATTCCATTTCACATTCCTTTCCACATTCCATTCTATTCCATTCCACATTCCATTCTATTCCATTAAACATTCCATTCTATTTCCATTTCACATTCCATTCCATTCCATTCCATTCCACATTAAACTCCTTTCCGTTACATTAAATTCCACATTCCATCCCACTTTCCATTCCATTCCATTTCACATTCAAATCCAATCCATTCCACTTTCCATTCCACATTCCTTTCCTTTCCATTCCACTTTCCATTACATTCCATTAAACATTCCATTCAATTTCCATTTCACATTCCATTCCATTCCATTCTATTCCATTCCACATTCCGTTAAATTCCATTCCATTCCATTCCTCATTCCATTCCATTCCAGAATACGTTCCAAATTCCATTCCATTTCACTGCATTCCACATTGCATTCCATATTCCAATCCATTAATTTCCACATTCCATTCCCCTCCATTACACATTCCATTCCATTCCATTCCACATTCAATTCCATTCCATTCCATTCCACATTCCATTCAATTTCATTCCATTCCATTCCACATTGCACTCCACATTCCATTCCACTTTTTATTCCACATTCCATTCCATTCCATTCCACATTCCATTCCAATCCATTCCACCTTCCATTCCACGTTCCGTTCCATTCCCTTCCACATTGCATTCCACATTGCATTGCATTCCTTTCCACATTCCATTCCTATCCATTCCACCTTGCATTCCATTCAATTTCACATTTCTTTCCATTCCATTGCATTCCACATTCAATTCCATTCCATTCAACATTCCATTCAATTCCATTTCATTGTATTCCACATTCCAATACACATTCCATTCCATTTCACATTCCATTCCATTCCACATTCCTTTGTATTCCATTTAACATTCCATTCCATTCCTTTACGTTCCATCTGCTATTGCACATTCCAAACATTCCACATTCCATTGATCATCCCATTCCACATTCCATTCCATTCCATTCCATTCCACATTCCATTCTATTCCATTCCGCATTCCATTCCCTTCCATTCCATTGCAGATTCCATTCTATTCCATTCCTCATTCCATTCCGTTCAATTCTATTCCACATTCCATTCCATTCCATTCCATTTTCCATTCCACAATCCATTCCATTCCATTCCAGTTTCCATTCCATTCCATTCCACTCCACATTCCATTCCACATTCCATTCCATTCCATTACATTGTATTCCATTCCATTCCATTCCATTCCACGTTACTTTCCCTTCCATACCATGGTCGTTTCCATTCCATTCCATTCCATTCCATTCCTCCTTTCATTCCATTGCTTTCCACATTCCATTCCTTTCCATCCCATATACCTTTCCATTGCACTCCAAATTCCATTCCATTCCATTCCACATTTGTTTCCCCTTTCCATACCGTTCCATTCCACATTCCATTCCCTTCCATTCCACATTCCATTCCCTTCCATTTCACATTCCATTCCATTCAATTTCACATTCCATTCCATTCCGTTCCATTCCACAATCCATTCCATTCCATTTCACAATCCATACCATTCCTTTTCACATGCCATTCCATTCCATTCCACATTCCATTCCATTCCATTCCAATTTCCATTCCATTCCATTCCACATTCCTTTCCATTCCGCATTCCACATTCCATTCCATTCCACATTCCATTCCATTCAATTTCTTTCCACATTCCATTCCATTCCCATTCATTTCATATTCCATTACATTCCGTTCTATTCCACACTCCATTTCATTGTATTCCATTCCACATTCCATTCCACATTCCATTCCATTCCATTCCATTCCACGTTTCATTCCCCTTTCCATTACAACTTCCATTAAACATTCCATTCAATTCAATTCCACACTCCTTTCCACATTCCCATCCACATTCCATTCCACATTCCCTTCCACATTCCATTCCATTCCTTTCCACATTCCATTCCACATTCCAGGCCATTCCATTCCTCAATCCATACCACATTCCATTCCATTCCATTCGAAGCTACATTCCACCTACCATTGCACGTTCCATTCCACGTTCCATTCCACTATCCATTCCATTCCATTCCACGTTCTATTCCACGTTCCACTCCAAATTTCATTCCACATTCCATTAAACATTCCATTCCACATTCCATTCCATTCCAATCCACATTGCATTTCTTTGCAGTCCTCATTCCATTACACTTTCAATTCCATTCCATTTAAATATTCCATTCCACATACCATTCCACCTTCCATTCCATTCCACATTCCATTCCATATTCCATTCCACTTACCCTTCCACATTCCATTCCATTCCATTCCACATTCCATTCCACATTCCCTTTCACATTCCATTCCACATTCCCTTCCACATTCCATTCCATTCCATTCCACATTCCATTCTACTTTCCATTCCACACTCCATTCCATAGCATTCAACATTCCATTCCGCATTCCTTTCTTTCGATTCCACTTTCCATTCCATGTTCCATTTCACATTCAATAAGACATTCCATTCCACATTCCCTTCCACATACCATTCCATTCCATTCCACGTTCCATTCCACGTCCCATTCCTTTCCATTCCACGTTTCATTCCATTCAAGTTCCATTCCACATTCCACTCCATTCCATTCCACATTACATTCCACATTCCATTCCAGTACATTCCACTTACAATTCCACATTCCATTCCTATTTCCATTACATTCTATTCCACTTTCCATTACACGTTCCTTTAGAACTTCCATTCCACCTACCATTCCACGTTCCATTCCATTGCATTCTGCTTTCCGTTCCTTATTCCATTAAATTCCATTCCACTTTCCATTCCGTACCATTCAATGTTCCATTCCACGTTCCATTCCACGTTCCATTCCACATTCCTTTCCATGTTCCATTCCACATTCCATTCCATTCCATTCCACGTTACATTCCTCATTCCTTTCCAAGATCCATTGCAAGTTCCATTCCACGTTCCACTCCATGTTCCATTCCTTTCCATTCCACGATAAATTCCACGTTCCATTCTACTTTCCATTCATTTCCGTTCCACCTTCCTTTCCACATTCCATTCCATTCCATCACACTTTCCATTCCATTCCATTCCAGGTTCCATTCCACATTCCAATACACATTCCATTCCACATTCCATTCCAAATTCCATACCATTAGATTCTGCATTCCATTCC
The DNA here is from genome assembly GCF_028885655.2 of Pongo abelii. Taxonomy (NCBI): domain Eukaryota; kingdom Metazoa; phylum Chordata; class Mammalia; order Primates; family Hominidae; genus Pongo; species Pongo abelii. The sequence goes on along the minus strand of NC_085929.1, from coordinate 12,398,800 downwards.
ATTCCATTCCACTTTCCATTCCACATTCCAATCAATTCCATTCCATTCCATATTCCATTCCACATTCCATTCCATTCCATTACACAGTCCATTCCACGTTCCATTCCATTCCATTCCTCGCTCCATTCCACCTTACATTCTAAGTTCCTTTCCACCTTCCATTCCACGATCCATTCCATTCCATTCCACGTTCCATTCCACGTTCCACTCCACATTTCATTCTACATTCGACTAAACATTCAATTCCACATTCCATTCCACAATGCGTTCCATTGCAGTCCCCCTTCCTTTTAACATTCCATTCCATTCCATTTAAACGTTCCATTCCATGCCATTCTACATTCCTTTCCAACTTCCATTCCATTCAACTTTCCCTTTAAACATTCTATTCCATGCCATTCCACATTCCATTCCAACTTCCGTTCCATTCCACATTCCATTCCACATTCAATTTCACCCTCGATTCCATTCCATTCCACATTCCATTCCATATTCAGTTACATTCCTTTGTACGTTCCATTCCACTTTCCATTCCACTTTCAATTCCACATTCTATTCCACATTCCATACCATTCCTTTCCATTCCAGATTCCATTCCACATTCGATTCCATTGCATTCCACATTCCATTCCACATTCAATTCCACATTCCATTCCACATTCCGTTCCATTCCATTACACGTTCCATTCCACGATACATTCCACATTCCATTCCACATTCCATTCCACGTTCCATACCATTTCCTTCCATGATCCATTCCACTTTCCATACCATTCCATTCCACTTTCAATTCCACATTCCATTGCACATTCCATTCTACTTTCCATTCCACATTCCCTTACACGTTTCATTAAACGTGCTATTCCATTTTCCATTCCATTCAATTCCAAGTTCCATTCCACATTCCTTTCCAATTCATTCCATGTTCCATTCCATGTTCCATTCTTCATTCCGTTCCACATTGCATTCCGTTGCATTCCACATTACACTCCACATTTCATCCCATTCCATTCCACATTCCGTTCCACATTCCATTCCACATTCCATTCCACATCCCATTGCATTGCATTCCAAATTCTATTCCACATTCCATTCCATTCCAGTCCACATTCTATTCCACATTCCATTCCCCATTCCATTCCTTTCTCTTCCACATTCCATTCCACATTGCATTCCATTGCATTCCACATTAAGTTCCACATTCCAATCCATTTTATTCCACATTCCATTCCACATTTAATTCCACATTTTATTCCAAATTCCCTTTCACTTTCCATTCCGTTCCATTCCACATTCCATTCCACATTCCATTCCATTCCATTACACATCCAATACCACATTACGTTACACATTCCATTCCATTCCATTCCACATTGAATACCACATTCGATTCCATTCCATTCCATGTTCCATTCCATTTCATTCCGCATTCCATTCCACTTTACATTCCACGTTCCATTCCATTCCATTCCACGTTCCGTTGCACTTTCCATTCCACATTCCATTCCATTCCATTCCACGTTCCATTCCACATTCCATTCCTTTTTCCAGTCCAAGTTCCATTCCACGTTCCATCCCACGTTCCATTCCTTTCCATTCCACGTTAAATTCTACTTTCCACTCCACATTCCATTCCATTTCATTCCACCTTCCATTCCACATTTCATTCCAATCCATTACACGTTAAATTCCATTCCATTCCAGGTTCCATTCCACATTCCTTTCTACATTCCATTCTACATTCCACTCCACATTCCATTCCATTACATTCCACTTTCCATTCTACATTCCATTAAATTCCGTTCCATTCCACATTCCATTCCATTCCATTGCACATTCAATTCCATTCCAATCCACGTGGCATTGGATTCCTTTCAATTCAATTCCACATTGTATTCCACATTCCATTTCAATCCTTTCCATATTCCATTCCATATTACATTCCGTTACATTCGACATTCCATTCCATTACATTCCCCATTCCTTCTACATTACATTCCAAGTTCCATTCCAAGTTCCATTCCACATTCCATTCCACGTTCCACTCCATTGTATTCAATGTTCCATTCCATTCCATTCTATGTTCCATTCATTCCTTTTCTCATTCCATTCCACATTCCATTTCAATTTCCATTCCACATTCCATTGCACATTCCATTCCATTCCACTCCATCCATTCCACATTCCATTCCATTCCAATCCAAATTCCATTCCATTCCATTCCTCATTCCATTCCATTCCATTCCACATTCCATTCAATTCCATTATACTTTCCATTCCATTCCCGTCCACATTCCATTCCATGCCATTCCATTCCATTCTACATTCCATAACTTTCCATTCGATTCTACGTTCCATACGATTCCATTCCATTCCACATTCCATTTTTTCAACTCCACATTCCATTCCATTACACGATCCATTGCATTCCATTGCATTCCACATTCTATTCCACATTCCTTTCCCTTCCATTACACATTCTATTCCATTCCATTCGATTCCATTCCATGTTCCATTCCACGTTCCATTCCATTCCATTCCACATTCCATTCCACATTCCATTCCATTCCATTACACTTTCCATTCCACATTCCATTCCGCATTACACTCTGCTCCATTCCACATTGCATTCCACATTCCATTCCACATTCCACTCCATTCCATTCCACATTCCATTCCATAATCCATTCCACATTCCATTCCATTGCATTCCACATTCCATTCCACAGTCCATTCCATTGGATTCCCCATTCCATTCCAAATTCCATTTCATTTTATTCCACATTCCATTCCATTCCATTCCACGTTCCATTCCATTCAATTGCATTCCACATATCATTCCTTTCCATTCCGCATTCCATCCCATTGCATTCCATTCCATTCCACATTCCGTTCCAATCCATCCCACGTTCCATTTCATTCCACACCACATTCCATACCATTCCATTCCAAGTTCCATTCCATCCCATTCCACATTCCACTCCATTCCATTCCAATCCATTGCACAATCCTTTCCACATTCCATTCCTTTCCACTCCACATTCCATTCCACATTCCATTCCACATCCCATTCCATTCCATTCCAAATTGCATTCCATTCCATTCCACATTCTATTCCACTTTCCATTGAATTCCATTCCCTATTTCATTCCACATTCCATTCCACGTTCTATTCCACCTTCCATTCCACGTTCCATTCCATACCATTCCACTTTCCATTCCATTCCATTCCACGTTCCATTTCATTCTATTCCACTTTCCATTCCACCTTCCATTCCACATTCCGTTTTGCATTCCATTTCTCTTTCCATTGCATTCCATTCCATTCCATTCCACATTTCATTCCTTTCCAATCCTCATTCCATTCTATTCCATTCTACATTCCATTCCATTCCACATTCCTTTCCATTCCACATTCCATTCAACATTCCATTCCATTCCATTTCACAATACATTCCACATTCTAATCCATTGCTTTCCACATTCCGTTCCAAAATTCTTTCCACAATCCATTGCATTACATTCCAAATTCCATTCAACATTCCATTCGTCTCGATTCCACATTCCATCCCATTCTATTCCACATTCCATTCCACATTCCTTTCCCCATTCCATTTCATTCCATTACACATTCCATTACACATTCCATTCCACATTCCAATCAACATTCCATTCCATTCCATTCCACATAAGATTCCACATTCCTTTCAGCATTCCAATCCACACTCCATTCCATACAACTCCGCATTCCATTCCTTTCCATTCCATTGCATTCCATATTCCATTCCATTCCCTTCCATATTCCATTCCATTCAACTCCATCTTCCATTCCATTCCCTTCCACATTCCATTCCATTCCAATCCACATTCCATTCCATTCCACATTCCATTGCATTCCATTCCATTCCACATTCCGTTTTATTTCATTCCTCATTCCATTTCACATTCCATTCCATTCCCTTCCACATTCCACTAAAATCCATTCCATTTCAAATTCCATTTTATTCCATTCCACATTGCGGTCTACATTCCATTCCATTGCATTTCACATTCCATTCCACATTCCATTCCGTTGCATTCCACATTCCATTCCACATTCCATTCCATTCCAATCCACATTACATTCCATTCCATTCTACTTTCCTTTCCAGATTGCACTCTACGTTCCATTGCACGTTCCGTTCCACGTTCCATTAGATGTTCCCTTCCACGTTCCATTCCATTCCATTGCACATTCCATTCCACATTCCATTCCACTCCATTCCACATTCAATTCCACATTCCATTCCATCTTCCACACCATTTCATTCCACAATCCATTCCATTCAATTCCACATTCCATTCCACATTCCATTCGACATTCCATTCCGTTCCATTCCACATTCCTTTCCACGCTACATTCTACATTCCATTCCACATTCCATTCCGTTCCATCCACTTTCCATTCCACATTCCATTCCGTTCCATTCCACATTCCATTCGACACTCCATTCTACATTCCATTCCACAATCCATTCCATTCCATTCAACATTCCATTCCACACTCCATTCCATATTGCATTCCATAATCCATTCCAGATCCCATTCCTCATTCCATTCTGTTCCATTCCACATTCCATTCCACAACCCATTCTGCTTTCTATTCCACATTCCATTCCATTCCACATTCCATTACATTCCATTACGCATTCCTTTCCATTCCACATTCCTTTCTATTCCATTCCATTCCATTCCATTCCAAATTCAATTTCATTCCCTTCCATTCCATTCAACATTCCATTCCACTTTCCATTTCATTCCAGTCCACATTCCATTCCACTTTCCATTCCATTCATTTCCACATTTCATTCCACATTCCATTCCATACCATTCCACATTCCATTTCATTCCATTGCACATTCAATTCCACATTGCATTCCATTCCATTCCATTTCACATACCCATCAATTCCAGTCCGCATTCTATTCCATTCCTTTGCACATTCCATTCCATTCCATTCCACCTTCCATTGCATTCCATTGCACATTCCATTCCATTCCAATCCACATGGCATTGCATTCCATTCCATTCCACATTATATTTGACATTCCATTGCAATCCATTCCATATTCCATTCCATATTACAATCCATTACATTCCACATTCCATTCCCCATTCCTTCCACATTATTTTCCAAGTTCCATTCCAAGTTCCATTCCACACTCCATTCCACGTTCCATTCCACTGCATTCCCTATTCCATTACAAATTCCATTCCCCATTCCATTACAATCCACATTCCACTCCACAATCCAATCCAGAATCCATTGTATTCCATTCCAAGTTCATTTCCACATTCCATTGCACATTCCATTCCACGTTTCATTCTACATTCCATTCCACGTTCATTTCCAAGTTACATTCCACGTTCATTTCCATTCCATTCCACATTCCATTCCAAATTCCATTCCATTCCATTCCATATTCCATTCCACATTCCACTGCATTCCTTTCTACATTCCATTCCATTCCATTCTACATTCCGTTACACATTCCATTCCATTACTTTCCACTTTCCATTACACTTTCCTTTCCACGTTCCATTACATTCCATTCCACGATCCATTTCACATTCCATTCCTTTACACTCCACATTCCATTGCACTTTCCATTCCTCATTCTGTTCCATTCCATTCCATTCCATTCCATTCCACGTTACATTCCACATTCCATTCAATTTCATTGCACTTTCCATTCCACGATCCATTCCATTCTATTCCACATTCAATTCCAAATTCCATTACGAGTTCCATTCCAAATTCTGTTCCCCGTTTCATTCCATTCCATTTCACATTCCTTTCACATTATATTCCACATTGCATTCCATTCTATATTCCATTCCACATTCCATTCCACATTCCTTTTCACATTGCATTCGATTTCATTACACATGCCATTCCTTTCCATTCCACATTCTATTCCATATTCCATTCCTTTCCTTTCCACATTCTTTTCGACATTACATTTCACGTTCAATTCCATTCCAATACACGATCCATTACACATTTCCTTCCATGTTCCATCCCATTTCATTCCAAGTTCCATTCCACATTCCATTACATGCCATTTCACTTTGCATTCCACATACCCTTCCACATTCCATTCTGTTCCTTTAGAAATTCCATTCCACATTCCATTCCATTCTATTCCACATTCCATTCCACATTCCATTCCACATTCCATTCCACATTCCATTCTCTTCCATTTCACTTTACATTTGACATTCCATTCCACATTCCATTCCATTCCCTTCCACATTCCTTTCCACAATGCATTACACATACTATTCCACATTCCGTTCCATTCCATTCCACATTCTATTCCACTTTCCATTGCACATTGCATTCCACTTTCCATTGCATTCCATTCCTTTCCAATTTCCATTACACATTCCATTCCATTCCGTTCAACTTTCCTTCACACATTCCATTCCACATTCCATTCCACATTCCATTCCATTCCATTCCACATTACTTTCCATTCCATTCCACATTCCTTTCCATTCCATTCCACATTCCATTAGACGTTCCATTCCTTTCCATTCCACGTTCCATTCCAAGTACCATTCCACGATCCATTCCATATTCCATTCAATTCCATTCCACATTCCATACCATTCCATTCCATTCCGTTTCACAATCCATTCCATTCCATTCCACACTCCATTCCACATTCCATTCCACATTCCATTCCGTTACATTCCACATTCCATTTCACATTCCATTCCACTTTCCATTCCATTCCATTCCACATTCCTTTGCATTCCATTTCCCATTCCTTTTGACATTCAAATCCATTCCATTCCACATTCCATTCCATTTCATTCCACATTCCATTTCATTCCATTCCATTCCATTCTACATTGCATTCCACATTTCATTCCATTCCATTCCATATTCCATTCCATTCCATTCCACATTGCATTCCACATTCCATTCCATATTGCATTTCATTGCATTCCACATTCCATTCCACCTTCCATTCCATTCCCTTCCAATTTCAATTCTATTTTCCATTCCACATTCCATTCCACGTAGCATTCCGTTCCTTTCCACATTCCATTCCACATTTCATTCCATGCTATTCCTCTTTCTATTCCACATTCCATTCCAAATTCCATTGCATTCCCGTCTACATTCTATTCCACATTCCATTCCACAATCCATTACACGTTTCATTCCATTCCATTCCATGATCCATTCCACGTTCCATTCCATTCCATTCCACGATACATTCGACTTTCTGTTCCATTCCATTCCACGTTCCATTCCGCATTGCATTGCACATTCCATCCTACATTCCATTCCACCTTCCATTCCAAGCCCCATTCCATTCCTTTCCATGTCCTATTCCATCCCATTAGACCTTTCATTTCATTCCATTCCACTTTCCATTCTATATTCCATTTCACTTTCCATTGCGCATACCATTCCACATTCCATTCCATTCCATTCTATTCCACATTCCATTCCAATCCATATTCCTTTCCAACTTCCATTCCACGTTCTATTCCATTGCATTTCACATTCCATTCCATTCCTTTCCACACTCCATTAAATTCTGTCCCATTCCATTCCACATTCCCCTATATTCCATTCCATCCCATATTCCTTTCCAAATTCCATTCCTCATTCCATTCCACATTCCATTCTATTCCATTCCACATTCCTTTCTACTCCATTCCATTCCACATTCCATTCCATTCCATTCCACATTCCGTTCTATTCCATTCCACATTCCATTCCATTGCGTCCCATTCCACTCCACATTCCACTACATTCAATTCCATTCTACATTCCATTCCACATTGCGTTCCACATTACATTTCATTCCATTCCACATTCCATTGTATTCCATTGCCTACCACATTCCATTCCATTCCCATCCACATTCTATTCCATTCCGTCCCTTTCCACTCTGCATTCCACTACGTTCAATTCCATTCAACATTCCATTCCTTTCCATACCACATTCCATTCCATTCCATTCCACTTTGCCCTCCATTCCATTCAACTTTCCTTTCCATTCCATTCCATTCCACTTCCCATACCATTCCATTCCACACTCCATTCCTTTCCATTCTACATTCCATTACATTCCATTCCACATTCATTTACATTCCAATCCATTCCATTACACATTCCGTTCCGCATTCCATTTCCTTCCAATCCACATTCCATTCCATTCCATTCCACGTTCCCTTACACGTTCTGTTCCACGTTCCCTTCCTCTTTCCATTTCAAGTTCCATTCCATTCCAATCCATCTTCCATTCAACTTTCAATTCCATTCCATTCCACATTCCATACAATTCAATTCAATTACATTCCACATTCCATTACATTCCATTCCACATTCCAATCCATGGCATTCCACACTGCATTCCACATTCCATTCCACATTGCATTGCATTCCACTTCCGATTCCACATTCCATTCCATTCCATCCCACCTTGCTTTCCACATTCCATTCCATTCCTTTTCACATTCTATTCCATTCCATTCCACATTCCATACCATTCCATTCCTTTCCATTCCACAATCCATTCCATTCCATTCCTGATTCCATTCCACTTTCCATTCTGTTCCATTCCACATTCCATTCCACATTTCATTCCGTTCCATTCCACATTCCATCGCATTACATTCCACATTATTTCCACTTTCCATTCACTTCCATTCCACATTCCATTCCATTCCATTCCATGTTCCTTTCCACATTCCATTTCACATTCCATTCCACATTTCATTCCACATTCCATTCCACGTTCCATTCCATTCCATTCCACATTCCATTTCACATTCAATTCCACATTCCATTCCATTCCATTCCATATTCCATTCCATTCCAATCCACATTCCATTCCATTCCATTCCACATTCTATTCCACCTTCCATTAAATTTTACATTCTACTTTCCATTCCACATTCCATTCCATTCAATTCCACGTTCTATTCCACATTCCTTTCCATTCCATTCCACTTTCCTTTGCGCTTTCCATTCCACGTTCAATTCCACATTCCAATACACAATCCATTGCACATTCCATTCCACATTCCATTCCACTTTCTAACCATTCCATTCCACATTCCATTCCACATTGCATTGCATTCCGTTCCATATTCCATTTCATTCCACTCCATATTCCATTCCACATTCCATTCTATAACAAATTCCACTGCACATTACATTCCACATTCAATTCCATTCCTTTCCATATACATTTCCACGTTCAATTCCACGTTCCATTCCACATTCCACTGCACATTCCATCCACTTTCCATTCCATTCCATTCCACTTTCAATTGTACTTTCCATTCAACGTTCCATTAAACGTTCCATTCTATTCCTTTCCACGTTTCATTACACTCCATTCTACATTCCAATCCACATTCCTTTCCACATTCCATTTCACATTCCAGTTCAAATTCCACTTCACTTTCCATTCCATTCCACTTTAAATTCCATTCCAATCCACATTCCATTCCATTCCATTCCACCTTCCATTCCATTCCATTTCACAATCCATTCCACATTTCATTCCACATTCCATTCCATTCCACATTCCATTCCACATTCCATTCCATTCCATTCTATTCCACATTCCATTCCGTTCAATTCCAGATTCCATTCCATTCCATTCCACATTCCATTCCACATCCCATTCCACATTCCATTCCACATTCCATTCCACGTTCCATTCCATTCCACATTCCATTCCATTCCATTCCACATTCTATTCGACGTTCCATCAATTTTCATTCCATATTCTATTCCATTCCATTTGATATTCCATTCTACGTTCCATTCCATTTCATTCCCCATTCCTTTCCATTCAATTCCTCATTTCCTTACATTCCACTGCATTCCACATTCCATTCCATTCCATTCCCATTCCGTTCAATTCCATTCCATTCTATTCTACATTCCATTCCATTCCATTTTACATTCCATTCCATTCCATTCCATATTCCATTCCACATTCCATTCCATATTCTAATCCATGTTCCATTCCATTTCATTCCACATTCCCTTCCATTCCACTCCACATGCCATTCGTTTCCATTCCACATTCCATTCCAAATTCCATTCCATTCCATTCCACATTCCATTCCTTTCCATTCTACATTGCATTCCACATTCCTTTCCATGACATTCCACAGTCCATTCCACATTCCTTTTCACATTCCATTCCACATTCCATTCCGTTACATTCCACATTCCATTCCACATTCCATTGCATTCCCCTCCACATTCCATTCCTCAATCCATTCCACTTTCCAATTCACATTCCATTCCTTTCCATTCCACATTCCATGGACATTCGTTTGCATTCCATTCCGTATTCCATTCCTCGTTCCATTCCGTTCCTTTCCACATTCCATTCCATTGCAAACCTCATTACATTCCACATTCCATTATACATTCCATTCCACATTCCATTCCATTACATTCTATATTCCATTCCATTTTCCATTCCAAATTGCATTCCATTCCATTCCACGTCCCATTCCACATTCCATTTCAAATTGCATTCCACGTTCCATTCCATTCTATGCCATGTTCCTTTCCATTACATTCCACGTTCCATTCCACTTTCCGTTCCACATTCCATTCCATATTTCATTAAATTTTGCATTCCATTCCATTCCACGTTACATTCCACAATCCATTCCATTCCTTTCCACTTTCCATTCCACATTCCATTCCACATTCTATTCCACCTTCCATTCGACGTGCCATTCCATACAATTCGACTGTGATTTCCACTTCCAGTCCATTCCACATTCCATTCCACATTCTATTCCATTCCATTCCACATTCCATTACATTCCATTCCACATTCCATTCCATTCCATTCCTCATTTCATTCCATTCCATTGCATTCCACATTTCATTCATTTCCTTTACATATTCCATTCTACTCAATTCCTCATTTGATTCCATTCCATTGCATTCCACATTCCATTCCATTCCATTCCATTCCATTCCATTCCCATTCCATTCCATTCCATTCCATTTTGTTCCACATTCCATTTCATTCCATTCCACATTCCAGTCCATTCCATTCCTCATTTCATTCCATTCCATTGCATTCCACATTCCATTCCATTCCATTCCCGTTCCATTCCATTCCATTCCATTTTATTCCACATTCCATTTCATTCCATTTTATTCCACATTCCATTTCATTCCATTCCACATTCCATTCCATTCCATTCCACATTCCATGCCATTCCATTCCACATTCCATTCCAGTTTCCATTCCACATTCTATTGCAGTTTGCATTCCATTTCATTCCACATTCCATTCCATTCAATTCCACATGCCATTCCATTCCATTCCACACTGCATTCCTCGTTCCATTCCATTCCATTCCACATTGCATTCCTTTCCATTCCACTTTGCTGTACACATTCCTTTCCATTGCATTCCACATTCCATTCCACGTTCCATTACATTCCATTCCACATTCAATTCCACATTCCATTCAACATTACATTCCACATAACATTCCTTTCCATTCCAAATTTAATTTCACATTCCATTCCATTCCATACCACATTCAATTCATTTCAACTTCAACATACTTTCCCCATTCCATTCCATTCCATTGCACACTCCATTGCACATTCCATTCCTCATTCCATTCCATTCCATGCAACATTTCATTCCATGTTCCAATCCATTCCTTTTCCCGTTCCATTCTATTCCATTCCACTTCCATTCCACGTTTCATTCCACATTCCATTCCATATTCCATTCCACATTCCATTCCGTTAAATTCAACATTCCATTCCGTTCCTTACCACATTCCATTCCACATTTCATTCAGTATTCCATTTCACATTACATTCCACATTCCATTCCACATTCCATTCGTTTCCATTCCACATTGCATTCCACAATTCATTCCACATTCCATTCCACATTCCAATCCACATTCCCTTCCATTCCATTCCACATTCCATTTCATTCCATTCCACATTCCATTCCAAATTCCATTTCACTTTCCATTCCATTAAATTCCATTCCATTCCATATTTCATTCCTTTCCAATCAACCTTCAATTCCATTGCATTCCAAGTTCCATTCCATTTCACATTCCATTCCATTCCATTCCACTTTCCATTCCATTCCATTCCACATTCCGTTTTACATTCCATTCCACATTCTATTCCACGTTCCATTCCATTCCATTCCACATTCCTTTCCATTCTATTCCACATTCCATTCCATTCTATTCCACATAACTTTCCATTGTATCCCGCATTCCATTCCATCCCATTCCGTTCTTTTCCACATTCCATACCATTCCATTCCATATTCCCTTCCAAATTCCATTCCACATTCTATTAAATGTTCCATTCCTTTCCACATTCCATTGCATTCCATTCCACATTCCTTTCCATTCCATTCCACATTCCATTGCATATTTCATTCCATTCCATTCAACATTCAATTCCATTGCATTCCACATTGCATTCTACATAAAATTCCACATTCCATTCCACATTTCATTCCACGTTCCATTCCATTGCATACCACATTTTATTCCATTCCATTCCGCATTCGATTCCATTCGATTCCACATTTCTTTCCATTTCAACAATCCACATTCCTTTCCATTGCATTCCCCATTCCATTCCATTCCATTCTATTCCAAATTCCATTCCTTTCCATTCCACTTACCATTCCATTCCATTCCACATTCCATTCCACATTCAATTCCACATTCTACTCTACCTTGCATTCTACATTCCATTCCATTCCATTTCACAATACATTGCATTCAATTCTTCATTTCGTTTCATTCCACTGCATTTCACATTTCATTCTATTCCATTCCCATTCCATTCCGTTCCATTCCATTCTATTCCACATTCCATTCCATGCCTTTAGACATTCCATTCCATTCTATTCCACATTCCATTCCACATTCCATTCCACATTCTATTACACTTTACATTAAATTTCATTCCGCGTTCCATTCCCTTCCATTCCACATGGCATTCCGTTCCATTCCATATCCCATTCCATTCCTTTCCAAATGCCATTCCATTCCATTCTACATTCCATTCCTCATTCCATTCCATTCCATTACACTTTCTGTTCCATTCCTTTCCACTTTGAATTCCACATTCCATTCCACATTCCATTCCATTATATTCCACATTCCATTCCACATTCCATTTCACATTCCATTCCATTCCAGTTCACATTCCATTCCACAATCCATTCCATTCCATTCCAAATTCCATTCCATTCCATTCCACATTCCATTCCACATCCCATTCCTTTCCATTACACGTTTCATTCCACATTTTATTCCATTCCATTTCACATTCCATTCCACATTGGGTTCCACTCCATTCCGCGTTCCATTCAATGTTAATTTCCAAATTCCATTCCACCTTCCATTCCACTTTACATTCCATTCCACGTTCCATTCCACATTCCATTCCACTTTACATTCCATTCCATTCCATTCTACGTTTTATTTCATTCGATTCCACATTCCATTCCACGTTCCATTCCACATTCCATTCCAGATTTCTTACCATTCCATTACAAAGAAAATTCCATTCCTTTCTACAATCCAATGTTCACTCCATTCCACTCCATTCCATTCCACATTCCATTCCACATTCCATTCCATTGCATTCCACATTCCATTCCAAATTAAATTCCACATTCTATTGTACGATCCATTCCAAATGCCATTCCACATTCCATTCCAATTTCCATTCCACATTCCATTCCATTGCATTCCACATTCCATTCCAAATTAAATTTCACATTCTATTGTACGATCCATTCCAAATGCCATTCCACATTCCATTCCAATTTCCATTCCAGGTTCCATTCCATTCCATTCCACGTTCCATTCTTCGTTCGATACCATTCCATTCCACTTTCCATTCCATTGCATTCCACGTTCCATTTCATTACATTTCATATTCCATTCCAGATTCCATTTCACATTCCATTCCACCTTCCATTCCTTTAAATTACCCATTCTGTTCCCCATTCGATTCCATTCCATTCCACTTCCCATTCCATTCAATTCCACATTCTTTCCATTCGATTACATTACATTCCACATTCCATTCCATTCCATTCCACATTCCATTCCATTCCACATTCAATTAAGTTCCATTCCACATTCCATTCCTTTCCAATCCAGTCCATTCCATTCCATATTCCATTCCACATTCCATTCCCTTCCATTCTACATTCCATTTCATGGCATTCCACATTTCATTGCATGTTCCATTCCACGTTCCATTCCATGTTCCATTCCATTCCATTCCATTCCACATTCCACACCATTCCATTCCATTTCATTCCCGTTTCCATTCCATTCAATTCCACATTCTATTCCACACACCATTCCGTTCCACTCCACATTGCATTCCATTCATTTCCACATTCCATTCCTATCCAATCCACATTACATTCCATAGAAAATTCCGTGTTCCATTCCACAATCCATTCCATGATCCATTCCATTCCATTCCACGTTCCAGTCCCCGTTTCATTACTCTTCCATTCCACATTCCATTACACGTTCCATTCCATTCAATTCCAAGTTCCATTCCACTTTCCAATACATTGCTTTCCACGTTCCATTCCACATTGCATTCCATTCCATTTCACATTCCATTCCACATTCCATTCCCTTTCATTCTACATTGTATTCCATTTCACTCCATTCCACATTTTATTCCATTCCACAATCCATTCCATTCCACATTGCTTTCCACATTCCATTCCACCTTCCATTCCATTCCACATTCCATTTCATTCCATTAAATATTCCACTCCACATTCCATTCCATTGCATTTCATTCTATTCCACATTCCATTCCATTGCATTCCACATTCCATTTCACATTCAATTCAATGTTCCTTTCCACATTCCATTCCTCATTCCACCACACGTTGCATTTCACATTCCATTCCATTTTCCTTTCCATTCAATTCCACGTTCCATTCCACTTCCCATTCCATTCCATTCCACTTTCTTTTCCATATTCCATTCCACATTCCATTTCACATTACATTCTGTTAATTTCCACAATCCATTACACAATCCAGTCCATTCCATCCCAGTTTCCATTCCACATGCCATTCAACATTCCATTCCACATTTAATTAAATTCCATTCCACATTCCTTTCCTCATTCCATTCCATTCCATTCCGTTCCACATTGCATTCCACGTTCCATTTCACTCCATTCATTTCCATATTGCATTCCACATTTCATTCCATTCAATTTCACATTCCATTCCACTTCACATTCCATTCCACATTTGTTTCCACTCCATTCCACTTTACAGTCCACGTTCCATTCCACATTGTGTTCCACGTTCCATTCCACTTTCCATTCCTTTCCATTGCACATTCCATTCCACGTTCCATTTGACGTTCCATTCCACATTCCATTCCATGTTCCATTCCATTACATTCCACTTTCCATTTCATTCCACATTCCATTCTTTTCCATTCCAGATTCTATTCCACAAACCATTGCATTCCATTCCACATTCCATTCCGTATTCCATTTCATTCCATTCCACATTTCTTTCCACATTCAATTGCATTCCATTCCACTTTCCATTGCACGTTCCTTTCCATGTTCCGTTCCATGTTCCATTACCAGGTTCCATTGCACGATCCATTCCATGCCATTCCGCCTTTCATTCCATTCCATTCCATTTTCCGTTTCATTCCGTTCCACATTCCATTCCACATTCCATTCCACTTTCCATTTAACCTTCTATTCCATTCCATTCCATTCCACTTTCCTTTCCATTACATTCCACATTCCATTCCATTACACTACACATTCCATTCCACATTGTAGTCCACAATCCACTCCATTCCATTATATTCCACGTTCCATTCCATTCCATTCCATTCAACATTGCATGCTTTTCCATTCCACATTCCAATCCATTCCACCTTCTTTTCCATTGCATTCCACATTCAATTCCACATTCCATTCCACATTCCATTCCACGTTTCATTCCATTCCATTCGACGTTTCATTCCATTCCATTCCACGTTCCATTCCATTCCATTAAACGTTCCATTCCACTTTCCATTCCATTCCATTCCACTTTCCATTCCACATTGCATTGCACATTCAATTCCACGTTCCATTGCACAATCCATTCCAGGTTCCATTCCACATTCCTTTCAATTCCATTCCACTTTCCATTCTGCTTTCCATTTCAGTATACATTCGACATTCCCTTGCACATTCCAAACCCCATTGCATTCCATTCCATTCCACATTCCTAAGCACATTCCATTCTACATTCCATTCCATTCCATTCCACATTCCATTCCATTGCATTCCACATTATATTCCATTTCATTCCACATTCCATTGCTCATTCAATTCCGCATTCCCTTCCACATTCCATTCCATTCCATTCCACCATTGATTCCATTCCATTCCACGTTACATTTCATTCTGTTCGACAATCCATTCGACATTCCATTTCACATTCCATTCCACATTCCGTTTCACCTACCATTCCATTCCATTCCATTCCATTCCATATTCCATACCATTCTATTCCGCATTCCATTACTTTCCATTTCACATTCCATTAAATTCCATTCCACATTCCATTCAACATTCCATTCCAAATTCCATTTCATGTTCCATCCCATTCCATTCCATTCCACATTCCATACCATTCCATTCCACATTCCATACCATTCCATTCCACCTTCCATTGTATATTCCGTTGCATTCCATTCCCTTCCACCTTCCATTCCACATTCCTTTCCGTTGCATTCCACATTCAATTCCATATTCCTTTCCACATTCTATTCCACATTCCATTCCACGTTATATTCCACATTACATTCCAAATTCCATTCCACGTTCCATTCCACGTTCCATACCATTCCATTCCACGTTCCATTCCCTTCCATTCCACGTTCCATTTCATTCTATTCCATTTCCATTCCACATTCCTTTACAAATACCATTTCACCTTCCATTATCCATTCTATTCCACTTTCCATTCCATTCCTTTCCACTTCCAATTCCATTCAATTCCACATTCCTTTCCATTCCATAACATTCCATTCCACATTCCATTACATTCCATTCCTCATTCCATTCTATTCCATTCCATTCCACTTTCCATTAAATTCCATACCATATTACAATCCATTGCATTACATATTCCATTCCATTCCACATTCCATAACATTCCATTCCATTCCACATTCTATTCCATTCCATTCCACTTTCCATTCCATTCCAATTCATTCCATTCCATTTCACATTCCATTCAACAATATATTCCATTCCATTCCATGTTCCATTCTATTTTCCTTTCCACATTGCATTCTACATTCCATTCCACGTTCCACTCCATTCCATTCCACGTTCTATTCCACATTGCATTCCATTCCATTCCACATTCCATACCATTCCATTCTATTCCATTCCCCATTCCATTCCATTCCATACTACATTGTATTCCACATTCCAATCCATTCCATTCCCATTCTTTTCCATTCCATTCCACATTCCATTAAACGTTCCATTCCACTTTCAATTCTACGTTCCATTCTACTTTCCATTTCGCTTTGCATTCCATTACATTCCATTTCATTCCGGATTCCGTTTCAGTCCATTACAGGTTCTATTCCATATTTCATTCCATTCCATTCCACATTCCATTCCACATTCCATTCCATTCCATTCCACTTTCTATTCCACATTGCATTACATTCCATTACACATTACATTCCACATTCCATTCCATTCCATTCCACGTTCCATTCCATTTTCCTTTCCACATTGCATTCCACAATCCATTCCACTTTCCATTATATTCCATTCCACGTTCTATTACACATTGCATTCCATTCCATTCCACATTCCATACCATTCCATTCCATTCCATTCCACCTTCCATTCCACATTCCTTTCCATTGCATTCCACATTCAATACCATTTTCCATTCCACATTGTATTCCACATTCCATTCTATGTTATATTCCACATTCCATTCCACATTCCATTCCACGTTCCATTCCACGTTCCATACCATTCCATTCCACGTTCCATTCCCTTCCATTCCACGTTCCATTTCATTCTATTCCATTTTCATTCCACATTCCATTTCACATTCCATTCCACCTTCCATTCCTTTCCATTCCCCATTCTACTCCACATTCCATTCCATTCCGTTCCACTTCCAATTCCATTCAATTCCACATTCCTTTCCATTCCATTACATTCCATTCCAAATGCCACTACATTCCATTCCACATTCCATTCTATTCCATTACATTCCACATTCCATCAATTTCCATTCCAGATTACAATCCATTGCATTACACATTCCATTCCATTCCATTCCATTCCACATTCCATAACATTCCGTTCCATTCCACATTCTATTCCCTTCCATTCCACATTCCATTCCATTCCAATTCATTCCATTCCATTCCACAGTCCATTCCATTCCACTTCACGTTCCATTCCATTTTCATTTCCACATTGCATTCCACATTCCATTCCACGTTCCATTCCATTCCATTCCACGTTCTTTTCCACATTGCTTTCCATTCCATTCCACATTCCATACCATTCCATTCTATTCCATTCCACATTCCATTCCATTCCATACCACATTCTATTAAACATTCCAATGCATTCCATTCTCATTATTTTCCATTCCAGTCTACATTCCATTCCACGACCCATTCCACGTTCCATTCCACGTTCCATTCCACTTTCCATTTCGCATTGCATTCCATTACATTCCATTACATTCCGGATTCCATTCCAGTCCATTACAGTTTCTATTCCATATTTCATTCCATTCCATTCCACATTCCATTCCACATTACATTCTTTTCCATTACACATTCCACTCCATTCCATTCCACATTCCATTCCTTTCCATTCCACGTTTCATTATACATTCCATTCCCCCTTCCATTCAACATTCCATTCCTCTCCATTCCAAATTCCATTCCATTCCATTCCACATTCCATTCTACACTCCATTCCACATTCCATTCCATTCCATTACACATTCTCTTCCTTTCCATTCCACTTTCTATTGCACGTTCTATTCCACATTCCATTCCACTTTCCATTCCACGTTCCATTCCACTTTCAAATCCATCCCATTACACATTCATTTCCATTGCATTCCACTTTCCATTCCACATTACATTCCACAAACATTCAGTTCCATTCCATTTCATTCCATGTTAGATTCCGCATGCCATTCCACATTTCATTCCCTTCCATTACACATTCCATTCCTTTCCATTCCACATTCCATTCCACAATCTTTTCCACGTTACAATCCACATTCCATTGAACTCCATTCCACATTCCAATCCATTCCATTCCACATTCCATTGCACTTCATTCCACATTACATTCCACATTCCATTGCACTCCATTCCACATTCCAGTCCACATTCCTTTCCATTCCATTCCATATTCCATTCCATGTTCCATTCCATTCTATTCCATGATCCATTCCACATTCCACTCCATTCCATTCCGCTTTCCATTCCACATTCCATTTTACGTACCATTCCATTGCAATCCACGTTCCATTCCACATTGCATTCCATTCCACATTCCATTTTACATTCCATTCCACATTCCATTCTGCATTGTATTCCGTTCCATTCCACTTTCCATTCCATTCCATTCCACATTCCATTGCAATCCATTCCACATTCCGTTCCACATTCTATTCCAATCCACATTCCATTACACATTCCACTCCATTTCATTCCACATTCCATTCCACATTGCATTCCATTCCATTCCACTTTCCATTCCACAGTCCTTAAAACATTCCATTCCATTCCATTCCACATTCCATTCCACATTCCATTCCACGATCCTTTCCATTCCATTTCACTTTCAATTGCACTTTCCATTCCATTCCATTCCCCTGTGCACTACACATTAAATTGCACATATCATTCCACATTCCATTCCACATTCCATTTTAAATTCCATTTCATTTCATTCCACATTCCATTACACATGCCTTTGCTCATTCCCTTCCACATTCCATTCCATTCCATTCCACGTTCCATTCCAATGCATTCCACATTATACTCCATTTCATTCCACTTTCCATTCCTCATTCAGTTGCACTTTCCCTTCCACATTCCATTACGTTACATTTCACATTCCATTCCACATTCCATTCCATTCCATTACACATTCCATGCCACATTCGATTCCCTTCTAATCCGCATTACATTCCATTGCATTCCACATTCCATCCCACATTACATTCCACGTTCCATTCCATTCCATTCCAAGTTCCATTCCACCTGCCATTAGACGTTCCATTCCACGTTCAATTCCACTTTCTTTCCATTCCATTCCACTTACCATTACACATTCCAATCCATTAATTATTCCATTCCATTCCATTCCATTCATTTTTAATTCCATTCAATTCCACATTCCATTCCATTCCATTCCACATTGCATTCCATTCCATTCCAATTTCCATTCAATTCCATTCCATTCAATTGCACATTCCATTCCACATTCCATTCCCTTCCATTCCGCATCCCATTCCATTCCATTGCATTCAATTCCACAGCCCATTCCATTCCATTCTATTCCACATTCCATTCCCTTCCATTCCACATTCCATTCCATTTCATTTCACATCCTATGAAATTCCATTCCACATTCCATTCCACAATCCATTGCATTCCATTCCAAATCCTATTCCATTCCATTCCACATTCTGTTCCATTCCATTCCACATTCCATTCCACATTCCATTTCATTCCATTCCACATTTCATTCCAGGTTCCTTTCCTTTCCATTCCACATTCCTTTCCAGATTCCGTTCCACATTTCCTTCCATGTTCCATTAAAGTTTCCATTCCACTTTCCATTCCATACCATTTCACCTTTCATTCCTTTGCATTCCATGTTACATTTCATTCCATTCCACATTCCATTCCACATTCCATTCCACGTTCCCTTTCAGCTTCCATTCCATTCCATTCCATTCCATTCCACATTCCATTCCGTTCTATTCCACATTCCATTACATTCCATTCCACGTTCCATTATACTCCATTCCACCTCCCATTCCACATTCCATTCCACATTCCTTTCCACATTCCATTCGATTTTCCATTCCTTTCCATTCCATTCCACATTCCATACCATTCCATTCCACTTTCCGTTCCATTCCATTCCACATTCCTTTTCATATTCCTTTCCATTACATTTCATTCCACCTTCCATCCCACATTCCTTTCCATTACATTCTACATTCCATTCCATATTCCATTCCACATTTCATTCCACATTTCATTCCCCGTAATATTCCACATTACATTCCACATTCCATTCCACGTTCAATTCCACCTTCCGTACCATTTCTTTCCACGTTCCCTTCCTTTCCATTCCACGTTGCATTTCATTCTATTCCATGTTCCATTCCAGATTCCATTTCCCCATTCTATTCCCCTTTCCATTCCATTCCATTCCACTTCCAATTTCATTCAATTCCACATTCCTTTCTATTCCATTACATTCCATTCTACATTCCATTACATTCCATTGCACATTCCTATCTATTCCATTCCATTCCACATTCCATTAAGTTCCATGCCCCATTACACTCCATTGTATTACCCATTCCATTCCTTTCCATTCCTTTCCACATTCCATAACATTGCATTCTATTCCACATTCTATTCCATTCCATTCCACATTCCATTCCATTCCTTTTCACATTCCATTCCACTCCTTTTCACATTCCATTCCACATTGCATTCCATTCGATTCCACATTCCATTCCTTTGCAAATTCCATTCCATTCCATTCCATTCGATTACTCGTTCCATTCAATTCCATCCCTCATTCCATTCCATTCCACGTTCCATTCCATTCCATTCCACATTGCATTCCATTCCATTTCACCTTCCATTCCATTTCAAATTCCATTCCATTCTTTTCCATTTCATTCCACATTCCATTCCATTTCATTCCACAATCCATTCCACTTTCCATTGTGTTCCATTCACATTCCTTTCCACATTTCTTTGCGTTACATTGCCCATTCCATTCCACATTCCATTTCACATTCCTTTCCACATTCCATTACATTCCATTCCACATTTCTTTCCACTTTCGATTAATCTTTCCATTTCACATTCCATTCCATTCCATTCCACATTCCATTCCACATTCCATTCCTTTCCATTCCATTCCGCATTCCATTCCACATTCAATTCCATTCAATTCCACATTCTATTCCTTTACATTCCTCATTCCATCCCACATTCCATTCCACTCCGCATTCCACATTCCATTCCGCTTTCCATTCCTCGTTCAATTCCAAGTTCTATTCCACATTCCATTCCATTCCTTTCCACGTTCCATTGCACATTGCATTCCTTTCTATTCCCCTTTTTTGCACATTCTATTCCACATTCCATTCCACATTCCATTTCAACACATTCCACGTTCCATTTCACGTTCCATTTCACAGTCCATTCCACATTCCATTCCACATTCCATTCCATTACATTCCACTTTCCACTCCACTTTCCATTCCTTTCCATTTCACGTTCCATTCCTCATTCCGGTGCACATTCCATTCCACGTTCCATTCCATATTCCATTCCATGTTCCATTCCACGTTCCATTTCATCACATTCCACATTCCATTCCACATTCCATTCCATTGCATTCCACCTTCCCTTCCATTCCATTTCATTCCATTCCGTATTCCATACCATTCCAATCCGTATTCCATTCCATTCCATTCCACATTCCATTCCACATTCCAATCCATTCCATTCTACATTCCATTCTATTCAATTACACATTCTATTCCACCTTCCATTCCACGTTCCATTCCACGTTCCATTCCACGATCCTTTCCATTGCATTCCACGTTCTATTCCACGTTCCACTCTTGATTTCATGCCACTTTTCATTAAACATTCCGTTCCACATTCCATTCCATATTGCATTCCATCGCAGTCCACATTCCATTCCACATTCCGTTCCATTTCATTCAAACATTCAAATCTATTCCATTCCAAATTCCATTCCACCTTCCTTTCCATTCAACTTTACATTCCACATTCCATTCCACAATCCATTCCAGACTCCATTCCATACCATATTCCATTCCATATTTCATTCCATATTCCACATTCCATTCCATATTCCATTCCTCATTCTGTTCCATTCAATTTCACATTCTATTCCACATTCAATTTCACTTTCCTTTCCACTTTCCATTCCATTCCACATTCCATTCCACATTCCATTCAATTGCATTCCACATTCTATTCCACTTTCAAATCCACATTCCATTGCACATTCCATTTCATTCCATTCCACGTGCCGTTCCATTCCATTCAATTCCACGTGCCATTCCACTTTCCACTCCCCATTCCATTCCACTTTCCGTTCAACTTCCCATTCCATTCCATTCCACTTTCCATTCCACATTCCATTGTACATTCCATTCCAAGTTCCATTCCACATTCCATTCCATCTTCCATTCCACTTTCCATTATATTCAAGTTCCTTTTCACATTCCATTTCATTCCATTCCATTCCACGTTCCATTCCAAATTCCATTCCACATTCCATTCCACGTTACATTCCACATTCCATGGCCCATTCCATAACGTGTTCCTTTTCACATTCCATTCCATGTTTCATTACACATTCCACTCCATGTTCCATTCCATTCCATTCCACCTTCCATTCCCCCTTGCATTCCATTCCATTCCAATTTCCATTCCATATTCCATTCCATTGCATTACACATTCCATTCCACATTCAATTCCTTTTCATTCCACACTCATTTCCATTCCATTCCACATTCCTTTCCATATTCCGTTCTATTCAATTCCACATTCCTGTCCACATTCCATTCCATTCAATTCCATTCCACATTCCATTCGACATTTCATTCCATTCCATTCCACATTCCAATCAATTCCTTTGCATATTTCATTCAGTAATCCTTTCCACAATCTATTCCATTCCATTCCATATTCCATTCCATTCCATTCCACATTCCGTTTAACATTGCATTCCATTCAATTCCACATTGCTTTCCACTCCATTCAAAATTCCATGTTCCATTCCACGTTCCATTCCATTCCATTCTATGCTGCATTCCACATTCCGTTCCATTCCATTTCACGTTGAATTCTACATTCCTTTCCACATTCCATTCCAGATTCCATTCATCATTGCATTCCACATTCCATTACATATTCTATTTCGTTCCATTCCACATTCCACTCCACATTCCCTTCCATTCCACGATCCATTCCATTCCATATTCCATTCCATTCCACATTCCATTCCATTCCATTCCACATTCCATTGCACATTCCTTTCCATTGCGCATTCCATTCCATTCCACATTCCATTCCATTCCATTCCACATTCCATCCTGTTCCATTTCATATTCCATTCAATTACACTCCAATTTCCATTCCATTCCAGATTCCTCTGCATTCCATTCCACATTACATTCCATTCCATTCCACATTCCATTCCATTCCATTCCAAATTCCACTCCATTAAGTTGCACATTCCGTTCCACATTACATTCCATTCCATTGCACTTTGAATTCCACATTCCATTCCTTTCCATTCCACATTAGATTCCATTTCAATCCATTCCATACCACATTCCATTCTATGCCAACAAATTCCACATTTCATTCCATTCCATTTCACATTCCATTCCATTCCATTCGATTCCATTCCATTGCACATTCCATTGCATTCCACGTTCCATTCCTTTCCATTCCATTACACATTCCATTCCATTCCATTCCACATTCCACTCCGTATTCCAGTCAAAATTCCATTTCATTCCACTCCACATTCCTTCCACATTCCATTCCTTTCAATTACACATTCCATTCCACATTCCCTTCCACATTCCATTCCATTCCATTCCATGATCCTTCCACAATCCATTCCATTCCCTTCCACATTCTGTACCACATTTCATTCCATTACATTCCACATTCCATTCCACATTCCACATTACATTCCGTTCCATTCCACATTCCATTCCACTTTCCATTCCACGTTTCATTCCACGATCCATTCCATTCCTTTCAACATTCCATACCATTGGATTCCATTCCATTCGACATACTATTCACTTTCCATTCCATTCCAGTCCACATTCCATTCCTTTCCATTCTATATTCCATTTCATTCCATTCCACATTTCATTCCAAATTCCATTCCACGTTCCATTCCATCCCATTCCATGCTCAATTCCACTTTCCATTGGATGTTCCATTCCACTTTCCATTCCGTGTTTCATTCCATTCCATTCCACGTTGCATTCCACATTCCTTTCCATTCCATTCAACGTTCCCTTCTTTTCCATTCCACATTGCATTCCACGTTCCATTCCACGATCCATTCTACGTTCCATTCCATGCCATTCTACATACCATTCCATTCCATTCCACATTCCATTCCATGCCATTCCATTTTCCACTTCATTCTATTCCACGTTCCATTTGACATTCCATTTCACTTTCCATTCCACCTTCATTCCCATTCCATTCCTTCCATTCCACTACCCATTCCATTCCATTCCACTTCCCATTCCATTCAAATCCACCTTCCATTCCATTCAATATTCCATTCCATTCCATTCCGTTACATATTCAATTCCATTCCTTTCTAAATTTCATTCCATTCCATTCCACATTCCATTCTATTCCATTCCATTCCATTGCACATTCCATACCATTCAATTCCATTCCACATTCCATTCCACATTCCATTCCCTTCCATTGCACATTCCATTCCATTCGATTCCACATTCCATTCCACGTTCCATTCCATTTTCCATTCCAGGTTCCATTCCATTTCATTCCACGTTTCATTCCTCATTCCATTCCTCATTCCTTTCCATTCCATTCCACATACCATTCCACATTCCATTCCATTCCATTCCATTCCATTCCATTCCACATTCCAATCCACATTCTCTTCCACATTTCATTCCACACTCTGTTCCACAATCCATTCCATATTCCATGCCATTCTATTCCACATTCCATTCCATTACATTCCACATTCCATTACATTCCATTCCACGTTGCATTCCACCATCCATTCCACATTGCCTTCCTTTCCATTCCACATTCCTTTCCTCATTCCATTCCATTCAAATCCACATTTCATTCCACATTTCATTCCATTATTTGCCACATTATATTCCACATTCCATTCCACATTCCATTCCACATTCCCTTCCACATTCCCTTCCATTCCATTCCACATTCCATTCCACATTCCATTTGATTCAATTCTACATTCCATTCCATTCCTTTCCATTCCACTCCATTCCACTCCTTCCATTCCACGTTCGATTCCACATTCTATCCCATTTCACTCCACGTTCCTTTCCACACTCAATTCCTCATTCCATTCCACATTCCATTACATTCCGTTACACAGACCATTCCACATTCATTTCCATTCCATTCCATATTAGATTCCCATTCCATTTCTTATTCCCTTCCACGTTCCATTCCATTCCATTCCACATTCCATTCCACATTCCATTCCATTCTATTCCAAATTACATTCCATTCCACTTCAGATTCCATTCCATTCCATTCCATATTCCATTCCATTCCATTCCACATTCCGTTCCATTCCATTCACATTCCATTCCATTCTACTCCAGGTTTCATTCCATTCCACATACCATTCCATTTCACTCCAGATTCCATTCCACTTCACATTCCATTACATTCCATTCGACCTTCCATTACAGTCCATTGCATTCAGTTGCGCATTCCATTCCACATTCCATTTCATTCAAATGCACATTCCATTCCATATTCCATTCCCTTCCATTCCACGTTCTATTCCATTCCAATCCATTCCATACCTCATTCTATTCTATTCCATTACATACCACATTCCATTCCATTCCATATTCGATCCCACATTCCATTCAATTCCACATTCCATTCCAATCCATTCCAGATTCCTTTACTTTTCATTCAACATTCTGTTCCATGTTCCATTCAATCCCATTCCATTCCACATCCCTTTCCAAATTCCTTTCCATTCCTTTCCATTCCACTTTCCATTCCATTCCTTTCCACATTCCATTGCACATTCCATTTCATTCCATTCCACATTGTATTCCATTCCATGCCACATTCCATTCCTTTCCATTCCATATTCCATTCCACATTCCATTCCATTCCATTCCACATTACATTGCACACTCCATTCAATTCCATTCCATTCCATTCCACATTACATTCCATTCCATTCCACATTCCATTTCTTTCCTTTCCACTTTCCATTCCACGTTCCATTCCAAATTCAATTCCACGTTCCATTTCACGTTGCATTCCACGTTCCATTCCAAGTTCCATTCTACGTTCCACTCCATTCCATTCCACGTTCCATTCCATTCCATGCCACGTTCCATTCCACTTTCCATTAGACGTACCATTGCGTTCTATTCCACGTTCCATTCTACCTTCCATTAGAGGTTCCATTCCACGTTCCATTTCATTCCATTCCTAGTTACATTCCATATTCCATACCATTGCATTGAACATTCCATTCCATTCCATTCAACATTCCATTCCACATTCCATTCCAATCCATTGCATTTAACATTCCATTCCATTCCATTCAACATTCCATTCAATTCAATTCCACGTTCCTTTCCACTTTCCATTCCGTGTTGAATTACACGTACCATTCCATGTTGCATTCCTTTCCATTGCATGTTCCATTCCACGTTCCATTCCATTCCATTCCACATCCCATTCCATAGCATTCCACATTCCATTTCATTCCATTCCACTTTCCTGTCCACATTCCATTTCACATTCCATTCCACCTTCCATTTCATTCCATTCCTTTCCATTCCACATTCCATATCTTTCCAATCCTCCTTCCATTCCATTCAATTCCACATCCCATTCCATTCCATTACATTCCATTCCACATTCCACTGCATAACTTTCTGCATTCCCTTCCATTCCATTTAATTCTACATTCGATTCCATTCCATTCAAATTTGCATTCCATTCCATTCCACATTCCATTCCATTCCATTACGTTCCAAATTCCATACCATTCCATTAAATTCCACATTCCATTGCACATTCCATTACACATTCCATTCCATTGCATTCCGTTCCTTTCCATTCCATTCCATTACACATTCCATTCCAAATTCCATTCCCTGTCCATTCCACATTCCATACCATTACACATTCCATTCAACATTACATTGCACATTCCATTCCATTCCATTGATACATTCCGTTCCATTCCATTCCATGTTCCATTCCATTTCACGTTTCATTCAGCATTCTATTCCACATTCCATTCCACGTTCCATTCCACATTCCGTTCCATTCCATTCCACGTTCCTTTCCACATTTCATTCCACATTCCATTCCATTCCACTCCACGTTCCTTTGCACTTTCCATACCAAATTCCATTCCACGTTACTTTCCACTTTCCAATCCATTCCACTTTCCATTCCACTTTCCATTCCATTCCATTCCACGTTCCTTTCCACATTCCGTTGTACACTCCATTCCAAGTTCAATTCCACATTCCAATCTACATTCCATTGCATGTTTCATTCCACATTCCATGCCATTCAAGTTCCATTCCACATTTCATTTCACATTCCATTGCACGTTCCATTCCACATTCCATTGCACATTTCATTCCACGTTCCATTTCACTTTCCAATTCACGTTCCATTTCATTCCATTTCATGATCCATTCCTCATTCCATTCCATTCCATTCCACTTTGCATTCCACATTCCATTCAACATCCCATTCCACGTTCCATTCCACGTTCCATTCCATTACATTCAACGCTCCATTCCACGTTCCATTCCACAGTCCTTTCCACCTTCCTTTTCACTTTCCATTGCAGGTTCTTTTCATTCCATTTCACGATCCTATCCTTATTCCGTTCCATTCCATTCCACTTTCCATTCCACGTTTCATTCCAAGTTCCTTTCCACGTTCCATTCCAAGTTCCTTTCCACGTTCCATTCCATTCCATTCCGTGTTCCATTCCACACTGCATTCCATTACACGTTCCATTGTACTTTCCATTCCACATTCCATTCCATTGCATTCCACATTCCATTCCACATTCCATTCCACATTTCTTTCCAATTTCCATTCAACGTTCCATTCCACATTCCATTCCATTCCCTTCCACTCCATTCCATTCCACATGCCATTTCTCATTCCATTCCATTCCATTCCACATTTCATTCCATTCCATTCCATTCCACGTTTTATTCCACACTGCATTCCACATTGCATTCGACATTCCCTTTCACATTCCATTAAACATCCCATTCCACATTCAATTCCACATTCCATTCCACGTTCCATTGCATTCCATTCCACGTTCCATTCTACATTCCATTAGACGTTTCAATCCATTCCATTCCACTTTCCATTCTACGTTTGGTTAGAGGTTCCATTCTGAATTCCATTCCACGTTCCATTCCATTAAATTCCACGTTACATTCCATATTCTATTCCATTCCATTCCACATTCCAATCCACTCCGTTCAACATTCCATTCCATTGCATTCCACGTTCCATTCTAGTTTCCATTCCATGTTCCATTCCAGGTTCCATTCTTTTCCATTCCACGTTCCATTCTATTCCATTCCACGTTCAATTTCATTGCATTCCAGGTTCCATTCCACATTATATTTCACATTCCATTCCACCTTACATTCCAATAGATTCCGTTCCACATTCTATTCCTCTCCATTCCACATTCCATTCCATTCCATTACACATTCCATTCCACATTCTATTCCCTTACAATCCATATTCCATTCCATTCCATTCCACATTCCATTCCACATTCCACTCCACTTTCCATTCCACGTTCCATTCCATTCAATTCCATTCTATTCCGTTCTGGATTCTTTTCATTCCATTCCAAATTATATTCGACATTCCATTCCATTCCATTCCACATTCTATTCCCTTCCATTCCACATTCCATTCCTTTCCATTCCACATTACATTCCACTTTACATTCTATGCTCCATTCCACATTCCATTCCTCGTTCCATTCTACGTTCCATTCCATTCCATTCCACGATCCGTTACTTTCCATTCCATTTCCATTACCTTCCATTCCACAATTTTTCCGTTCCATTCCACATTCCATTCCACATTCCCTGACCATCCATTCCACATTCTTTTCCATTCCATTACACATTGCATTCCATTCCATTCCACTTTCCATTCCACATTCCATTACCTTCCCTTCTCATTCTTTTGCATTCCATTTCACTTTCCATTCCACGTTCCATTCCACGTTCCATTTCGCGTTGCATTCCATTCCATTCCATTCCATTCCACATTGTATTCTACATTCCATTCCATTCCATTCCACATTCCATTCAATTCCATTCCATATACCACTGCATTCCATTCCACATTCCATTCCATTCCATTCCACATTCCATTCCACATTCCATTGCACGTTCCATTCCATTCCATTCCATTACATTCCATTACATTCCACATTCCATTCCCTCCAATCCACATTCCATTCCATTCCATTCCACATTCCTTTCCATTCCATTCTATATTCCATTCCATATACCATTCCATTCCATTCTACATTCCCTTCCATTTCAGCCCACATTCGATTGCATTCCATTCAACATTCCATTCCATTCCATTGCACATTCCATTCCACATTGCATCCCATTCCATTCCATATTCCTTTCCGCAATACTTTCCACTCCATTACAGGTTCCATTCCATTCCATTCCATACCACATTCCATTCCATTCCATTCCAGAATCCATACCATTACATTCCATTCCACATTGCATTCCACATTCCAATCAATTTCTTTGCATTCCATTCCACTTTCCATTCCTCATTCCAACCCATTTCATTCCACATTCCATTCCACATTCCATTCAATTCTGTTTCTCATTCTTTTCCTCATTCCATTCCACATTCCAATCCATTCCATTCCACATTCCATTCCACATTGCATCCCATTCCATTCAATACCCCATTCGACAATCCTTTCCATTCCATTCCACATTCCATTCAACACCATTGCATTTCACATTCCATTCCATTCCACTGAACATTCCTATCCACATTCCTTTCCACTGAATTCAGCAATCCATTACACATTGCATTAAAGTCTTGTCCCCATTCCGTTCCACATTCCATTCCACATTCCATTCAATTCCATTACACATTGCTTTCCATTCCATTTGATTGCATTCCACATTACATTCTACTTTCCGTTCCATTCCATTCCACGTTCCATTCTACGTTCCACTCCATTCCATTGCACATTCCATTCCATTCCATTCCACATTCCTTTCCACATTCCATTCCATAATCCATTCCACACTGCCCTCAAAGTTCCATTCCATTCCATTCCGTGTTCAATAATACGTTCCAATCAATTCCATTACACGTTCCATTCCACATTCCATTCCTTTGAATTCCACGTTCCATTCCACATTCAATTCCTCATTCCATTCCACAGTGCATTCCATTCCATTGCATATTCTATTCTTCAATCCATTCCACTCCATTCCACATTACATTCCACATTCCATTCCACATTCCATTCCGCTTCCCATTTCATTCCATTCCGCATTCCATTCCACATTCCATTCCATTGCATTCCACATTCCATTACATATTCCATTCCATTCCACATTCCATTACATTCCATTCCAGAGTCCATTACACAATGCATCCCATTCCATTCCAAATTCCATTCCACAATCCTTTCCATTACATTCCGCATTCTATTCCATTCCATTCCATTCAACATTCCATTCCATTACATTGAATTCCACATTCCATTCCATTCCACATTCCATTCCATTCCATTCCATTCCACAATCCATTGCACATTCCAATTCATTGCATTCCACATTCCCTTCCACATTCCATTCCTTTCAATTTCTCATTCCATACCACATTCCATTGAATTTCTTTCGACATTCCATTCCACATTCCATTTCACATTCCATTCCAGACTCCATTCCACATTCCATTCCATTTCATTTCACAATCCTTTCCATTCCGTTCTATATTCCATTCCACATTCCATTCCGTTCCATTCCACATTCCACTCCATTCCATTCAGCATTCCTTTCAATTCCATTGCATTCCAAATTCCATACCATTCCATTCCACATTCCATTCCTTTCCATTCCACATTCCTTTGCCTTCCATTCCACATTCCATTGCATTCCATTCCACATTCCAAAACATTCCCTTCCATTCCACATTCCATTATATTGCATTCCACTTTCCATTCCATTGCATTCCATTCCACATTGCATTCCATTGTATTGCACATTCCATTCCACATTCCATTCGACATTCCATTCCATTTCATTCCAATCTTCATTCCATTCCATTCCATTCAACATTCCATTCCATTCCATTCCACATTCCATTCCATTTCATTCCACTTTCCATTCCATTCCATTACACATTGCATTCCATTCCATTACACATTCCATTCTACGGTCTATTGCATTCGTTTCCACATTCCATTCCTGGTTCCTTTCCATTAGTTTCCACATTCCGTTCCACTTTGCATTGCAGATTCCATTCCACATTCCATTCCACATTCCATTCCAGACTCCATTCCACATTCCATTCCATTCTATTCCACATTCCATTCCACAATTCACTCCACATTCCATTCCATTCCATTCCATTCCAATTTCCATTCCACTTTACATTCCACATTCCATTCCACATACCATTCCATTCTACTCCACGTTACATTTCACGTTCCATTCCATTCCATTCCACTTTTGATTCCACATTCCTTTCCACATACCTTTACATTCCACATTCCATTCCAAATTCCATTGCATTCCTGTCCACATTCCATTCCACTTTCCATTCCATTCCTTTCCAGATTCCCCTCCATTCCAATCCACATTCTTTTCCACATTCCATTCAATGGCATTGCTCATTCCATTCCACATTCCATTCTGTTCCATTCCACGTTTCATAACACACTCCATTCCATTGCATTCCACATTCCATTCCACGACCAATTCCACATTCCATTACACGTTCCTTTCCATTCTATTCCACGATCAATTCCACGTTCCTTTCCATTACATTCCACGTTCCATTGCTCATTCCGTTGCACATTCCTTTCCACCTTCCATTCCACCTTCCATTCTATGTCCCATTTCATGTCAATCCACGTTCCATTCCATTCCATTCACGTTCCATTTCATTCAATTCCACATTCCGTTCATCATTCCTTTTCACATTCCATTCCACATTCCATTTCACCTTCCATTCCATTCCATTCCATTCCATTACACATTCCATTGCATTTAATTCGACTTTCCCTTCCATTCCATTCCACATTCCATTCCACGTTACATTCCATGTTACATGCCACTTTCCATTCCACGTTCCATTTCACTTTCCATTCCATTCCATTCCACATTGCATTCCACATTCAATCAAATTCCATTCCTCATTCCATACAAACCAATTCCATTCCATTCCACATTCCATTGCATTCCATTCCACATTCCATTCCACATTCCAATCCATTCCATTCCACATTGCATTTCTCTTTACATTCCACAATCCATTGCATTCAAATTTCCATTCCAAATTCCATGCCATTCCTTCCCTCATTGCGTTCCACATTCCATTCCATTCCTTTCCACATTCCTTTCCATTCCATTCCACTTTCCCTTCCACATTTCATTGCATTCCATTCCACTTTCCATTTCACATTCCATTCCATTCCGTTCCACAATCCATTCTATTCCTTTCCACGATCCATTCTACGTTCCTTTCCACATTCCATTCTACCGTCCATGCCACATTCCATTCCATTCAGTTCCATGATCCATTAAATATCATTCCACGATCCACTTCATTCCATTCCACCTTCCAATCCACTTTCCATTTCACATTCCATTACACATTCCTATTCTCATGCCATTTCATTCCATTCTATTCCATTGCACATTACATTAAATTCCATTGCACATTCCATTCCAAATACCATTCAATTCCATTCCACAATCCATTCCATTTCATTCCACATTTCATTCCATTCCATTCCACATTTCATTCCATTCCATTCCAAATTCCATTCCATTCCATTCCACATTTCCTTTCATTCCATTCTATTCCACATTCCATTCCATTCCGTTCCACATTCCAGTCCATTCCATTCCACTTTCCATTCCATTTTCAATTCCATTCCACATTGCACTCCACGTTCCATTCCACATTCCATTCCACGTTGCATTCCATTCCATTCCACGTTCAATTCCATGTTCTATTCCATTCCATTCCACATTCGATTCCACATTCTATTCCATTCCATTCAACATTCCATTCGACATTCCTTTCCATTCCACTCCACATTCCATTCCACATAGCATTCAATTCCATTCCACATTCCATTCCATTTCATTCCACATTTCATTCCATTTCATTCCACATTCCATTCCACGTTCCAATCCACATTCCATTGCATTCCTTTCCACGTTCCACTGCCCTCCATTCCACGTTCCAATTCATTGCATTGCATATTCGTTTCCACATTCCATTACACATTCCATTTCACATTCCATTCCATTCCATTCTAATCCACATTGCATTCAATTCCAATCCACATTCCATTCACTTCCATTCCACATTCCATTCCATTCCACATTCCATTCCATTCCACATTCCATTCCATTCCACATTCCATTCCATTCCATATTCCATTCCATTCCACATTCCATTCCATTCCATATTCCATTCCGTTACATTCCACATTCCATTCATTTCCATTCAACATTCAATTCCAAATTCCAATCCACATTCCATTCCATTCCATTGTATTCCATATTCCATTCCATTCCATTTCACTTTCCATTCCATCCTATTCCACATTCCATTCCATATTCCATTTCACATTCCATTCCACGTTCCATTCCTTTCCATTCTACATTGCATTCCATTCAATTCCACATTGATTTCCCTTCCATTCCATTCCTCGTTCCATTCCATTCCATTCCATTGCATTCCATTCTATTCCATTCCACGTTCCATTCCACATTCCTTTCCACGTTATATTCCACGTTCCATTCCACGTTCCATTTCAAGTTCCATTCCACATTACATTCCGTTCCATTCCACATTACATACCATTCCATTCCATAGTCCATTCCACGTTTCATTCCATTACATTCCACGATCCGTTCCATCTTCCATTCCACATTCAATTTCACATTCCATTCAATTCCATTCCACTTTCCATTCCTTTCCATTATTCATTCCATTTCACTTTCCCTTCCATTCCATTCAATATTCCATTCCTCGTTCCATTCCATTAAATTCCACATTCCATTCCACCTTCCATTCCACATTCCATTTCACATTCCATTCCACTCCACTACAGATTCCATTCCATTCCGTTCCACTTTCCATTCCACATTTCATTCCACATTCCATTCAACATTCCATTCCATTCCATTCCACATTCCATTGCACATTCCATCAAATTCCATTCAGCATTCCATTCCACGTTCCATTCCACGTTAAATTCCATTCCGTTCCATTACATTCCACTTTCCATTTCCTTCCATTCCACATTCCATTCCACATTCCATTTCACATTCCATTCCATTCCATTACACATTCCATTTATCATTGCATTCCACATTCCATTTCACGTTCCTTTCCACCTTCCATTTCACATTCGATTCCATTCATTTCTATTCCACATTCCATTCCACTTTCGATTCCTTTCCATACCACATTCCAGAAGACATTCATTTCCATTTCATTCCACATTGCATTCCACCTTCCCTTCTATGTTCCATTACCTGCTGTAGTCCATTCCATTCCACGTTCCATTCCTTTCCATTCCACATTGCATTTCATTCCATTCCACATTGCATTCCACATTACGTTTCACATTGCATTACAAATTCCAATTCACATTCCATTTCACATTCCATTACATTATATTCCATTACAATCCACATTCCTTTACTTTCCAATGCACTTTCCATTCCTTTCCATTCCACGTTACATTTCATTTCACATTCCATTCCATTTCATTCTACATTCCATTCCATTACATTCCACATTCCTTTCCACATTCCATTCCATGTTATATTCTATGCCATTCCACATTCCACTCCATTCCATACCACATCCTATTCTATTCAATTCCACATTCCCTTCCATTCCATTCCAATCCGAATTCCATTCTAGATTCTATTCCACGTTCCATTCCATTTCATTCCACATTCTAATGCAGTCCATTTAACAATCCAGTCAATTCAATTCCACATTCCATTCCATTCCATTCCATTCTATTCCATTCCGCAATGCATTCCACTCCATTGCGCATTGCATTCCATTCCATTCCATTCCATTCCATTCCAAATTCCATTCCATTCCTTTCTATTCTATTCCTTTCCACATTCCATTCCATTCCATTCCACATTGCATTCCATTCCGTTCCACATTGCATTCCATTCCATTCCACATTCCATTCCATTCCATTCCACATTCCATTTCCTTCCGTTCCATTCCATTCTGCATTCCATTCTATTCCATTCTGCATTGCACTTCAATCCATTCCATTTCATTCTAAATTCCGTTCCTTTCCATTCCATTCCACAGTCCATTCCATTCCATTAAACATTCCACAACATTCCATTCCACAATTCATTCCATTTCTTTCCAAGTTCCATTCAACATTCCATTCCATTTCATTTCATTCTATTCTACATTCCATACCATTCCATTCCATTCCATATTCTATTCCTTTCCATTCCACATTCCATTCCGTTCCATTCCACATACCTTTCAAATCCACTGCACATTCCATTCCACTTTCCTTCCCGCATTCCATTGCACTTTCCATTCCACGTTCCATTCCGCGTTGTATTCCATTTCATTCCACATTCCATAACATTCCATTCCATTCCATTCCAAATTCCATTCCAAATTCCATTCCATTCCATTCCATTCCTTTCCACATTCTATTCCTTTCCATTCCACATTCCATTCCACATTCCACTTAACGTTCCATTCCAAATTCCATTCCACATTCCATTCCACGTTCCATTCCATTCCTTTCCATGTTCCACTCAAAGTTCCATTCCGCTTTGAATTCCAGTTTGGATTCCACGTTCCATTCCATTCCATTCCACGTTCCATTCCATCTTCCATTCCATTACTTTTCATTCCAGATTCCATTCCGTATTCCATTCCACGTTCAATTCCTCATTCCATTCCACGATCTTTTCCACTTTCCATTCCACATTACATTTCACTTTCCATTCCATTTCATTCCACATTCCATTCCACAGACTATTCCACATACCATTCCACATTCCATTCCATTCCCTTCAATATTCCATTCCACATTCCATTCCATTCCACATTCCATTCCATTCTATTCAATATTCCATTCCACATTCCATTCCATTCCACATTCCATTCCAATTTCCCTTCCACTTTCCATTACACTTTCCTTTCCACATAACATTCCGTTCCATTTCACATTACATTCCACGTCCCATTCTATTCCATTCCACTTTCGATTCCACATTCCACTCCACATTGCTTTCCATTCCACATACCATTCCAAATTCCATTGCATTCCTGTCCACATTCCATTCCTAGTTGCATTCCATTCCATTCCACATTCCCCTGCATTCCAATCCACATTCCATTCCACATTCCATTCGATTCTGTTGCTCATTCTATTCCACATTCCATTCCATTCCATTATGCATTCAATTCCACATTCCATTCCATTCCTTTCCACATTCAATTCCACATTCCATTCCATTCAATTTCACTTTCCATTCCACGATCACTTCCATATTCCATGCCTTTCCATTCGACATTCCATTCCGCATTCCATTGCACATTCCATTCCACGTTCCATTCCAACATCCATTCCACATCTCATTTCATTCCATTCCACATCTCATTTCATTCCATTCCACATTTCATTCCATTCCATTCTACATTCTGTGTCATTCAATTCAACATTCCAATCTACATTGCATTTCACATTCCATTCCACATTCCATTTCACATTCCATTTCACATTTCATTCAATTCCATTCCAATTTCCTTTCCACATTCCATTCTATTCCATCCCACATTTCATTCCACATTCCGTTCCATTCCTTTCCGCATTCCATTCCATTCTATTCCACTTTCCATTCCACATTCCTTTGCATTTCCTTTCACTTTCCATTCCACATTCCATTCCATTCCTTTCCACGTACCATTCTGCGTTCTATTCCATGTTCCATTCCACAATCCATTCCATTCAATTCCACATTCCTTTCCATACCATTCCACGACCCACTTCATTCCATGCCACATTCCAATCCACGTTACATTACATATTCCATTCCACATTTCATTTTGCATACCAGTTCATTCCATTCTATTTCATTGCACATTCCATTCAATTCCATTCCACATTCCATTCCAAATAACATTCAATTCCATTCCACATTCCATTGCATTACATTGTACATTCCATTCCATTTCATTCCACATTTCTTTCCATTCCATTCCACTTTCCATTCCACATTCAATTCCATTCCATACCACATTCCCTTCCACATTGCAATCCACGTTCCATTACACATTCCATTCCAAGTTTCATTCTATTCCATTCCACGTTCCATTCCATTCCATACCACGTTCCATTCAATGTTCTATTCCATTCCATGTTCTATTCCATTCCATTCCACTTTTGATTCCACTTTCCATTCCCTTCCATTACACATTCCATTTGACATTCCATTCCATTCCACTCCACATTCTATTTCACATTCCATTCCATTCCACAGTCCATTCCACATTCCATTCCACGTTCCAATCCACATTCCATTACATTCCATTCCACGTTCCACTACACTCCATTCCACGTTCCACTACACTCCATTCCACGTTCCAATTCATTCCATTGCACATTCGTTTTCACATTCAATTACATATTCCGTTACACTCCATTCTAATCCACATTGAATTCATTTAAAATCCACTTTCCATTCCATTCCTTTCCACGTTTCACTCCATTCCACATTCCATTCCACATTCCATTCTCTTCCATTCCACATTCCATTCCATTCCATTCCCCCTTCCATTCCACATTCCATTCCACATTCCATTCCATTCCATTCTATTCCACATTCCATTCCATTCCATTTCACTTTCTATTCCATTCTATTCCACATTCCATTCCACATTTCATTTCACATACCATTCCACGTTCCATTCCATTCCATTCTACATTCCATTCCATTCAATTATACTTTCTTTTCCATTCCATTCCATTCCTCATTCCATTCCATTCCGTTCCGCATTCCTTTCCATTCCATTCCATTCCACGTTCCATTCCACATTCCATTCCATGTTCCATTCCACGTTCCATGCCACGTTCCTTTCCACGTTCAATTCCACATTCCATTCCATTCCCTTCCAGGTTTCATAAAATTCCATTCCATAGTCCATTCCACGTTTCATTCCATTCCATTCCACGTTCCATTCCACCTTGCTTTCCACATTCCTTTTACATTCCATTCGATTCCATTACACATTCCATTCCTTTCCATTATACATTCCATTCCACATTCCATTGCATTAAACATTCCATTCCTTTCTATTATACATTCCATTCCACATTCCATTCCATTGCATTCCATATTCCATTCTTCGTTCCATTCCATTCCATTCCACATTCCATTCCACCTTCTTTTCCACATTCCATTTCACACTCCAATCAATTCCATTCCACATGCCATTGCATTCCATTCCACATTCCATTCCACGTTCCATTCCATGTTCTATTCCATTCCATTCCACATTCCTTTCCACATTCCATTCCATTCCATTTTACATTCCACTCGACATTCCATTCCATTCCACTCCACATTCCATTTCACACTACATTCCATTCCATTCCACATTCCATTCCACGTTCCAATCCATGTTCCATTGCATTCCATTCCACGTTCCACTGCACTCCGTTCCACGTTACAATTCATTCCATTCCACATTCGTTTACACATTCCTTTACGCATTCAATTTCACATTCCATTCCATTCCATTCTATTCCACATTGCATTCAATTCCAATCCACATTCCATTCCATTCAATTTCATGATCTATTCCATTCCACATTCCATTCCATTCCCTTCCACCTACCATTCCGTTCCATTCCACATTCCATTACATTCTATTCCACATTCCATTCCATTCCATTCTATACCACATTCCATTCCTTTCCATTCCACTTTCCATTCCCTTCTTTTCCAACTACCATTCCACATTGCTTTTCACATTGCATTCCACGTTCCATTCCATTCAATTCCACATTCCATTCTATTCCATTCAATTCCTCATTCCATCCCATTGCATTCCGCATTGCATTCCATTGCATTTCAATCCATTCGACATTCCATTCCATTCCATTCCACATTCCATTCCAAATTCCATTCCGCTTTCCATTCCGCTTTCCATTCCACGTTCCATTCCATGATCCATTCCACATTCCATTCCATTCCATTCCACATTACATACCACATTCTATTCCACATTCCATTTCACATTCCCTTTAATTCCATTCCTCATTCCGTTCCATTCCATTCCGCATTCCATTCCACATTCCATTCCATTCCGTTCCACATTCCATTCAGCATTCCATTCCACATTCTATTTCATATTCCTTTCCTCACTCCATTTCACATTCGATTCCATTCCATTCCATTCCCCATTCAATTCCACATTCCATTCCACTTTCCATTCCACATTCCATTCCACGTTCCATTCTATGTTCCATTACATGTTGCATTCCATTCCATTCCACGTTCCATTAAATTGCATTCCATGTTGCATTTCTTTCGTTTCCACGTTTCATTCCACATTCAGTTTCACATTCCATTCCATATTCCATTTCACATTCCCTTACACATTCCATTCCATTACATTGCATTACAATCCACATTCATTTACATTCCAATCCACATTCCATTGCTTTCCATTACACGTTACATTCCATTCCACATTCCATTCAATTCCATTCCACATTCCATTCCATTCCATTCCACATTCCTTTCCACAATCCATTCCACATTCCATTCTACGATCCATTCTATTCCATTCCACATAGCATTCCTTTCCTTTACACATTCCATTCTGTTAAATTCCACATTCCTTTCCATTACATTCCATTCCGAATTCCATTCCACATTCCATTCTACATTCCATTCCATTTCATTCCATATTCCATTCCATTCCATTCCACATTCCGTTCCATTCTATTCCATTCCACATTCCATTCCAATCCATTCCACTTTCCTTTCCACATTCCATTCCACATTCCATTCCAAGATCCATTCTATTCCATTCCACATTCCATTCCATTCCATTCCACATTCCATTCCATTTCATTACACACTCCTTTCTATTAAATTCCACATTCCTTTCCATTCCATTGCATTCCGAATTCCATTCCACATTCCGTTCTACGTTCCATTCCATTTCATTCCACATTCCATTCAGTTCCTTTCCACATTCCATTCAATTCAATTCCACATTCCATTCCATTC
Source organism: Pongo abelii (assembly GCF_028885655.2). Taxonomy (NCBI): domain Eukaryota; kingdom Metazoa; phylum Chordata; class Mammalia; order Primates; family Hominidae; genus Pongo; species Pongo abelii. The sequence goes on along the minus strand of NC_085929.1, from coordinate 12,357,016 downwards.
CATTCCACTCCGCATTCCGTTACATTCCATTACGCTTTGCATTCCATTCCATTCCATTCCTTTCCATTCCAAATTCCATTCCATTCCATTCGATTCCATTCCATTCCATTCCATTCCACAGTCCATTCCATTCCATTCCGCATTCCATTCCATTCCATTCCATTCCAAATTCCATTCCAAATTCCATTCCTCTTTCCATTCCATTCCATTCCACATTCCTTTCCATTCAATTCCAAATTCCTTTCCTTTCCATTCCAGTCCATTCCATTCCACATTCCATTCCATTCAATTCCAAATTCCATTCCTTTCCAATGCATTCCATTCCGCATTCTTTTCCTTTCCATTCTGCATTCCATTCCATTCAATTCCACAATCCATTCCATTTCATTTCACATTCCATTCCATTCCATTTAATTCTATTCTATATTCCATATCATTCCATTCCATTCCTCATTCCTTTCCTTTCCATTCCACATTACATACCATTCCATTTCACATTCCATTTCAATGCACTCCACATTCCATTCCACGTTCATTTCCACAATCCATTGCACGTTCCATTCCACGTTCCATTCCACGTTCTATTCCATTCCATTCCACATTCCCTTCCACATTCCATTACGTTTCATTCCATATTCCATTCCACATTCCATTCCATTCCTTTCATCATGCCATTCCACATTCCATGACATTCCATTCCATTCCACATTCCATTTCACTTTCCTTTCCACATACCATTTCACATTTCATTCCATTCCATTCCACATTCCATTCCACATTCCATTCTACATTCCAATCCATGTTCCACTCCATACAATTCCACGTTCCATTCCGTTCCATTCCACATTCTATTTCATTCTATTCCATGTTCCATTCCACATTCCATTCCACATTCCATTTCGCATTCCATTTTGCTTTCTATTGCTTTCCATTCCATTCCATTCCACATTCCATTCAATTCCAACCCACATTCCTTTCCATTCCATTCCACGTTCCCTTCCATTCCACATTGCATTCCATTCCATTCCACATTCCATTTCACATTCCCTTCCTTTCAATTCCACAGTCCATTCCATTCCATTCCATACCATTCCATATTACATTCCACGTTCAATTCCATTCCATTCAACATTGCTTTCCACGTTCCTTTCCACATTCCATTACACGTTCCATTCCACTTTCCATTTGACATTCCATTCCATTCCATTCCACGTTCCACTCCTTTTCATTCCACATTCCAATCCTTTTCATTCCACGTTCCATTTCATTCCACTCCACATTCAATTTCATTCCATTCCACTTTCCATACCTCATTCCATTTCACTTTTCATGCTACATTCCATTTTGCATTCCTTTCTGTTCCAATTCATATTCCATTGCATTCCATTCAACCTTGTATTTCATTCCACATTCCATTGCATTCCACATCCCATACCATTCCATTCCACATTCCATTCCATTCCATTCCACATTCCATTCTACATTCCATTCCATTCCATTCTATTCCACATTCTATTCCACATTCCCTTCCACATTCCATTCCATTTTCGATTCCACGTTCCACTCCATATTCCATTCCATGTTCCAATCCATTCCATTCCATTCCATTCCGCATACCACATTCCATTCTATTACATTCCATTCCACATTCTATTCCACATTCCATTCCATTGCATTCCACATTCCATTCCACATTCCATTACATTACATTCCCCATTCCACAACATTGCATTCCACATTCCATTCCATTCAATTTCACGTTCCATTCCACGTTCCACTGCACGTTCTATTTCACTTTCCATTAAAAGTTCCATTCCACTTTCCGTTCCACCTTCCATTCCATTCCATTCCATTCCATTGCACATTCCATTCCATTCCATTCCACTTTCCATTCAATTACATTCCACATTCCATTCCACATTCCATTCCACATTCCATTCCGTTACATTCCACATTTCATTCCACACTTCATTCCATATTCCATTCCACATTCCATTCTGTTCCATTCCACATTCCATTCCACATTTCATTCCACATTCCATTCCACATTCTATTTCACACTCCATTCCACATTATATTTCATATTCCATTCCATTCCTTTCCCCATTCCATTCCATTCCATTCCACATTGCATTCCATTCCTTTCCACATTTCATTCCACATTCCATTTCACTTTCCATTTCATCACATTCCACATTCTATTAAACATTCCATTCCATGTCCCATTACTTTCCATTCCACGTTCAATTCCACGTTCAATTCCATTTCATTTCACTTTGCATTCTACATTCCATTCCACATTCCATTCCGGTCCATTCAACATTCCATCCCACACTCCAATCCGTTCCATTCCACATTGCGTTCCAAACTCCATTCTTCGTTCCATTCCACATTCAATTACACAATTCATTCTGTTCAATTCCACATTCTATTCCACACTCCTTTCCACATTCCATTCCACATTCCATTCCTTTGCATTTCTCATTCCTTTCCGCATTCCATTCCACAATCCATTCCACATCCATTCCACATTCCTTTCCATTCCATTCCATTCCTTTCCACATTCCATTCGATTCCATTCCACATTCCTTTCCACATTGCATTCCACGTTTCATTCCAATTTCCATTCCGCATTCCATTTCATTCCATTCCACATTCCATTCCATTCCATTCCACTTTCCATTCCATTCCATTCCATATTCCTTTCCAAATTCCATTCCATTCCATTCCACATTCCATTCCACATTCCTTTCCACGTTCCATTCCATATACTATTACATTCTATTCCACATTCTGTTCAATTCCATTACATATTCCATTTCATTCCATTCCGCATTTCACTCCGCATTCCATTCCATTCTGTTCCACATTCCATTCCATTCCATTCCATTTCAGTCCACATTGCATTCAATTACATTACATTGAACATTCCATTTCATTCCATTGCACATTCCATTTCATTCCATTCTATTCAACATTCCATTCGATTATCTTCCACATTCCATTCCATTCCATTCTATTCCACATTCCATACCGTTCCATTTCACATTCTCTTCCATTCCATTCCACATTCCATTCCTCATTCCATTATATTCCATTCCACCTCCTATTACACTTTCCACTCCACGTTCCATTCCGCGTTCCAATCCATGTTTCATTCCACTTTGCTTTCCACATTCCATTCCATCCCTTTCCATTCCATTCCACATTCCATTCCATTCCATTACACATTCCATTCCATTCCATTCCACATTCCATTCCATTCCACATTCCATTCCAGATTCCATTCCATTCCATTATACTCCTTTCCATTCTATTCTATTCCTTTCCATTCCATTCCACATTGCATTTCATTCCATTACACCTTCCCTTCCATTCCACTGCATTCCAGTCCTCATTCCATTTTGTACTCCATTCCAAGTTCCTTTCCACGTTCCATTCCCCATTGCATTCCATTGCCTTCCATTCCACTCCATTCCATTCCGCAATCCATTCTACATTCCATTCCATTCCATTCCATTCCATTCCATTCCACTACATTCCACTTCACATTCCTTTCCGCATTCCATTCCATTCCATTCCACCTTTCTTTCTACACCTTTCCACATTCCATTCCATTCCATTCCCTTCCATTCCACATTCCATTCCACTTTCCATTCCACATTCCGTTCCATATTCCATTCCATTTTGCATTCCACATTCCATTCCACATTCCATTCCATTCCATTCCATTCCACATTCCATTCCACATGGCATTACATTTTTATTCCACATTCCATTCCACATTCCGTTCCATTCCATTCCACATTCCATTCCACGTTCCATTCCATTTCACTCCACATTCGATTCCACGTTGCATTACACTTTCCATTGAACGTTCCTTTCCACTTTCCATTTGACATTCCATTCCATTCCATTCCACGTTCCACTACTGTGCATTCCACCTTACATTTCATTGCATTCCACATTCCATACCACATTCCATTTCACATTTCATTCCACATTCCATTTCGCCTTCCATTCCATTCCATTCCATTCTACATTCCTTTCCTTTCCAATCCATATTCCATTCCATGCCATTCCACATTGCATTTCATTCCCGATTTCATTCCATTCCACATCCCATTCCATTCCGTTCCACATTCCATTCCTGTCCAGTTCACATTCCATTCCACATTCCTTTCCATTCCATTCTATTACACATTCTATTCCTCAATGCTAGTTTCATTCCATTCCATTCCACATTCCATTCCATTCTACTCTGCATTCCAGTCCATTCTATTCCATATTCCATTCCAAGTTCCATTCCACTTTCCATTGCTCCTTCAATTCCAAGTTCCGTTCCACGTTCCTTTCAATGAACCATTCCAAGTTTCATTCCATTCCATTCCACATCGCATTCCATTCCATTCCAAATTCCATTCCACATTCCAATCCATTCCATTCCGCACTCCATTCCACATTACATTACATTCCATTCCACCTTCCTTTCCACTTTCCTCTCCATTTCATTCCATTCCACATTGCATACCATTCTAATTCACCATCCATACCACATTCCAGTCCATTCCATTCCACCTTCCTTTCCACATTCCATTCTTTTCCATTCCAAATTCAATTCCACATTCCACTACGTTACATTATATTCCACATTCCATACTGCATTCCATTCAATTCCATTAAACATAGCATTCCATTCCATTTCACATTCCATTCCATTCGATTACATTCCATTCCAACTTCTTTTCCACATTCCATTCCATACCATTCCATTCCACATGCCATTCCATATTCAATTCCTTTCCATTCCACATTCCATTCCATTCCATTGCACATTCCATTCCACAATTCATTGCACATTTCATTCCACGTTCCAATTCACATTCCTTCCACATTCCATACCACATTCCATTGCATTCCATTAAACATAGCATTGCATTCCATTCCATTCCACATTCGATTCCGTTCCATTCCATTGCACACCAACTTCTATTCCACATTCCATTCCATACCTTTCCATTACACATGCCATTCCACATTGCATTCCTTTCCATTCCACATTCCATTCCATTCCATTCCACATTCTGTTCCTCTTTCCATTCCACATTCCATTCCTTTCTATTCCACATTCCATTCCATTGCATTCCACATTCCATTCCATTGCATTCCACATTCCATTCCATTCCATTCCACTTTCCATTTGACGTTCCATGGCATTCCAATCCCCATTCCATCCCACATTCCATTCCATTCCGCATTCCATTCCACATTTACACCCACATTCCGTTCCATTACATTTCACATTCCATTTTACTTTCCATTCCATTCCACTCCAAATTCCATTCCACATTCTATTACATTCCTTTCCAAATTATATTTCACTGCATTCCACATTCCAATCCCCATTGCTTTCCATCTTCTATTTCATCCCATTCCACGTTTCATTCCAACTTCCATTCCACATTCCATTCCATTCCATGCCACACATCATTCCACATTCCATTCCATATTCCATTCCACATTCAATTCCGCATTGCATTCGGCATTTAATTCCTTTCCATTCCATTCCATTCCACATTCCATTCCATTCCATTCCACATTCCATTCCACATTCCATTCCACATTCCATTCCGTTTCATTCATGTCCATTCCACATTAAATTCCACATTCCACATTCCATCCATGTTCCACTCCTTTCCCTTCCACATTACATTCCATTTATTTCCACATTCCTTACCACTCCATTCTGCATTCAATTCCATTCCATTCCGCATTCAAATCCAGATTCCATTCCATTCCACACTGCATTAAATTCCAAATTCCATTGCATTCCTTTCCACATTCCATTCCATTCCTTTCCATTCCACATTCCATTCCATTGCATTCCACATTCTATTCCTCATTCCATTCCATTTCATTCCACATTCAATTCCACATTCCTTTCCTTTCCACTCCACATTCCATTCCATTCCATTGAACGTTCCATTCATTTCCATTCCACATTACATTCCACATTCAATTCCATTCCTTTCCACATTTCATTCCACATTCCATTCAACATTCCACTTCACATTCTATTCAACATTCCATTCCGCATTCCATTCCACTACATTCCATTCCATTTCACATTCCATTCCACACTCCATTCTGTTCTGTTCCACATTCCGCATTCCATTCCACTCCATTCCATTCCATTTCACATTCCATTCCACACTCCATTCTGTTCTGTTCCACATTCCATAACACATTCCTTTCCACATTCCTTTCCACATTCCATTCCATTCCATTCCATTTCACATTCCATTCCACCTTCCATTCCACATTCCTTTCCATTCCATTCCAAGTTTCATTCCACTTTCCATTCCACGTTACATTCCACATTGCATTCCATTCCACATTCCATTCCACGTTCCATTCCACATTCCTTTTCATTACTTAACACATTCCATTCCATATTCCATTCCACATTCCTTTCCATGATCCATTCCTTTGAATTCCACATGACACTCCACATTGCATTCCACATTCCATTCCACATTCTCTTCCACATTCCAGTCCACATTCCATTATATTCCATTCCACATTCCATTCCATTCCATTCCTCATTCTTTACAACATTCCATTCCACATTCCATTCCATTCCATTCCAGATTCCTTTCCACATTCCTTTCCATTCCAGTCCACATTCTATTCAACTTTCCATTCCATTCCATTCCACATTCCATTCCACATTCCATTCCACATTCCCTTCCACTTTCCATTCCATTCCGTTCCACTTTCCATTCCACATTCCATTCCATTCCATTCCACATTCTATTTCACATTCCATTCCAGAATCCATTCCACTCCATTCCACATTCCATTCCATTGCATTTCACATATCATTACATTCCATTTCACATTCCATTCGACATTCCATTGCATTACAATCCACATTGCATTCCACATTCCTTTCAATTCCATTCCCAATTTCATTCCACATTCCATTCCACATTCCATTCCATTCCATTCCGCATTCGATTCCACATTCCACTCCACATTCCTTTCCACATTCCGTTCAATTCCATTCCACATCCCATTCCACATTCCACTCCACATTCCATTCCACATTTTATGACATTCCTTTCCACATTCCATTCCATCCCATTCCACATTCCATTCCACATTGCATTCCACTCCACATTACATTCCACCTTCTATTCCATTCCATTCCACGTTTCATTCCACCTTCCCTTCCAGGTTCCATTCCACTTTCCATTCGACGTTCCATTGCGTTCCATTCCTCGTTCCATTCCAACATTCAGAAAACGTTCCATTCCATTCCACCTTCCATTCCACATTCCATTCCATTCCGTTACACTTTCCATTCCACATTCCATACCACGTTCCATTCCACTTTCCATTATGTTCCATTCCACATTAAATTCCACATTCCATTTCACATTCTATTCCACTTTCCATACCACATTCCATTCGATTCTATTCCACATTCCATTACACTTTCCTTTCCACAGTTCATTCCACATTGTATTCCATTACATTCCATTCCACATTCCATTTCACATTCCATTCCACATTCCATTGCATTCCATTCCACGTTCCATTCCACATTCCATTCTACGTTGCATTCCACGTTCCTTTCCATTCCGTTCCACGTTCCGTCCCACATTCCATTCCACATTCCATTCCACATTCCTTTCCGTTCCATTCCACGTTCCACCCAAATTTGCATTCAATTCCATTGTACGTTCCATTCCACGTTCCATTCCTCATTCCATACCACACTCCATTCCATTCCTTTCCATATTCCATTCCATTCCACATTCCAAAACATTCCATTCCACATTCCGTTCCACCTTCCTTTCCATTCCATTCTATTGCACATTCCATTCCTATCCTTTCTATTAGACATTCCATTCCAGTCCATTACACATTCCTTTCTATTCCATTCCATATTCCATTCCACATTCCATTCCACGTTCCACTCCACGATCCATTGCTTTCCATTCCACATTCCATTGCATTCCATTCCACGTTGCATTCCATATTCCATTCCATTCCTTTTGACATTCATTTCCATTCCATTCCACATACTATTCCACATTCCACTGCACATCCCTTTCCATTCCACATTACATTCCCCATTCCATTCCATTCCATTCCATATTCCATTCCACTTTCCCTTCCATTCCATTCGTCATTCCATTCCATTCCGTTGCACATTCCATGTTCCATTCCACGTTCCATTCCAAGTTCCATTCCATTCAATTCCACATTCCATTCCACAATTCATTCCATTCTATTTCACATTCCATTCCACATTCCATTCCACGTTCCGTTCATTATTCCATTCCTCATTCCGTTCCATAATACATTTCATTCCATTCCACATTGCATTCCTTATTCCAATGAATTCCACATTCCATTCCATTCCATTCCACGTTCCATTCCACATTCCATTCCATTCCACATTGCATTACACATTCCTTTCCACACTCTATTCCACATTCCATTCCATTCCATTCCACATTCCATTCCACATTCCAATCCATTACATTCTAGTCAATTCCACATGCCATTCCACATTCCAATCCATTCCATTCCACATTCGATTGCATTCCTTTCCACATTCCATGCCATTCCATTCCACTGTCCATTCCACCTTCTATTCCATTCCATTCCACATTTCATTCCACCTTCTACTGCACGTTCCTTTCCACTTTCCATTCTACGTTCCATTGCTTTCCATTCCACGTTCCATTCCAACTTCCGTTCCACATTCCGATCCTTTCCATGCCATTCTGGTCTACATTCCATTCCATTCCATTCCACATTCCATTCCATTCCTTTCCACATTCCTTTCCTTTCCATTGAACATTCCATTCCACATTCCATTTCACTTTCTATTCCACATTCCCTTCCACATTCAAATCCACTTTCCATTTCATTCCATTCCACTTTCCATTCAATGATCCATTCCCCATTCCATTCCACCTTCCATTCCATTCCATTCCATGTTCCATTCCACGTTCCATTCCACATTCCTTTCCACCTTCCATTTGCTGTTGCATTCCAAGTTCCATTCCAAGTTCCATTCCATTCCACCTTCTATTCCACATTCCATTCCTTTCCATTACACTTTCCGTTCCACATTCCATACAACATTCCATTCCACTTTCCGTTACTTTCCATTCCACATTAAATTCCACATTCCATTTCACATTCTATTCCACATTCCATTCCACGTTCAATTCCGTTCTATTCCACGTTCCATTACACATTCCTTTCCACATTCCATTCCACATTCTATTCCATTACATTCCATTGTACATTCCTTTCCACATTACATTCAACATTCCATTGCATTCCATACCGCGTTTCATTCCACATTCCATTTCACTTTCCATTCCACCTTCCATTACATTCCATTTCATGTTCCATTTCATTCCATTCCACATTTCATTCCACATTCCATTTCATATTCCATTCCACCTTCCATTCTATTCCATGCGTTTCCAATCCTCATTCCATTCCATTCAATTCCACTTCCCATTCCATTCAATTCCTCATTCCATTCCATTCCTTTCCACTTCCATTCCATTCCATTCCTCATTCCACAGCATTCCATTCCTTTCCAATTTTAATTCCACATTCCATTCACATTCCATTCCCTTCCATTCCACATTCCATTCTCCGTTCCATTCCATTCCACTCCAAATTCCTTACCACTCAATTCCATTCCATTCCATTCCATTCGACTTTCCATTCCACATTCCATTCCATTCCATTCCAAATTCCATACTATTCCCTTCCATTCCATTCGAAATTCCATACCATTCCATTCCATTCCATTCCTGATTGCTTTCCACTATGTTTCACCTTCTATTCCACATTCCATTCCATTCCTTTCCATTCCACATTCCATTCTACATTCCATTTCCTTCCATTTCACATTCCATTCCTTTATATTCCACATTCCATTCCATTCCATCCCACATTCCATTCCACATTCCATTCCATTACATTCTGTTCACATTCTGTTCCATTCCACATTCCATTCCTCGTTCCATTACACATTCCGTTGTATTCCACTTCACGTTCCATTCCACAATGCAATCTATTCCATTCCACGTTCCGTTCCACATTGCATACCACATTCCATTCCATTCCGTTCCACATTCCATTCCGTTCCAATGCACATGCCATTCCATTCCATTCCACATTCCATTCCACTTTCTATTCCTCCTACCATTCCGTTCCATTCCACGTTCCGTTCCACATTCCATTCCAAATTCCATTCCGGTCGATTCCACATTCCATTGCATTCAATTTGACATTGCTTTCCACATTCCATTTCATTCCATTCCACATTCCATTCCATTCAATTCCACATTCCACTCCACATTCTATTCCACATTCCATTCCACATTCCATTCCATTCCATTCCACATTCTATTCCATTCCATTCCACATTCCATTCCACATTATATTCCACACTTCTTTCCATATTCCATTCCATTAAATCCAAATTTCATTCAACTTTGTATTCCACTTTCCATTCCACAATGCATTCCATTCCATACCACTTTCCTTCCACATTACATTCCACATTCCAGTCCACATTATATTCCATTCTATTCCACATTCCATTGCAGATTCCATTCCACATTCCTTGCCATTCCATTCCACATTCCATTCCACGTTCCATTCAACATTCCATAGCACATTCCATTCCATTCCATTCCACATTATATTCCACAAGGAACTCCATTACTTTTCACATTCCATGCCACATTCTTTTCAACATTCCAATCCATTCAATTCCACTATCCAATGCAAGTTACATTCCATACCATTCCACGTTCCATTCCACGATCCATTCCACATTCCATTCCACATTCCATTTCACATTCCTTTCCATTCCATTTCACATTCCATTCCATATACCATTCCACTATATTGCATATTCCATTCCACATTCCATTCCTCTTTGCATTCCTTTCCATCCCACATTACATTCCACATTCCATTCGTTTCCCTTCCACGTATCAATCCACGTTCCATTCCACTTTCCATTCCACATTCCATTACACTCCATTCCACATTCCTTACCATTCCATTCCATTCCATTCCACAATCAATTCCATTCCATTCCACATTCCGTTCCACATTCCATTCCACATTCCATTCCATTCCAATCCACATTCCATTGCATTCCATTGCACATTCCTTTCCACTTTCCATTCCCTTCCATTCCACATTCCATTCCATTCCATGTTCCCTTCCAAATTCCATTCCACATTGCATTCCTCATTCCATTCCATTCCATTCCACATTCCACTCCATTACTTTCCATTCCATTTCAAATACCATTCCACTTTCCATTAATTTCTATTCCTTTTCATTCCACATTCCAATGCATTCCATTCCACATTCCATTCCATTCCAATCCACATTTCATTCCACATTTTATTCCATTCCATTCCACATTCCATTCCACATTCCATTCCACGTTTCCTTCCACATTCCATTCCATTCCTCATTCCATTTCACATTCCATTCCACATTCCATTCCATTCCTTTCCACATTCCTTTTCACTTTCCATTCCACTTTCCATTCCACAATCCATTCCACATTCCCTTCCATTCCATTCCACACTGTATTGCAAGTTCCATTCCATTCAATTACACGATACATTCCATGTTTCATTCCACATTCCATTCCACATTCCATTCCACCTTCCAATGCATTATATTACACATTCGTTTCCACTTTCCATTCCATTCCATTGCACATTTTGTTCCACATTGCATTACACATTGCATTCCACATTCCGTTCCACATTCCATTCCATTCCATTCCACATTCCATTCCGCATTGTATTCCATTCCATTCCATTCCATTTCACATTCCATTCCACCCTGCATTCCACATTCCAATCTATTGAATTCCACATTCCATTCCACATTCCATTACTTTCAATTCCACATTTCGTTTCACATTCCATTCCGCATTCCAGTCCACATTCCATTCCATTCCATTCCACATTCCATTCCATTCCTTTATATTCCTTTCCATTCCATTCCACGTGCCAGTCCACATTCCATTGATTCCATTCTACGTTCCATTGCAGATATCATTCCATGCCACTCCACGTTGCATTCCACATTCCATTGCATTCCATTTCAAGTTCCATTCCACACTCCATTCCACATTCCATTGCACATTCCTTTCCCTTCCTTTCCACATTCAATTCCACATTCCATTTAACATTCCGTTACATTCCACCTCACATTCCATTCCAGAATCCAATCCATTCCATTCCACATTCCATTCCACATTGTATGCCACATTCCATTCCATTCCATTCCACTTTACATTCCACATTCCATTCCTTTCCTTCCCACATTCCATTCCACATTCCAATCAATTCCATTCCGCGTTGCATTCCACGTTCAATTCCAGGTTGCATTCCACGTTCCATTCCACTTTCCATTCCATTCAAATCCACATTCCATTCCATTCCATTGCACGTTCCTTTCCACTTTCCATTCCTCATACCATTCCGTTCCATTCCACATTCCATTCCACATTCCATTCCGTTCCATTCCACATTCCATTGCATTCCATTTGACATTGCTTTCCACATTACATTACATTCCATTACACTTTCAATTCCATTCAATTCCAGATTCAACTACACATTCTATTCCACATTCCATTCCACATTCCATTCCATTCCATTCCACATTCTATTCCATTGCATTCCACATAACATTCCACATTATATTCCACACTTCTTTCAACATTCCATTCCATTCCCTTCCACGTGGCATTCCACATTCCATTCCATGTTCCATTCCACATTCCATTACATTCCATTCCACATTCCATTCCGTTCCTTTCCACATTCCATTCTTTTCCACATTCCATTCCACAACTTTTTCCATTCCATTACACATTCCATTCCATTCAATTCCACATTCCTTTCCACATTCCATTCCACATTCCATTGCACGTTCCATTCCATTCCATTCCACATTGCTTTCCATTCCATTCCACGTTCCATTCCACTCAATTCCACATGTCATTCCATTGCACTGCATTCCACATTCCACTCCATTCCATTCGGCATTCCATTCCATTCCATTCCATTCTATTCCACTTTCCATTCCATTCCATTCCACATTCCATTCCATTCCATTCCACATTCCACACCACATTCCATTCCACATTCTGTTACACTTTCCATTCGATTTCATTCCTCGGTCTATTCCACTCCATTTGACATTCCATTGCACGTTCCATTCCATTCCATTCCACATTCCTTTCCATTCAATGCCTCATTTCTTTCCATTCCATTGCATTCCACATAACATTCCATTCCATTCCCATTCCATTCAATTCCTTTCCATTCCATTCCACATTCCATTTCATTCCATTCCACATTCCATTCCATTCCATTCCACATTCCATTCCATATTCTTTTGCACGCGCCATTCAGTTCACGATCCATTCCATACTACATTCCAGATTTCATTCCACATACCATTACACGTTCCATTCGAGCGTCCATTCCACTTTCCATTGCTCGTTGCATTCCATTCCATTTTGCAATCCATTTCACATTCCATTCCACGCTCCATTCCACATTCCATTCCGCATTCCATTCCACATTCAGTTCCATTCCATTCCACATTCCATTCCAGATTCCATTACACATTCCATTCCATTCCATTTCTCATTCCATTCGGCATTCCATTCGACATTCCATTCCACATTCCATTCCACACTCTATTCCATTCCATTCCACATTTCATTTCCATTACATACCATTCCATTCCACATTCCATTGCATTCCATTCTATTCCACATTCCATTTCTAATTGCATTACATTACATTCCTTATTCCATTCCACATTGCATTCCACATTCCATTCCACGTTCCATTCGATTCCATTCCATTTCACTTTCCGTACCATTCCATTCCACATTCCATTCCACTCAGTTCCATATTCGATTGTAGATGGCATTCCATTCCATTCCATTCCACATTCCATTTCACAATCTATTCCATTGCATTCCACATTGCATTCCACATTCCATTCCATGTTCCATTCCACATTTCGTTCCATGCTCCTTTCCAAGTTCCATTCCATTCCATTCCATTGCATTCCACGTTCCATTTTGCATTCCATTCCCCATTCCATTCCACGTTCCATTTCAGAATCCATTCCACATTCCATTCCATTCCACATTCCATTCCACATTCCTTTCCATTCCATTCCAGATTCAATTCCTCATTACAATCCATTCCATTCCACATTCCATTACACGTTCCATTCCACAATCCACTCCACATTCCATTTCACGTTCCATTCCATTCCATTCCACCTTCCATTCCACTTTCCATTCCATTCCATTCCCCATTCAATTCCATGTTCCATTCCACATTCCATTACAAATTCCATTCCATTGCATTACACATTCCATTCCACATTCTATTCCATTCTATTCCACATTCTATTCCATTGCATTCCACGTTGCATTCCATTCCATTTCATTCCACATTTCATTCCATTCCATTCCGCACTCCATTCCGTTCCATTCCATTCCATATTCCATTCTAATCCATTCCATTCCATTCCACATTTCTTTTCATTTCATTCCATTCCACATCATATTCCATTCCATTCCATGTTCCATTTCTTTCCATTCCACATTCAATTCCATTCCATTCCTCATTCCATTTCACAGTCCATTCCATTCCATTCCACATTCCATTCCATTCCCCATTCTTTCAACATTACATTCCACGTTCCATTCAAAGTTCCATTCCACGTTCCATTCCATTTTCCATTCCATTGCATTCCATCTTCCATTCCTTTCAATTCCATATTCCATTCCATTTCGTTTCACTTTCCATTCCACTTTCAATTTCACATTCCATTCCACATTAAATTCCACATTTCATTCCATTCCATTCCATTCCTTTCCATTCCACATTCCATTCCATTCCAATCCACATTCCATTCCATTCCATTCCACATTCCTTTCCATTTCATGTGACATTCCATTTCATTTTCCATTCCACATTCCTTTACATTCCATTCCACTTTCCATTCCATTCCATTCCACATTCGATTCCACATTCTGTTCCACGTTCTATTACTTTCCATTCCTTTCCAAATTCCATTCAATTCCATTCCTCATACCATTCCATTCCACATTCCATTCCATTCCATTCCATTCTACATTCCGTTCCACATTCCATTCCATTTCATTCCACAGTCCATTTCAACTTCCATTGCATTCTATTCCACATTCCATTCCACATTCCATTCCATTGCATTCCACATTCCATTCCATTTCGTTCCACATTGCTTTCCATTCCATTTCATTCCATTCCATTCCATTTCATTGCACATTAGATTCCTTTCCATTCCGTTCCACATTCCCTTCCATTCCATACTGATAATCATTCCATTCCATTCCACATTCCATTCCACATTGCATTCTTTTCCATTCCAGATTCCGTTGCACATTCCATTCCACATTCCATTCCACAATCCCTTCCGTTCCATTGCACATTCCTTTCCATTCGATTCCACTTTCCATTCCACATTCCATTCCATTCCTTTACACATTCTATTCCATTCCATGCCACATTCCATTCCATTGCACGTTCCATTCTAAAAGCCATTGCATTCCATACCACATTCCATTCCACATTCCATTCCGTTCCATTCCACATTCCATTTCACATTCCATACCATTCCATTTCACGTTCCATTCCACAGTCCATTCCATTCCATTCCACATTCCATTCCATTCCCTTCCACATTCCATTCCATTTCTTTCCATTCCATGACATTCCATATTCCATTCCACATTCTGTTCCATTCCACATTCCATTCCATTCCAATCCGTTCCACATTCAGTTCCGTTCCACATTCCATTCCATTCCATTGCACATTCCATTCTGCATTCCATTCCATTCCGCATTCCATACACTTTTCCATTCCATTCCATTGCACATTCCATTCCATTGAATTCCGCTTTCCATTCTAATCCATTCTACGTTCCATTCCACTTTCCATTCCAATATCTATTACACTGCCATTCCATTCCATTCCATGTTCCATTACACATTCTATTACAATACTTTCCACATTGCAGTCCACTTTCCATTCCACATTCCAGTCCACATTCCATTCCATTCCATTTAATTTCACATGCCATTCCATTCCATTCCACTTTCCATTCCATTCCATTTCACATTCCATTCCACTTCATTCCATTCCACATTCTATACCATTCCACATTCCATTCCATTCCTTTCCACATTCCATTCATATCCATTCCGTTGCATTCCATTCCACATTCCATTCCATTCCATTTCCTTCCACTTTCTAATCCATTCCACATTCCATTCCATTCCATTCCAGATTTCATTTCATTCCATTCTACATTGCATTCCATTTCAATCCATTCCACATTCTATTCCATTACACAGTACATTCCATTCCACATTCCACACCACATTCCATTGCACATTCCATTACATTACATTCCACCTTCCAATCGATTCCACATTCCATTTCATTACATTAAAGATTCCACTCCACATTCCATTCCATTCCCTTCCATTCAATCCCACATTCGATTCCATTGCATTCCACATTCCATTTCACATTCAATTCCATGTTCCTTTCCACATTCCATTCCTCGTTCTGCTCCACATTCCATTTCACATTCCATTCCATTTTCCTTTCCATTCAATTCCATGTTTCATTCCACATTCCATTCCATTCCATTCCACTTTCTTTTCCACATTCCATTCCACATTCCATTTCACATTGCATTCTGTTCCATTCCACAATTCGTTACACAATCCATTCCATTCCATTCCACTTTCCATTCCACATGCCATTCAACATTCCCTTCCACATTCCATTCCGTTCCACATTGCATTCCACATTCCTTTCCATTCCATTCAATTCCACATTGCATTCCACATTTCTTTCCATTCCATTTCACATTCCATTCCACATTTGATTCCACTCCATTCAACTTTCCATTCCACGTTTCATTCCACATTCCTTCCCACATTCCATTCCACTTTCCATTCCTTTCCATTCCACGTTCCATTCCACGTTCCATTAGACATTCCATTCCACGTTCCATTCCATGTTCCATTCCATTACATTCCACTTTCCCTTTCATTCCACATTCCATTCATTTCCATTCCACATTCCATTCCACAATACATTGCATTCCATTCCACATTCCATTCCGTATTCCATTCCATTCCATTCCATTCCACATTTATTTGCACACTAAATGCCATTCCATTCCACATTCCATTGCACATTCCTTTCCACGTTCTGTTCCATGTTCCATTCCAGGTTCCATTGAACGATCCATTCCATGCCATTCCACCTTCCATTCCATTCCATTCCGCGTTCCATTTCATTCCCTTCCAAATTCCATTCCACATTCCGTATCACATTCCTTTCCACATTCCATTTAACCTTCTATTCCATTCCATTCCATTCCACTTTCCTTTCCCTTCCATTCCACATTCCATTCCATTCCACTACACATTCCATTCCACATTATATTCCACATTCCATTCCATTCCATTCTATTCCACGTTCCATTCCATTCCATTCCATTCAACATTGCAAACTTTTCCATTCTACATTCCATTCCATTCCACATTCTATTCCATTGCATTCCACATTCCATTCCACATTCCATTCAACATCCATTCCATGTTCCATTCCATTCCATTCCACGTTCCTTTCCACTTTCCATTCCATTCCATTCCACTTTCCATTCTACATTCCATTGCACATTCAATTCCACTTTCCATTGCACAATCCATTCCACGTTTCAATCCAGGTTCCATTCCAAGTTGCATTACACATTCAATTCAATTCCATTCCACTTTCCAGTCCAAGTTCTATTCCAGTATACATTCCACATTCCTTTCCACATTCCATACCCCATTGCATTCCATTCCATTCCACATTCCATTGCACATTCCCTTCCACATTTCACTCCATTCCATTCCACATTCCATTCCATTCCATTCCACATGATATTCAATTTCATTCCACATTGCATTACTCATTCAATTCCACTTTCCCTTCCACATTCCATTCCATTCCATTCCACCTTCCATTCCATTCCATTCCATGTTACATTTCATTCCGTTCCACATTCCATTCCACATTCCATTTCACATTCCATTCCTCATTCTGTTTCAGATTCCATTCCATTCCATTCCATTCCACATTCCATTCCATTCTATACCGCATTCCATTTCATTCCATTTCACATTCCATTGCTTTCCATTCCACATTCCATTCCACATTCCATTCCATGTTCCTTTCCAGTCCATTCCATTCCACATTCCTTACCATTCCATTCCACATTCCATTCCACGTTCAATTGCATTCCATTCCACTTTCCATACCGTTCCATTCCACATTCCATTCCATTCCATTCCATCCATTGCATATTCCGTTCCATTCCACTCCATTCCACCTTCCATTCCACATTCTGTTCCATTCCACTCCATTCCACCTTCCATTCCACGTTCTTTTCCATTGCATTCCACATTCCATTCCATATACCTTTCCACATTCCCTTCCACATTCCATTCCACGTTATATTCCACATTCTATTCCACATTCCATTAAATGTTCCTTACCATTTCCTTTCACTTTCCATTCCCTTATATTACACTTTCCATTTCATTCTATTCCATGTTCCATTCCACATTGCATTTCACATTGCATTCCACCTTCCATTCCTTTCCATTCCCCAATCTATTCCCCATTGCATTCCATTCCACTCCACTTCAAAATTCCATTCAATTCCACATTCCTTTCCATTTCATTACTTTCCATTCCACATTCCATTCCATTCCACTTCACATTCCATTCTATTACATTCCATTCCACATTCCATTAAATTTCATTCCACATTACACTACATTGCATTACACATTCCATTCCATTCCATTCCACATTCCATTTCATTCCATTATAGATTGCATTCCTCATTCCATTCCACGTTGCTTTCCACATTCTATTGCATGTTCCATCTCTTTGCATTCCACGTTCCATTCCATTTCATTCTCCGTTCCATTCCATTCCATTCCACCTTCAATTCCATTCAATTCCACGTTGCACTCCACGTTCCATTCTACGTTTCTTTCCATTCCATTCCACGTTCCTTTCCATTCCATTCCACGTTCCATTACACATTGCCTTCCATTACATTGCCTTTCCTTTCCAGATTCCATTCCACATTCCATTCCACATCCCTTTCCAATCCATTCCACATCCCTTTCCATTCCATTCCACATTCCATTCCCTTCCATTCCACATTCCACTCAAATCCATTCCACATTCCATTCCACATTCTCTTCAATTCCATTCCACTCCATTCTACATTCCATTACACATTCCATTCCTCATTCCAATCCATTCGATTCCACATTACATTACATTTCATTCCACCTTCCATTACATTCCATTCTTTTTTCCATTGCATTGCATTTTACATTCCATTCCATTCCACGTTCCATTTAATTCCATTGCATTCCATTCATTTCCTTTCCTCATTTCATTCCTTTCCATTCCACATTCCAATCCATTGCACTCCATTCCAATCCATTCCACATTCCATTCCATTCCATTCGTCATTCCATTCCACTCCATTCAACGTTCCATTCCACATTCCGTTCCAAATTCTAATCCACGTTCCTTTCTACATTCCATTCCACTTCCTACTACATTATATTTCACATTCTATTACAATCCGTTCCACTTTCCATTCTGCATTCCATTCCATTCAATTCCACATCCCATTGCATTCCATTCCACTTTCCATTCCATTCCATTCTGCATTCCATTCCACATTCCATCAGATTCCATCACACATTCCATTCCACATTCCATCCAATTCCATTCCATTCCACATATCATTCGTCTCCATTCCACATTCCATTCCATTCCATTCCATTCCATTCACCGTTCCATTCCATTCCATTCCATTCCAAATTCCATTCCATTCCATTCCACATTCCATTCCGTTGCATTCCTTTCCATATTGCATTCCGTTCCACATTCCATACCATTGCATTTCACTTTGCATTCCATTCAATTCCATTCCTCATTCCATTCCACTTTGCATTCCATTCCATTCCACTTTCCATTTCATTCCATTCCACTTTCCATTCCATTCCATTCCATTCCACATTCCATTCCATTCCACATTCCATTCCACATTCCATTCCACATTCCCCTCCATTCCTTTCCACGTTCCATTAAACATTCTATTGCACATTCCATTCCATTCCATTCCACAATCTTTCAACATTCCATTCCACATTGCTTTCCATTCCATTCCACACACCATTCCACATTCCTTTCAACAATCCCTTCAACATTCGATTCCATTCCATTCCACATTCCATTCCACATTCCATTGCATTCCACTCCACATACCATTCCATTCCTTTCGACATTCCATTCCACATTTCATTCTATTCCATTCCACATTCCATTCCACATTCCATTCCACATTCCTTTCCACATTCCTATCCATTCCATTCCACACTCCATTCCACATTGAAATCCATTCCATTCCACATTCCATTTCACGTTCAACTGCACGTTCCATTGCACGTACCATTCCATTCCATTCCACGTTCCATTGCATTACATTCCATCTTCTCTGCCATTCCGTTCGACGTTCCATTCCACTTTCCATTCAACGTTCCGTTTAATATTGCATTCCACATTGCTTTCCACGTTCCATTCCATTCCATTCCATTTTCCATTGCACTTTCCACTGCGTTCCATTCCAGATTCCATTTCTCTTTCCATTCACTTTCCATTCCATTCCATTCCATATTCCATTCCACATTCCATTACACATTCCATTCCATTCCATTCCACATTCCATTCCACGTTCCATTCCATTCCATTCCGCATTCAGTTGCATTCCATTCCACATTCCATTCCATTCTATTCCACATTCCATTGCATTCCTTTTAACAATCCATTCCACTTTCCATTCCATTCCACTTTCCATTCCACAATCAATTCCACTTTCCAATCCACGTTCCATTCCAATCAATATTCCATTCCATTCCATTCCACATTGTATTTCGTTCCACATTCCATTGCATTCCATGTCCCCTTCCATTCCATTCCACATTCCATTCCATTCCTTTCCACAATCCATTCCACTTTCCATTCCATTCCATTCTATTCTACAATCCATTCCACTTTCCATTCCATTCCATTCTATTCCACATTCTATTCCACGTTGCATTCCACGTTCCATTCCATGTTCGATTCCACGTTCTACTCCATATTCCATTCCACGTTCCAATCCATTCCAATCCATTCCTGATTCCTTTCCTTTCCATTCCACATTCCACATTCCATTCCATTCCATTCCATTCCGCATTCTATTCCACATTCCATTCCAATCCATTCCACATTCCATTCCACATTCCATTCCATTCCATTCCACATTCCACACCATTGCATTCCACCTTCCATTCCATTCCATTCCACGTTCCATTCCACGTTCCACTCCACGTTCCATTCCACGTACCATTCCATGTTCCATTCCACTTTCCTTTCCATCTTTCATTCCATTCCATTAAATTACATTACACATTCCATTCCATTGCATTCCACATTCCATTCCACATTCCATTCCACATTCCATTCCGTTACATTCCACATTCCTTTCAACACTCCATTCCACATTTCATTCTACATTCCATTCCGTTCCATTCCACATTCTATTCCACATTCCATTCCATTACATTCCACATTCCGTTCCACATTCCATTCCATTCTATTAAACATTCCATTGCATTCCATTCCACTTTTCATTCCACATTCCATTCCACTTTACCTTTCACACTCCTTCCACATTACATGTCATATTCTATTCAATTCCATTCCCCATTCCATTCCATTCCATTCCACATTCCATTCCACATTGCATTCCTTTCCTTTCCACATTCCATTCCACATTCCATTTCACTTTCCATTTCATCACATTCCACTCGCCATTCCATGTTCCAATCCACGCCCCATTACATTCCATTCCACGTTCAATTCCATATTCAATTCCATTTAATTTCACGTTCCATTCTACGTTCCATTCTACATTCCATTCCGTTGCATTCCACATTCCATCCCACACTCCAATCCGTTCCATTCCACATTGCGTTCCAAACTCCATTCCACATTCCATTCCACATTCATTTACAAATTCCATTCTGTTCCATTCCACATTCCATTCCCCACTCCTTTCCTCATTCCATTCCACATTCTACCCCGTTGCATTCCTCATTCCTTTGCACATTCTGTTCCATGTTACATTCCATATTCCTTTCCATTCCATTGCATTCCACAGTCCTTTCCACATTGCATTCCACGTTTCATTCCACTTTCCATTCCACGTTCCATTTCATTCCATTCCACATTCCATTTCACAATCCTTTCCTCATTCCATTCCACATTCCATTCCATTGCATTCCTCATTCCTTTGCACATTCTATTCCATATTACTTTCCATATTCCTTTCCATTCCATTCCACTTCTTTCCACATATCATTCCATTCCGTTCCACATTCCTTTCCACATTGCATTCCACGTTTCATTCCACCTTCCATTCCACGTTCCATTTCATTCCATTCCACATTCCATTCCATTCCATTCCACATTCCATTCCATTCCATTCCACATTCCATTCCACATTCCTTTCCTCATACAATTACATTCCATTCCATTCCACGTTCAATGCAATTCATTTCCATATTCCATTTCATTCCATTCCGCATTTCACTCCACATTCCATTCCATTCCATTCCACATTCCATTCCATTCCATTCCATTCCAGTACACATTCCATTCAATTCCATTACATTGCCCATTCCATTTCATTCCATTCCATTCATCATTCCATTCCATTACATTCCACATTCCATTCCACTGCATTCCATTCCACATTCCATTCCATTCCATTCCACATTCCATTCCATTCCATTCCACATTCCATACCATTCCATTTCATAATAGCTTCCATTCCATTCCACATTCCATTCCATTCCATTTCTCATTCCATTCCTTTCCATTCCACGTTCTGTTCCATGTTCCACTCCACGTTCCATTCCAGGTTCCATTCTTTGTTCCATTCCACCTTCCTTTCCACATTCCATTTGATTCCATTCCATTCCATTCCACTTTCCATTCCATTCCATTCCACATTTCATTCCACATGCCATTCCACATTCCATTCCATTCCACGTTCCATTCCACATTCCATTGCATTCCATATTCCATTCAATTCCATTTCATTGCACATTCCATTCCATTCCATTCCGCATTCGATTCCATTCCATTCCACATTCCATACCATTCCATTACGTTTCATTCTGTATTGCATTCTATTCGATTCCACATTCTATTCCACATACCTTTCCACTCCACTCCACATTCCATTCCATTCATTTCCACATTCCATTCCTTTCCAAACCACATTATATTTCACATTCCATTCTGTGTTCCATTTCACGATCTACTCCACGTTCCATTCCATTTCATTCCACGTTCCATTCCATCTTCCATTCTACTTTCCATTCCACATTCCATGACACGTTCCATTCCATTCCATTCCGTGTTTCATTCCACTTTCCATTCCATTCTATTTCACGTTCCATTCCACATTGCATTCCATTCCATTCCACATTCCATTCCAAATTCCATTCCTTTACATTCCACTTTCCATTCCACATTCCATTCCACATTCCATTCCATATTCCATTACATTCCATTCCAAATTGCATTTCACATTCCATTCCACATTCAATTCCATTCCATTCCACTTTCCTTTCCATATTGCATTCCATTCCAGACCACATTCCATTCCACATTCCATTCCATTCCATTCCTCTTTCCAATCCCTTCCATTCCACATTCCATTCCATTGGATTCCAGATTCCATTCTTCATTCCAATCCATTCCATTCCAAGTTCCACTCCATGTTCTATTCCACAATCCATTCCACATTCCATTCCACGTTCCAATCCATTCCTTTCCACTTTCCATTCCACTTTCCATTCCAGTTAAATTCCACTTTCCATTCCACATTCCATTGCCCATTGAATTCCACATTCCATTGCACATTCCATTCCACGTTCCATTGAACGTTCCATTCAACGTTCCGTTCCACGTTCCATTCCACTTTCCATTCCATTCCATTCCACGTTCCATTCCACATTCCATTGCCCATTCCATTCTACGATCCATTCGACATTCCATTCCACTTTCCATTCCATTCCGTTCCCCAATCCATTCCACATTATATTCCAATTCATTCCACGTTCCATTCCACATTCCATTGCACATTCCATTCCATTCCATTGCACATTCCATACCATTCCATTCCATTCCATTCCACAATCAATTTCATAACTTTCCACATTCCATTCCAGATTGCATTCCATTCCATTCCACATTCCGTTCCATTCCATTCCATATTGCATTCCATTCTATTCCACATTCCATTCCACTTCCCTTTCCACATTCCTTTCCTCATTACATTCCACGGTTCATTTCACTTTCCATTCCACGTTCAATTCCATTCAACTCCAAGTTCCATTCCTCATGCTATTCCATTACATTCCACTTTCCTTTTCACATTCCATTCCACATTCCATTCCACATTCCATTCAACCTTCCATTCCACATTCCATTCCATTCCATTCCACTTTCGATTCCAAATTCCATTCCATTCCGCATTGCATTAAACATTCCATTCCATTCCATTCGAAATTGCTTTGCACATTGCATTCGGTTCCATTCTACACTCCATTCCACATTAGATTCCATTCCAATCCTCGTTCCATTCCACGTTACATTCCACATTACATTCCACGTTCCACTCCACATTACATTCCACATTCCATTCAACGTTCCACTACATTCTATTCCACGTTGTATTCAACATTCTATTCCAATCAATTTCATGATCCATTCCATACTACATTCTACATTCCATTCCACATACAATTCCACGTTCCATTCAACGATCCATTCCACGTTGCATTCCATTCCATTTCGTGTTCCATTCCACATTCCATTCGATGCTTCTTTCCACACTCCATTCCACATTCCATTCCGTTTCATTCCACATTCCATTCCACTTTCCATTCCATTCCATTTCTCATTCCATTCGACATTCCATTCCACCTTCCACTGCACATTCCATTCCACATTCTATTCCATTCCATTACACATTTCATTCTACATCCCATTCCATTCAATTCGACATTCCATTCCATTCCATTCTATTCCACATTCCATTCCTCATTTCATTACATTCCATTCCACATTCCATTCCATATTGCATTCGATTATATTCCATTCCCCATTCCGTACCATTCCATTCCACTTTCCATTCCATTCCGTTCCATGTTCCATTGAACATTCCATTCCATTCCGTTCCATGTTCCATTGTACATTCCATTCCATTCCATTCCATTCCACATTCCATTTCACAGTCCATTCCATTGCATGCCACATTCAATTCCACATTCCATTCCACAATCCATTCCACGTTCCATTCCACATTACATTCCACATTCCATTCCACGTTCCATTCCATGTTTCATTCCATTCTATTCCACGTTGCATTCCACGTTCCATACCATTCCCTTCCACGTACCATTCCATTGCATTCCACGTTCCATTTCATTCCATTCCATCTTTCATTTCGCCTTCGATTTCACATTCCTTTCAACCTTCCATTCCTTTCCAGTCCCCATTCTATTCCCCATTCCATTCCTTTCCTTTCCACTTCCCATTCCATCCAATTCCACATTCCTTTCTATTACATTACATTCCAGACCACATTGCATTCCATTCAATTCCGCATTCCATTCCATTCCATTCCACTTTCCATTCCATTCCAATCCATTCCATTCCATTCCACTTTCCATTCCATTCCATTCCGCGTTCCATTCCATTCGACATTTAATTCCAGCCCATTCTATTCCATGTTCCATTTCATTCCATTCCACTTTCCATTCCATTCCATTGCAAGTTCCACTCCATTCCATTCCAAGTTCCATTCCATTCCATTCCACTTTCCATTCCATTCCGTTCCAAACCATTCCACATTCCATTTCATTCCACATTCCATTACACTCCAATTCATTATACGTCCCATTCCATTCCATTCCATTCCATTCCTGATTCCATTTCATTCCACATTCCATTCCACTCCACTTTCCATTCCATTCCACGTTCCATTCCATTCCAACTTCCATACCATTCAATTCAACTTTCCATTCCACATGCGATTCCATTGCAACTTCCATTCCATTCCATGTTCAATTCCATTCCACATTCCATTCCATTCCATTCAATTCCACATTCCATTCCATTCCACATTCCAATCCATTCCATTCCACATTCCATTCCACATTCCATTCCACATTCCATTCCATTGCATTCCAGATTCCATTCCACATTCCAATCCATTCCATTCCACATTCCACTCCATGTTCTATTCCACAATCCATACCACATTCCAATCCACGTTCCATTCCATTCCATTCCACTTTCCATTCCACTTTCCATTCCTTTCCATTCCACGTTAAATTCCACAATCCATTGCCCATTGCATTCCAAGTTCCATTGTACATTCCATTCCACATTCCATTCAACGTTCCATTCCACGTTCCATTCCGCGTTCCATTCCACTTTCCATTCCATTCCATTCCACCTTCCATTCCACATTCCATTGCCCATTCCATTCCACGATCCATTCCACATTCCATAACACTTTCCATTCCATTCCGTTCCCCATTGCATTCCACATTATATTCCATTTCATTCCACGTTCCATTCCACATTCCATTCCACATTCCATTCCATTCCATTGCACATTCCACAACATTCCATTACATTCCATTCCACAATCCATTCCATAAATTTCCACATTCCATTGCATATTGCATTCCATTCCATTCCACATTCTGTTCCATTCCTTTCCACATTCCATTCCATTCCACTTTCCAATCCATTCCATTCCACATTCCATTCCACATTCCATTCCATTGCATTCCAGATTCCATTCCACATTCCAATCCATTCCATTCCACATTCCACTCCGTGTTCTATTCCACAATCCATCCCACATTCCCATCCACGTTCCATTCCATTTCATTCCACTTTCCATTCCACTTTCCATTCCTTTCCATTCCACATTCCATTCCACAATCCATTGCCCATTGCATTCCATGTTCCATTGCACATTCCATTCCACATTCCATTCAACGTTCCATTCCACATTCCATTCCGCGTTCCATTCCACTTTCCATTCCATTCCATTCCACTTTCTATTCCACATTACATTGCCCATTCCATTCCACGATCCATTCCACATTCCATAACACTTTCCATTCCATTCCGTTCCGCATTCCATTCCACATTATATTCCAATACATTCCACGTTCCATTCCACATTCTATTCCATTCCATTGCACATTATATAACATTCCATTCCATTCCATTCCACAATCCATTCCATAAATTTCCACATTCCATTCCAGATTGCCTTCCATTCCATTCCACATTCTGTTCCATTCCATTCCACATTCCATTCCATTCTATTCCTCATTCCATTCCACATTCCATTCAAGGTCCCTTTCCACATTTCTTTCCTCGTTACATTCCACCATCCATTCCACATTCCATTCCACGTTCAATTCCTTTCAATTCCAAGTTGCAATACTCATTCTATTTCATTCCATTCCACATACCTTTTCACATTCCATTGCACATTACATTGCACGTTATATTCTGTTCCAGTCAACATTCCATTCCACGTTCCATTCCACATTCCATTCAACCTTCCCTTCCACATTCCATTCCATTGCATTCCACTTTCGATTCCAAATTCCATTCCATTCCATTACGCATTGCATTAATCATTCCATTCCATTCCATTCCAAATTGATTTGCACATTCCATTCCATTCCATTCTACACTCAATTCCACATTAGATTCCATTCCAATCCTCGTTCCATTCCATGTTCCATTCCACATTAGATTCCACATTCCATTCCACGTTCCACTCCATTCCATTCCACGTTGCATTCAACATTCCATTCCATTCAATTTCCCGATCCATTCCATACTACATTCCACAATCCATTCCACGTTCCATTCGACGATCCATTCCACGTTGCACTCCATTGCATTTCGCTTTCCTTTCCACATTCCATTCCATGCTTCATTCCGCATTCCATTCCACATTCCATTCCATTTCATTCTACATTCCATTCCACATTCCATTCCATTCCATTTCTCATTCCATTCGACATTCAATTTCACATTCCATTCCACATTCCATTCCACATTCTATTCCATTCCATTCCACATTTCATTCTACATTCCATTCCATACTATTCCGCATTCCATCCATTCAATTCTGCATTCCATTCCACATTCTTTTCCACATTCCATTCCATTCCATTCCATTCCATTCTATTCCACATTCCATTACATTCCATTCCTCTTTGCATTACATTCCATTCCACATTCCATTCCACGTTCCATTCGATTACATTCCATTCCCCATTCCGTACCATTCCATTCCACATACCATTCCATTCCATTCCACATTCCATTGTACATTCCTTTCCATTCCATTCCATTCCACATTCCATTTCACAATCCTTTCCTTTGCATTCCACATTCAATTCCACATTCCATTCCACGTTCCATTCCACATTCCATTCCACATTCCATTCCACGTTCCGTTCCAAGTTCCATTCCATTCCATTCCACATTACATTCCACGTTCCATACCATTCCCTTCCACGTTCTGTTCCATTGCATTCCACCTTCCATTTCACATTCCTTTCCACCTTCCATTCCTTTCCAGTCCCCTTTCTATTCCCCATTCCATTCCATTCCTTTCCACTTCCCATTCCATCCAATTCCGCATTCCTTTCCATTGCATTTCATTAAATACTACATTGTATTCCATTCAATTCCGCATTCCATTCCATTCCATTCCATTCCAAATTCCATTAATTTCCATTCCACTTTCCATTCCATTTCATTACAGATTCCATTCCATTCCATTCCAAATTCCATACCATTCCATTCCATTCCACATTCCATACCATTCCATTCAATTCCACATTCTCTTCCATTCCATTCCGCGTTCCATTCCATTCCAATACATTCCATTCCATTCCACTTTCCATTCAATTCCATTCCACGTTCCATTCCATTCGACATTTAATTCCAACCCATTCCATTCCACGTTCCATTCCATTCCATTCCACTTTCCCTTCCATTCCATTGCACGTTCCATTCCATTCCATTCCAAGTTCCATTCCATGCCATTCCACTTTCCATTCCATTCCATTCCAAACCATTCCACATTCCATTTCTTTCCACATTCCATTCCATTCCATTTCATTCATCGTTCCATTCCATTCCATTCCTGATTCCATTTCATTCCACATTCCATTCCATTACACTTTCCATCCCATTGCACGTTCCATTCCATTCCATGTCCCATTCCATTCAACTCAACTTTCCATTCCACGTACCATTACATTGCAGCTTCCATTCCTTTCCACCTTCTATTCCATTCCACATTCCATTCCATTCCATTCCATTCCACATTCCATTCCATTCCACATTCCCTTCCTCTTTCCATTCAATTACTTACCACAACTCATTCCATTGCATTACACGTTCCATTCCATTCCATTCCACGTTTCATTCCACATTCCATTCCATATTCCATTCCACGTTGTAATTGACGATCCATTCCACTTTCCATTACACATTCAATTGCACAACATTTCAGATTCCATTGAACATGCCACTCCATTCCATTCCTCTTTCCATTCCACTCTATTCCACACTAAAGACCACATTCCATTCCATTCCATGCCACATTTCATTCAACTTTCCAGTGCATTGCATTCCATTCGATTCCATTCCATTGAATTCCATTCCACATTATATTCAATTCCACAATTCATTCCTCATTCTGTTCCATTCCATTCTACATTCTATTCCATTCCATTCAACATTCCATTCCATTCCACATTCCATTTCATTCCATTCCAAATTGCATTCAACATTCTTTCCCACATTCCATTCCATTCAGTTCCACATTACATTCCCGATTCCATTCCATTCAATTCCAGATTCCATTCCCCATTCCATTCCACATTCCATTCCCCATTCCATTCCATTCCATTCCACATTCCTTTCCATAATCCATTCCACATTCCATTCCATTCAATTCCACATTCCATTCCCCATTACATTCGACATTTCTTTCCCCATTCCATTCCATTACATTCCACATTCCATTCCACAATCCATTCCACAATCCATTCCATTCCACTCCAAGTTCCATTCCACAATCCATTCCATTCCACTCCACGTTCCATTCCACAATTCATTCCACTTTCCATTCCTTTCTATTCGACATTCCATTCCACATTCCATTCCATTCCATTCCACATTCCATTCCATTCCATTCAACATTCGATTCCACTTTCCATTCCACTCCACTCCATATTCCATTGCATTGCATTCCAGATTCCATTCAACGTTCCATTCCGCGTTACATTCGACTTTCCATTGCACATTTCATTCCTTTCCATTCCACTTTCCATTCGACATTCCATTCCATTCCACTCAACTTTCAATTTAACATTCCATTCCACCATTCATTCCATTCCATTCCACATTTCTTTCCACATTCCATTCAACATTCCATTCCACATTCCATCCCATTCCATTCCACATTCCATTCAGCAGTCCATTCCATTCCTTTCCGCATTCCATTCCACATTCCTTTCCATTCCTTTCCACATTCCTTCCACGTTACATACCTCGTTCCATTCGACGTTCCATTCCCCATTCCATTCTATGTTCTATTCCATTGCATTCCAAGTTCCATTCCATTCCATTCCACGTTCCTTTTCATTCCGTTTCACATTCCATTCCACATTCCATTTCAGATTCCATTCCACATTCCATTTCACTTTCCATTGCATTCCATTCCATTCCATTCCGCATTCCATTGCATTCCAATCCACATTCCATTCCATTGCTTTCCAAATTCAATTACATTCCTTTCCACATTCAATTCCATTCCATATCACATTCCATTCCATTCCAATCCATTAGATTCTGCATTCCATAGCATTCCATTCCATTCCACATTCCATAATATTCGATTACATTCCACATTCCATTCTTTCCATTCCACTTTCCATTCCATTCCATTCCACATTCCATTGTGTTCCATTCTATTCCACATTCCATTAAACATACCTTTCCCTTGCCTTCCAGATTCCTTTTAATGCCGTTAGATTGCACTCTGCGTTGCATTCCATGTTCCATTACACTTTTCATTACACGTTGCATTCCACATTGTATTCCACGTTCCATTCCATTCCATTACAAATTCCATTCCACATTCCATTCCACTTGGCATTCCACATTCCATTCCATTCCATTCCACATTGCATTCCATTCCATTTCACATACCCATCAATTCCATTCCACATTCCACTCCATTCCATTCTACATTCTATTCCATTCCATTCCAGATTCCATTCCATTCCATTCCACGTTGCATTGAATTCCATTCCACATTCCATTCCATTCCATATTCCTTTCCATTCCATTCCATTCCATTCCAAATTCCATTCTATTTCATTCCATTCCATTCCACATTCCATTCCACTATTCATTCCATTCCATTCCACTATCCATTCCATTCCATTCCATTTCACGTTTCATTTCATTCCATTACACAATCCATTCCATTCAATTCCGCAATCCATTCCATTATATTAGGCTCCAATCCATTCCAGATTTCATTCCATTCCATTGCATTCCATTCCAATCCATTCCACATTGCATTCCATTCCATTCCATTCCACTTTCAATTCCATTTCATTCCATTCAATTTCACATTCCATTCCACATTACATTCCAATCCATTGCACAATCAATTACACATTACTTTTCTTTGCATTCCAATCCATTCCACATCCATTCCACATTCCATTCTATTCCATTCCACATTCAGTTCCAGATTCCATTCCAGTCCATTCAGCATTCCATTCGAAGTTCCATTCAATTGCATTCCACATTCCATTTCATTCCTTTCCGAATTCATTTCCATTATTTTACAAGTTCTATACCATTCCGTTCCACATTCCATTCCATTCCAATCCACTTTCCATTCCGTTTCAAATTCCATTCCTTTCCATTCAATATTCCATTCCATTCCATTCCACATTCCATTCTATTCCATTCCACATTCCATTCAATTCCATTACATTACACATTCCATTCCACATTCCTTTCAACATTCCATTCCAAATTTCATTCTTTCCATTACACATTCCTTTCCACATTCCATTGCATTCCGTTCCACATTCTATTACTTAATCCATTTCATTCCATAACACATTCCATTCCACTCGACATTCGGTTCCACATTCCATTCCAAATTCCATTCCACATTCCATTCCACGTTCCATTCCATTAGTTTCCACGTTCCATTCAACGTTTCATTCCACATTCCATTCCACATTCCATTCCGATCTATTCCACCTTCCATTCCACAGTCAATTCCACATTCCATTTCACATTCCATTCCATTCTATTCCACATTCCATTCCACAGTGCATTCCGTTTAATTAAACATTCAATTACACATTCCATTCCATTTAATTCCGCATTCCTAGCACATTACATTCCACGTTCCATTCCAACTTCCCTTCCACGTTCCATTCCGTGTTTCATTCCATTGCGTTCCGTGATCCATTCCATTAAATTCCATATTCTATTCCATTCCGTTTTACATTCCATTCCACATTACATTTCACATTCCATTCCACATTCCATTGCGCATTCCATTCCATTCAATTCCAGATTACATTCCATTCCAATCCACATTCCATTCCATTCCATTCCACATTCCATTCCATTCCATTCCACATTCCATTCCATTCCATTCCACATTCCATTCCATTCCCTTGCACATTCCATTCCATTCCATTCCGTTACATTCCATTCCACATTCCATACATTTTCCTTCCATTCCACATTCCATACCATTCCATTCCATTCCACATTCCATACCTTTTCATTCCATTCCACATTCCATACTATTCCATTCATTTCCAGATTCCATTTTTTCAATTCAACATTCCATTCCACATTCCATTGCATTCATTCCATTCCATTGCATTCATTCCATTCCACATTTCTTTCCCTTATATTCCACATTCCGTTGCATTCCTTTCCGTTCCTTTACATATTCTATAGCATTTTATTCGATTCCACATTCCATTGCCTTCCGTTATGCATTCCATTCCATTCCATTCCGCATTCCATTCCATTGCATTCCACATTCCATTCCACATCCCTTTCGATTTCATTCCACATTCCATTCCATGTTCCACTCCACATTCCATTCCACGTTCCTTTTTACGTTCCCTTCCACATTTCAATACATATTCCATTGCATTCCTTTCCACACTACATACCATTGCATTGCCTTCTGTCCCACATTCCATTCCATTTCAATCCACATTCCATTCCAAATTCCATTCAATTCTATTCTACATTCAATTACATTCCATTCCACATTCCATTCCATTCAATTCCAAATTCCATTCCATTCCATTCCAAATTCAATTCCATTCCATTTCGCATTCCATTCTATTCCACATTCCCTTCCATTCCTTTTCATTCAATTCCAAATTCCATTCCATTCCATTCCAAATTCCATTCCATTCCATTTCGCATTCCATTCTATTCCACATTCCATTCCATTCCTTTTCATTCAAATCCAAATTCCATTCCACATTCCACTCCATTCCATTCCACATTCCATTCCATTCCTTTCCACTTTCAATTCCATTCTATTGCTCATTCCATTCCATTCCATTCCACATTCTATTTCATTTAATCCAGATTGCATTCCATTGCATTCCACATTGCATTCCATTCCATTCTATTCCACATTCTATTCCATTCTATTACAAATTCCATTCCATTGCATGCCATTCCAGTCCGTATTACATTCCATTCCATTCCACATTCCATTCCATTCTATTCCATTCCATTCCACATTTCATTGCTTTCCATTCCATTCCTTTCCACGTTCCATTCCACATACCATTCCACATTCCCTTCCATTCCATTCCATTCAATTCAACGTTCCATTCCATTCCACATTCCCTTCTACATTCCCTTCCGTTTCATTCCACTTTGCATTCAACATTCCATTCCACATTCCATTCCTTTCAATTGCACATTTCTTTTCCCATTCCATTCCATTCAATTCCACATTCCATTCCCCATTCCATTCCCCATTCCATTCCTCATTCCATTACATTCCATTCCACGTTTCATTCCACAATCCATTCCAAGTTCCATTCCATTCCATTCCTCATTCCATTCTATTCAATTCCGCGTTGCATTCCACTTTCCACTCCACATTCCATTCCATGTTACATTCTACATTCCATTTAATGTTCCATTGCACGTTCCATTCCTCTCAATTCCATGTTCAATTCTACATTCCATTCCCTTCCATTCTTTTTTCCTCTCCACATTCCATTTCAAATTCCGTTCCCTGTTGCATTCCACATTCCATTCCACGTTCCATTCCACATTCCATTGCCCATTCCACTCCAAGTTCCATTCCACTTTCCATTAAACGTTCCATTCCATGATCCATTGCATTCTATTCCACGTTCCATTCCACATTCTACTGCATTCCATTGAACATTCCATTCAAGATTCCATTCCACATTCCAATAAATTCCATTCCACATTCCATTCCATTCCATTATACATAAAATTCCACATTCCATTCCATTCCATACCACATTCTATTTTACATTCCATTCCATTCCATACCACATTCCATGCCATTACATTCCACATTCCAGTCCACATTTCATTCCACATTCCACTCCACATTCAATTGCAAACTCCATTCCACATTCCATTCCGTTCCATTCCGCTTGCCATTCCACATTCCATTCCACATTCCATTCCATTCTATTCCATTCCATTCCACATTCCAGTCCACATTTCATTCCACATTCCTTTGCACATTCCATTCCATTCCATTCCACATTTCATTCCACATTCCTTTGCACATTCCATTCCATTCCATTCCACATTTCATTCCACATTCCATTCCGGTCAATTTTACATACCATTCCATTCCATTCCACATTCCATTCCATTCCATTCCACATTCCATTCCATTCCATTCCACATTCCATTCCATTCCATTCCACATTCCATTCTATGTTCCTTTCCACTTTCCATTAAATTCCATTGCATTACATTCCACTTTCCATTTCATTCCATTCCACATTCCTTTCCGCATTCCTTTTCACATTCCATTGCACATTACATTTCACTTTCCACTCCATTCCATTCCACATTCCAATCCACATTCCATTCCACGTTCCCTTCCACGTTCCATTCCACGTTCCATTCCATAACATTCCACGATCCATTCCATTCCATTCCCTTCCACGTTCCATTTCATACTATTCAACGTTCCATTCCACATTCCATTCCACATTCAATTCCATTGAATTGCACATTCCATTCCACATGCCATTCCATTTCACATTCCATTCCACATTCCATTGCTTTCCATTCCACGTTACCTTCCACATTCCATTCTACGTTCCATTCCATAACATTCCACGTTCCATTCCATTCACTTCCTCTTTCCATTTCGTTTTATTCCATGTTCCATTCCACTCTATTCCATGTTCCATTCCACATTCCTTTCCACATTCCACTTCGCATTCCATTTCCCATTCCATTGCATTCCATTCCATTCCACTCCACATTCCATTCCATTTCAATCTGCGTTCCATTCCATTCCTTTCCACTTTCCACTCCATTCCACATTCCATTCCATTCCATTCCACGTTCCCTTACTTACCATTCCGCATTCCATTCTATTCCATTCCATTCCATAAAATTCCACGTAACCTACCACATTCCATTCCATTCCATTCTACATTCCATTGCACGTTCCATTCCACATTCCATTCCACTTTCCATTCCACTTTCCATTTGACTATCCATTCTTTTAAATTCAACGTTCCACTCCTTTGCATTCCACGTTCCATTTCATTCCATTAAACATAACATTCCTCATTCCATTGCACATTCCATTCCACATTCCATTTCGCATTCCATTCCATTCCATTCCATTCCACTTTGTTTTCCATTCCATTCCAATTTCCATTCCATTTTATACATAAAATTCCATTTTATAAATAAAATACATTTTCTACATAAAATACATTTTCTACATAAAATACATTTTATACATAAAATTCCACATTCCATTCCATTCCATACCACATTCCATTCCACATTCCATTCCATTCTATAACACATTCCATGCAATTACATTCCACATTCCAGTCTACATTTCATTCCACATTCCATTCCATTGCATTCCACGTTCCATTCCACATTCCATTCCTCATTCCATTGCACATTCCATTCCATTCCATTCCATTCCATTCTACATTCCATTCCATTCCACTTTCCTTCCCATTCGACGTTCCATTCCATTCAATTCCATGTTCCGTTCCACATTCCATTCCATTCCACATTCTATTCCATTCCCCATTCCTTTTCTTTCCATTCCATTCCACTTTGCATTCCTTTCCGTATTCCCTTCCACGTTCCATTCCATTCCTTACCAGATTCCATTCCATTCCTTTCCACTTTTCATTCCATTCCATTCCACATTCCATCCCACATGGTATTCCATATTCCATTCCACGTTCTAGTCCACGTTGCTTTCCACTTTCCATTACAGATTCCACTGCATTCCATTCCATTGCATTCCGTTTGATTCCATTCCATTATATTACATTCCACATTCCATTCCTTTCCACATTCCTTTTCTCATTCCATTCCATTTCATTCCACATTCCATTCCATTCCATTCCACATTCATTTCTATTCCGAATTCCCTTTCTCATTCCATTCCATTCCATATTCAATTCCACGTTCTAGTCCACGTTCCATTCCTCTTTCCATTACACATTTCATTCCATTCCGTTTCACAATCCATTACACATTCCAATCCATTCCATTCCGCATTCCTTTCCACATTCCATTCCATTTTATTCCACATTCCATTCCACATTCCATTCCATTGCATTGCACTTTCCATACCACATTCCATCCCATTCCATTCCATTAAATTCCATTCCACATTCCATTTCATTCCACATTCCATTCCTCATTCCATTCCATTCCATTCCAGATTCCATTCCCTTCCACTCCACATTCCGTTCCAAATTCATTTCCATTCCTTTCCACATTGCATTCCATTTTCCTTTCCACATTCCATTCCTTTCATTTCCACATTGCATTCCATTTTCCTTTCCACATTCCATTCCTTTCATTTCCACATTACTTTCCCCGTTTCATTCCAGTAAATTCAACATTCCGTTACCAAATGCATTCGACATTCCTTTCCCCATTGCATTCCCTTCCATTCCACATTCCATTCCACAATCCATTCCAAATTCCATTCCATTCAATTTCACATTTCATTCCCCTTTACATTACACATTCCATTCCTCATTACATTCCATTGCAGTCCACATTCCACTCCCAATCCATTCCGCAATCCGTTACATTCCAGTCCACGTTCTATTCCACTTTCCATTCCATGTTCCATTCCACAATCCATTCCACATTCCATTCCATCACATTACACATTCCATTCCTTTCCATTCCACATTTCATTGTACGTTTCATTCCCTTACATTCCACATTCCATTCCATTCCATTCCAAGTTCAATTCCATGTTCCATTACATTTCATTCCACAT
Organism: Pongo abelii; assembly: GCF_028885655.2. Taxonomy (NCBI): domain Eukaryota; kingdom Metazoa; phylum Chordata; class Mammalia; order Primates; family Hominidae; genus Pongo; species Pongo abelii. The sequence continues at coordinate 12,318,999 of NC_085929.1, read as the reverse complement.
TCCATTACACATTCCATTCCATTTCTTTCCACATTCCATTCCACATTCCATTGCTTTCCATTCCACCTTACCTTCCACATTCCATTCCCCATTCCATTCCATAACATTCCACGTTCCATTCCATTCACTTCCACGTTCCATTTCATTCTATTCCATGTTCCATTCCACATTCCGTTCCACATTCCACTTCCCATTCCATTTCACATTTCATTGCATTCCATTCCATTCCACTCCACATTCCTTTCCATTTCAATCCACATTCCATTCCATTCCTTTCCACTTTCCTCTCCATTGCACATTCCATTCCATTCCATTCCACATTCCCTTACTTACCATTCCACATTCCATTCTATTCCATTCCATTCCATAAAATTCCACATAACATTCCATGTTCCATTCCATTCCATTCTACATTCCATTGCACGTTCCATTCAACATTCCATTCCACGTTCCATTTCACTTTCCATTTGACTTTCCATTCTTTTGAATTCGACGTGCTGCTCCTTTGCATTCCACGTTCCATTTCATTCCATTAAACATAACATTCCTCATTCCGTTTCACATTCCATTCCACATTCCATTTCGCATTCTATTCCATTCCTTTCCATTCCATTCCATTCGACTTTCCATTCCATTCGACATTACATTGCAATGCATTCCATCCCATGTTATGTTCTATTCCATTCCAAGGTCCATTCAATTCCCTTCCAATCCATTCCACTTTCCATTCTGTTCCATTTCATTCCACGTTCCATTCCATTCCATTCCATTCCATATTACATTCCATTCCACTTTCCATTCCATTCTACATTCCATTGCATTCCACTTTCCTTCCCATTTGACGTTCCAATCCATTCAATTACACATTCCATTGAATATTCCATTCCATTCCACATTCTATTCTGTTCCACATTCCTTTCCATTCCATTCCATTCCACATTGCATTCCATTCCACATTCCTTCCACATTCCATTCCATTCCTTACCAGATTCCATTCCATTCCATTCCACGATACATTCCATTCCATTCCACATTCCATTCCACACGGCATTCCGTATTCCATTCCACGTTCTAGTCCACGTTCCATTCCACTTTCCATTACAGATTCCAATCCATTCCATCTCACATTCCATTACACATTCGGCTCCATTGAATTCCACATTCCATTCCACCTTCCATTCCATTCCGTTCAAAGTTCAGTTCCATGTTCCATTACATTCCATTCCACATTGCATTCCACATTCCATTCCATTTCTTTCCACATTCCATTCCGCATTCCATTGCATTCCATTCCACATTGCATTCCAAGTTCCATTCCACGTTCCATTCCATTCCATTCCACTTTCCATTCCAGGTTCCCTTCCACGTTCCAATAGACGATCCATTCCAGGTTCCTTTCCACTCCATTCCAGGTTTCATTGCTTTGCATTCCACATTCCATTAAACATTACATTTCACATTCCATTCCAAATTCCATTGCACTTTAGATTGCAATCCATTCCACTTTATATTCCATTCCATTCCACATTCCCTTCTACATTCCAATCCATTCCTTTCCCCGTTTCATTCCACATTCCATTCCACATCCCATTCCATTCCATTCCACATTCCATTCCACAATCCATTCCATTCGATTCCACATTCCATTCAATTCCACATTCCCTTCCATTCCATTCCACATTCCATTCCATTCCATTGCATTCCATTCCACATTCCATTCCAATCCCTTCCAATCCCCATTCCATTCTTTCCTTTCCACAGTCCATTGAATTTCATTCGATATTCCATTCCATTCTATTCCACATTCTATTCCACATCCATTGCTTTCCATTTCAGATTCATTCCATTCCCTCCACATTCCATTCCACGTTGCATTCCATGTTCCATTGCACGTTCCATTCTATTCCATTCCACATTCCATTGCAGATTCCATTCCATTCCATTCCACTTTCCATACCATTCCATTCAATTCCATTCCATTCCATATTCCTTTCCATTCCATTCCAGATTGTATTCCACATTCCATTACATTCCATTCCACATTCCATTCCATTCCATTCCGCATTCTATTCCATTCTATTCCACTTTTCTTTCCTTTTCATTCCACACCGCATTCCACATTCCATTAAACTTTCCTATCCACATTCCATTCCACTTTCCATTCCACGTTCCTTTCCATTCCATTCCACGTTCCATTCCACATTCTTTTGCACAGTCAATTCCACGTTCCCTTCCATTCAATTCCAAATTCCATTCCACATTCCATTCCGCATTCCAATCCGTTCCATTCCACATTCCATTCCACATTCCATTCCACATTCCATAACATTCCTTTGCACATTCCACTCCACATTCCATTCCACTCCATTCCACATTTCATTCCACATTCCATTCCATTCTATTCCACATTCCATTCCTTACCATTCCACATTCCATTCCATTCCACATTCCATTCTTTTCCACATTCCATTCCATTCCACATTCCATTCCATTCAATTCCACATTTTTTCCATTCCATTCCACTCCATTCCATTTTCCTTACCCTTCCCTTTCCTTCAACACTCCATTAATTTCCATTCCACATTCCATTGAATTTCATGCCACATTCAATTCCATTCCATTCCACGTTCCATTCCACATCCATTCCCTTCCATTGCAGATTCCATTCCATTCCCTTCCCTTCCACATTCCATTCCATGTTCCTTTCCACGTTCAATTCCATGTTCCATTCTCTTCAATTCCACGTTACCTTCCAGATTGCATTCCATTCCATTTCACATTCCATACCTTACCATTCCATTCAATTCCGTATTGCATTCCATTCCATTCCAGATTCTATTCCAGATTCCATTCCATCCCATTCTACATTCCATTCCACATTTCATTACTATCTATTCCACATTCCATTCCATTATTTTCCACATTCCATGCTATTCCAAACCACATTATATTCCACATTCCATTCCACGTTCCATTCCACATTCCATTCCACTTTCCATTCCACATTCCATTCCCTTCCATTGCACGTTCCATTCCACATTCCATTCCACATTGCATTCCACATTGCATTCCACGTTCCATTCCATTCCATTCCACATTCCATTTCACGTTACATTCCACATTCTATTCCTTTCCATTCCGCATTCCATTCCATATTCCATTCCATATTCCATTCCATTCCTTTCCATATTACATTCTACGTTCCATTCCATGCCATTCCACTTTCTTTTGCATTCCATTCCACATTCCACTCCATTCCATTCCACATTCCATTCCATTCCATTCCACAATCCATTCCTTTCCATTCCTCGTTCCCTCTTATTCCATTCCACATTCCAATCCATTCCATTCCACATTTCATTCCATTCCATTCCACTCCAAAATGCATTCCATTTCGTTCCACATTGCATTCCATTCCATTCCACATTCCATTCCAATCAATTCCACATTCCATTCCATTCCATTCTATTTCATTCCACATTCAATTCCATTCCAATCCGCGTTCCATTCTGTTCCATTCAACATTCCATTCAATTCCATTCATCATTCCATTAATTTCTATTCCACATTCCATTCCATTACACTCCACATTCCATTCCATTACACTCCACATTCCATTCCATGCAATTGCATTCCAGTTTCCATCCCTTTCCATTCCATTCCAAATTCCATTATTTCCATTAAACATTCCATTACATTCCATTGCGCATTCCATTCCATTCCATTCCCTTCCATTCCCCATTCCATTTCATTCCATTCCACATTTCATTCCATGTTCCATTCTACGTTCCATTCCACGTTCAATTAAATAATCCATTCTACGATCCATTGAATTCAATTCCATTCCTTTCCATTCCAGTTTCCATTCTGTTCAATTCCACATTCCATTGCACATTCCATTGCACATTCTATTCCACCTTCCCTTCCACATTCCATTCCATTCCATTGCACTTTCCATTTCACATTCCATTCCCTTGCTTTCCACATTCCATTCCAGATTCCATTCCACATTCCATTCCACATTCCATTCCATTCAATTCCACATTCCATTCCATTCCATTCCACATTCCATTCCATTGCATTCCACATTCCATTCCATTGCATTCCACATTCCATTCGTCATTTGGTTGCATTCCAATCCACATTACATTCCACAATCCTTTCCATTCCACATTCCATTCGTCATTTGGTTGCATTCCAATCCACATTACATTCCACATTCCTTTCCATTCCACTTTCCATTCAATTCCAAGTTCCATTCCACATTCCATACCATTCCATTCCAAATTCCATTCCACATTTCCTTCGATTTTCTGTTCCATTCCATTCCACATCCCATTCCAGTTTCCATTCCATTCCATTCCACATTCCATTCCATGTTCGATTACATTCCTTTCCACATTCAATTCCATTGCATTCCACATTCCATTCCACATTCCATTCCATCTTCTATTACATCCCATTCCACGTTTCATTCCAACTTCCATTCCACGTTCCATTCCACTTCCCATTCGACGTTCCATTCCATTCCATTCCACTTACCATTCTAACATGCATTCCACATTCCATTCCATTCCATGCCACACTTCATTCCACATTCCATTCCACATTCCATTCCACATTCCGTTCCGCATTTAATTCCACTCCATTCGATTCCATTCCACATTCCATTCCATTCCAGATTCCATTCCATTCCACATTTTATTCCATTCCTTTCCACATTCCATACCATTCCATTCCCTATTCCATTCCATTCCATTCCACATTCAAATCCAGATTCCATTACATTCCACTCCACATTCATTGCACATTCATTCATTGCACATTGCACATTCCATTGGACATTCCATTCAATATTCCATTCCACGTTGCATTCCATGTTCCATTCCTAATTCTATTCCATCCCATTCCACGTTCCATTCCATTCCATTAAACGTTCCATTCCACAGTCCATTCCACATTCCATTCCACAATCCATTTCTTTGCATTCCATTCCATTCCACATTCCATTCCACAGTTCACTCCGTTCCATTCCACATTCCATTCTATTCCATTCCCTTTCATTCCACATTCCATTACATTCCATTCCGCATTCAATTCCATTCCATTTCATTCCACATTTCATTCCATTCCGTTAAATTCCACATTCCATCAACTCCATTACACATTCCATTCCACTCCACATTCCATTCCATTCCATTCCATTCCACATTGCATACCTTTTCATTCTATTCCACATTCCATTCCTTTCCATTCCACATTCCATACCATTCCATTACATTCCACATTCCATTCCTTTCCATTATACATTCTATTCCATTCCATTCCACATTCCATTCCATTCCATTCCACATTCCATTCCATTTCACTCCACTTTCAATTTCACATACCTCTCCACGTTGCATTCCGTTCCATTCCACCTTACATTCCATTCCATACCACATTCCGTTCCATTCCTTTCCACATTCCATTCCATTCCACATTCCATTCCACTTTCTATTAATCGTTCTATTCCACATTCCATTCCACGTTTGATTCCAATCCATTCCATGTTCCATTCTATGTTCCAAACCACGTTCGTTTCCATTTCATTCCACTTTCCTTACCACTGTCCATTCCATTCCATTCCACTCTCCATTCCATATTCCTTTCCATTCCATTCAACGTTCCTCTCCACATTCAATTCCATATTCCATTCCACATTGCATTCCATTTTATTCAACATTCCATTACACACTCCATTCCACATTCCGTTCCATGCCACTCCATTCCATTCCACTTTCCTTTCCACATTCCATTGCATGTCCCATTCCATGTTCCGTTCCATGTTCGATTCCACGTTCCATTCCACGTTCCATTGCACTTTCCATTCCACATTGCATACCATTCCATTCCACATTTCATTCCACGTTCCATTCCACATTATATTCCACATTCCATTCCATTCCATTCAACATTCCATTCCACATTCCATTCTCATTTCGTTGTATTTCATTCCACATTCTTTTACACATTCCTTTGCTTTCCAATTCAAATTCCATTCCAAAATCCATTGCATTCCATTCCATTCCACATTCAATTCCACATTCGATTTCGCAGTACATTCCACATTCCATTCCGCATTCCATTCCACATTGCATTCTCATTCCATTGCAATTCATTTCACATTCCATTCCACGTTCCATTGCATTCCAATTCACATGCCAATACACTTTCCATTCCATTCCATTCCAGATTCCATTCTACATTCCATTCCACATTCCATTCCGCAGTCCATACCATTCCATTCCACATTCCATTCCATTCCAGTACACATTCCATTCCATATTTCATTCCATTCTTTTCCACATTCCATTCCAAATTCCATTCCACATTCCATTCCATTCCATACCACATTCCATTATTTCCATTCCATTACATTCCATTCCACGCTCCATTCCTCTTTCCATTAAATTCTATTGAACATTGCATTCCTTTCCATTCCACATTCCATTCCATTCTATACCACATTCCATTGCATTCAATTCCATTCCACGTTCCATTCCACTTTCCATTAAATTCTAATCCATATTCCATTCCATTCCTTTCCACTTTCCATTCCATTCCTTTCCATTCCGCATTCCATTCCACTGCATTCCACATTCTATTCCTCATTCCTTTCCATTCCTTTCCACATTCAATTCCACATTCCATTCCACATTCAATTCCACATTCCATATCATTCCATTCCACATTCCATTCCATTCCATTCAACATTCCATTAATTTCCATTAGACATTCCAGTCCCAATTCCATTCCATTGCTTGACACATTTCATTCAACATTCCATTCAACATTCCACTCCGCATTCCATTCCACATTCCATTCCTCATTCCATTTTGTTCTATTCAACATTCCATAACACATTCCTTTCCACATTCCATTCCACATTCCATTCCATTCCACATTCCATTCCACATTCCATTCCATTCTATTCCACGTTTCATTCTACTTTCCATTCCGTGATCCATTCCACATCCCATTCCATTCCATTCCACATTACATTCCACCATCTATTCCATTCCATTACAAGTTCCACTCCAACATCTATTCCACATTCCATTCCATCACATGCCACACTTCTTTCCACATTCCATTCCACATTCCATTCCTCATTCCGTTCCACATTCCTTTCCACATTCCATTCTGCATTCCATTCCATTCCATTCCACATTCCATCCCATTCCATTATATTCCACATTGCATTCAATTCCATTCCATTCCACTTTCCATTCCACATTCAATTCCATTAAATTCCTGTCCATTCTACTTTAAATTCCACTTTCCGCATTCCATTCCACATTCCATTCCATGTTCCATTCCATTCCATTCCACATTGCATTCCATTCCTTTCCACATTCCATACCATTCCATTCCGTATTCCATTCTTGTCCGCATTCTATTCCAGATTCCTATCCATTACACTCCACTTTCAATTCCAAATTCCTTTCCTCTCCTTTCCACTTTCCATTCCATTCCTTTCCATTTGGCATTCCATTCCATTGCATTCCGCATTCTACTCCTCATTCCATTCCATTCCATTCCACATTCAGTTACATTCCATTCTATTCCATTCCACATTCCATTCCATTCCATTCCAGATTCCATTCGTTTCCATTCAACATTCCATTCCACTTTCCATTGTCTTCCAATCCATATTATATTCCACATTCCTTTCCATTCCATTCCACATTCCATTCCACATTATATTCCACATTCCATTTAACATTCCCCTCCACATTCCATTCAATTCCATTCCACATCCCATTCCACATTCCATTCCATTGCATTCCACATTGCATTCCACATGCCGTACTACATTCCATTCCCTCCCATTGCACATTCCATTCCATTCCATTTCACGTTCCATTCCACATTCCATTCCATTTTCCATTCCATTCCATTCCACGTTCCATTCCACGTTCCATTGGACGTTCCCTTCCACGTTCCATCCCGCGTTCCATTCCACATTCCATTCCTTTGCTTTCCACGTTGCATTCTGTGTTCCATTCCATTCCACTCTATATTCCATTCCATTCCCTTCCACATTCCATTCCATTCCTTTCCACATTCCATTCCATTCCATTCGATGTTCCTTTACACTTTGCATTCCACGTTCCATTCCACGTTCCATTCCGTTCCATACCACTTCCCATTCCATTCCATTCCACATTCCGTTTCATTCCATTCCACGTTCCATTCCACACTGCATTTCACATTCCGTTAAATGTTCCATTCCATTCCATTCCATATTCCATGCCATTCCATTCCACTTCCCATTCCATTCAATTCCACATTCAATTCCATTCCATTATATTCCACTCCAAATTCCATTCCATACCAATCCGCATTCCATTCCATTCCATTCCATTCCACATTCCATTCCATTCCATTCCACATTCCATTCTGTTCCATTCCACATTGCATTCTATTCAATTCCACATTCCATTCCATTCCATTCCTTTTCATTCCACATTCCATACCATTCCATTCCATTCCAAATTACATTCCTTTCGATTCCATTCCATAGTCCTCACCACATTCTATTCCCTTCCATTCCACATTGCATTCCATTCCATTCCACATTCCATTCCATTCCATTCCATCCCATTCCACATTCTATTCCAAATTCTGTTCCCTTGAATTCCACATTCAATTCCATTCCATTCCACTTTCCATTCCTCCTTCCATTTTACGATCCATTCCATTCAATTCCATTCCACATTCCATACCATTCCATTCCATTCCATTACGAATTCCATTACATTCCATTCCGCATTCTATTCCACATTCCGTTGCATTCCATTACACGTTCCATTCCACATTCCAATCCATTCCATTCCACATTCAATTCCATTCCTTTACAGATTCCATTCGTTTCCATTCCACATTTCATTCCACATTCCATTCCACGTTCCATTACACATTCCATTCCACGTTCCATTCCACATTCCATTCCATTACATTCCACATTCCATTCCACTTTCCATTACATTCCATTTCATGTTCCATTCCGCTTTCCATTGGACGTTCCATTCCACGTTCCATTCCACGTTCCATTCCATTCCATTCCATGTTGCATTCCATGATCCGTTCCACTCCATTCCACATTCCATTCCATTACTTTCCACGTTCCATTACATTCCATTCCACGTTCTCTTCCACTTTGCATTACATGTTCCATTTCATTCCATTCCACGTTCCATTCGACATTCCGTTTCACATTCCACTAAATATGCCATACCATTCCACATTTCGTTCCATTCTAAACCACATTCCATTCAATTCCACTCCATATTCCATTCCATTCCACGTTCCATTCCATCCATTCCAAATTCCAATCCATTCCATTCCATTCAGTAGCACATTCCAATCCACATTCCTTTGCATTCAATTGCACTTTCCATTCCACTTTCCATTCCCTTCCAATCCACATTCCATTCCATTCCAATCCATTCCATACCACATTCCATTATCTTCCATTCCATTCCGCATTCTACTCCATTTCATATTCGATTCCACATTCCACTCAATTCCATTCCATTCCATTTTTCATTCCATTTCATTCCATACAATTCCATTCCACATTCCATTCCATTCCATTCCATTCCACATTCCATTCCTTTCCATTCCATTCCATATTCCATTCCTTTCCATTCCATTCCACATTCCATTCCACAATCCATTCCATTCCATTCCACATTCCACTACACATTCCATTCCACTTTCCACTCCATTCTATTCCACATTCCTTTGCACATTCCATTCCATTCCATTCCACATTCCATTCCACATTCCATACTACATTCCTTTCCTTTCCATTGCACATTCCATACCATTCCATTCCACGTTCCATTCCAAATTCCATTCCACTTTCCATTCCATTCCATTACACGTTCCATTCCACGTTCCATTGGATGTTCACTTCCACGTTCCATTCCGCGTTCCATTACACATTCCATTCCCTTGCTTTCCACGTTGCAATCCGTGTTCCATTCCATTCCATTCCACATTCCATTCCATTCCTTTCCACATTCCATTCCATTCCATTCCATGTTCCTTTCCACTTTGCATTCCACGTTCCATTCCACGTTACATTCCGTTCCAAACCACTTCCCATTCCATTCCATTCCACGTTCCGTTTCATTCCATTCCACGTTCCATTCCACACTGCATTTCACATTCCGTTCCATGTTCCATTCCATTCCATTCCATTCCATATTCCATGCCATTCCATTCCACTTCCCATTCCATTCAATTCCACATTCCATTCCATTCCATTATATTCCACTCCAAATTCCATTCCATACCAATCCATATTCCATTCCATTCCATTGCATTCCACATTCCATTCTATTCCATTCCACATTCCATTCTGTTCCATTCCACATTGCATTCTATTCCATTCCACATTCCATTCCATTCCATTCCTTTTCATTCCACATTCCATTCCATTCCATTCCTTTTCATTCCACATTCCATAACATTCCATTCCATTCCAAATTCCATTCCTTTCCATTTGACATTGCATTTCATTTTATTCCACATTCCATTCCATTGCATTGCACATTCCATTCCATTCTTTTCGGTTCCATTCCATATTCCTCACCACATTCTATTCCCTTCCATTCCACATTGCATTCCATTCCATTCCACATTCCATTCCATTCCATTCCATCCCATTCCACATTCCATTCCAAATTCTATTACCTTGAATTCCACATTCAATTCCATTCCATTCCACATTCCATTCCACTTTCCATTCCTCCTTCCATTTTACGATCCATTCCATTGAATTCCATTCCACATTCCACACCACTCCATTCCATTCCATTACGGATTCCATTACATTCCATTCTGCATTCTATTCCACATTCCATTCCATTCCATTACACGTTCCATTCCACATTCCAATCCATTCCATTCCAAAATTCAATTCCATTCCATTACAGATTCCATTCGTTTCCATTCCACATTTCATTCCACATTCCATTCCACGTTCCATTCCACATTCCATTCCACGTTCAATTCCACATTCCATTCCACATTCCCTTCTACATTCCATTGCATTCCATTACACATTCCATTCCACATTCCATACCACATTCCATTCCATTACACATTCCATTCCATTATATTCCACATCCCATTCCACATTCCATTCCAAGTTCCATTCCATTCCATTCCACGTTCCATTCCTCTTACCATTGGACATTCCATTCTACCTTCCATTCAATGTACCATTCCATTCCATTCCATTCCACATTCCGTACTACATTCCATTCCTTTCCATTGCACATTCCATTCCATTACATTCCACGTTCCATTCCACATTCCATTCCACTTTCCATTCCATTCCATTCCACGTTCCATTCCACATTCCATTGGATATTCACTTCCACGTTCCATTCCGCGTTCCATTCCACATTCCATTCCTTTGCTTTCCACGTTGCATTCCATGTTCCATTCCATTCCATTCCACATTCCCTTCCATTCCTTTCCACCTTCCATTCCATTCCATTCCATGTTCCTTTCCACTTTGCATTCCACGTTCCATTTCACGTTCCATTCCGTTCCGTACCACTTCCCATTCCATTCCATTCCACGTTCCGTTTCATTCCATTCCACGTTACATTCCACACTGCATTTCACATTCCGTTCCATGTTCCATTCCATTCCATTCCATTCCATATTCCATGCCATTCCATTCCACTTCCCATTGCATTCAATTCCACATTCCATTCCATTCCATTATATTCCACTGCAAATTCCATTCCATACCAATCCGCATTCCATTCCATTCCATTCCATTCCACATTCCATTCCATTCCATTCCACATTCCATTCTGTTCCATTCCACATTGCATTCTATTCCATTCCACATTCCATTCCATTCCATTCATTTTCATTCCACATTCCATTCCATTCCATTCCTTTTCATTCCACATTCCATAACATTCCATTCCATTCCAAATTCCATTCCTTTCTATTTGACATTGCATTTCTTTTCATTCCACATTCCATTACATTGCATTGCACATTCCATTCCATTCCTTTCGATTCCATTCCATATTCCTCACCACATTCTATTCCCTTCCATTCAACATTGCATTCCATTACATTCCACATTCCATTCCATTCCATTGCATCCCATTCCACATTCCATTCCAAATTCTATTACCCTGAATTCCACATTCAATTCCATTCCATTCCACATTACATTCCACTTTCCATTCCTCCTTCCATTTTACGATCCATTCCATTCAATTCCATTCCACATTCCATACCATTCCATTCCATTCCATTACGGATTCCATTACAATCCATTCCCCATTCTATTCCACATTCCATTCCATTCCATTACGCGTTCCATTCCACATTCCAATCCATTCCATTCCACATTCAATTCCATTCCATTACAGATTCCATTCGTTTCCATTCCACCTTTCATTCCACATTCCATTTCACGTTCCATTCCACATTCCATTCCACGTTCCATTCCATATTCCTTTCCACATTCCCTTCCACATTCGATTCCATTCCATTACACATTCTATTCCACATTCCATACCACATTCCATTCCATTACACATTCCATTACACATTCCATTCCATTATATTCCACATCCCATTCCACATTCCATTCCAAGTTCCATTCCATTCCATTCCACGTTCCATTCCTCTTACCATTGGACGTTCCATTCTACCTTCCATTCAACGTACCATTCCATTCCATTCCATTCCCCATTCCGTACTACATTCCATTCCTTTCCATTGCACATTCCATTCCATTAAATTCCACGTTTCATTCCACATTCCATTCCACTTTCCATTCCATTCCATTCCACGTTCCATTCCTCTTACCATTGGACGTTCCATTCTACCTTCCATTCAACGTACCATTCCATTCCAATCCATTCCACGTTCCATTCCACGTTCCATTTCATTCCATTCCTTTCCATTCCACATTCCATTCCATTCATTTCCACTTCCCATTCCATTCAATTCCAAATTCCATTCCATTCCATTCCATTCCACGTTCCATTCCATTCCATTCCACGTTGATTCCATTCCATTACTCGTTCCATTCCATTTTCTATTCTACTTTCCATTCCATTCCATTCCACGTTCCATTCCAATCCATTCCACTTTCCATTTCATTCCATTACACGTTTCATTCCACATTCCATTTCACTTTCCATTCCACCTCCCATTCCATTCCATTCCACGTTCCATTTCATTCCATTCCACATTCCATTTCACATTCCATTCCACCTTCCATTTCATTCCATGCCTTTCCAATCCTCATTCCATTCCATTCAGTTCCACTTCCCATTCCATTCAATTCCTGATTCCAATCCATTCCATTCCACGTTTCATTCCATTACTTTCCATTCCATTCCACTCCACATTCCATAGTATTCCTTTCTTTCCACTTTTCATTCCACATTGCATTCCACATTCCATTCCACATTCCTTTCCACATTCCATTCCATTCCATTCTGTTCCACATTCCATTCCATTCCACATTCCATTTCACATTCCCTTACATTCCACTTCACATTCCATTCCACAATCCAATCCATTCCATTCCACATTCCATTTCACATTGCATGCCATATTCCATTCCATTCCATTCCACATTCCATTCCACATTCCATTCCTTTCCATTCCACATTCCGTTACACATTCCAATCCATTCCATTCCGCATTGCATTCCACGTTCAATTCCACGTTGAATTCCATGTTCCATTCCGCATTCCATTCCATTCCAATCCACATTCCATTCCATTCCGTTTCACATCCCATTCCATTTCCCATTCCTCATACTATTCTGTTCCATTCCACATTCCTTTCCACATTCCATTCCACGTTCCATTCCGTTCCATTCCACATTCCATTGCATTCCATTCCATTCCATTCCACATTCCATTCCACATTTCATTCCTCTTTGCTTTCCTTTCCATCCCACATTACATTCCACATTCCATTCCACTTCCTTCCACGTTCCATTGAACATTCCATTCCACATTCCATTCCCTTCCTTTCCACATTCCGTACCATTCCATTCCATTCCATTCCACAACCCATTCCATTCCACATTCCATTGCATTGCATTGCACGCTCCTTTCCACTTTCCATTCCCTTCCATTTCACATTCCATTCCATTCCAGTTTCCCTTCCAAATTCCATTCCACATTCCATTCCATATTCCATTCCATTCCATTCCACATTCCATTCCACATTCCTTTTCACATTCCATTCCACATTCCATTCCATTCCATTCCACATTTCATTCCATTCCATTCCACATCCCTTTCCACTTTCCATTAAACCTTACATTCCATGTTCCAATCCACATTCCATGTTCCAATCGACATTCCATTCCATTTCAATCCACATTCCATTCCTTTCCATTCCACGTTACATTCCATTCCACATTCCATTCCTTTCCATTCCACATTGCGTTCCTTTACATTCCACATTTCTTTCCACATTTCATTCCACGTTCTGTTCCACTTTCCATTACATTCCATTCCACATTCCATTCCATTCCATTCAAAATTCCATTCTATTCAATTCCACTTTCTATTCCATTCATTGCCACCTTCCATTCCATTCCGCGTTCCATTCCATCTTCCATTCCACTTTCCTTTCCATTCCATTCCACGTTCCATTCCATGTTCCATTCCATGATCCTTTCCATTGAATTCCACATTCCATTCCATTCCTTTCCACATTGAATTCCATTTCTTTCCACATTCCATTCCATTCCATTGCATATTCCCCTCCATTCCATTCCTCATTACACTCCATTCAATTCCACTTTCCATTCCACATTCCATTCCGTTCCATTCCACATACCATTCCACATTCCATTCTATAACATTCCAAATTCCATTCCATTCAACAACACGATCTGTTCCGTTCCACATTTCATTGCATATTCCATTCAATTTCATTGCATTAAACTTTTAATTCCATTCAATCCACATTCCATTCGACGTTCCATTCCACATTCCATTCGACGTTCCATTCCACATTCCATTCGACGTTCCATTCCACATTCCATTCGACGTTCCATTCCACGTTCCATACCACGTTCCATTCCAATTTCCATTCCACATTCCATTCCATTCCAATGCAGATTCCATTCCACGTTCCATTCCATGTTCCATTGCAAGTTCTATTCCACGTTCCATTTCACTTTCTATTCCACGTCCATTTCCACTTCCCATTCCATTCCATTCCACATTCCATTCCACTTTCCATTCCACTTTCCATTCCACTTTCTATTGCCCATTCCATTTCACTTTTCTTTGCATGTTCCATTCCACGTCCCATTCCACGTATAATTCCAATCCATTCCATACTCCATTCTATTCAATTCCACATTTCTTTCCATTCAATACCATTCCATTCCACATTATATTGCATTCCATTCCATTCCATATTCGTTTCCATTCCATTCCAAATTGCATTGCATTCCGTTAAACATTCAATTCCATTACATTCCACATTCCATTCCACATCACATTCCCTTCCATTCCGCATTCCATTCCATTCCATTCCACATTCTGTTCCACTTTCCATTCCACGTTAAATTGCACGTTCCATTGCACGTTCCATTGCACTTTGCATTCCATTTAAATTCCACATTCCATACCATTACTTTCCATATTCCATTTCACATTCCATTCCATTACATTCAACATTCTATTGCAACTTCCATTCCACATTCTATTTCATATTGCATACAATTCCATTCCACATTCCATTCCGTTCCATTATTCATTTCATTCCACATTCTGTTCCATTCCATTCCATATTCCATTCTTCATTCCATTCCATTCCATTCCACATTCCATTCCACCTTCATTCCACATTCGAATTCACATTCCATTCTATTCCATTCCACATTCCATTCCACATTGCTATCCACATCCCATTCCATTCCTTTCCACATTCCATTCCACTCCATTCCACATTCCATTCCATTCCATTCCACATTCCATTCAATTCCATTCCACATTCCATTCCCTTCCATTGCACTTTCGATTACATTCCAATCCACATGGCATTGCATTCCATTCCATTCCACATTATAATGCACATTCCACAGCAATCCATTCCATATTCCATTCCGTATTACATTCCATTCCATTCCACATTCCATTCCATTCCATTCCCCATTCCTTCCACATTATATTCCAAGTTATATTTCAAGTTCCATTCCACATTCCATTCCACGTTCCATTCCATTGCATTCCATGTTCCATTCCATTCCATTCCGTGTTCCATTCATTCCTTTTCACATTCCATTCCACATTCCATTTCACATTCCATTCCACATTCCATTGCACATTCTGTTCCATTCCATTACATTCCATTCCACTTTCTATTCCATTCCAATCCACATTCCATTCCATTCCATTATACATTCCATTCCATTCCCTTCCACATTCCATCCCATTCCATTCCATTCCTTTCCATTCCATTCCACATTCCATGACTTTCTATTCCATACTATTCCATTCCTTTCCACTTTCAATTTTTTGAATTCCACATTCCATTCCTTTCCAGTCCATATTTCAATGTATTCCATTTCATTCCACATTCTATTCCACATTCCTTTACCTTCCATTCCACATTCTATTCCATTCCAATCCATTCCATTCCACGTTCCATTCCACGTTACATTCCACGTACCATTCCACGTTCCATTCCACGTTCCATTCCATTCCATTCCACATTCCATTCCACATTCCATTCCATTACTTTACACTTTCCATTCCACATTCCATTCTGCATTACACTCCCTTCCATTCCACTTTGCATTCCACATTCCACTCCACATTCCATTCTATTCAACATTCCATTCCATATTCCATTCCAAATTCCATTCCATTGCATTCCACTTTCCATTCGGCATTCCATTCCATTGGATTCCTCATTCCATTCCACATTCAATTCCATTTTATTCCACATTCCATTCCATTTCATTCCACGTTCCATTCCATTAAATTGCATTCCACATATCTTTCCTTTCCATTCCCCATTCAATTCCATTGCATTCCATTCCATTCCACATTCCATTCCATTCGATTCCAAGTTCCATTTGATTCCATTCCAAATTACATACCATTCCATTCTAAGTTCCATTCCATTCCATTCCACACTCCATTCCATTCCATTCCATTCCACATTCCATTCCATTCCACATTCCCTTCCATTCCATTCCTATCCATTCCACAATCCATTCCACATTCCATCACATTCCATTCCACATTCCATTCTATTCCACTCCACATTCCGTTCCATTATACATTTCCTTAAACATTCCATTCCATTACATTCCAAATTCCATTCGATTCCATTTTACATTCTATTCCACATTCCATTGAATTCCATTCCCTATTTCATTCCACATTCCTTTCCACGTTCTCTTCCACCTTCCATTCCACGTTCCATTCCATATCATTTCACTTTCCATTCCATTCCATTCCACGTTACATTTCGTTCTATTCCACCTTCCATTCCACATTCCATTCCACATTCCATTTCGCTTTCCATTTCGCATTCCATTGCATTCCATTCCATTCCATTCCACATTCCATTGCTTTCCATTCCACATTCCATTCTATTCCATTCTACATTCCATTCCTTTCCACATTCCTTTCCATTCCACATTCCATTAAACATTCCATTCCATTCCATTTCACAATACATTCCACATTCTAATCAATTCCATTCCACATTACATTCCAAAATACTTTCCACAATCCATTGCATTACATTCCAAATTCCATTCAACATTCCATTCCACTCGATTGCACATTCCATTGCATTCCATTCCACATTCCATTCCACATTCCATTCCACATTTCTTTGCCCATTAAATTTCATTCCATTACACATTCCATTCCACATTCCATTCCATATTCCATTCCACATTCCATTACATTCCATTCCACATAAGACTCCACATTCCATTCAGCATTCTGTTGCACACTCCATTCCATTCAACTCCACATTCCATTCCTTTCCATTCCTTTCCATTCCATATTCCACTCCATTTCCTTTCACATTCCATTCCATTCCTCTCCACATTCCATTCCATTTCACTTTCCATTCCATTCCGTTCCACTCCACATTCCATTTTATTCCATTCCTCATTCCATTCCACATTCAATTCCATTCCAATCCACATTCCAATAATTCCATTCCATTCCAAATTCTATTCTATTCCATTCCACATTGCATTCTACATTCCATTCCATTGCATTTCACATTCCATTCCACATTCCATTCAATTGCCTTCCACATTCCATTTCACATTCCATTCCAAATTAAATTTCACATCCTATTGTACAATGCATTCCACATTCCTTTCCACATTCCATTCCAGTTTCCATTCCAGGTTCCAATCCATTCCATTCCACGTTCCATTCTACATTCCATACCACTCCATTACACTTTCCATTCCATTGCATTCCACGATCCATTTCATTCCATTCCATGTTCCATTCTAGATTCCATTTCACATTCCATTCCACCTTCCATTCCTTTCCATTACCCATTCTGTTCCCCATTCTTTTCCATACCATTCCACTTCCCATTCCATTCAATTCCACATTCTTTGAACTCAATTACATTCCATTCCGCATTCCATTCCATTCCAGTCCGCATTCCATTCCATTCCACATTCCATTAAATTCCATTCCACATTCCATTCGATTCCATTCCACATTCCATTCCGTTCCAATCCATTCCATTCCATTCCACATTCCATTCCACATTCCATTCCCTTCCATTCTACATTCCATTTCATTGCATTCCACATTTCATTCCATGTTCCATTCCACGTTCCATTCCACGTTCCATTCCACGTTCCATTCCATTCCATTCCATTACACATTCCACACCAGTCCATTCCATTACACATTCCACACCATTCCATTCCATTTCATTCTGGATTCCATTACATTCCGTTTGACATTCTATTCCACACACCATTCCATTCCACTCCACATTCCATTCCATTCATTTCACATTCCATTCCTTTCCAATCCACATTATATTCCACATAAAATTCCCTGTTCCATTCCACAGTCCGTTCCACGATCCATTCCATTCCATTCCACGTTCGATTCCTCCTTCCATTCCACATTCCATTACATGTCCCATTGCATTACATTCCAAATTCCATTCCACTTTCCAATCGAATGCATTCCACGTTCCATTCCACATTGCATTCCATTCCATTCAACATTCCATTCCAGATTCCATTCCGTTCCATTCCACATTCCATTCCACATTCCATTCTGCCTTCCATTCCATATTCCATTACATTCCATTCCAAATTGCTTTCCACATTCCTTTCCACATTCAATTCCATTCCATTCCACTTTCCATTCAACCTTGCATTCCATTCCAGACGACATTCCATTCCACATTCCATTCCATTCCATTCCTCATTCCATTAAACATTCCAATCCATTCCATTCCATGTTCCATTCCATGTTCCATTCCTCGTTCCATTCCAGGTTCTATTTCACATACCATTCCTTTCCGTTGAATGTTGCGTTCCACATTAAATACCAATCCACTCCAATTTGCAGTCCACGTTCCATTCCACGTTCCAGTCCACATTCGTTTACATTCCATTCCATTACCCATGGCATTCCATTCCATTTCACATTCCATTCCATTCCGTTTCACATTCCATTCCATTTGATTACATTCCTCATTCTATGCCATTCCACATTTCATTCCATTCCAAATTCCACTTTATTTATTCCACATTGCATTCCATTACATTTCACATTGAATTCCATTCCATTCCATTCTATTCCACATTCAATTCCATTCCTTTCATTCCATTCCACGTTCCATTCTATATTCCATTCCAAGTTCTATTCCACATTCCATTCCAATCCATTCCACATTCCATTTCACATTCCATTCCAAATTCCATTCCATTCAAATCCACATTCCATTCCACATTCCGTTCCATTGCATTCCACTGTCAATTCCACCTTACATTTCATTCCATTCCATGTTCCATTACGCATTCCATTCCATTTCATTCCGCATTAAAGTCCACATTCCATTCCACATTGCATTCCACATTCCCTTTCACATTACATTCTACAGTCAATTCCACATTACATTCCATTCTATTTCACATTCCATCCCGAATTCCATTCCATACCTTTCCACTTTCCATTCCATTCCATTACACGTTCCCTTCTATTCTATTCCATGTTCCATTCCACATTACATTCCACAATACTTTCCTTTCCATTACATTGCATTCCATGTTACATTCCACCTTCCATTCCACATTCCATTCTACATTCCCATCCGTTCCATTCCACATTCTCTTCCACATTCCATTCCACGTTGCATTCCATTCCATTCCACATTCCATTGCATTCCATTCCACATTCCATTCCACATTAGTTTCCACATTCCATTCTATGTTCCATTCCACGTTCCACTCTACGTTCTATTCCATTCCCTTCTACGTTCCTTTCCATTGCATTCCACTTTCCATTTCATCCCATTCCACATTCCATTCCACATTCATTTTCACATTCCATTCCACATTAGTTTTCACCTTCCATTCCATTCCATTCCATTCCATTCCATTTCATTCCATTCCATATTCCATTCCCTTCCATATTCCATTCCATTCCATTCCATATTCCCTTATATTCAATTCCACATTCCATTCCATAATCCATTCCACATACCATTCCATTATATTCCACATTCCATTCCATTCCATTCCATTCCACATTCCATTCCATTCTTTCTCTTCCACATTCCATTCCATTCCATTCCACAATCCCTTCCATTCAATTCCACATTCCATTCCACTTTCCACTCCAAGTTGCATTCCATGTTCCATTCCACGTTCCATTCCACTTTCCATTATTTTCCATTCCACATTCCATTCCATTCCATTCTGCTTTCCTTTCCATGTTCCATTCCATGTTGCATTCCACGTTCCATTCCATTCCACTCCACATTCCATTCCATTGTATTCCACTTTCCATTCCTTTCCATTCCATTCCATTCCACATTCCATTCCGCATTCCATTCGCTTACATTACAGATTCCATTCCATTCCATTCCACATTCCATTCCACGTGCCATTCCACGTTCCATTCCAAGTTCCATTCCATTCCATTCCACTTTCCATTCCATAATGCATTCCATTCCTGTCCATATTCCATTACACATACCATTCCATTTAAACATACCATTCCATTCCATTCCACATTGCATTCCACATTCCATTCCATTTCACACTCCATTCCACATTCCATTCCACATTCCAATCCATTCCATTCCACTTTGTATTCGACGTTCCAGTCCACATTCCATGCCACATTCCATTCCACATTTCATGCCCTTCCACTCCACAATCCATTCAACATTCCATTCCATTGCTTTCCACATTCCATTCCAGATTAAATTCCACATTCCATTCCAAGTTCCATTGAATTCAATTTCTTTCCATTCCACATTCCATTCCACATTCCATTGCATTCCATTACACGTTCCATTCTACATTCCATTCTGTTCCATTCCTCATTCCATTCCACAATCAATTCCACATTCCATTCCATTCAATTCCGCATTCAATTCCATATTCCATTACAAATTCCGTTCCCCATTCCATTTCATTACATTCCACATTCCACTCCACAATCCATTCCAGAATCCATTCCATTCTGTTCCACGTTCCATTCCACATTCCATTCCACATTCCATTCCATTCTATTCCACATTCCATTTCACATTGCATTCCTCTCTCCATTCCATTCCATTCCACATTCCTTTCCACATTACTTTCCATTCCATTCCACATTCCATTGCATTTCATTCCACATTCCATTCCACATTCCATTCCATTCCATTCTAATTTCGGTTCCACATTCCATTCGATTCAATTGCACATTCCATTCCACTTTCCTTTCCACATTCTGTTTCATTCCATTCCATGTTTCAATCCACATTCAATTCTACATTCCATTCAACGATACATTCCACGTTCCATTCCATGTTCCATTATTCGTTCCATACCAGGGTCCTTTCCACGTTCCATTCCATTTCATTCCACGTTCCTTTCAATACTCCTTTCCAATCCATTCTAATTTCCATTCCACATTCCATTCCATATTCTATTTCATATTCCATTCCGTTCCATTCGACATTCCATTCCACATTGCATTCCATTCCCTTCCAAATCGCTTTCCACATTCCATTCCATTCATTTCCACATTTCCAATCCATTCCACATTCTGTTCCATTCCACATTCCATTCAATTCCAATCCATTCCACATTCAGTTCCATTCCACATTCCATTGCATTCGATTCCACATTCCATTCTGCATTCAATTCCATTCCTCATTCCATACACTTTTCC
This sequence comes from Pongo abelii, assembly GCF_028885655.2. Taxonomy (NCBI): domain Eukaryota; kingdom Metazoa; phylum Chordata; class Mammalia; order Primates; family Hominidae; genus Pongo; species Pongo abelii. The sequence continues at coordinate 12,296,518 of NC_085929.1, read as the reverse complement.
ATTCCATTCCATTCCACATTCCATTCCATTGCATTCCGCTTTGCATTCTAATTCATTCCACGTTCCATTCCACGTTCCTTTCCACTTTCTATTACACTGCCAATCCATTCAATTCCGTGTTCCACTACACATTCCATTCCAATAGAATCCATATTGGAGTCCACTTTCCATTCCACATTCCAGTCCACATTCCATGCCATTCCATTCCGTTTCACATACCATTCCATTCCATTCCACATTCCATTCCATTGCATTTCACTTTCCATTCCACTTCATTCCATTCCACATTCTATTCCAATCCATTTCATTGCATTCCATTCCACATTCCGTTCCATTGCATTTCGTTCCACTTTCTAATCCATTGCACATTCTGTTGCATTCCATTCCACATTCCATTCCATTCAATTGCAGATTCCATTCCATTCCATTCCATTTCATTCCACGTTCAATTCCATTCCAATCCACATTCCATTCCATTCCATGACAAATTCCATTCAATTCCATTCCACATTCCATTCCATTCTATTCCGCATTCCGTTACATTCCCTTCAACATTGCATTCCATTCCATTCCATTCCAGTTTCCATACCTTTCCATTCCATTCCAAATTCCATTCTTTCCATTACACATTCCATTCCATTGCATTCCACATTCCTTTCCATTCCATTCCCTTCCATTCCACATTCCATTCCATTCCATTCCACATATCATTCCATGTTCCATTCTTCGTTCGATTCCACGTACTATTCCACATTCAATTCAACTTTCCATTCCACGTTCAATTCAACTTTCCATTCCACGTTCAATTCAACTTTCCATTCCACGTTCCTTTGCATTCCATTCCACATTCCATTCCACATTCCATTCCATTCCATTCCATATTCCATACCACTAAATTCCATTCCATTCCACATTCCATTCCATTCCATTAAACATTCCGTTCCACATTCCTTTCCATTCCATTCCACATTATATTCCTCATTCCATTCCACCATCTATTCCATTCCATTCCACATTCCATTCGATGTTCCATTCCATTCCATTCCACATTCTGTTGCATTCCATTCCACATTCCATTCCCTTCTGTTCCACATTCCATTCCATATTCCATTCCACATTCCATATTACATTCCATTCCACGTTCCATTCCATTCTTTCCCACATTCCATTCCATTCCATTCAACATTCCATTACATTCCATTCCACATTCCATTCCATTCCTTTCAATTCCATTCCACATTCCATATCATTGCATTCCACATTTCATTCCATTCCATTTCACATTCCATTCCGCATAACACTGAATTCCAGTCTACATTCCGTTCCACATTCAATTCCACATTCCATTCCATTCAACATTCCATTGCATTCCAATCCACATTCCTTTCCACATTCCATTCCATCCTATAGCCCATTCAATTTCAAATTCTTTCCACATTCCATTCCATTCCATTCCCCGTTACAATCCACGTTCCATTCTACATTCCTTTCCAGGTTCCATTCAACGTTCCATTCCAAATTCCATTTCACATTTCCTTCCACGTTCCCTTCAACATTCCATACCACATTCCATTCCACTTTCTATTCCACATTCCATTCCACGTTCCATTCCATTCAAATCCACGTTCCATTCCAAATCCATTCCACTCCATTTTAGTCCACTGTGTTCCATTCCACTTTACATTCCATTCCACATTCAATTCTATTCCATTCCACATTCCATTCCTTTCCATTGCACCTTCCATTCCATTCCTATCCATTCCATTCCACATTCCATTCATTTCCATTAAACCTTCCATTCCTTTCCATTACACGTTCCATTTGATTCCATTCCACCTTCCATTCCATTCCATTCCACAGTGCATTACATTCTTTTCCACGTTCCATTCCACCTTCAATTCGAAGTTCCATTCCACTTTCCATTCCATTGCATTCCACCTTCAGTTAAACGTTCCATTCCACATTCCATTCCATGTTCCGTTCCACATTCCATGCCATGTTCCATTCCACGTTTCATTCCATTCTATTCCACATTCCATTCCATTCCATTCCACCTTCCATTCCAAATTCCACTCCATTACATTCCACATTCCATTCCACTTTCCATTCCTTTCAATTCCAAATTCCATTCCACATTCCCTTCCATTAAATTCTATTCCACATTGCATTCCTTTCCATTCCACAATCCATTCTACATTCCAGTCCATTCCATTCCACTTTCCGTTATATTCCATTCCAACTTCAATTCCACATTCCACTACATTACATTACATACCACATTCCATGCCACATGCCATTCCATTACATTACACATACCATTCCATTCCACTCCACATTCCATTCCATTCCATTCCATTCCAACTTCAATTCCACATTCCATTCCATTCCATTCCATTCCATTCCATTCCATTCCATTCCACATTCCATTCCATAATCCATTACATTACATTCCACATTCCATTCCATTCCACATTCCATTCTATTCCATTGCACATTCCATTCTATGTTCCATTCCACGTTCCATTCCAAATTACATTCCACATTCCATTCAAAATTCCATTCCAGATTCCATTCAATTCCGTTCCACATGCCATTCCACATTCCTTTTCATTCCATTCCACATTTCATTCCATCCCACTCCACATTCCATTCCACATCCCTTTCCGTTCCATTCCACGTTCCATTCCACGTTCCATTCCATTGCAATTTACGTTCCATTCCACGTTCCATTCCACATTCCATTCCATACTCCATTACGTTCTATTCTACATTGCATTCCACATTCCATTCCATTACATTGCACATTCCATGCCACATTCTAATCCATTCCATTCCACATTCCATTCCATAATCCATTCCACATTCCAGTCCGTTCCATTCCACATTCCGTTCAACATTCCATTCCACTCGATTCCACGTTCCATTCCATTCCATTCCACATTCCATTCCACATTCCCTTCCGCAATTCTTTCCCGATTGCATTCCATTCCATTCCACATTCCATTACACATTCCACTACACATTCCATTACACATTCCATTCCATTCCTTTACACACACCATTCCACATTCCATTCAAAATTCCATTCCCCTTTCCATTCCATTCAGTTCCACGTTCCATTCCTTTGCATTCAATTCCATTCCACATACCATTGCCTTCCGTTCCACATTCCATTCCTTTCCATTCCACATTCCATTACATTCCGTTGCACATTCCATCCCATTCCTTTCCTCCTTCCATTCCACATTCCATTCCATTCCATGTTCCATTCTGTTTCTTTCCACATTCGATTCCACATTTCATTCCATTCCATTCCACATTCCATTCCACCTTCCGTTCCATTCGATTCCACATTCCAATCCACATTCAATTCCACTCCATTCCACATTCCATTCCACATTCTATTCCTTTCCATTCCACGTTCCTTTCCATTCCATTCCACTTTCCATTCCATTATTTTCCACAATCCATTTCATTCAATTTCACATTCCATTCAATTACATTGCTTTCCACATTCCATTCCATTGTATTCCACTTTCCAATCCATTCCTTTATATTCCACATCCCATTCCGTTCCATTCCACATTCCATTAAATTACATTCCACATTCCACTCTACATTCCATTCCACTTCCTATTCAGAGATCCCTTCAACCTTGCATTCCACATTCCATTCCTTTTCATCCCACATTTCATTTCACGTTCCGTTCCATTCCATTCCACATTCCATTCCACGTTACATTCCATTCCATGCCATTTTCCTTTCCACGTTCCATTGCAAGTTCCAAGCCACGTTCCTTTCCATATTCGATTCCACATTCCATTCCATTTCATCCCATATTGCATACCATTCCATTCGATTCCATTCCACAATCCATTCCATTCCATTTGACATTGCATTCATATTCAATTCCACATTCCATTCCGTTCCATTCCACATTCCATTCCACATTCCATTCCGTTCCATTCCGCATTGCATTCCACACTCCATTCCGCATTCCATTCCACATTCCATTTTGCATTCCATTCCATTCCATTTCATTCCACATTCCTTTGCATTCCAATCAATATTACATTCCATTCCATTCAATGTTGCATTCCATTCCACATTCCAATGCATTGCACTTCCCATTCCATTCCATTCCACATTCCATTCCACATTACCTTCCAGATTCCATTCCTCATTCCATACCATTTCATTTCAGATTCCATTCCACTTTCCATTCCTTTCCATTACACTTTCCATTTAAATTTATATTCCAGATTCCATTACACTTTCCATTCCACAGTCCATTGCACATTCCATTCCATTCCATTTCACATTGCATTCCATTTCATTCCATTCCACATTCTATTACATTCCACATGCCATTCCATTGCATTCCACGTTTAATTCCACATTGCATTCCACATTCCATTCCATTCCATTGCACATTCCATTCCGCATTCCAGTCCACATTCCAGTCCACATTCCATACCATTCCTTTCCACATTCCATTCCACATTCCATTCCTTTCCACTACAAATTCCTTATCACTTTCCATTACACATTCCATTCCTTTCCAATACAAATTCCTTATCACTTTCCATTCCACATTACATTCCACTTTCCATTGCACATTCCATTCCACATTCCATTCCATTACATTTCACATTCCATTCCACATTCCATTCCACATTCCATTCCACATTCCATTCCATTCCACTCCACATTCCATTCCATTCCACATTCCATTTCAAATTCCATTTCATTTCATTCCACATTCCATTCCACATTCCATTCCTCATTGCCTTCCACATTCCATTCCATTCCATTCCACATTCCATTCCATTCCAGATTATATTACTTTTCATTCCACTTTCCATTCCTCATTCATTTGCACATTCCCTTCCACATTCCATTACGGTACATTCCACATTCTATTCCACATTCCATTCCATTTCATTACACATTCCATACAACATTCCATTCCATTCTACTCCCCATTACATTTTATTACCTTCCACCTTCCATTCCACATTACATTCCACATTCCATTCCACTGCATTCCAATTTCCATTCCACCTTCCATTAGACTTTCCATTCCACCTTCCATTCCACTTTCCATTCCATTCCATTCCACTTTCCATTACACATTCCATTCCATTAATTATTCCATTCCATTCCATTCCACATTTCATTCCATACCATTCCGCATTGCATTCCATTCCATTCCACATTGCATTCCATTCCTTTCCAATTTCCCTTCAATTCCATTCCATTCAATTGCACATTCCATTCCACATTCCATTCCCTTCCATTCCGCATCCCATTCCATTCCATTCCATTCAATTGCACATTCCTTTCCCTTCCATTCTATTCCACATTCCATTCCCTTCCATTCCACATTCCATTCCATTCCATTTCACATTCTATTAAATTCCATTCCGCATTCCTTTCCACAATCCATTGGATTAAATTCCACATCCTATTCCATTCCATTCCACATTCTCTTCCATTCCATTCCACATTCCCATCCACATTCCATTCCATTACATTGCGTATTTCATTCCATTCCAATGCACATTTCATTCCAAATTCCATTCCATTCCATTCCACATTCCATTCCACACTCCATTCCACATTCCATTCCATTCCACACTCCATTCCACATTCCATTCCATTCCATTCCATTCGATTACACATTCCATTCCATTCCATTTAACTTTCCATTCGACGTTCCATTCCACGTTCCATTCAACTTTCCATTCCACATTCCATTCCACTTTCCATTCCAGTTTCTGTTCCACGTTCCATTCCATCCCATTTCACGTTCTATTCCATTGCATTCCACTTTCTATTCTACATTCCATTCCACATTGCATTCCACAATCCACTCCATTCCATTCCATTCAATTCCACGTTCCATTCCACATTCCGTTCCACATGTCATTCCGTTCCATTCCACATTCCATTCCACATTCCTTTCCACATTCCATTCCACATTCCATTTCATTCCATTCCTTTCCATTCCACATTCCTTTCCACATTCCATTGCACATTCCATTTCATTCCATTCCTTTCCATTCCATATTCTATTCCGCATTACATTACACATTCCATTCCACATTCCATTCCACATTCCATTCCACATTGCATTCCATTCAACTCCACATTCCATTGCATTTCATTCCTCTTTCCATTCCACGTTCCATTACACATTCTATTCCACATTCCATTCCACTTTTCATTCCATTCCTTTCCACATTCCATTCCAATTTCCATTCCATTACATTCCACGTTCCATTCCACATTCCACTGTCCATGCCATTCTAAGTTCCTTGCCACATGACATTTCACATTCCTTTGCACGTTAAATTGCAAGTTCCATTACTTTCCATTTCACTTTCCATTCTAATTTCCATTCCACATTCCATTCCACTTTCCATTCCACGTTCCATTCCACATTCCATTCCACGTTCCCTTCCATGTTCCATTCCAAATTCCGTTGTACTTTCCATTCCAATTTCCATTCCACATTCCATTCCTCGTTCCATTCCAGGTTCCATCCCACATTCCATTCCATTCAGTTACATTCCAAATTCCATTCCATTCCATTCCACGTTCCATTCCACATTTCTTTAAACATTTCATTCCACGTTCCATTCCACATTCCATTGCACATTACATTCAATGTTCCATTACACATTCCATTTCACATTCCCTTCCACATTCCATTTCATATGCCTTTCCATTCCATTCTATTCCATTCCGTATTCCATTCAATTCCATTCCATATTCCATTCCATTCCTTTCCACATAACATTCCATTCAATTCCACATTTCATTCCACATTCCATCCCACATTCCATTCCACATTCCATTACCTTCCATTCCACTTTCCATTCCATTCCATTCCACGTTCCATTACACATACCATTCCTCATTGCATTCCATTCCATTCCACTTTCCTATCCACATTCCATTCCACATTTTGTTCCATTCCATTCCACATTCCATTCCATTCCATTCCACATTTCATTCCACATTCCATTACATTCCACATTCCATTTCAGTCTCTAATTCTTGTTCCATTCCTCATTCCATTCCACTTTCCATTCCAATCCATTCCATGTTCCATTTGATGTTCCAATCCACGTTCCATTCCCTTTCATTCAACTTTCCATTCCACTGTCCATTCCATTCCATTCCATGTTGAATTCCACATTCCTTTCCATTCCATTCGACGTTCCACTCCACATTCAATTCCATATTCCATTCCACATTGAATTCCATTTCATTCAATATTGCATTCCACATTCATTCCACATTCAGTTCCATTCCACTTCATTGCATTCCACTTTCCCTTCCACATTCCATTGCACATCCCATTCCACGATCCATTCCATGTTTGTTTCCACTTTCCATTCCACATTCTATTCCGCGTTCCATTCCACATTCCATTCAATTCCATTCCACATTCCTTTCCACATTCCATTTCATTCCATTCCACATTCTATTCCACATTCCTTTCCACATTCTATTCCACTTTCTTTTCCATTCCATTCCACATCCCATTCCACTTTGAATTCCAATCCTTTCCAATTTCCATTGCACATTCTACTCCACTCTCCATTACACGTTCCATTCCACGTTCCATTTCACATTCCATTCCACGTTCCATTCCATTCCTTTGCACGATCCATTCCACATTCTATTTCATTCCATTCCGCTTTCCATTCCACATTCCATTCTGCGTTCCATTCCATTCCAATCTACGTTCCATTCCACATTGCTTTCCATTCCATGTTCCATTTCACATTCTATTTCACATTCCATTCCACATTGCACTTCGTTCCATTCCACGTGCCTCTCAAAATTCCACTCCACTTTCCATTCCACATTCCCTTGTATTCCATTCCATATTACTTTCCATTCCATCTCACATTCCGTTGCATTCCATTCCACATTCCATTTCACATTCCATTCCATTGCATTCCACATTCCATTCCACATTCCTTTCCGTTCCATTCCACATTCCATTCCACATTCCAATCCATTCCGTTCCACATTCCATTCCATTCAATTCCACATTCCGTTCTGCGTTCCATTCCATTCCATTCCACGCCCCATTCCACCTTCCATTCCACGTTCCATTCCGTGATCCATTCCATTCCATTGCACGTTCTATTCCACGTTCCACTCGAGATTTCATGCCACGTTCCATTAAACATTCGGTTGCACATTCCATTCCACATTGCGTTCCATTGCAGTCCACATTCCGTTCCACATTCCATTCCATTTCATTCAAACATTCAAAACTATTCCTTTCCATATTCCATTCCACTTTCCATTCCATTCCACTTTCCATTCCACATTCCATTCCACATTCCATTCCACACTCCATTCCATACCATTCCATATTCCATTCCACATTCCGTTCCATCCCATTCTACGTTCCATTCCACATTCAATTCCACATTCCATTCCACATTCCATTCCATCCCACATTCCATTCCGCATTCCATTCCACTGCATTCCACATTCTATTCCACATTCAAATCCACCTGCCATTGTACATTCCATTTCATTCCATTCCACGTGCCGTTCCATTCCATTCCATTCCTCGTGACATTCCTTGTTCCATTCCCCATTCCATTCCACTTTCAATTCAACTTCTGATTCCATTCCATTCCACTTTCCATTCCACATTCCATTGTACATTCGATTCCATGCTCCATTCAACATCCCATCCCACATTCGATTCCATTCCATTCCACACTCAATTCCATTCCATTCCACTTTCCTTTCCACATTCCTTTCCATTCTATTCCACATTCCTATCCACATTCCGTTTCATTCCATTCCATTCCACATTCCATTCCACATTCCTTTCCACATTCCATTCCATTCCACATTCCATTCCATTCCATTCCATATTCCATTCCACAATCCTTTCCTCATTCCATTCCATTCCATATTCCATTCCATTCCATTCCACATTCTGTTCCACATTGCATTCCATTAAATTCCACGTTGCATTCCACGTTCCATTCCAAATTCCATGTTCCATTCCACGTTCCATTCCATTGCTTTCCACGCTCCATTCCACATTCCGTTCCATTCCATTTCACATTGAATTCTACATTACATTCCAGATTCCATTCATCATTGCTTTCCACATTCATTCCATGTTCCATTTCGTTCCATTCCACATTCCATTCCACATTCCATTCCATTCAATTCCACATTCCGTTCTGCGTTCCATTCCATTCCATTCCACGCCCCATTCCACCTTCCATTCCACGTTCCATTCCGTGATCCATTCCATTCCATTGTACGTTCTATTCCGCGTTCCACTCCAGATTTCATGCCACGTTCCATTAAACATTCGGTTGCACATTCCATTCCACATAGCCTTCCATTGCAGTCCACATTCCATTCCACATTCCATTCCATTTCATTCAAACATTCAAAACTATTCCTTTCCATATTTCATTCCACTTTCCATTCCATTCCACTTTCCATTCCACATTCCATTCCACATTCCATTCCACACTCCATTCCATACCATTCCATATTCCATTCCACATTCCGTTCCATCCCATTCTACGTTCCATTCCACATTCAATTCCACCTTCCATTCCACATTCCATTCCATCCCACATTCCATTCCGCATTCCATTCCACTGCATTCCACATTCTATTCCACATTCTATTCCACATTCAAATCCACATGCCATTGTACATTCCATTTCATTCCATTCCACGTGCCGTTCCATTCCATTCCATTCCTCGTGACATTCCTTGTTCCATTCCCCATTCCATTCCACTTTCAATTCAAATTCTGATTCCATTCCATTCCACTTTCCATTCCACATTCCATTGTACATTCGATTCCATGTTCCATTCAACATCCCATCCCACATTCGATTCCATTCCATTCCACACTCAATTCCATTCCATTCCGCTTTCCTTTCCGCATTCCTTTCCATTCCATCCCACATTCCTATCCACATTCCATTTCATTCCATTCCATTCCACATTCCATTCCACATTCCATTCCATTCCACATTCCATTCCATTCCATTCCATATTCCATTCCACAATCCTTTCCTCATTCCATTCCATTCCATTCCATATTCCATTCCATTCCATTCCACATTCTTTTCCACATTGCATTCCATTAAATTCCATGTTGCATTCCACATTCCATTCCAAATTCCATGTTCCATTCCACGTTCCATTCCATTGCATTCCACGCTCCATTCCACATTCCGTTCCATTCCATTTCACATTGAATTCTACATTCCATTCCAGATTCCATTCATCATTGCTTTCCACATTGCATTCCATGTTCCATTTCGTTCCATTCCACATTCCATTCCACATTCCATTCCATTCCACGATCCATTCCATTCCATATTCCATTCCATTCGACATTCCATTCCATTCCATTCCACATTCCATTGCACATTCCTTTCCATTTTGCATTCCATTCCATTCCACATTCCATTCCATTCCACATTCCATTCCATTCCATTCCACATTCCATTCCATTCCATTCCACTTTACGTTCCATTCCAGATTCCATTGCATTCCATTCTACATTACATTCCATTCCATACCAAGATCCATTCCATTCCATATTCCATTCCATTTGACATTCCATTCCATTCCATTCCACATTCCATTGCACATTCCTTTCCATTGTGCATTCCATTCCATTCCACATTCCGTTCCAGTCCATTCCACATTCCATCTTATTCCATTTCACATTCCATTCCATTCCAATCCACGTTCCGTTCCATTCCAGATTCCATTGTATTCCAATCCACATTACTTTCCATTCCTTTCCACATTCCATTCCATTCCTTTTCAAATTCCATTCCATTAAATTTCACATTCCATTCCACATTCCATTCGATTCAATTGCATATTGATTTCCACATTCCATTCCCTTACATTCCACATTAGATTCCTTTTCAATCCATTCCAGACCACGTTCCATTCTATACCAACAAATTCCACATTTCATTCCATTCCATTTCACATTACATTCCATTCCATTGGATTCCATTCCATTGCACATTCCATTACATTACATTGCACAATCCATTCCACATTCCATTCCATTCATTTCAACTTTCCTTTCCACGTTCCATTCCACTTTCCATTATACGTTCCATTCCATTACATTCCTATTTCCATTCAACGTTCCATTCAATTCCAATTCACTTTCCATTCCATATTCCACTTCACATTCCATTCCATATAACATTCCACGTTCCATTTCACGTTCCATTCCACGATGCATTCCACGATCCTTTCCACGTTCCATTCCATTCCATTCTACATTCCATTCTGCATTCCATTCCACATTCCATTCTGCATTCCATTCCAATCCATCCCACGTTCCATTCCATTTCATTCCATTCTACGTTCCATTCCACATTCCATTGCAAATTCCATTACATTCCATTCCCCATTCCATTCCTGTCCATTCCACATTAAATTCCACATTCCATTCCACGTTGCATTCCATGTTCTATTCCTTTACTTTTCACGTTACTTTACGTTCCTTTCCACTTTCCATACCATTCCATTCCGCATTTCATTCCATTCCATTCCACGTTCTATTCCAAATACCATTCCACTTCACACTTAATTCCAAACACCTTTCCATTCCTTTCCACATTCCTTTCCATTACTTTCCATTCCGCATTCCATTCCATTGCATTCCACATTCTATTCCTTATTCCATTCCATTCCATTCCACCATCAATTCCACATTCCATTCCATTCCCTTCCACATTCCATTCCATTCAATTGAACATTCCATTCATTTCCATTCCACATTCCTTTCCACATTCCATTCCATTCCTTTCCATATTTCACTCCACATTAAATTACATTTTCCAATCCACATTCCATTCCACATTCCATTCTGCATTCCATTCCATTCCATTCCATTCCATTGCACATTCCATTCCACATTCCTTTCCATTCCATTGAACATTCCATTCCAGGTTCCTTTCCATTCCATTCCACATTCCATTCCACATTCCATTCCATTCCATTACTGTCCGTTCCACATTAAATTCCACATTCCACATTCCATTCCAAGTTCCATTCCATTTCCCATTCCATTCCATTCCACATTGCATTCCATTCCATTCCATTCCACATTCCATTCCATTCCATTCCATTTCGCTTTCCATTCCACTGCATTCCACATTCTATTCCTCATTCCCTTCCATTCCATTCCACATTCAATTCCACATTCCATTCCTTTGAACATTCCATTCCATTCCTTTCAACATTCCATTCATTTCCATACCACATTCCATTCCACATTCCATTCCACTTTCCATTACACTATCCATTCCATTCCATTCCACCTTAAATTCCATGTTCCATTCCACATTCCATTCCACATTCTATTGCACGTTCCATTCCATTTCATTCCATATTCCTTACCATTGAATTCTTTGCATTCCGCAATCCGTTCCATTCCATTCCACGTTCTCCTCCACATTCCATTGCATTCCATTGCACATTCCATTTCACATTCCATTCCACATCCCATTCCACATTCCATTCCACATTCCATTCCATTCCGCTTTTCTTTCCACATTCCATTCCACGTTGCATTCCACGTTCCATTCCATTCCACTCCACATTCCATTCCATTGTATTCCACTTTCACTTCCTTTCTATTCCATTCCATTCCACATTCCATTCCGCATTCCATTCCCTTACATTACAGATTCCATTCGATTCCATTCCACATTCCATTCCACGTGCCATTCCGTGTTCCATTCCAAGTTCCATTCCAATCCATTCCACATTCCATTCCATTCTACTTTGCAATCCATTCAACATTCCATTCAATTTCATTACATTCCACATTCCATTTCATTTATTCCACATTGCATTCCATTACCTACCGCATTGCATTCCATTCCATTCTATTCCACATTCAATTCCATTCCATTCCACATTCAATTCCATTCCATTACACCTTCCATTCCATTGCATGCAATTGCATTCCTTATTCCATTCCATTCCATTCCACATTCCATTCTATTCTATTCCATTCAATTCCATGTTCCATTCCACATTCCATTCCTTTCCATTCCATTCCTTTCCACGTTCCATTCTACTTTCCATTCCACATTCCATTCTATTCCATTCCACGTTCCATTCCATTCCATTCCTTTTCCATTGCAATCCATTCCAATTTACATTCCATTCCATTCGACTGTCCATTCCATTCGACATTCCATTCCAACCCATTCCGTTCCAAATTCCATTTCATTCCATTCCACTTTGCATTCGATTCCATTCCAAGTTCCATTAAATACCATTCCAATCCATTCCACATTCCATTCCATTCCATTTCATTCCACGTTCCATTCCAGTCCACTCCATTCCAGATTGCATTCCATTCCACAATCCATTCCGTTCCACATTCCATTCCATTCCACCTTCCATTGCATTCCACGTTCCATTCCATTCAATTCCACATTACATTCCACGTTCCCTTCCATTCCACATTCTATTCCATTCCACATTGCTTTTCATTCCATTCCATTCCACATTCCATTCCATTACACATTCCCTTCCTCATTCCATTCTATTCCTTACCACATTCCATTCTATTCCATTCCAATTTGAATTCCATTCCATTCCACATTCCATTCCACATTGCATTCCATGTTGCATTCCACGTTCTTGTCCACGTTCCATTCCACTTTCTATTACGCATTCCATTGCATTCCATTTCACATTCCATTACACACTCTACTCCATTCAATTCCACATACCATTCCACATTCCACTAAATTCTATATCACACACCATTCCACATTCCATTCCTTTCCATTCCACATTCCATTCCATTCCATTCCATTGGATTCCATTCCATTATATTCCGTTCCATATTCAATTCCATTTCACATTACATTCCTCATTCCATTCCATTGCATTCCACATTCCATTTCATTTCTGTCCACATTGCATTCCATTCTACATTCCCTTCCTCACTCCATTCCTTTCCATTCCACATTCCATTCCATTCCACATTCCATTCCATTCCACATTCCATTCATTCGATTCCATTCCACATTCCATTCCATTCAGCATTCTTTTCCTCTTTCCATTCCATTTCTTTACACATTCCATTCCACATTCCATTTCATATTGCATTCCGCATTCTAGTCCACGATCCATTCCACTGTCTATTACACATTCCATTCCATTCCATTTCACATTCCATTGCACACTCCACTCCATTCAATTCCAGATTCCATTACACATTCCATTCCCCATTCCATTTGACATTCCACTCCCCATTCCATTCCATTCCCTTCCACATTCCATTCCACAATCGATTCCACATTCCATTCCATTCTATTCCACATTCCCTTCCTCATTCCATTACACATTCCATTCCCAATTACATTCCATTACTTTCCACATTCCACTCCACAATCCATTCCACAATGTATTCCATTCCATTCCACGTTCCTTTCCACATTCCATTCGTCATTCCATTATTTTCCACATTCCATTCCACATTCCATTCCACATTCCAATCCACTTTCCATTCCATTGCATTCCACATTCCATTCCATTCCATTCCATTCCACATTATTTTCCACGTTGCTTTCCGTGTTCCATTCTACTTTCCATTGCACATTTCATTCCATTAGATTCCACTTTCCATTGTACGTTCCATTCCATTGCACATTCCATACCACAATCCTTTCCATTCCATTCCATTAAATTCCAGTCCGCATTCCTTTCCATTCCACGTTCCACTCCTCATTCCATTCCATTCCATTTCACTTTCCATTCCATTACATTACACATTCCATTCCAAATTCCATTCCATTCCATTCCAGATTGCGTTCTGTATTGCTTTCCACAACCCATTCCATTCAATTCCACGTTACATTCCCCATTCCATTTGACATTCCACTCCCCATTCCATTCCATTACATTCCACATTCCATTCCACAATCCATTCCACATTCCATTCCATTCTATTCCACATTCCCTTCCCCAATCCATTACACATTCCATTCCCCATTCCTTTCCATTATTTTCCATATTCCACTCCACAGTCCATTCCACAATCCATTCCATTCCATTCCAAGTTCCTTTCCACATTCCATTCCTCATTCCATTGTTTTTCACATTCTATTCCACATTCCAATCCACATTCAAATCCACTTTCCATTACATTGCATTCCACATTCCATTCCATTCCATTCCATTCCACATTCCATTCCACGTTGCATTCCGTGTTCCATTCCACATTCCATTGCACGTTTCTTTCCATTCCATTCCACTTTCCATTGCACGTTCCTTTCCATTGCATTCCACCTTCCATTCCATCCCATTCCACATTCCATTTCACATTCCTTTAAACATTCCATTCCATATTCCTTTCCATTCCATTCCACATTCCATTCCTCATTCCGTTTCATTCCATTCCACATTCCATGCCATTCCAGTCCACATTCCATTCCACATTCCTTTCCATTCCATTACACATTCCATTCCAAAATGCATTCCAAATTCCTTTCCATTAAATTCCACATTCCATTCCATTCTTTTCCACGTTCCATTCCACGTTCCATTCCACATTCCATTCCGCAATCCATTCTGTTCTCTTCCACATTCGATTCCGCAATCCATTCTCTTCTGTTCCACATTCCATTCCACATCCCATTCCACATTCCATACATTCCATTCCTAATTCCATTCCATGGTTCTTTGCCTTCCTTTCCCCATTTTACGCCACATTCCATTCCATTCCATTCAACATTCCTTCCACATTACATTCTGTGTTCCATTCCATGTTCCATTCCATGTTCCGTTCTATGTTCCATTCCAAATGCCATTACATATTTCATTCCATTCCTTTCCACATTTCATACCATTCCATTACATTCTATTCCACTTTCCATTCCATTCCATTCCGCTTTCCATTCCAAATTCCATTCCATTGTATTCCACAAAACATTCCATACCATTCCTCTTTCCATTCCATTCTATTCCACATTCCATTCCTTCCCATTCAACATTTCATTCCACTTTCCATTCCACATTCCATTCCACATTCCATCCCACGTTCCATTCCATTCAATTTCGAGTTTCATTCCAAGTTCCATTTCGATGCATTCCACATTCCATTCCACATTCCATTCTACATTACATTCCACGTAACATTCCACGTTGCATTTCATATTCCATTCCACATTCCATTCCACGTTCCATTCCCTTCGATTCCACAATCCATTTCACATTCCATTCCATTCCATTCCACATTCCGTTGCACATTACGTTCCACATTCCAGTCTATTCCATTGCAGATTCCATTCCACATGTCTTTGCTCATTCCATTCCATTCCATTCCACATTCCATTCCATTCCATTTTACATACCATTCCATTACATTGCACATTCCATTGCACATTCCATTCCATTCCATTCCACATTCCATTCCACGTTCCATTCCACGTTCCATTAAATTCCATTGCATTACATTCCACTTTCCATTTCATTCCATTCCACTTTCCTTTCCAAGTTCCTTTTCACATTCCATTGCACATTCCATTTCACGTTCCATTCCATTCCATTCCACATTCCATTCTTCATTCCATTCCACATCCCATTGCATTCCATTCCACGTTCCATTCCACATTGCATTCTACATTCCATTCCAAATTGCATTACGTCCCATTCCACATTCCATTCCATATTCCATTCCACATTCCATTCCATATTCCATTCCACTTTCCATTTGACGTTCCAATCCATTCCACTGCATGTTCCACTCCTTAGATTTCCACGTTCCATTTCATTCCAATCCACATTCCATTCCACATTCCATTTCACATTACATTCCATTCCATTACATTTTTTATTCCATTCCATTCCAATCCATATTCCATTAAATTCCATTGAGCGTTGCATTCCATTCCACATTCCATTCCATTACATTCCACATCCCATTGTACGTTCCATTCCATTCCATTCCGCTTTCCATTCCATATTCCATTTCACATTCCATTCCACGTTCCATTCCACATTCCATAACATTCCATTCCACATTACATTCCATTTCATTCCACATTCCATACCATTCCATTCCATTCCATTCTGCATTCCATTCCATTTCATTCCAGATTCTATTCCACCTTTCATTCCATTCCATTGCACATTTCATTCCACATTCCATTCCATTCCTTTCCACATTCCACATTCCATTTCACGCTGCATTCCACATTCTATTCCACGTTCCATTCCACGGTGCATTCCAAGTTCCATTATATGTTACTTTCCATTCCATTCCACGTTCCATTGCACAATCCATTCCATTCCGTTCCACTTCCTATTCCACATTTCATTCCACTTTCCATTCCACATTACATTCCTTTTCAAACCACATTCCATTCCATTCCATTCCAGATTTCATTCCACATTACATTATATTCCATTCCACATTACATTATATTCCATTCCACATTCCATTCCATTCCATTCCACATTCCATTCCCCATTGCCAGGCACTACTTTCCACATTCCATTCCTCTTTCCATTCCACATTCCAATCCAATACATTCCACTTTCCATTTCATGTTCCATTCCACATTCTATTTCACTTTCCATTCCACAATGCATTCCCTTCCGTTCGCATCCATTCCACGTTGCATTCCACATTCCATTGCACATTCCATTGCACGTTCCATTCCATGTTCCATTCTGCGTTCCATTCCATTACATTCCACGTTCCATCCCGCATTCCATTCCACATTCCATTCCTCAATCCATTCCGTTCCATTCCATTCCATTCCACATTCCATTCCACATTCCATTCCATTCCATTCCACATTCCATTCTATTCCATTCCCTTCCATTCCATATTCCATTACATTCCATTCCGCGTTGTATTCCATTCCATTCCATTCCACTTTCCATTCCATTCCGTTATATTCCACATTCCATCCATTGCATTCCACATTCCATTCCATTCCATTCCACATTGCATACCATTTCATTCTATTCCACATTCCATTCTGTTCCATTCCATTCCACATTCCATTCCTTTCCATTATACATTCTATTCCATACCATTCGACTTTCCATTCCATTCCATTCCACATTCCATTTCACATACCATTCCACTTTGCATTCCATTAATTCCACATTCCATTCCACCTTCCATTCCATTCCATTCCACATTCCATTTCTCTTTCTATTCCTCGTTCTATTCCTCATTCCATTCCACGTTTGATTCCAATCCATTCCATGTTCCATTCCACGTTCCAATCCACTCCATGTTCCATTCCACGTTCCAATCCACGTTCCTTTCCATTTCATTCCACTTTCCGTTCCACTGTCCGTTCCATTCCATTCCACTTTCAATTCCAGATTCCTTTCCATTCCATTTGACCTTCCTCTCCACATTTATTTCCATATTCCATTCCAGATTGCATTCCATTTCATTCAGCATTCCATTTCGCATTCCATTCCACATTCCGTTCCATTCCACGCCATTCCATGCCACTTTCCATTCCACATTCCATTGCACATCCCATTCCACGTTCCATTCCATGTTCGATTCCATGTTCCTTTCCACGTTCCATTAAACGTTCCATTCCACATTCCATTCCATTCCATTCCACATTCCATTCCGTTCCATTCCACATTCCATTCCTCATTCCATTCGTTTACATTCCACATTCCATTCCACATTCCATTCCACGTTCCATTCCACTCTCCCTTTCATTCCATTCCACATTCCAATCCATTCCATTCCATTCCACATTCCATTTCACATTCCATTCCACATTCCATTACATTCCATTCCACATTCCTTTCCACATTCCATTAAACATTCCTTTTCCCATTCCATTCCATTCCATTCCACATTCCATTCCACATTGCATTCCATTCCAGTCCACATTCCATTCCACATTCCATTCCATTCCATTTAAACATTTCTTTCCATTCCTTTCCACATTCCATTCCACATTCCATTCCATTCCACATTCCATTCCACATTCCTTTCCCTTCCATTCCACATTCCATTCCACATTCCATTCCTCATTCCATTCCACATTCCATTCCATTCCATTACACGTTCTATTGCGTGTTCCATTCCACATTCCATTCCACATTCCATTCCACATTCCATTCCACGTTCCATTCCATTCCATTCCATGATCCATTCCACATTCCATTCCACATTCCATTCCATTCTGTTCCACATTCCATACCATTCCATTTCATTCCACTTCGCATTCCATTCTCTTCCATTCCACATTCCGTTCCACATTCCATTCCATTCCATTCCACATTCTATTCCATTCCATTCCCTATTCCATTCTACATTCCATTCCATTTCATTCCATTTCATTGCATTCCACGTTCCATTCCACATTCCTTTCCATTTCATTCCACGTTCCATTGCATGTTACATTACACATTCCATTACATTCCGTTCCTCGTTCCATTCCACACTCAATTCCACATTCCATTCCACATGCCATTCGGTTCCATTGCACATTCCATTCCGCATTCTATGCCACGTTCAATTCCACATTCCTTTCCACGTTCCATTCCACGTTCCATTCCACGTTCCATTCCATGTTCCATTCTATTCCATGTCATCTTCCATTTCACTTTCCATTCCACGATCCATTGCATTTTATTCCATTCCACATTCCATTCCACGTTCCATTCAATTCCATTTCACTTTCCGTTCGATTCCATTCCACGTTAAATTTCATTCCATTCCACATTCCTTTCCACATTCCATTTCACTTTCCGTTCAACATTCTATTTCACTTTCCATTCCATTCCATTTGACATTCCATTCCATCACATTCCGTATTCCATTCCATTCTATTCCACATTCTTTCACATTCCATTCCACATTCCATTCCATTCCTTTCTATTCCACATTCCATTCCATTCCATTGCACTTTCCCCTCCAATTTGCATTCCACATTCCATTACTCATTCCTTTCCATTCCATTCCACATTCCATTCCATTCCATTCCTCATTCCATTCCATTCAATTCCTTTCCATTCCACATTCCATTGCAGAATCCATTCCACCTTCCACTCCATTCAATTCCATTGCACATTCCAATCCATTTCATTCCACATTCCATTTCTTTGCATTCCACATTCCATTCCACGTTCCATTCCACGTTGCTTTCCATGATCCATTCCACGTCCCATTTCACGTTCCATTCCTTTCCATTCCACATTGCATTCCATTCCATTCCACATTCCATTCCATTACATTCCGCATTCCATTCCACGTTCCATTAAATGGGAAATTCCACGTTCCATTCCATTTTCCATTCCATTCCATTCCACGTTCCTTTCCACATTCCTTTCCATTCAATTCCACTTTCCATTGCACTTTCCATTCCACATTCCATTCCACATTACCTTTCCACATTCCAATAACCATTCCATTCCACCTTCCATTGCATTCCATTCCACATTCCATTCCACATTCCATTCCACATTCAATTCCATTCCATTCCGCATTCCATTCCACATTCCTTTGCATTCCATTCCTTATTCCATTCCATTCCACTAAATATTCCATTCCACATTCCAATCCATTCCATAACAAATTCCATTGTCCATTCCATTCCACAGTCCATTGTATTCAATTCCACATTCATTTCACGTTCCATTCCACGTTCCATTCCACATTCCATTCCACAGTCCATTCCAATCCATTCCACATTCAATTCCACGTTCCATCCCACGTTCCATTCCACATTAAATTCCACATTCAATTCCTAATTACTTTCCGTTCTATTCCACATTCCATTGCACAATCCTTTCCATTCCATTCCACATTCCATTCCATATTCCATCCCATTGAATTCTGCATTCCATTCCACATTCAGTTCCACGTTCTATTCCACATTCCATTCCATGTTCCATTCTATTCCATTCCATGTTACATTCCATTCGTTTCCACGTTTCATTTCACTTCATCCCACATTCAACTTCATTTTCCATTCTATTCCACATTCCATTTCATTCCAATCCACATTGCATTTCATTGCAGTCCACCTTCCATTCCATTCCATTCCACATTCCATTCCACATTGCATTCCACATTCCATTGTTTCCGCATTCCATTCCACATTCCATTCCATTCCATTCTATTCCACGTTACATTCCATTCCATTCCACATTCCATTCCATTCCACATTACATTCCTTTCCACATTCCATTCCATTCTTTTCCACATTCCATTCCACATTTCATTCCACATTCCATTCCACTTTCCATTCCATTCCATTACATATTCCATTCCATTCCATTGCATTCCACATTCCGTTCCACTCAATTCTACATTTCTTTCCATTACGTTGCATTTCACTTTCCACTCCATTCCATTTCGCATTTCATGCCATTCATTTCCATTCTATTTCACATTCCATTACATTCCATTCCACATTCCAATCCATTCCATTCCACATTCCTCTCCACATGCCATTCCAGATTCCATTCCACATTCTATTCCACATTCCATTCCATTTCATTCCACGTTGTATTCCTTTCCAGTCGACATTCCATTCTATGTTCCATTCCATTCCATTCCACATTCCTTTCCATTCAATTCCTAATTTCTTTAAATTCCATTGCATTCCACTTTCCATTCCATTCCAATCCCATTCCATTCCATTCCATTCCCATTCCATTCAATTCCATTGCATTCTATTCCACATCCCATTCGATTCCATTCCACTTTCCATTCCAATCCATTGCACTATCCTTTCCACATTCCATTCCATATTCTTTTCTATGTTCCATTCCATTTCACTCCAAATTTCATCCCATTCCTTTCCACATGTCATTCCATTCCATTCCACATTCCATTTCACACTCCATTTCATTACATTCCACATTCCATTCCAATCCATTGCACTATCCTTTCCACATTCCATTCCATATTCTTTTCTATGTTCCATTCCATTTCACTGCAAATTTCATCCCATTCCTTTCCACATGTCATTCCATTCCATTCCACATTCCATTTCACACTCCATTTCATTCCATTCCACATTCCATTCCATTCCATTCCATTCCATTCCACATTCCATTCCACATTCCATTCCACATTCCATTCCATTAAATTCCACATTCCA
This sequence comes from Pongo abelii, assembly GCF_028885655.2. Classification (NCBI taxonomy): domain Eukaryota; kingdom Metazoa; phylum Chordata; class Mammalia; order Primates; family Hominidae; genus Pongo; species Pongo abelii. Next base: position 12,274,334 of record NC_085929.1, on the reverse strand, counting down.
TTCTTTTCCTTTAAAATTTGCCTTCCACCTTCCATTCCATTCCATTCCACATTCCTTTCCACATTCCATTCTGCATTCCATTCCACATATCATTCCATTCCATTCCACATTCCATTCCATTCCACATTCCTTTACACATTCCTTTGCATTCCTGTCCACAATCCATTGCACATTCCATTCCACATTCGATTCTATTCCATTCCACATTCCATTCCACATTCCTTTGCTTTCCAGTCCACATTCCTTTCCAAGTTCCATTCCATTACATTCCACATTCCATTACATTCTAAACCATATTCCATTCCACATTCCATTAGACGTTCTATTCCACATTGCATTCCTCCTTCCATTACATTAAATTCCAAATTCCATTCCACATTCCATTTCAAGTTGCAATCCATTGCATTCCACGTCCCATTCCACATTCTATTCCTCATTGCATTCCACTTTCGATTCCATTGTATTCCACGTTGCTTTCCATTCCATTCTACATTCCATTCCACTTTACATTCCACAATCCATTCCACGTTTCACTCCACGTTGCATTCGATTCCATTCCACTTTCCATTTCACGTGCCATTCCATTCCATTCCATTCCACATTCCATTCCATTCCATTCCACATTCCATTCCACTCAATTCCACATTTCATTCCAATGCATTGCATTCCGCATTCCCCACCATTCCATTCCACATTCCATGCCATTCCATTCCATTCTATTCCACTTTTCATTAGATTCCATTCCACATTCCAATCCATTCCATTCCACATTCCATTCCACATTCCATTCCACATTCTATTCCACATTCCATTCCATTTCATTCCACGTTGTATTCCTTTCCAATCGACATTCCATTCCACGTTCCATTCCCCGTTCCATTCCATTCCATTCCACCTTCCGTTGCACATTCCACTCCACGATCTATTCCACTTTCCATTCCATTCAATTTGATGTTCCATTCCATCTTCCATTCCATTCAATTCCACGTTCCATTCCACATACCATTGCACATTTCATTCCACGTTCCATTCCACATTCCATTTCACGTTAAATTCCATTCCATTCCACGTAGAATTCAACATTCCATTCCACATTCCATTCCACATGCCATTCCATTGCACTCCACATTCCATTACATTGCATTACAGTCCATTCCACATTCCATTCCACATTCCATTACATTAAATTCCACATGGCATTCCACATTCCATTGCACTTTCCATTGCACGTTCCATTCCACATTGCATCACACGTTCCTTTCCAAGTTCCATTCCATTCCATTCCATTCCACGTTCCATTCCACTTTCTATTCAACATGCCATTCCACATTCCATTCCTTTCCTTCCTTCATTCCATTCCATTCAACATTACATTCCACATTCCATTCCACATTCCGTTCCACTCTTCATTGAATTCCTTTCCATTCCACATTGCATTCCACATTCCGTTCCAATCCATTCCATTTCTTTGCACATTCCATTCCACATTTCATTCCATTCCATTCTATTCCATATTCCATTCCACTACATTCAAAATTCCATTCCATTGCATTCCACATTCCATTCCACATACCATTCCACATTCCATTCCATGTTCCATTCCATTCCTTTCCACATTCTATTCCATTCCGTTCCACATTCCATTCCATTCGATTCCATATTTCATTCCATTCCATTGCATTCCACATTCTATTCCATTCCATTCCGTATTCCATTCCTTTCCATTCCATTCCCTTCCATATTGCATTCCATTCCATTCCTCATTCCATTACATTTCATTCCACTTTCCATTCCACATTCCGATCCACATTCTAATCCACTTTCCGTTCAATATCTTTCCGCATTCCATTGCATTCCATTCGACATTCCATTCCATGTTCTATTCCATTAAATCCCACATTCCATTCCACTCCATTCCACATTTCATTCATTTCAATTCCTCGTTTCATTCCATGGTATTGCGTTCCATATTCCATACTATTCAATTCGTCATATCATTCCATTCCATTGAATTCCACATTCCATTCCGATTCCATTGCAATCCATTCTGTTCTATTCTACATTCCTTTCCATTCCCTTCTGTTCTATTCTACATTCCATTCCATTCCATTACACATTCCTTTCCACATTCCATTGTACATTACATTCCAATCCATTTTGTTACACATTCCATTCCATTCCATTCCACCTTACAATCCATTACATTCCACATTCCATTTCACATTCCCTTCCGCATTCCATTCCATTCCATTATATTCAATTATACATTCCATTCCATTCAGTTCCACATTCCATTCGATTCGATTCCATTCCATTCCACATTCGATACCCTTCCATTCCAATCCACATTCTAATCCACATTCCATTCCCTTCTATTCTACATTCCATTCCATTCTATTCCACATTCAATTCCACTCAATTCCACATTCCAGTCCATTCCATTTCATTCCACATTTCATTCCACTCCATTCCGCATTCCATTCCATTCCATTCCATTCCATTCCATTCTATTCTGCATTCCATTCCATTCCATTCCACATTCCACTCCACATTACATTCCACATTCTATTCCATGTTCCATTCTATTCCATTCCACCTTCCATTCCATTCCACATTCCATTCCATTCCATTACACTTTGCATTCCATTCCATTCCACATTCTAATCCATTCCATTCCACATTCCAATCCATTCCATTCCACATTGAATTCCATTCCATTCCATTCCACATTGCCTTCCACGTTCCATTGCATTCCATTCCGCATTCCATTTCATTCCATTCCACACTCCATTCCAAATTCCATTTTAATTTCCATTCAATTCCATTGCATTCCACATTCCATTCCATTCCAATCCACATTCCAATCCATTCCATTCCAAGTTAAATTCCATTCCATTCCATTACACATTCCGTTCCACATTCCATTGTACTTTCCATTCTATTCCATTTTATTACACGTTCCATTCCATTCCATTCCACATTCCATTCCATTACATTCCACTTTCCATTCCACTTTCCATTCCATATTCCATTCTCCAATCCATTCCCTTCAATTCCATGTTCCATTCCAATGCATTCCATTCCGCATTCCATTACATTCCAATCCATTCCACATTCCATTCCATTCCATTCCTCTTTCCATTTCACTTTCCATTCCACATTCTATTCCACGTTCCATTCCATTCTATTCCACATTGCATTCCATTCCATTCCACATTCCATTCCATTCAATTCCACATTCCATTCGATTCCATTCCATTCCATTCTACGTTCCATATCATTCCATTCCAATCCACATTCCATTCCTTTCCATTCCACATTCCAATCCATTCCAATCCACATTGCATTCCATTCCATTCCACGTTGCATTTCATTTTCCATTCCATTCCATTCCACATTCCATTCCATTGCATTCCACATTCCATTCCAATTTCCATTCCACTTTCCATTCCACTTTCCATTCAACAATCCATAACACATTCTATTCTATTCCATTCCACTTTCCATTCCACATACCATTTCACTCCTTTCCACATCGCATTCAACATTCCATTCCATATACCATTCCTTTCCATTGCACAATCCATTCCACGTTCCATTCCTTTCATTTCTACGTTCCTTTCCACGTTCCATTCCACTTTCCATTCCACTTTCCATTCTACGTTCCATTCCATTACATTCCTATTTCCATTCAGGGTTCCATTCATTTGCAATTCACTTTCCATTCCATATTCCATTCCACATTGTATTCCACATAACATTCCACGTTCCATTCCACGATTCATTCCACGATCCTTTCCACGTTCTACTCCGTTCCACTCTACATACTATTCTGCATTCCATTCCAATCCATTCCACGTTACATTCCCTACCATTCCATTGTACTTTCCATTCCACTTTCCATTGCAAATTCCGTTACATTCCATTTCAAATTCCGTTACATTCCATTCCAATTTCCCTTAAACATTCCCTTCCACATTGCATTCCATTCCATTCCACATTCCATTCCACATTCCAATCCATTCCATTCCACGTTCCATTCCACATTCCATTTCATTCCATTCCACATTCCAATCAATTCCATTCCATGTTATATTTCACGTTCCATTCCGCGTTCCATTCCATTCCAATCCACGTTCCTTTCCAATCCACTTTCCATTCCATTGCATTGCACGTTCCATTTTATGCCATTTCACATTCCATTCCATGCCATTTCACATTCCATTCCACATTCCATTTCACATACCATTCCATTACATTCCATTGCATTCCACATTCCATTCCATTCCAATCCACATTCCATTCCTTTCCATTCCACGATCCATTCCATTGCACATTCCATTCCATTCCATTCCACATTCCATTCCACCTTCCATTCCATTCCATTCTATTCCATATTCCATTCCATTACCCTTCACATTCCATTCCATTGCATTCCACATTTCATTCCACATTCCATCCCATGTCCTATTGCATTCCATTCCACATTGCATTCCACGTTCCATTAGGCTTACCGTTCCACTTTCCATTCCATTCCATTCCAAGTTCCATTCCTTATTACATTCCATTCCTTTCCACATTCTATTCCATTCCATTCCACCCTCCATTCCTTTCCATTATAAGAGCCATTCCATGTTCCATTCCAAGTTCAATTCAAAGTTCCATTCCATTCTATTCCACGTTCCATTCCACTAAATTCCATGATCCATTTCATTCCATTCCACTTTCCATTCCACATTCCATTCCACGTTCCACACCACCTTCCTTTCAATTCCATTCCATTCCACTCCTCTTCCCATTCCATTCCATTCCACATTCCATTCCAGTCCATTCCATACCATTCCACATTCCATTCCCAATTCCATTCCCTTCCATTCTACATTCCATTCCCTTCCATTGTACATTCCACACCATCCCATTCCACATTCCATTCCACGTTCCATTCCGCGTACCATTGCACGTTCCATTCCATTGCATTCCACATTGCTTACAGTTCCATTCCAATCCATTCTGGATTCCATTCCATTCCAATCCTCATTCTATTCCACATTCCATTACTTTCCATCGCACATTCCATTCCACATTCCATTCCACTTTCCATTCCAAGTTCCATTCTGTTCCATTCCACGTTCCATTCCGCATTTCATTCCACATTCCATTCCACATTCCATTCCATTCCATTCCACTTTTCATTCCACCTTCCATTCCATTCCGTTCCATGTTCCATTCCACATTCCATTCCACTTTCCATTCCACGCTCCAATCCACTTTCCATTCCATGTTCCATTCCACGTTCCATAACAAGTTCCATTCCACATTGCATTCCATTGCATTCAACGTTCCATTCGACATTCCTTTCCAATCCATTCCACTTTACATTCCACATTCCATTCCATATTCCATTCCACATTCCATTCCGTTCCTTCCCACGTTCCATTCGACATTCCATTCCACAAACATTCCATTCAATTCCTTTCCACATTCCTTTCCACATTCCATTCCGTTCCATTCCACGTTCCATTCCAGTTTCCATTCAATATTCCATTACAGATACTTTCCACGTTCCATTCCATTCCATTTCACCTTCCATTCAACTTTCCATTCCATTACATTTCATGTCACATTCCACATTCCATTCCACTTTCTCTTCCACATTCCAATCCGTTCCATTCCATGTTCCATTCGACATTCCATTCCACGTTCCATTCCAGGTTCCATTCCACATTCCATTCCATTCCAATCCACATTCCATTCCATTTCATTTCACGATGCATTCCATTGCACATTCCATTCCATTCCACATTCCCTTCAACTTTCCAATCCACCTTCCATTGCATTCCATCGTATTCCATATTCCATTCCATTCCATTTCACATTCAATTCCATTACGTTCCACATTCCATTTAACTTTTCGTTACTCATTCAATTCCAGATTCCATTCCATACTGCATTCCATTCAATTCTATTCCATTCCACATACCATTGCACATTCCATTCAATATTCCATTCCACCTTCCATTCCATTCCACAGTCCTTTCCACTTTGCATTCCATTGCTGTCCACATCCCATTCCTCATTCCATTCCATTCCTTTCCACATTCCATTCCATTCCATTACACATTCTATTCAACGTTTCATTCCACCTCCCATTCCAGATTCCATTCCGCTATCCATTCCATTCCATTCCAGGTTGCTTTCCACTTTCCATTCCATTACATTGCACGTTACATTCCACATTCCATTGCCCATTTCATTCTACATTCCATTCCACGTTCCGTTCCACCTTCCTTTGACATTCCATTGCATTCCTTTCCACGTTCCATTACACGTTCCATTCCATTACATTAAATGTACCATTACACATTCCATTCCACATTCCATTCAGTTCCTTCCCACATTCCATTCCACATTCCATTCCACATTCCATTTCTGATTCCTTTCCACTTTCCATTCCATTATCCATTCCACTCAATTCCACCTTCCATTCCACAATCCATTCAATTCCATACCACTTTCCTTTGCACATTCCATTCCACATTACATTTCACATTGCATTCTGTCCATTTTACATTCCATTCCACGTCCCATTCCACATTCCATTTCATTCCATTCCACATTCCATTCCATTCCATTCAAGTTTGCTTTCAACATTCCATTCCACATTCCATTCCACTTTCCATTCCATTCCATTCCATTCCACATTCCATTCTGCATTCCATTCCGTTCCATTTTACATTCCATTCCACGTTGAATACCACATTCCATTCCGTTCCATTTTGCATTCTATTCCACGTTGAATTCCACATTCCATTCCAGACTCCATTACACTTTGCATTACATTACATTCCACGTCCCATTCCACTTTTCATTCCCTTCCATTTCTCGTTATATTCCACATTCCATTCCACATTCCATTCCATTCCATTCCAGCTTCCATTCCATTCCACAATTCCCTTCCGCATTCCAATCCATTCCCTTCAACATTGCATTTCATTTTCCATTCCACTCCAGTCCACATTCCATTCCACATTCCATTCCATTTAAACATTCCATTCCATCCCATTCCACATTCCATACCACATTCCATTCCATTTCATTCCACATTCCGTACCACATTCCATTCCCTTTCATTCCACTTTCCATTCCATTCCATTTCACATTCCATTCCACGTTCCCTCTCATTCCATTCCACTTCCATTCCACATTCCATTTCAGACTCCATTCCACGTTCCATTCCACATTCCATTCCACGTTCCTTTCTATGTTCCATTCCATGTTCCATTCGTTTCCATTCCACGATCCATTCCACATTCCATTCCGTTCCATTTCACTTTCCATTCCACATTCCATTCCACGTTCCATTCCACTTTCCATACCATTCCATTGCATTCCATTCAATCCATTCTGGATTCCTTTGCATTCCATTCCAAATTATTTTTGACAATCCATTCCATTCCGTTCCACATTCCATTTAACATTCCTTTCCATTTCATTCCACTTTCTATTAAATTCTATTGCACATTTCATTCCTTTCATTTCCACATTACATTCAACTTTCCATTACACATTGCATTCCACATGCTATTCCACGTTCCGTTCCAAGTTCCGTTCCATTCCATTCCATGTTCCATTCTAGGTTCCATTCCATTCAATTCCACATTCCATTGCACATTCTATTGTACATTCCTTTCCAAGTTCCATTCCACATTCCATTCCGCTTTCCATTCCACGTTCAATTCCACGTCGCATTCCATTCAAGTTCCATTCCACATTCCACTCTTTTGCATTCCACGTTCCATTCCACATTCCATTCCATTCCATTCAACGTTCCATTCCAAGTTCCATTACATGTTCCAATCAATTCCATTTCACGTTCCATTGCACATTCCATTCCTTTCCATTCCGCTTTCTATTCCACATTCCATTCCCTTCCATTAAACATTCCTTCCCACATTCCATGCCACATTCCATTACATTCCATTCCACATTCCATTCAACATTCCATGCCACATTCCATTCCATTCCATTCCACATTCCATTCCACATTCTGTTCCATTCCATTCCATAGTCAATTCCACATTCCATTCCATTCCTTTCCATATTCCATTATGCATTCCATTCCATTTCATTCCACATTCCTGTGCACATTCCATTCCACATTGCATTCCACTTTCTCTTTCACATTCCATTCCATTCCTTTCCACATTCCCTTCCACATCCCATTCCATTACGTTCCATATTCCATGCCACATTCCATTCCACATTCCATTCCATTCCATTCCACATTCCATAATACATTCCATTCCATTGCATTCCATGTTCCATTCCATTCCATTTCACTTTCCATTCCACATTCCATTCCACGTTCCGTTCCATTCCATTCCACATTCCATTCAACATTACATTGCAGACTCCATTCCACGTTCCATTCAACACTACATTGCGGACTCCATTCCACGTTCCTTTAAACATTCAATTCCACGTTCCGTTTTATGAACCATTCCATGTTCCATTCCATTCCATTCCACGATCCATTCCACATTACATTCCTTTCCATTTCACTTTCCGTTCCACATTCCATTCCACGTTCCATTACACATTCCATTCCACGGTCCAATCCACGTTCCATTCCATTCCATTCCACTTACTTTTCCACATTGCATTCCATTCCGCATTCCATTCCACATTGCATTCCATTGAATTTCACATTCCATTAAACATTCCACCTTCCATTCCAGATTCCATTCCGCATTCCATTCCACGTTCCATTGCACATTCCATTCCACATTCCATTCCACTTCCCATTTCACGTTCCATTGCACTTTCCATTCCACATTCCATTACACATTCCATTCCATTCCATTCCACTTTCCTTTCCATTCCTTTCCACATTCCATTCCATTCCATTCCACATTGCATTCAATTCAATTCTACATTGCATTCAATTACTTTCCTTTCCACATTCCATTCCACATTCCATTCCATTCCATTCCACATTCTATTGCAGATTATATTCCATTCCATTCCACAATCCATTCCATTTAATTCCATCCCACATTCCATACCACATTACATTCCATTCCAGTTTTCATTCCATTTAATTCCACATTCCATTCCATTCCACATTCCATTCCATTCCGTTCCACATACCATTGCGTTCCTTTCCACATTCCATTCAATTCCATTGCATTCTTTTCCATATCCCATTCCGTTCCATTCTACTTTCCATTCCATTCCATTACACTATCCATTCCACATTCCATTCCATATTCTTTTCTACGTTCCATTCCATTTCACCCCAGAATTCATTCCATTCCTTTCCACATCATTGCATTACATTCCACTTTCCATTACTCACTCCATTTCATTCCATTCCACATTCCATTCCAATGCATTCCACATTCCATTCCACATTCCATTCCATTCCATTCCGCATTCCATTCCTTTCCTTTAAACTTTGCCTTCCACATTCCATTCCATTTCATTCCACATTCCTTTCCACATTCCATTCTGCATTCCATTCCTCATAGCATTCCTTTCCATTCCACATTCCATTCCATTCCACATTCCATTCCGCATTCCATTGCATTCCTGTCAGCAATCCATTGAACATTCCATTTCACATTCTATTCCACATTCGATTCCATTCCATTCCACATTCCATTCCACATTCCTTTGCATTCCAGTCCACATTCCATTCCAAATTCCATTCCATTCCATTCCACTTTCCATTACGTTCTAAACCATATTCCATTCGACATTCCATTACACGTTCCATTCCACATTCCATTCCTCATTCCTTTCCATTATATTCCAACTTGCATTCCACATTCCATTTCAAGTTGCCATCCATTACATTCCACGTCCCATTCCACATTGCATTCCTCATTGCATTCCACTTTTGATTCCATTCTATTCCACTTTGCTTTCCATTCCATTCTATATTCCATTCCACTTTCCATTCCACATTCCATTTCACATTTCACTCCAGGTTGCATTCCATTCCATTCCACTTTCCATTTCACGTGCCATTCCATTCCATTCCATTCCACATTCCATTCCATTCCATTCCACATTCCATTCCATTCCATTCCACATTCCATTCCACTCAATTCCACATTTCATTCCATTGCATTCCATTCCACATTCCCCACCATTCCATTCCACATTCCATGCCATTCCATTCCATTCTTTTCCACTTTTCATTACATTCCTTTCCACATTCCAATCCATTCCATTCCACATTCCATTCCACATTCTATTCCACATTCCATTCCATTACATTCCACGTTCTATTCCTTTCGAATCAACATTCCATTCCACGTTCCATTCCCCGTTCCGTTCCATTCCATTCCACCTTCCATTCCACATTCCACTCCACGTTCAACTCCACTTTCCATTCCATTCAATTTGAGCTTCCATTCCATCTTCCATTGCATTCCATTCCACTTTCCATTCCACATACCATTGCACATTTCATTCTACGTTCCATTCTACATCCCATTCCACGTTCCATTACACGTTCCATTCCACGGGCCATTCCACTTTCCATTACATTCCATTCCACGTTCCATACCACATTAAATTCCATTCCATTCCACATAGAATTCAACATTCCATTCCACATTCCATTCCTCATGCCATTCCATTGCACTCCACATTCCATTCTATTGCATTCCAGTCCATTCCACATTCCATTCCACATTCCATTACATTAAATTCCACATTGCATTCCACATTCCATTGCGCTTTCCATTCCACGTTCCATTCCACATTGCATTACACGTTCCATTCCAAGTTCCATTCCATTCCACGTTCCATTCCACATTCTATTCAATATTCCATTCCACATTCCATTCCTTTACTTCCTACATTCCATTCCATTCAACATTCCATTCCACATTCCATTCCACTCTACATTCAATTCCATTCCATTCCACATTCCATTCCACTCTACATTCAATTCCATTCCATTCCACATTGCATTCCACATTCCATTCCAATCAATTCCATTTCTTTCCACATTCCATTCCACATTCCATTCCACATTGCATTCCATTCCATTCAATTCCATATTCCATTCCATGACATTCAAAATTCCATTCTATTATATTCCACATTCCATTCCACATACCATTCCACATTCCATTCCACATTCCATTCCATGTTCCATTCCATTCCTTTCCACAATCTATTCCATTCCGTTCCACATTCCATTCCATTCAATTCCATATTTCATTCCATTCCATTGCATTCCACATTCTATTCCATTCCATTCCGTATTCCATTACTTTCCATTCCATTCCATTCCATCTTGCATTCCATTCCATTCCTCATTGAATTACATTCCATTCCACCTTCCATTCCACATTCCGATCCACATTCTAATCCACTTTCCGTTCAATTTCATTCCGCATTCCATTGCATTCCATTCGACATTCCATTCCATGTTATATTCCATTAAATCCCACATTCCATTCCACTCTATTCCATATTCCATTCATTTCAATTCCTTGTTTCATTCCATGGCATTGCGTTCCATATTCCATTCCATTCCATTCGTCATATCATTCCATTCCATTGAATTAAACATTCCATTCCGATTCCATTGCATTCCATTCTGTTCTATTGAACATTCCATTCCACTCCATTCTGTTCTTTTCTATGTTCCATTCCATTCCATTACACACTCCTTTCCACATTCCACTGTACATTTCATTCCAATCCATTTTGTTACACATTCCATTCCATTCCATTCCACATTACATTCCCTGACATTCCAAATTCCATTTCACATTCCATTCCGCATTCCATTCCATTCCATTATATTCAATTATACATTCCATTCCATTCCATTCCACATTCCATTCGATTCCATTCCATTCCTTTCCACATTCGATACCATTCCATTACAATCCACATTCCATTCCCTTCCATTATACATTCCATTCCATTCCATTCCACATTCCATTCCACTCAATTCCACATTCCATTCCATTCCATTTCATTCCACGTTTCATTCCACTCTATACCGCATTCCATTCCATTCCATTCCATATCATATTATTCCGCATTCCATTCCATTCCATTCCACATTCCACTCCGCATTACATTCCACATTCTAATCCACGTTCCATTCTATTCCATTCCACATTCCATTCCATTCCACATTCCATTCCATTCCATTACACATTCCATTCCATTCCATTCCTCATTCCAATCCATTCCATTCCACATTGAATTCCATTTTATTACACATTCCATTCCATTCCATTCCATTCCGCATTCCATTCCACTACATTCCACTTTCCATTCCACATTCCAATCCATATTCCATTCCCCATTCCATTACCTTCAATTCCATGTTCCATTCCAATCCATTAAATTCTGAATTCCATTCCATTCCATTCCATTCAATTCCAAATTCCATTCCATTCCACATTCCATTCCATTCCATTCAATTCCACATTCCATTCCATTCCATTCCATTCCACATTCCATTTCACTTTCCATTCAACATTCTATTCCATGTTCCATTCCGTTCTATTCCACATTGCATTCCATTCCATTCCACATTCCATTCCATTCCATTTCATTCTACATTCCGTTCGATTCCATTCCATTCCATGCCACGTTCCATACCATTCCATTCCAATCCACATTCCATTCCTTTCCATTCTACATTCAATTCCATTCCATTCCACATTGCATTGCCTTCAATTCCACATTCCATTCCATTCCATTGCATTCCACATTTCTTTACATTCCCTTCCGCTTTCCATTCCATTCCATTCCTTTCTATTCCGCATTCCATTCCATTCCATTCCGCATTCCATTCCATTCCATTACACATTCCATTCCATTCCATTCTACATTCCAATCCATTACAATCCACGTTGCATTCCATTCCATTCCACATTGCATTTCATGTTCCATTCCATTCCATTCCATTCCATTCTATTCCAATGAACATTCCATTCCACATTCCATTACATTCAATTCCACATTCCATTCTATTACATTCCACATTATATTCCACAATCCATTCCACAATCCATTGCATTCCACTCCACGTTCCATTCCACATTGCATTCCACATTCCATTCCGTTCTATTCCACATTCCATTCCACATTCCATTCCACTTTCCATTTGTTTCCATTCCACTTTTCATTCCATTCCATTCCACATTCGATTCCACTTTCCATTCTTTCCATTCCACTTTCCATTCCATTCCATTATATATTCCATTCCATTCCATTAAACATTCAATTCCATTCCAGGCCATATTCCATTCCACTCCATTCTACATTCAATTCCATTCCATTCCACATTCCATTCCATTCCATTCCATTACATAGTCCATTCCATTGCATTCCACATTCCATTCAATTGCATCCCATTCCATTCCACATTCCATTCCACATTCCATTCCATGATCCATTCCATTCCACCTTCCATTCCACATACCATTCCATTCCATTCCAAAATCCATTCCACATTCCATTCCATTCCATTCCATGTTCCGTTGCCTTCCATTTCATTCCATATTCCACTCCACATTTCATTCCATCCGATTCCACATTCAACTCCATTCCATTAAACATTCCATTGCATTCCATTCCATTGCACACTCCATTACATTCCATTCCACATTCAATTCCATTCCTTTCCATTCCATATTGCCTTCTATTCCATCCACATTCCATTCCATTCCTTTCCACATTCCATTCCATTCCATTCCATTCCACATTGCATTCCCTTTCATCCACATTCGATTTCATTCCGTTCCACATTCCATTCCAATCCATTCCACATTTCATTTCATTCCATTCCACATTCCATTACAATCCATTCTACATTCTGTTCCATTCCATTCCACATTCCATTCAATTCCACATTCCATTCCATTCCACATTCCACTTCATTACTTTCCATTGAATTAAAATTCCATTCCACATTCCATTCTACATTCCATTCCATTCCATTCCACATTCCATTCCATTCAATCCCAAATTCTATTCCTCATTACATTCCACGTTCCATTCCCCATTCCATTCCATTGCATTCCACATTCCGCTCCACAATCCAATCCACATTCCATTCCATTGAATTCCACTTTCCACTCCCCATTGCATTCCACTTTCCAGTCCACATTCCATTCCATTGCATTGCACATTCCACTCAACAATCCATTAAACATTCCATACCATTCCGTTCCACATTACAGTCCATTTCATTCAACATTCTATTCCACTTCCCACTCCATTCAATTCCACTTTCCATTCCATTCCATTTCACATTCCATTCCACATACCATTCCGCGTTCCTTTCTACTTTCCATTGCACATTGCATTCCATTCCATTCCACGCTCCATTCCACATTTCATTATGTTCCATTCCACTTCCCATTCCACATTCCATTCCACATTCCATTCAACATTCCTTTCCACATTCCATTCTATTCCATTCCCGTCCACATTCCATTCCTCATTGCATTTTATTTCATTCCACATTCCATTCCATTCCTCTCCACATTCGATTCCACATTCCCTTCCATTGCATTACACATTCCTTTCCAAATTCAATTCCACATTCCATTCCATTCCCCTTTCCTTCCACATTATGTTCCACGTTCCATTCCAACTTCCATTCCACATTCCATTCCATTTTCCGTTCCATTGCGTTCCATGTTCTATTCCATTCAATTCCATATTCCATTCCATTCCATTTCACATTCCATTCTACATTCGATTGCACATTCCATTCCACATTCATTTGCACATTCCATTTCATTTCATTCCATTGGTTTCCATTCCACATTCCATTCCATTCCAATCCACATTCCATTCCATTCCATTCCACATTTCATTCCATTCAATTCCACATTCCATTCCATTCCCTTCCACGTTCCACTCCTTTCCATTCCATTCCATTACATTCCATTCCACATTCCATAACTTTCCACTCCATTCCACATTCCATACCATTCCATTGCATTCCATAATCCATTTTAATAATTCCACATTCCATTCCATTCCACATTCCATTGCATTCCATTTCATTACACATTCCATTCCACATCCCTTCCCCTTCCATTGCACATTGCTTTCGATTCCATTATATTCCTTTCCACATTCCATAGCATTGCATTCCTTTCCACATTCCATTACTTTCCGTTCTGCATTCCATTCCATTCCATTCTGCAATCCATTCCATTACATTCCAGTTTCCATTCCACATCCCTTTCCATTCCGTTCCACATTCCATTCCGTGTTCCATTCTACATTCCATTCCACTTTCCATTACTTATTGCATTCCGTACCTTTCCACACTACATACGATTCCATTGCCTTCTATTCCACTTTCCATTCCATTCCAATCCACATTCCATTCCACATTCAATACCATTCAATTCCTCATTCCATTCGTTTCCATTCCACATTCCTTTCCATTGAATTCCACTATCCATTCCGTTCCATTCCACATTCCATTCCATTCCATTCCACATTCCATTCCATTCCATTCCACATTCCATTCCATTCCATTCCACATTCCATTCTATTCCACATTCCCTTCCATTCCTTTACATTCAAATGCAAATTCCATTACATATTCCATTCCATTCCATTTCACATTCCATTTCACTCCATTCCACATTCAATACTGTTCCATTGTCCATTCTATTTCATTCCATTACATTCCACATTCCATTTCATTTAATCCACATTGCATTCCATTACGTTGCACATTGCATTTCAGTCCATTCTATTCCACATTCAAATCCATTCCATTCCACATTCCAGTCCATTGCATTCCATTCCATTTCATATTACATTCTATTCCATTCCGCATTCCATTCCACATTCCATTCTTTTCCATTCCATTGCTTTCCACCTTCCATTCCACGTACCATTCCACATTCCATTCCATTCCATTCCATTCCACGTTACATTCCATTGCATTCCATGTTCCATTCTATTGCATTCTACGTTCCATTCCATTCAATTCCATTCCATTCCACGTTCCTTTCCATTCAATTCCATGTTCTATTCTGTTGCATTCCACGTTCCATTCCATTCCATTCCACGTTCCATTCCATTCCACATAACATTCTAACCCATTCCATTCCACGTTCCATTCCTCATTCCATTCCATTCAATTCTACATTCCATTCCATTCCATTCCATTCCACATTCCCTTCCTCATTCCATTCCATTGCATTAAACACTCCATTCCATTCCACATTCCATTCCATTTAACATTCCATTCCACTCCACATTCCATTCCACTTTCCAATCCATTCCATTCCACATTGCATTCAACATTGCTTTCCATATTCCATTCAATTCAATTCCGCATTCCATTACCCATAGCTTTCCATTCAATTCAACGTTCCATTCCAAATTCCATTCCACATTCCATTCCCCATTCCATTCCATTCCATTTCACAATCCATTCCACAATCCATTCCAGTCAATTCCACATTCCTTTCCTCATTTCATTGTACATTCCATTCCCCATCCCATTCCATTGCATTCCACATTCCATTCTACAATCCATTCCACAATCCATTCCATTCTACTACATGTTCCATTCCACATTGCATTCAACATTCCATTCCGTTCTATTACACATTCCATTCCACATTCCATTTCACATTCCATTCCTTTCCATTCCACATTCCATTCCATTCCATTCCACATTAGATTCCACTTTTCATTCCTTTCATTCCACATTCCATTCCATTCAATTCCATTCCAGATTGCATTGCACATTCCATTCCACCTTCCATTCGACATTCCATTGCACGTTTCATTGCATTCCATTCCACTTTCCATTGCACATTCCATTCTATTCCACTCCACTTTCCATTTAACATTCCATTCCACCTTCCATTCCATTCCATTCCAGATTCCATTCCACATTCCATTTAACATTCCATTCCACATTCCATTCCATTCTGATCCACATTCCATTCCTCATTCCATTTCATTCCATTCCACATTCCGTTCCATTTAACTCCCCATTCCATTCCACATTCCATTCCATTCCATTCCACATTCCATTCCAAAATCTATTCTAAATTCCATTCCATTCCATTACACATTCACCCCATTTCTTTCCACGTTCCATTTCACGTTCCATTGCACATTCCATTCCACATTCCATTACGTCATATTCCACATTCCATTGCACATTCCATTCCATTCCATTCCTCATTCCATTCCACATTCCATTCCATTCCATTCCACATTCCTCACACATTACATTTCACGTTCCTTTCCAAGTTCCATTCCACGTTTCATTATATGTTCTATTCCCTTGCATTCCATGTTCCATTCCATTCCATTGCACGTTGCATTCCAGTCCGTTCCACGTTCCTTTTCATTCCGATTCACATTTCATTCGACTTTGCATTTCACATTCCATTCCACATTCCATTTCACATTCCATTCCATTCCTTTCCATTCCATTCCACATTCCATTGCATTCCAATCCACATTCCATTCCATTGCTTTCCACATTCCATTCCATTCCTTTGCACATTTCATTCCATTCCAATCCATTACATTCCATATTCCATACCATTCCATTCCATTCCATATTCCACACTGTACCATTACATTCCACATTCCTATCTTTCCATTCCACTTTCCATTCTATTGCATTCCACATTCCATTGCATTCCATTCTATTCCACATTCCATTCCACATTCCTTTCCCTTCCATTCCAGATTCCATTCCATCCCATTAGCTTCCATTCCGCTTTCCATTCCAATTTACATTTCACCTTCCATTCCATGTTGCATTCCACATTTTATTCCTAGTTCCAGTCCATTCCATTACACTTTCCTTTCCACATTCCATTCCACATTACATTCCGTTGATATCCACTTTGCTTTATATATTCCATTCCACATTCCATTCAATTCCATTGCACATTCCATTCCATATTCCATTCCACATTCCATTGCATTGAATTCCACATTCCATTCCAAATTCCGTTCCATTGCATTCCACATTCCATTCCACATTCAAATCCATTCTATTCCACATTATATTCCGTTCCATTCCACGTTCTATTCCATTCCATTGCATTCCACATTTCATTCCATTCCATTCCGCACACCATTCCATTCCCATCCATTCCATTCCACGTTCCATTCTATTCCATTCCTTTCCACATTTCATTTAATTTCATTCCATTCTACATTCCATTCCAAGTTCCATTCCATTCCATTTCACATTCCATTCCATTCCATTCTTCGTTCCATTTCACAGTCCATTCCATTCCATTCCACATTCCATTTCATTCCATTCCCCATTCCTTCCACATGTAATTCCACGTTCCATTCCACGTTCCTTTCCAAGTTCCAATCCACGTTCCATTCCATTTTCCATTCCATTACATTCCATGTTCCATTCCAGTCAATTCCATATTCCCTTCCATTCCCTTTCACATTCCATTCCACATTCCATTTCACATTCTATTCCACATTCCATTGCACATTCCATTCCATTCCACATTCCATTCTTTTCCAATCCTCATTCCATTCATTTCCAATCCACTTTCCATTCCATTACATTCCACACTCCATTCCATTGCATTCCACACTCCGTTCCACATCCCTTTCCATTCCATTCCACATTCCATTCCGCGTTCCACTCTACGTTCCATTACACGTTACATTGTATGTTGCATTCCACATTCCATTACTTATTCCATTCCATTCCTTTCCACACTACATACCTTTCCATTGTGTTCTATTCCACTTTCCATTCCATTCCAATCCACATTCCATTCGAAATTCCATTCCATTCTATTCCACATTCCATTCAATTCCATTCCACATTCCATTCCATTCAATTCCACATTCCATTCCATTCCATTCCACATTCCATTCTATTCCATTCCACATTCGATTCTATTCCACATTCCCTTCCATTTCTTTCCATTCAAATCCAAATTCCATTACACGTTCCATTCCATTCCATTCCACATTCAATTCTGTTCCATTCCGCATTCTATTCCATTCCATTCGACATTCAATTCTGTTCCATTGCCCATTCCATTCCATTCCATTACTTTCCACATTCCATTTCATTTATTCCACATTGCATTCCATTACCTTGGACATTGCATTTCAGTCCATTCTATTCCACATTCAATTCCATTGCATTCCATTCCATTCCATATTACATTCTATTCCATTCTTCTTTCCTTTCGATTCCATTCCATTCTATTCCACATTCCATTCCACATTCCATTCCTTTCCATTCCATTCCTTTCTGCGTTCCATTCCACGTACCATTCCACATTCCATTCCAGTCCACGTTCCATTCCATTCTATTCCACATTACTTTCCAACCCATTCCATTCTAAGTTCCATTACATTCCATTCCATTATATTTCATTCCATATTCCATTCTAATCCACATTCCATTCTTCATTCCATTCTGTTCTACATTCCATTTCATTCCATTCCACATTCTATTCCATTCCAGATTCCATTCCATTCCACATTCCCTTCCGAATTCCATTCCATTCCATTAAACATTCCATTCCATTCCACATTCCATTCCACTTTCCATTCCATTCCATTCCACATTGCATTCTACATTGCTTTCCACATTCCATTCCATTCAATTCCGCAGTCCATTCCCCATTCCATTCCATTCAATTCCACATTGCATTCCCCAATCCATTCCACATTCCATTCCATTCTGTTCCACATTCTATTCCTCATTTTGTTTCATTCCATTCCACATTCCGTTCCATTTCACTCCACTTTCCATTCCACATTCCTTTCCATTCCATTCCACATTCTATTCCACTTTCCATACCATTCCATTCAATATCATTACACATTCCTTTCTATTTCATTCTACACTCCATTCAATTCCCTTCCACATTCCATTCCATTCCATTCCACATTCCATTCCATTCCGTTCCACATTTTATTCCTCATTCTACTTCATTCCATTCCACATTCCGTTCCATTTCACTCCACATTCCATTCCAGATTCCTTTCCTTTCCATTCCACATTCCATTCCACTTTCCATACCATTCCATTCAATATCATTCCACATTCCTTTCTATTTCATTCCACACTCCATTCAATTCCCTTCCACATTCTATTCCATTCCATTCCACATTCCGTTCCATTCCTTTCCACATTCCTTTCCATTCCATTCCACATTCCATTCCACATTCCATTCTATACCATTCCTCATTACATTCCATTCCATTACAAATTCCATTCCCCATCCGATTCCATTACATTCCAAATTGCATCCCACATTCTATTCCACAATCCATTCCATTCCACTCCACGTTCCATTCCACATTGCATTCCACTTTCCCTTCCATTCTGTTCCGGATTCCATTCCACGTTCCATTCCACATTCCATTCCACATTGCTTTTCTTTCCATTCCACATTCCATTAAACTTCATTCCACATTCGATTCCACTTTCTATTCCTTTCCATTCCACATTCCATTCCATTCCTCATTCCATTCCTCGTTGCAATCTGCCTTCTATTTGACTTTCCACTGCACGTTTCATTCCATTCCATTTCACTTTCCATTCCACATTCCATTCCATTCCACTCCACTTTCCATTTAACATTCCATTCCATTCTATTCCACATTCCATTTAACATTCCATTCAACATACCATTCCACACTCCATTCCATTCCGTTCCACATTGTATTCATCATTCTCTCTCATTCCATTCCACATTCCGTTCCATTTCACTCCACATTCCATTCCACATTCCATTCCATTCCATTCCACATTCCATTCCAAAATTCATTCCAAATTCCATTCCATTCCATTCCACATTGCATTTAACATTCCATTCCTTTTCTTTCCACGTTCCATTTCACGTTCCCTTCCACATTCCATTCCACATTCCATTCCATTCTATTCCACATTCCATTCCACGTTCTATTCCAGATTCCCTTCCATTCCATTCCTCATTCCATTCTACAGTCCATTCCATTCCTTTCCACATTCCATTCCACATTACTTTCCATTCCATTCCACATTCCTCCCACATTACATTCCACGTTACATTCCAAGTTCCATTCCACGTTCCATTATATGTTCTATTCCCTTGCATTCAGTGTTCCATTCCATTGCATTGCAAGTTCCATTCCAGTCCATTCCACGTTCCTTTTCATTGCAATTTGCATTCCATTCCACATTGCATTTCACATTCCATTCCACATTCCATTCCATTCCATTCCATTCCATTCTATTCCACACTCCATTCCATTCCATTCCATTCCACATTCCATTCCATTCCACTTTGCATTCCATTCCAATCCTTTACATTCCACTTTCCATACCATTCCATACTGTTCCATTACATTCCACATGGCAATCTTTCCATTCCACTTTCCATTCCACTGCATTCCACATTCCTTTGCATTCAATTCCATTCCACATTCCATTCCACGTCCCTTTTCCTTCCATTCCAGATTCCATTCCATTCCATTAGATTCCATTCTGCTTTCCATTCCATGTTCCATTCTACCTTCCATTCCACGTTGCATTCCACATTGTATTCCAAGTTCCTTTCCAATCCATTACACCTTCTTTTCACATTCCATTAAACATTACACTCCCTTGCTTTCCACTTTGCATTCTATAATTCATTCCACATTCCATTCCGTTCCATTCCACATTCCATTTCATATTCCATTCCACATTCCATTCTATTGCATGCGACATTCCATTCCGAATTCCATTCCATTGCTTTCCACATTGCATTCCACATTCCATTCCACGTTCCATTCCATTATATTCCACATTGCATTCCATTCCATTCCACGTTCCATTCCATTAAATTGCATTCCACGTTTCATTCCTTTCCATTCCACATTCAATTCCACTCCATTCCATTCCATTCCATTCTCTTCCATTCCATTCCACATTTCATTTCATTTCATTCCATTCCACATTCCATTCCATTCCATTCCACGTTCCATTCCATTCCATTCCTTTCAACATTCCATAACATTCCATTACATTCCACATTTTATTAGTTTCCTTTCTGCATTCCATTCCTTCCATTCCCCATTCCATGCCATTGCATTCCACATTCCATTCCACATCCCTTTCCATTCCATTCCACATTCCTTTACACGTTCCGTTCTACGTTCCATTGAACATTTCATTTCATATTCCATTCCATTCCTTTCCACATTCCTTACCATTCCATTACATTCTATTCCACATTCCATTAAATTCCATTCCACATTCCATTTCAAATTCCATTCCGTTCTATTCCACATTCCTTTCCATTCCATTCCACATTGATTGCATTCTATTTCACATTCCATTCCTTTCCATTTTACATTTGATTCCACATTCCATTAAACGTTCCATTCCACATTCCATTCTCCATTCCATTACAAGTTCCATTCCATTCCATTCCTCGTTCCATTCTATTCCATTTCAATTTCCATTCCATTCCATTCCTCGTTCCATTCTATTCCATTCCACGTTCCATTCCACTTTCCATTCCACATTCCATTCCACATTCCATTCCACGTTCCATTCCATTCCATTCCACGTTTCATTCCATGTTCCGTTCCATTGTATTCCACATTCCATTCCACATTCCATTCTACATTCCATTTCACGTTCCATTCCAAGGTCCATTCAATTCAATTCCATGTTACATACAACATTCCATTACATTCCATTCTACATTCCACTTCACATTGCATTGCAGGATCCATTCCACGTTCCATTCCACCTTCCATTCCACATTCTATTCCACGTTCCATTCCATGTACCATTCCACTTTCCATTCACGTTCCATTCCACGTTCCATTCCACATTCCATTGCACATTCCATTCCACGTTTCATTCCACTTACCATTACACGTTCCATTCCACATTCCATTCCATTCTATTCCGCATTCCATTCCACATTCCACTGCATTCCATTCTACATTCCATTCAACATTCCTTTTCACATTCCATTCCACTCCATTCCAAATTCCATTGCATTCTATTCCACATTCCATTCATTCCATTCCACGTTCATTCCATTCTGTTCCAGATTTCATTCCTTTCATTTCCACATTTGATTCCACATTCAATTAAACGTTCCATTCCTCATACCACTCCATTCCACATTCCATTGCCTTCCATTCTACTTTACCTTCCACATTCCATTCCACTTTCCATTCCACGATCCATTCCATAACATTCCATGTTCTATTCCATTCACTTCCACGTTTCTTTTCATTCTATTCCACATTGCATTCCACATTCCAATACTCATTCCATTTCGCATTCCATTGCATTCCATTCCATTCCATTCCAAATTCCATTCCACATTCCTTTCTTCATTCCACTTCGCATTCTATTTCGGATTGCATTGCATTCCTTTCCATTCCATTCCACATTCCATTCCTTTCCAACCAACATTCCATTGCATTCCATTCCACTTTACTTTCCATACCAAAATCCATTACATTACATTCCACCTTCCTTTCCATACCACAATCCATTCCTTTCCATTCCACATTACATTCCACATTCCTTTCCTTTCCATTTCATGTTCCATTCTATTCCATTCTGCATTCTGTTCCATATTCCCTTCCTTTCCATTCCACATTGCATTCCATTCCATTCCACATTCCATTCCACATTCCATTCCATTCCATGCCACGTTCCATTGCACGTTACATTCCACAATCCATTCCAGTACTTTCCACGTTCCACTCCACACTCAATTCCACATTCCATTCCACATTCCATTGCGTTGCATTGCACATTCCATTCCACATTCCATGCCACGTTCCATTGCTCATTCCTTTTCAGGTTCCATTCCTCGTTCCTTTCCATTCCATTTCACTTTCCATTCCATTCCATTTCAAGTTTCATTCCACATTTCATTTTATTTCCATTCCACATAACATTCCATTCCATTCCACGTTCCATTCCACGTTGCATTCCATGTTCCTTTCGACATTCCATTGCATTCCATTCCAAGTTCCATTCCGCACTCCATTCCACATTCCATTCCACCTTCCATTCCGTTCCATTCCACATTCCATTCCATAATCAATTGCACTTTCCATTCAACTTTCCATTCCACATTCCATTAAAGTCCATTCCACATTACATTCGGTTCCATTCTACATTCCTTTCCACATTCCACGTTCCATTCCATTCCATTCCATTCTAGATTCCTTTCCATTCCATTCCACATTATATTAGCATTCCATTCCATTCCATTCCACATTCCATTCCATTCCATTCCACGTTCCATTCCATTCCATTCCACATTCCATTCCATTCCATTCCACATAGCATTCCATTCCATTCCACATTCCATTCCATTCCATTCCACATAGCATTCCACTATCCATTACACATTCCATACCACATTATAATCTACGTTCCATACTACGTTCCACTCCATTCCATTCCACGTTCCATTCCGCGTTCCATTCCTCGTTCCATTCCACGTTCCATTCCGTTCCGTTCCATTCCGTTCAACTTTGCATTGCACGTTCCATTCCATAACTTTCCACATTCCAGTCAATTCAATTCCGTTCCATTCCATTCCACATTCCTTTGCCTTCCAGTCCGCATTTTTTCCATTCCATTCCACTGTCCATTCAACGTTCCAATCCACGTTCAAGTTCGCGTTTCATTCCACTTTCCATTCCATTCCATTACACTTTCCATTCCGTTCCATTCTACTTTCCATTGTACGTTTCATTCCACATTCCGTTCCGTTCCACTCCATTACATTCCTTGTTGCATTCCACACACCTTTCCACATTTCATTCCGATCCTTTTCACATTCCATTCCACATTCGTTTCCACAATCCATTCCACATTCCATTCCATTCCATTCCATTCCATTACACATTCCATTCCACATTCCTTTCGACATTCCATTCCACATTCCATTCCATTCCATTACCCATTCTATTCTGCATTCCATTGCACATTCCATTCCACGTTCCATTCCATATTCCATTCCACGTTCCATTCCACATTCCATTCCACGTTCCATTCCACATTCCATTCCACGTTCCATTCCATTCCTTTCCATGATGCATTACACATTCCTCTCCATTCCATTCCGCTTCCCTTTCCACATTCCATTCCGTGTCCCATTCCGCATTCCATTCCATTGCAATCCACGTTCCATTCCACATTGCAGTTTGTTCCACGTTCCATTTCACATTCCATTCCACATTCCATTCCACATTGCACTCCGCTCCATTCCACGTGCCAGTCCACATTCTATTCCACATTCCATTCCACATTCCATTCCAGTCCATTCCACATTCCACCGCATTCCATTCCACATTTGATTCCTCTTTCCATTCCATTCCATTCCACATTCCATTACATATTCCATTCCATTTCATTCCACATTCCACTTCTCATTCCAGTCCATTCCATTCCATTCAAAATTCCATTCCGCATTCCTTACCACATTCCATTCCATTCCATTCCACGTTCCATTCCACATTCCATTCCACATTCTATTCCACGTTCCTTTCCATTCCATTGCACTTTCAATTCCACTTTCCATTCCATTATATTCCACGTTACATTCCACATTCCACTGCGTATACCATTCCTCATTCCATTCCAAATTCCATTCCATTCCATTCCACATTCCATTCCATTCCATTCCACATTCCATTGCATTCCATTCCACATATCATTCCACATTCCATTCCATTCCATTCCACATGCCATTACACATTCCGTTCCTTTCCATTCCACATTCCATTCCAAATTCCATTCCGCTTTCCATTCCATTCCATTCCACAATCCATTCCAACTCCCATTCCTCGTTCCATTCCACGTTCCTTTCCACGGTCCATTCCATTCCATTCCCCGATCCATTCCACGTTCCAGTCTACATTTCATTCCACATTCCATTAAACATTCCATTCCACATTCCATTACATTCCGTTCCACATTCCACTGGATTCCATTCCACATTGCATTCCACTGCAGCCCACATTCCATTCCACATTCCATTCCATTCCATTCCACATTCCATTCCACCTTCCATTCCATTCAACATTCCATTCAACTTTCCATTCCACATTCCATTCCACACTCCATTCCATGCATTCCACAATCCATTCCACACTCTATTCCATAACATTCAACATTCAATTCTACATGCCATTCCACGTTCCATTCCATTCCATTCCATTCCACATTCCATTCCACATTCCATTCCTCATTCCACTCCAGATTTCATTCCATTCCGCTCCAAGTTCCATTCCACATTCCATTCCACATTGATTCCACGTTCCATTCCACGTTACATTCCAATCGATTCCACGATCCATTCCACTTTCCGTTCCATTCCATTCCACTTTCCATTCCACATTCCGTTGTACATTACATTCCAACTTCCATTTCAAATTCCATTCCACGTTCCATTCCACGTTACATTCCACGTTCCATTCCATGCAAGTTCCATTCCACATTCTGTTCCATTCCATTCCACGTTGCATTCAACATTGCATTCCACATTCCATTCCACAATCCTTTCCACTTTCCATTGCACATTGCATGCCACGTGACATTCCACATTCCATTCCACGTTCCATTCCACAATCCATTCCATGTTCCATTCCATTCAATTCCACGTTCCATTCCACATTCCATTCCACTCCATTCCACGTTCCATTCCACATCCCATTACACCTTTCATTCCACATTCCATTCCATTCCACATTCCTTTCCATTCCATTCCATTCCACATTTCTTTCCACATTCCATTCCATTTCATTCCACATTCCACTCCACATTCCATTCCTTTTTATTCCACGTAGCAGTCCACAATCCATTCCATTCCATTCCATTCCAGATATCATTCCACATTCCATTTCATTCCATTCCGCATTCCTTTCCACATTCCTTTCCAATCCATTCCACCTTCCATTCCACATTCCATTCCATTTGATTCCACATTCCAATCCGCATTCCATTCCACATTGCATTCCACGTTCCCTTTCACATTCCATTCGGCATCCCATACCACATTCCATTCCACATTCCATTCCATTCTATTCCACATTCCATAACACATTCCATTCCATTCCATTCCACGGTACATTCCATTACACTCCACATTCCATTCCACATTGCATTCCACGTTCCATTCCATTCCATTCCACGTTCCATTCTACTTTCCATTAAATGTTCCATTCCTTTCCATTTCACTTTCTCTTCTGCATTCCATTAGAACTTCCATTCGGGTTTCCATTCCACGTCCCATTCCATTCCATTCCACGTTACATTCCATATTCCTTTCCATTCCACATTCCATTCCTTTCCATTCAACATTCCATTCCATTCCATTCCTCGTTCCATTCGACGTCCCATTCCACATTCCATTCCATTCCATTGCACGTTCCATTCCATTGCTTTTCATGTTCCATTTTATTCCATTTCATGTTCCATTCCAGATTCAATTTCACATTCCATTCCACCTTCCATTCCATTCCATTCCATTCCACATTCCATTTCAATCCATTCCACTTTACGTTCCATTCAATTCCACATTCAATTCCATTCCATTCCATTCCATTCCACCTTCCATTCCATTCCATATTGAATACCATTCCATTCCATTCCACATTCCATTCCACATTGCATTCCGTTCCATTCCAGATTCCGTTGCACATTCCATTCCACATTCCTTTCCAGAATGCTTTCCATTCCATTACACTTTCCTTTCCATTCCATTCCACTTTGCATTTCGCATTCCATTCCATTCCGTCTTCCATTCCATTCCAGTCAACATTCCATTCCACATTCCGATCCATACCATTCCACATTTCATTCCACTTTCGATTCCATCCCATTTCAGATTGCATTCCATTCCATTCCACATTCCATTCCACATTCCATTCCATTGCTTTCCATTCCACATTCCATTCCACATTTCATTCCATTCCATTCCACATTGCATTCCATTCCATTCCATTCCACTTTTCAATCCATTTTCCATTCCATTTCATTCCACATTCCATTCCACATTTCATTCCATTCCATTCCACATTTGATTCCACATTCCATTCCATCTTCTATTCCGTTGCATTCCACATTCCATTCCACGCTCCATTCCATTCCATTCCACCCTCTGTTGCTTTCCATTCAACATTCCATTCCATTCAATTCCACATTCCATTCCATTCCATTCCATTTCATTCGACATTCTGTTCCATTCCAATCCACATTGCGTTCCATTCCTTTCCACATACCATTCAATTCCATTTCACATTCCTTTCCATTCTGTTCCATATTCCAGTGCATTCCGTTTCACATTCCATTCCAATCCATTCCATTACAGTTTCAATACCTTTCCATTCCATTCCATATTCCATTCTTTCCATTACACATTCCATTCCATTCCATTCCCTTCCATTCCACATTCCATTCCATTCCATTCCACATATCTTTCCATGTTCCATTCTTCGTTCCATTCCATGTTCCATTCCACGTTCAATTGCACGTTCCAATCCACGTTCCATTGCATTCCATTCCACATTCCATTCCACATTCCATTCCATGGCATTCCACTTTCCATTCCTGTTTCAATTCCATTCAATGCCACATTCTATTCCATTGCTTTGCATTCAAGTCCACACTTCATTCCATTCCATTCCATTCCACATTCCATGCTATCCCATCCCATTCCACATTCCATTCCATTCTATTCCACATTTCCTTCCATTTCATTCCACATTCCATTCCATTCCATTCCACAATCCATTCCATGCTATTCCACATTCCATTCCACATTCCATTCCATTCCTTTCCACTTTCCTTTCCATTCCTTTTCATTCCAGGCCACCTCCATTCCATTCCATTCCATTCCATTCCACATTCCATTCTACTGTATGGCACATTCCATTCCATTCCATTCAATATTACATTCCATTCCATTCAGCGTGGCATTCCAATGCAATCTTCATTCCATTCCATGTTCTATTCTACGTTCCATCCCATGTTCCGTTCAGTTCTATTCCACATTACATTCTACATTCCATTGAATTCCATTCCACTTTCCATGCCACATTCCATTCCGTTGCATTCCATTCCACATTCCATTCCACATTCAATTAAATTCCATTCGAATCCATATAGCATTCCATTCCATTCCATTCCCTTTCCGTTCCATTCGATTCTACATCCCGTTCCATTCCAATCCAAATTGCATTCTGTACGATTCCACATTCCATTCCATTCCACCTTCCATTCCATTTCATTCCATTCCACGTTCCATTCCATTCCACATTCCATTCCACATTCCATTCCATTCCATTCCACATTTCTTTCCATTCCATGCCGTTACACTTTCCATTCCATTCCATTCAATTCCAATCTACTTTCCATTCCATTCCATTAAACATTCCATTGTACTTTCCATTCCACGTTCCATTCCAATTTCCTTTCCAATCCATTGCATATTCCGTGCACATTCCACTCCATTCCATTCCATATTCCATTCCATTCCATTCCACATTCCATTCCTCATTCCATTCCATTCCATTCCATTCCATATTGCATTCCACTTAGCACTCCATTGCATTCCACATTCCATTCCATTCCATTCCAAGTTCCATTCCATTCTATTCCCCATTCCTTTCCATTCCATTCCACATTGCATTCCATTCCATTACTTTCCACATTTCATTGCAAATTCCATTCTACATTCCATTCGATTCCATTCCACATTCCATTCCATTCCATTTCACATTTCATTCCACTCGACATTCCATTCCATTCCACTCCACATTCAATTCCATTCCATTCCACATTCCTTTCCATTGCATTTCACATTCCATTCCGCATTGCATTCCATTCCATTCCACATTGAATTTCACATTCCATTCCACTCCATTCCCCATTCCATTCCATTAAATTCCACCTTCCATTCCATTCCATTTCACATTTCATTCCACTCGACATTCCATTCCATTCCACTCCACATTCAATTCCATTCCATTCCACATTCCTTTCCATTGCATTTCACATTCCATTCCGCATTGCATTCCATTCCATTCCACATTGAATTTCACATTCCATTCCACTCCATTCCCCATTCCATTCCATTACATTCCACCTTCCATTCCACTTTCAATTTCATTCCATTCAATGTTCCATTCCATTCTATTCCACAGTCCATTCCATTCGATGTTCCATTCCATTCTATTCCACAGTCCATTCCATTCCACGTTCCATTTCACATTGCATTCCATTTCATTCCAAATTCCATTCCACATTCCATTCCATTCCGTGACACATTCCATTCCATTCAATTACACTTTCCTTTGCATTCCAATCCTCATTCCACATTCCATTCCACTTTCCATTCCACGTTTGATTCCACTTTCCATTCCATTCCAAATTCCATTCCACTTTGCATTCCATTCCGTCTTATCTTCAATTCCACATTCCATTCGAAATTCCTTTCCACATTTCATTCCATTCCATAACACATTCCATTCCATTCCATTCCACATTCAATTCCTTTCCATTCCACATTCCACAGTCCATTCCATTCCATTCCATATTCCACATTCCATTCCACTTTCCATTCCACGTTAGATTCCACATTCCTTTCCACATTCATTCCATTCCATTCTGTGTTCCATTTAACTTTCCATTCCATTCCATTCCACTTTCCATTCCACTTTCCATTCCATTTTATTCCATGTTCCAATTCACATTCTATTCCATTCCATTCCATATTCCATTCCATTCCATTCCACATTCCATTCCATTCCATTCTACATTCCATTCCACATTCCGTTCAGTTCCATTCCACATTCCATTCCATTCCACAATCCATTCCACATTCCTTTCCATGACATTCCAGTTTCAATTCCACATTCCATTCAATTCCAATCCACATTCCGTTCCAATCCATTACATTCCATTGCAGTCCTCCTTCCATTCCATTCAATTCCATTCCACATTCCATTCCATTGCATTCCACATTCCATTCCATTCCATTCCACATTCCATTCCATTCAATTCAACTTTCCATTCAATTCCATTCCACATTCCATTCCATTCCATTCCATTCCACGTTGTGTTCTATTCCATTCCACATTCCATTAAATTTCATTCCACGTTGCATTCCATTCAATTCCACGTTCCATTCCATTTCATTCCATGTTCCATTCCACGTTCCATTCCAGTTTCCATTCAACGTTCCATTCCACATTCCATTCCTTTCCATTCCACATTTTATTCCATCCCATTCCACATTGCATTTCACATTAAATTCTATTCCATTCCACATTCCATTCCAGATTCCATTCCCCTCCCTTCCACATTGCATTCCACATAGCATTATATTCCTTTCAACATTCCTGTCCATTCCATTCCATATTCTATTCCATTCCATTCTACTCCACATTTAATTTCATTCCATTCTACATTCTTTTCCATGCCACTCCACATTGCATTCCATTCCTTTGCATTCCACATTCCATTCAAAATTCCATTCCACATTCCATTTGATTGCATTCCACATTGCATTCAATTCCGTTCCACATTCCATTCCATTCCACAATCCTTTCCATTCCATTCCATTCCACATTCCATTCCAAATGAATTTCCATTCCACTTTCCATTCCTCATTCCATTTCATTCCGTTCCACAATCCATACCAAATTCCGTTCCACAATCCATTCCACATTACTTTCCATTCCGGAATCCATTCCACATTCCATTGAACCTTCCATTCCATTTCAAGTTGCATTCCACATTCCATGTCATTCCATTCCACATTCCATTCCTTTCTATTCCACATTCGATTCCATCGCATTCCACTTTACATTCCATTCCATTCCACTTTCCATTCCACATTCTACTTCATTTCATTTCACATTCATTCCATTCCATTCCATTCCTCATTCCATTCCATTCCACGTTCCATTCCATTCCATTACATATTCCATTCCACATTCTATTCCACTCCATTTCACATTACATTATATTCCCTTCCATTCCATTCTACATTTGATTCCCATTCCATTTCACGTTCAATTGCAGTTTCCATTCCACGTTCCATTCCACGTTACATTCCACATTCCATGCCACGTTTCATTCCAATCCATTTCATATTCCATTCCACATTCGATTCCATTCCATTCCGCATTCAATTCCATTCCATTCCACGTTGTATTCCACATTCCAGCCCATTGCATTCCACATTCCATTCCATTCCATTCTATTCTATTCCGTATTCTATTCCGTATTCCATTCCATTCCACGTTTCATTCCATGTTCCATTTCATTCCATTCCACATTCCATTCCATTCCATTCCACGTTCCATTCCACATTCCATTCTATTCCATTCCACATTCCATTCCATGTCATTCAACATTCCATTCCACATTCAATTCCCTTCCATTCCCAATTCCATTCCACATTCCATTAAACAATGCATTCCACACGCCATTCCATTCCGTAATCCATTCCACGTTCCTTTCCACGATCCATTACATTTCATTCCATTCCACATTCCATTATATTCAATTCCATTGCACATTACATTTCATTCCATTCCACGTTCCCTTCCATTCCATTCCAATCCACATTCCATTCCACTTTGCATTCCTTTCCATTCCACGTTTCATTCCACATTCCATTCCATTGAATTGCACATTCCATTCCATTCCTTTCCACATGGCATTCCATTCCATTCCACATTCCATTCCATTCCGTTCCACTTTCCATTCCACTTTCCATTCCATTTCATTCCACATTCCATTTCATCTTCCATTCCATTGCAATCCATTCCACATTCCATTCCATTCCATTCCACTATCCATTCCATTCCATTCCACATTCCATTCCATTCCATTCCACAATCCATTCCAATTTCCCTTCCATTCCACGTTCCATTCCACATTCCATTCCATTCCACTTTCCGTTCCACATTCCATTCTCGTTCCATTCAACTTTCCATTCCATTCCATTCCACGTTACTTTCCACATGATATTGAATTCCATTAATCATTCCACTACATTCCGTTCCATCCCTCATTCTATTCTATTCCATTCCACATTCCATTCCATTCCATTAAACATTGCCTTCCATTGTGTTCCATTCCACATTCCATTCTATTCCACATTCCATTCCATTCCATTCCACCTTCAGATCCATTCCATTCCGTACCAGTCCTTGTTCCATTCCATTCCATGTCATTCCACATTCCATTCCATTCCATTCCACATTCCTTTCATGTTCCATTCCACGTTCAATTCCGCGTTCCATTCTACATTCCATTCCGCATTCAGTTCCAGGTTCCAATCTCTTACATTCTATGTTCTGTTCCACTTTCCATTCGACGTTCCACGTTCCATTACACTTTCAATTTCATGTTCAATTCCATGTTCCATTCCATTCCATTCCACCGTCCATTCAATGTTCCATTCCCCATTCTTTTCCATTCCACTCCACATTCCATTACACATTCCTTTCCTTTCCATTCCACATTCCCTTCCATATTTCATTCCATTATTTTCCACTTTGCATTCCACGTATCATTCCATTCCATTTCACACTCCATTGCATTCCATTCCACGTTCCTTTCCGTTACATTCCCATCCATTCTACATTGCATTCTATTCCACTACACCTTCCATTCCACATTCCACTCCAATCCATTCCACATTCCATTCCACATTCCATTTCTTTCCATTCCATACCACATTCCATTTCATTCCATTCCACATTTTATTCGATTCCACATTCCATTCCACATTGCATTCTATATTCCATTCCGTGCCATTCAACACTGCATTCCAGTCCATTCCACATTCCATTCCATTCCATTCCACAATCCATTCCATTCCACATTTCATTCCATTCCACATTCCATTCCACATTGCATTCCGTTCCATTCCACATTTCCTTCTACATTCCATTCCATTCCCTTCAGCATTCCATTCCATTCCATTCAACAATCCATTCCATTCCATTACTTTCCTTTCCACCTTCCATTCCATTTCATACTGCATTTCATTCCATTCCATCATTGCGTTCCACATTCCATTCCACTCCATTTGACACTGCATTGCACATTCCTTTCATTTCCATTCCTCATTCCATTCCATTCCACATTCCATGCCACATTCCGTTCCATTCCATTCCACATTCCATTCCACATTCCATTCGATTCCATTCCACATTGCATTACATTCCATTCCACATTCCATTCCATTCCATTCCACATTCCATACCATTCCATTCCACATTCCATTCCATTCCATTCCACATTCCATACCATTCCAATCCACATTCCATTCCATTCCCTTCCATATTCCATTCCATTCCATTCCATTCCACATTCAATTCCCTTTCACCTTCCATTCCATTCCATTCCCCATTCCATTCCACTTTCAATTTCACGATCGTTTCCATTCCATTCCATTCCACTTTCCATTCCATTCCACATTCCATGCCACATTCCGTTCCATTCCATTCCACATTCCATTCCACATTCCATTCGATTCCATTCCACATTGCATTACATTCCATTCCACATTCCATTCCATTCCATTCCACATTCCATACCATTCCATTCCACATTCCATTCCATTCCATTCCACATTCCATACCATTCCAATCCACATTCCATTCCATTCCCTTCCATATTCCATTCCATTCCATTCCATTCCACATTCAATTCCCTTTCACCTTCCATTCCATTCCATTCCCCATTCCATTCCACTTTCAATTTCACGATCCTTTCCATTCCATTCCACTTTGCTTTTAACGTTCCATTCCACGTTCCATTACACTTTCAATTCCAGGTTCCATTCCTTTCCATTCCAGTTTCCATTACATGTTCCATTCCATGTTCCATTACACATGCCATTCAACATTCCATTGCACATTCCATTCCACATTCCATTCCACGTTCCATTCCATTCAATTCCCCTTTCCATTACACGGTCCATTCCTTTCCATTCCAACTCCATTCCACATTTCAATCCATTCCATTTCACATTCCATTCCGCATTTCATTCCAGATTCCATTCCACATTCCATTCCATTCCACGTTCCTTTCCACATTCCTTTCAACATTCCATTCCTTTCCACATACCATTCCACATTCCATTCCATTCCATTCCACTTTGCATTCCACATACCATTCCATTCCATTCAACTTTCCATTCCATTTCATTCCACATTCCATTCGACCTTCAATTCGATTCAATTCCACATTTCATTCCACTTTCCATTACACATTCCATTCCACATTCCATTCAATATTCCATTGCATTCCATTATGCATTCCATTCCACATTCCATTCCACATTCCATTTATTCTATTCCAGATTCCATTCCATTCCATTCCGGAATTCATTCAGTTTCATTCCATATTCTATTCCATTTCATTCCTCTTTGCATTCCATTTCATTCCAAATTCCATTCCACATTCCATTCCTCTACATTCCACATTCCATTCCACATTGTATTCCATTCCATTCCACATTCCATTCCATTCCATTCAATTCCACATTCCATTCAATTCCACATTCCAACAATTCCATTCTATGCTACATTCCATTCCTTTCAATTCCATTGCACTTTCCATTCCATATTCTGTTCCATTACATTCCACATTCCATTCCCTTTCACTTTTAATTCCCCGTTCAATTCCACGTTCCTCTGCTTGCAATTCCACTTTGCATTCCACTTCCATTCCACGTTCCATTCCAAGTAGCATTCCACGGTCTATTCCAGGTTTCTATCATTTCCATTCCACATTTCATTCCATGTTCCATTCCACATTCCATTCCACGTTCCATTCCACATTCCATTCCACATTCCATTCCACATTCCATTCCATTCCATTCCGCATTCCATTGCACATTCCATTGCACGTTCCATTCCATTGAATTCCACATTCCATTCCATTCCATTCCACATTCCATTCCCTATTCCACTGTATTCCATTCCACTTTCCATTCCACATTCCATTACACAATCCATTCCACAATCCATTCCATTCCACATTCCATTAAACAATGCATTCCACATTCCATTCCATTCCACGTTCCCTTCCACATTGCATTCCACATTCTAGTCCGTTCCACGTTCCATTGCACATTCCATTCCAAGTTGCATTCCACATTACATTCCGTTCCATTCCACATTGCATTCCACGTTCCATTCCATTCCACAATCCATTCCAATTCATTCCACATTCCATTCCATTTCATTTCACATTCCATTCGACCTTCCGTTGCACTCCATTCCACATTCCATTCCAGATTCCATTAAATTCCATTCCGCATTCCATTGCACATTCCTTTCCACGTTTCATTCCAATCCATTCCACATTGCATTCCGCATTCCATTACATTCCACATTGCATTCCACATTCCATTCCATTCCATTGCAGTTTCCATTCTATTTCATTACACATTCCATTCGACCTTCAATTCCATTCCTTTCCACATTCCATTCCATTCCATTCCACATTCCATTCCACGTTCCATTCCACATTTCATTCCATTCCATTCTACATTCCATTACACATTCCATTCATTCTATGCCACATTCCATTCCACATTCCATTCCACGTTCCATTCCACATTTCATTCCATTCCATTCTACATTCCATTCCACATTCCATTCATTCTATGCCACATTCCATTCCACATTCCATTCCATTCCATTCCACTTTCCATTCTATTCCGTTCCACATTCCATTTCATGTTCCATTCCATTGCATTCCATATTCCATTTCATTTTGCGTTCCATTCCATTCAATTTTACTTTCCATTCCACGTTCAATTCCATTCCATTCCACATTCCATTGTTCTCCACTTTCCGTTCAATTCCATCCAATTAAAATTTCCATGCCATTCAATTCCATTCCACGTTCCGTTCCACATTTTCTTCATGCCATTCCACAGTCCATTCCCCTTCACATTCCATTCCACGTTCAATTCCACTTTCCTTTCCTTTCCATTCCACTTTGAATTCCACGTTCCATTCTACTTTCCATTCCACGTTACATTCCACGTTCTATTCCTGGTTCCATTCCTTTCCATTCCACTTTCCATTCCATGTTCCATTCTACATTACATTCCACATTACATTCCACATTTCATTCCACATTCCATTAAACATTCCATTGCATTAGAGTCCACATTCCATTGAACATTCCATTCAACATTCCATTCCACGTTCTATTTCATTCCACTCCACATTCCATTCCAATACATTCCACGTTCAATTCCACATTCCATTCCTTTCCATTCCACATTCCATTTCATTCGATTAGACATTGCATTCCACCATCCATTCCACATTCCATTGCATTCCATTACACATTCCATTGCATTCCATTGCACATTCCTTTCCACATTCCATTCCATTCCATTCCACATTCCATTCCACATTCCATTCCACATTCCATTCCACATTCCATTCCACATTCCATTCCACCTTACCTTCCATTACACATTCCATTGCATTCCATTCAACTTTCCATTCCACATTCCATTGCACATTACGTTTCATTCCATTCCTCGTTTCATTCCATTCCATTCCACGTTCCATTCCATTCCACTCCACATTCCATTCCAATATATTCCACGTACAATTTCATATTCCACTCCATTCCATTCGAATACGTTCCACGTACAATTTCACATTCCACTCCATTCCATTCCACATTCCATTCCATTCCATGCCACTTTCCATTCCGCAATCCATACCACATTCCGTTCTATTCCATTCCACCTTAAATTCCACATTTCTTTCCACATTTCATTCCATTGCATTCCACTTTCCATTCCATTTTCTATTCCATTCCATTCCACAATCCATTCCACATTCCATTCCAATCCATTCCACATTCTATTCCACATTTGAGTCCATTCCATTCCATGTTCCATTGCACATTGCATTCCACATTCCATTCCATTCCTTTCCTCGTTTCATTCCATTCCATTCCACGTTCCTTTCCATTCCATTCCGCCTTCCATTCCACATTCCGTTCCAATCCACTCCACTTTCCATTCCATTCCGCCTTCCATTCCACATTCCATTCCAATCCACTCCACTTTCCATTCCATTCCATTCTACGTTCTATTCCACATTCCATTCCATTCCATTCCGTATTCCCTTCCATTCCATTCCACTTTCCATTGCATTTCATTCGCCTCCATTCCGCTTTCCATTCCAATTCCGTTCCAAATTCCGTTCTATTCCATTACATAGCATTACTTATTCCATTGCACATTTCATTCCACATTCCATTTCACTTTCCGTTTTACATTCCATTCCCCATTTCATTCCATTTCATTCCACGTTCCATTCCACATTCAATTTCATTCTTTCCACATTAAATTTCACATTCCATTCCACATTCCTTTCCATTCCATTCCAATGCACATTCAATTCCACTCCATTCCACTTTCCATTCCACATTCCATTCCGTTCCATTCCATATTATATTCCACATTCCCTTCCATTCCACATTCCATTCCCTTCCATTCTAGGTACCATTCCATTCCATTCTATGATCCATTCTCTTTCATTCCACATTCCATTCCACATTCCATTCCATTCAGTTGTACATTCCACTCCATTCCATTCCACAGTCCATTCCATTGCAATCCAAGTTCCATTTCATTCTATTCCACGTTCCATTTCGTTTCATTCCACGTTCCACTCCACTTTCCATTCCGTGTTCCATTCCACGTTCCATTCTACGTTACATTCCACTTTCCATTCCACGTTCCATTCCACTATCCATTCGACTTTCCATTCCACGTTCTATTCCAAGTTTCATTCCACGTTGCATTCCATTGCATTGCACATTCCAATCCACATTCCATTCCACATTCCGTTCCATTCCATTTCACATTCCATTCCATTCCATTCCACATGCCATTGCACATTCCTTTCCATTCCATTCAACATTGCATTCAAATCCATTCGATATTCCATTCCACATTCCATTCTACATTCCATTCCATATTCCATTCCACATTTCATTCCATTCCATATTCCATTCCACATTGCATTCCATTCCATTTCACATTCAATTCCACTCCATTCCATTCCATTTCACATTCCATTCCATTCCAATTTCCACTCTATATTCCGATCCATTCCATTCCATATTCCATTCAATACCTTTCCATTGCATTCCACATTACAATTAATTCCATTCCACCTTCCATTACATTACCTTCCACATTCCATTCAATTCTTCATTCCACGTTCCATCCCATGTTCCATTACACGTTCAATTCCAGTCCATTCCGCATTCCATTGCATTGCATTCCACATTCCATTGCATTTCATTTCACTTTCCATTCCTCATTCCATTACATTCCTTTTCACATTCCATTCCAAATTCCATTCCATTACATTCCACATTGCATTCCAAATTCCATTACATTCCATTCCACATTCCATTCCATATTCCATTTCACATTCCACATTTCATTCCAAATTCCATTCTTTCCATTCCACATTCCATTCCACATTCCATTTCACATTCCTTTCCATTCCATTCCACATTCTCTTCCATTCCATTCCACATTCCCTTCCATTCCATTCCACATTCCATTCCATTCCATTCGATATTCCATTCAATTCCATTAAATTCCAATTTCCCTTTCATTCGATTCCAAGTTCCATTACAAGTCCCATTGCACTTTCCATTCTTCATTCCATTCCATTCCATTCCACGTTCCATTCCACCTTCCATTCCACTTTCCATTCCACGTTCCATTCCACATTTCATTCCACTCCACTTCGTATTCCATTCCACATTCCATTCCAATTTTTTCCACATTCTCTTCCATTCCATTTCAAATTCCATTCCATTTCATTCCAATCCACATTTCATTCCATTCCTTTCCATATTTCATTCCATTCCCTTCGACATTGCATTCCAATGCATTCCACATTCCATTGCATTCCATTCCGCATTCAACCCCATATTCCATTCCACATTCCATTCCATTCCACAATCCTTTCCTTTCATTCCATTGAATTAAACATTAAATTTCACATAGATTTGCATTCCCTTCCAAATTCCATTCTACAATCCATTCCATTCCATTTCTCATTCCATTCAATTCCAATCCATTCCATTCCACATTCCATTCCACTCCATTCATCATTCTATTCCATTCCATTCCACATTGCATTCCATTGTATAGCACATTCCATTCTATTCCATTCCACATTGCATTCCAAATTCCATTCCTTTCCATACCGTATTCCATTCCACATTCTATTCCATTCCATTCTCATTCCATTCCAAATTCCCTTCCATTACATTCCATATTCCATTCTACGTAAAAATGCATTCCGTTCCACTTTCCGTTAAATTCCATTCCATTCCACTTTCCATTCCATTCCATTCCATTCCACTTTCCATTCCATTCCACTTTGCATCCCATTCCATTCCACGTTCCATTCCACTTTCCATTCCACGTTCCATTCCACGTTCCATTCGACATTCCATTCCACGTTCCATTTCACATTCCATTCCACGTTCCATTCCACTTTCCATACCATTTTGCATTTCTCATTTCTTTCCACGTTCTATTCGATGTTCCAATCCACGTTCCATTCCACATTCCATTCCACGTTCCATTTCATTCCATTCCACATTCCGTTCCACGTTTCATTCCGTTCCATTCCTCATACTCTTCCACGTTCCATTCCACATTCCACTCATTCCATTTCAAATTCCATTCCATTCTTTTCCAATCCATTCCATTCCACATTGCTTTCCATTCCATTCAACATTCCATTCCATTCCACATTCCATACCATTCCATTGCATCACATATTCCATTCAATTCCATTCCACATTCCAATCCTTTCCATTCCACATTCCATTCCATTCCACTCCACATTCCACTCCACATTCCATTACACATTCCAATCCATTCCACTCCACGTTCCATTCCTTTCCATTGCATTCCTTTCCGCATTCAATTCCATTCCATTCCATTCCACATTCCAATCCATTCCCTTGCACATTCCGTTGCATTCCACTCCACATTCCATTGCATTCATTTGAATTCCATTCCATTCCACCTTCCACTCCATTCAATTCCATTCTGCAATACATTCCATTCCCTTCCACATTCCATTCCATTCCGTTCCACTTTCCTTTCCAAATTCCTTTCCATTGCGTTCCTCATTCCATTCCATTCCATTCCAAATTCCATTGAATTCCATTCCAGATTCCATGCCTTTCCACTTTCCATTCCACGTTCCATTCCATGTTCCATCCCATGTTCCATTCCATGTTCAATTCCAGTTCATTCCACATTCCATTCCATTCCATTCCACATTGCATTCCAATTTCTAATTCCATTCCACATTCCATTCGTTTTTTCATTCTACCTTTCTTTCTTTCCGCATTCCATTCCACATTCAATTCTATTCCATTTCACTTTCAATTCCACTCTATTCCATTCCATTCCACATTCCATTCCATTCCACTTTCCACTCTACATTCCAATCCATTCCATTCCATACTCCATTCAATTCCCTTCCATTGCATTCCACATTCCAATCCTTTTCATTCCTCTTTCCACTCAATTCCCTTCCGTTGCATTCCACATTCCAATCCATTCCATTCCACCTTCCATTCCATTCCCTTCCACATTCCATTCCACGTTCCAACCCACGTTCCATTCCAAGTTCCATTCCACTTTCCATTCCACGTTCCATCCCACGTTCCATTCCCTGTTCAATTCCAGTCCATTCCACATTCCATTCCATTCCATTCCATATTCCATTCCATTCCATTCCACATTGCATTGCATTGCATTGCATTCCGCATTCCATTGCATTCCATTCCACTTCCCATTCCACATTCCATTCCATTGCATTTCACATTCCATTCCAAATTCCATTCCATTATATTCCACGTTGCATTCCAAATTTCATAACCTTCCTTTCCACATACCATTCCACAATGTATTTCACATTCCATTCCACTCAATACCACATTCCATTATATTCCATTCGACATTCCATTCCACATTCCATTCAATTCCATTCCACATCCCATTCCATTTCACTTTCCATTCCATTCCATTCCACATTACATTCCTTTAAATTCCATTCCATTCCACATTGCATTCCACATTCCACTCCATTGCATTCCACATTCCATTCCATTGCATTGCACTCCACATTCCATTCCACATTAATATAAATTCCATTCTAGTCCATATGCATTCCATTCCATTTCATTCAGTCTCCATTGCATTTGATTGAACATCCCATTCCAATGCATTACAAATTGCATTCCATTCGATTC
Source organism: Pongo abelii (assembly GCF_028885655.2). Lineage (NCBI taxonomy): Eukaryota > Metazoa > Chordata > Mammalia > Primates > Hominidae > Pongo > Pongo abelii. The sequence goes on along the minus strand of NC_085929.1, from coordinate 12,231,964 downwards.
CACATTCCATTCCATTCCACCTCCCATTCCATTCCATTCCATTCCACGTTCCATTCCATTCCACATTCCATCCCTCATTCCATTCCATTTCATTCCACATTTCATTCCTCGTTCCATTCCATTCCATTCCATTGCACACTACAGTCCATATAACAATCCATTCCATTCCACATTCCATTCCATTCCATTCCACATTCCATTCCATTCCATTCCACATTCCACATTGAATTCCACTTTCCATTCAACGTTACGTTCCACATTCCGTTCCACGTTCCATTGCATTCCATTCTACCTTCCATTACACGTTCCACTCCATTCCAATCCACGTTCCATTGCATTTCATTCCACGTTCCATTCCACAATCTGTTTCTTTCCATTCCACATTCCATTCGGTTCCATTCGGCATTCCTTTCAATTCCACATTCCATTCCACGTTGCTTTCCATTCCATTCTGCATTGCATTCCACATTACATTCAATTCCATTCCACTTTCCATTCCATTCCATTCAACATTCCATTCCACATTCCATTCTTTGCCATTCCAGTTTCCATTACACTTTCCATTTCATTCAAATCCACATTCCATTCCCTTCAATTCCATTCCACTACACATTCCATTCCATTCAATTCCATTACACATTCCACTCCATTCCATTCTACATTCCATTCCATTCCATTCCACATTCCATTCCATTCCATTCCGCTTTCCATTCCATTCCATTCCATAACACTCCAAATAACATTCCATTCCATTCCATTACTAATTCCATCCCATTCCACTCCACATTCCATTCCATTCCATTCAACGTTATATTCCATTACATTCCACGTTCCATTCCACGTTCCATTCCAGTTTCCACTCCACTTTCCATTCTGTTACATTCCACTTTCAATTCTATGTTCCATTCCACTTTCCATTACAGGATACCTTTCATTCCATTCCACTTTCCATTCCACGTTCTATTCCACGTTCCATTCCATTCCATTCCAACTTCCATTTTACGTTCCATTCCGTGTTCCATTCCATGCCATTCCACATTTCATTCCATCTCATACCACATTCCATTTCACATTCCATTCCATTCCATTCCATTCTACATTCCATTACAAATTCCATTCCACTCCCTACCACATTGCATTCCAGATAGCATTCCATTCCTTTCCACATTCCGTTCCATTCTATTCCAGATTGCATTCCTTTCCATTCCACATTCCTTTCCATTCCATTCCACATTGCATTCCGTTCCTCTGCATTACACTTTCCATTCCAAATACCATTCCACATTCCATTTGATTCCATTCCACATTCCATTCCATTCCATTCCACATTCCAGTGGATTCCATTCCATTCCATTTCATTCCATTCAATTCCATTCCATTCCACATTCCTTTCTATTCCATTCCACATTCCTTTCATTCTATTCCATTCCATTACACATTCCATTCCACATTCCATTCCATTCCATTTCACATTGCATTCGATTCCATTCCATTCCACATTCCATTCCATTCCATTTCACATTGCATTCGATTCCATTCCATTCCATTCCATTCCATTCCATTCCATTACATTCCGCATTCCTTTCCATTCCGTTCCATATTCCTTTCCATTCCATTCCACATTCCTTTCCGTTCTATTCCATTCCATTCCACATTCCATTCCACATTGCTTTCCATTCCATTACATGTTCCATTCCACATTGCATTCCATTCCATTCCACATTACATTTCATTCCATTCCACATTCCATTCCACATTCCATTCCATTCCATTCCACATCCCATTCCACTCCATTCTACATTCCATTCCATTCCATTAAAAGTTCCATTCCACATTCCATTTCATTTCATTCCATTCCATTCCATTCCACATTCCATTCCAATCCATTCCACGTTGCATTAATTTCCATTTCATTCTACATTCCTTTCGACATTCCATTCCACATTACATTCCGTACCACGTTCCATTCCACATTACATTCCACATTCCATTCCATACCATTACTCTTTCCATTCCACATTCCAATCAATTTCATTCCACATTCCATTCCATTCAATTCAACATTCCATACCACTTTCCTTTCCATTCCTTTCTATATTCCATTCCTTTTTCCATTCCGTTCCACATTCCACTGCACATTGCATTCCATTCCATTACACATTCCATTCCATTCCATATTCCCTTCCATTCCCGTCCACATAGCATTCCATTCCATTCCATTCCAAATTCCATTCCACATTCCAATCAATTCCACTTTCTATTCCACTCTCCATTCCATTCCATTCCACATTCCATTCCGCATTCCTTTCCATTCCATTCTTTTCCAGATTGCATTCCATTCCATTCCACTCTTTTCCAGATTGCATTCCATTCCATTCCACTTTCCTCTCCATTCCATTCCACGTTGCATTCCTTTCCTCTGCATTACACTTTCCATTCCAAATTCCATTCCACATTCCATTTGATTCCATTCGACATTCCATTCCACATTCCATTTGATTCCATTCGATTACATTACATTCCATTCAATTCCATTCCATTCCACATTCCATTCCACATTCCATTCCATTCCATTCCACATTCCATTCGATTCCATTCCATTCTATTATATTCCATTCAATTCCATTCCATTGCACATTCCTTTCTATTCCATTCCACATTCCTTTCCATTCCATTCCACATTCCTTTCCGTTCTATTCAATTCCATTCAACATTCCATTCCACACTGCTTTCCTTTCCATTACATGTTCCGTTCCACATTGCATTCTATTCCATTCCACATTAAATTTCATTCCATTCCACATTCCATTCCACATTCCATTCCATTCCATTCCACATCCCATTCCACTCCATTCTACATTCCATTCCATTCCTTTAAAATTTCCATTCCACATTGCATTCCATTCCATTCCACATTACATTTCATTCCATTCCACATTCCATTCCACATTCCATTCCATTCCATTCCACATCCCATTCCACTCCATTCTACATTCCATTCCATTCCATTAAAAGTTCCATTCCACATTCCATTTCATTTCATTCCATTCCATTACATTGCACATTCCATTCCAATCGATTCCACATTGCATTAAATTCCATTTCATTCTACATTCCATTCCACATTCCATTGCACATTGCATTCCATTCCATTACACTTTCCATTCCATTCCATATTCCCTTCCATTCCCGTCCACATAGCATTCCATTCCTTTCCATTCAAAATTCCATTCCACATTCCAATCAATTCCACTTTCCATTCCACTCTTCATTCCATTCCATTCCACAATCCATTCCGCATTCCTTTCCATTCCATTCCCTTCCATATTCCATTCCATTCCATATTCCACCCCACTTCATTCCGTTTTCCAATCCATTCCATTCTTTTCCATTCCATATTTCATTCCTTGTTGTATTCCACTGCATTCCACATTACATTGCACATTCCGTTCCAAGTTCCATTCAATATTCCATTCCATTCCATTCCATTCCACATTATATTCCGCATTCTATTCCATTCCATTCCACATTCCATTGCTCATTCCATTCCACGTTCCATTCCACATTCCATTCTAATTCATTCCACATAGCATTCCACGTTCCATTCGATTCCATTTCACATGGCATTCCAGATTCCTTTCCATTTCACGTTCTATTCCACATTCCATTCCACATTCAATTCCACATTCCTTTCCATTCCATATTCCATTTTACATTTCATTACATTCCATTCCACATTTCATTTCACATTCCATTCCATTCCATTCCACATTCCATTCCACATTCCATTCCATTCCTTTCCAAATTCCTTTCAATTCCATTACTCATTCCATTCCACATTTCATTCCACATCCCTTTACTTTCCATTCCACATTCCATTCCACATTCCACTCCACATTCCATTCCACATTCCATTTCATTCCATTCCACATTCCATTCCATGTTCCATTCCACATTCCAATCCACTTTCCATTCCATTCCATTCCACATTCCATTCCACCTTCTATTCCACATTCCAGGCTCATTCCATAGTATTTCATTCCACATTCCATTCCACATTCCATTGAACTCCAATTTACATTCCATTCCACATTCCATTCCTTTCAATTCCACATTCCATTCCACATTCCATTCTGAAGACCATTCCACATTCCATTGCACATTCCATTCCACGTTCCATTCAAGTTCCATTGCATTTCGTTCCACATTCCATTACACAATCTGTTGCATTCCAATTCACATGCCATTCCACATTCCATTCCATTCCACATTCCATTACACATTCCATTCCACATTCCATTATGCAGTCCATTCCATTCCATTCCTGTTTCCATTTCATTCCAATCCTCTTTCCATTGCACATTTCATTCCATTCCTTTCCACATTCCATTCCACATTCCATTCCAGATTCCCTTGCATTCCATTCAACATTCTATTGCATTCCATTCTATGTTCCATTCCAATTTTCATTAAATTCCACTCCACATTCCATTCCATTCCATTCCACATTCTATTCCTTTCCAATCCTCATTTCATTCCATATTTCAATCCATTCCTGTCCATTACACATTCCATTCAACATTCCATTCCACATTCCGTTCTATTCCATTCCACATTCCATTCCATTCCATTCAATTCCACGTTCCATTCCACACTCAATTCCAGATTCCATTCCACATTCCATTCCGTTCCATTCCACATTTCATTCCACATTCTATACCACGTTCAATACCATATTCCATTCCATGTTCCATTCCACGTTCCATTCCACGTTCAATTCTATTGCATTTCACGTTCCATTACACATTCCATTCCATTCCTTTCCAAGTTCCATTCCACATTCAATTCCACTTTCCATTCCATTCCATTCAACGTTCCTCTCCACATTCCACTGCATTTCATCCTAATATCCATTCCACACTCCATTCCACATTACATTCAACATTCTATTGCGTTCCATTCCACATTCCATTCCACAATCCATTCCACATTCCAATCCACTTTGCTTTAAACGTTCCATTAAATTCCCTGTCACATTCCATTCCAAAATCCATTCAATTCCATTCCACACTCCATTCCACATTACATTCCACATTCCATTCTGTTCCATTCCACATTCCATTTCACATTCCATTCCACTTTCCATTCCACGTTCCATTCGAATTCATTCCATGTTCCATTGCACATTCGATTCCATTTCATTCCACAGTCCATTCCACATTCCATTCCACATTCCATTTTCCTTGCATTGCATTTCATTCCACATTCCATTCCACATTCCATTGCATACCATTTCACAATCCATTCCAAATTCCATTCCATTCCATTCCATTCCACATTCCATTCCACTTTCCATTCCATATTCCATTACGCTGTCCATTCCAAATTCCATTCCACATTCCAGTCCACAATCCATTCCACATTCCATTCCATATTCCAATACGCTGTCCATTCCAAATTCCTTTCCACATTCCAGTCCACATTCCATTCTCATTCCATTGAATTTCTTTCCACTTTCCATTCCACATTCCATTGCATTCCAATTCACGTTCCATTCGACCTACCAATAAATTCGATTCCATTCCATTCCACATTCTATTCCACATTCCATTCCACATTCCTTTCCGCTGACCATTCCATTCCATTCCACGTTCCATTCCACTTTCCATTCCACGTTCCATTCCACATTTCATTCCATTCCACTTCATATTCCATTCCACATTCCATTCCATTCTGTTCCACATTCTCTTCCATTCCATTTCAAATTCCATTCCACTTCATTCCAATCCACTTTTCATTCCATTCCATTCCATATTTCATTCCATTCCCTTCAACATTGCATTCCATTGCATTCCACATTCCATTCCATTCCATTCCGCATTCAACCCCATATTCCATTCCACATTCCATTCCAAATTTCATTCCATTCCCTTCAACATTGCATTCCATTGCATTCCACATTCCATTCCATTCCATTCCGCATTCAACCCCATATTCCATTCCACATTCCATTCCACATTCCATTCCATTCCATTCGAGATTCCATTCCCTTCCATTCCATTCCATTTCACGTTCCATTCCACTTTGAATTAAACTCTGTTCCACATTCCATTTCTCATTCCAGTCCATTCCATTGCACATTCCATTCCATTCCAATCCACATTTCATTCCACATTCCATTGCACAATGCATTCCACATTCCATTCCACTTTCCATACCACATTCCATTAAAGTCCATTCAATATTACATTCTGTTGCTTTCTAAATTCCATTCCACATTCCATTCCATTGCGTTCGACATTCCATTCCATTACACTCCTCATTTCATTCCAGTTTCCCTTCTATTCCATGCCACATTCTATTCCAAGTTCCATTCCATTCAATTACACTTTCCATTCCACCTTTTGTTCTCCATTCCATTACACATTCCATTCCAGATTTCATTCTTTTCCTTTCTGCATTCCATTCCTCATTCCATTCCACTCTACGTACCAATCCATTCCATTCCACATTCCATTCCATATTCCATTTAATTCCATTCCACATTCCATTCTCATTCCACTGCATTACATTAAAGATTCCATTCCACTTTAAATTCAGTTTCATTTCACATTTCATACCACTTTCCATTCCATTGCATTCCACATTCCATTCCAGATTCCATTCCACTTACCATTCCATGTTCCATTCCACATTTCATTCCAAGTTACATTCCATTCCATTCCACCTTCCATTTGATTACATTCCACGTTCCATTTCATTTCGTTCTTCATTCCATTCCACATTCCATTTCAGATTCCAATCCACATTCTATTTCACTTTCCATTCCATTCCAAAATCCATTCCATTCCATTCCGCATTCCATTCCATTCCATTCCACATTCCTTTCCACTTTCCATTACACATTCCATTCCACTTTCCATTCCACGTTCCGTTCCACTGCATTCCACATTCCAATCCTTTCCATTCCATATTCCATTCCATTAAATTCCACACTCCATTCCATTGCATTCCATTCCATTCCACATTCCATTCCATTCCATTCCATTCCAAATTCCATTCTATTGAATTCCGCATTCCATTCCACTCCATTCTATTTCATTCCACATTCGACTCCATTCTATTGCTTTCCACATTCCATTCCATTCCATTTCACATTTCATTCCACGTTACATTCCATTCCATTCCACCTTCCATTCCATTACATTCCACGTTCCATTTCTTTTCGTTCCTCATTCCATTCCACATTCCATTTCACATTCCAGTCCACATTCTATTTCACTTTCCATTCCATTCCACATTCCATTCCATTCCATTCCTCATTCCATTCCATTCCATTCCACATTCTTTCCACATTCCATTGCACATTCCATTCCACTTTCCATTCCATGTTCCATTCCATTGCATTCCACATTCCAATTCTTTCCATTCCATATTCCATTCCATTAAATTCCACACTCCATTCCATTGCATTCCATTCCATTCCACACTCCATTCCATTCCATTCCATTCCATTCCACATTCCATTCCTTTCCATTCCATTCCAAATTCCATTCTATTGAATTCCGCATTCCATTCCACTCCATTCTATTTCATTCCACATTCGACTCCATTCTATTGCTTTCCACATTCCATTCCATTCCATTTCACAATTCATTCCACGTTACATTCCATTCCATTCCACCTTCCATTCCATTACATTCCACGTTCCATTTCATTTCGTTCCTCATTCCATTCCACATTCCATTTCACATTCCAATCCACATTCTATTTCACTTTCCATTCCATTCCACATTGCATTCCATTCCATTCCGCATTCCATTCCATTCTATTCCACATTCTTTCCACATTCCATTGCACATTCCATTCCACTATCCATTCCATTCCATTCCGCATTCCATTCCATTCCATTCCACATTCTTTCCACATTCCATTGCACATTCCATTCCACTTTCCATTCCATTGCATTCCACATTCCAATTCTTTCCATTCCATATTCCATTCCATTAAATTCCACACTCCATTCCATTGCATTCCATTCCATTCCACATTCCATTCCATTCCATTCCATTCCATTCCATTCCAAATTCCATTCTATTGAATTCCGCATTCCATTCCACTCCATTCCATTTCATTCCACATTCGACTCCATTCCATTGCTTTCCACATTCCGTTCCATTCCATTCCACATTCCATTCCATTCCATTCCACATTCCATTACACTTTCCATTCCAGGTCGCATTCCATGTTCCATTCCATATCCCATTCCACGTTCCATTCCTTTCCATTCCACATTCCATTCCACATTCTCATTCCATTTCACATTCTCATTCTATTCCACATTTCATTCCACATTCCATTCCATTCTATTCCACATTCCATTCCACATTCCATTACATTCCTTTCCACATTCCATTCCACATTCCATTGTATTCCATTCCACTTTCCGCTCCACATTCCATTCCATTCCATTCCACGTTACATTACTCGTTCCATTCCATTCCATTCCACGTTCCATTCCACGCTCCATTCCTAATTCCATTCCACGTTCCATTCCACCTTCCACTGCAAGTTCCATCCCATGTTCCAATCCATTTCATTCGACGATCCATTCGAAATTCCACTACGTTCCATTCCACTTTCATTTCCAAATTGCCTTCCACATTCCATTCTTTTCCATTCCACATTCCATTCGACATTCCATTCCATTCCAATCCAATTTCCATTCCACATTCCATTCCACATACCATGCCACATTCCGTTCCATTCCATTCCACATTTCATTCCACATTCCATTCCACATTCCAATCTACATTCCATTCCATTCCATTCCAGATTCCATTCCACATTCCATTCCATTCCTTTCGAGATTCCGTTCCCTTCCATTCCATTCCATTGCACGTTCCATTCCACTTTGAATTAAACTCTGTTCCACATTCCTTTTCTCATTCCAGTCCATTCCATTGCACATTCCATTCCATTCCAATCCACATTTCATTCCACATTCCATTGCACAATGCATTCCACATTCCATTCCACTTTCCATACCACATTCCATTAAAGTCCATTCAATATTACATTCTGTTCCTTTCTAAATTGCATTCCACATTCCATTCCATTGCGTTCGACATTCCATTCCATTCCACTCCTCATTTCATTCCAGTTTCCCTTCTATTCCATGCCACATTCTATTCCAAGTTCCATTCCATTCAATTACACTTTCCATTCCACCTTTCGTTCTCCATTCCATTACACATTCCATTCCTGATTTCATTCTTTTCCATTCTGCATTCCATTCCTCATTCCATTCCACTCTATGTACCAATCCATTCCATTCCACATTCCATTCCATATTCCATTTAATTCCATTCCACATTCCATTCTCATTCCACTGCATTACATTAAAGATTCCATTCCACTTTAAATTCAGTTTCATTTCACATTTCTTAGCACTTTCCATTCCATTGCATTCCACATTCCATTCCAGATTCCATTCCACTTACCATTCCATGTTCCATTCCACATTTCATTCCAAGTTACATTCCATTCCATTCCACCTTCCATTTGATTACATTCCACGTTCCATTTCATTTCGTTCCTCATTCCATTCCACATTCCATTTCAGATTCCAATCCACATTCTATTTCACTTTCCATTCCATTTAAAAATCCATTCCATTCCATTCCGCATTCCATTCCATTCCATTCCACATTCCTTTCCACTTTCCATTCCACATTCCATTCCACTTTCCATTCCACGTTCCGTTCCATTGCATTCCACATTCCAATCCTTTCCATTCCATATTCCATTCCATTAAATTCCACACTCCATTCCATTCCATTTCACATTTCATTCCACGTTACATTCCATTCCATTCCACCTTCCATTCCATTACATTCAACGTTCCATTACTTTTCGTTCCTCATTCCATTCCACATTCCATTTCACATTCCAGTCCACATTCTATTTCACTTTCCATTCCATTCCACATTCCATTCCACTTTCCATTCCACGTTCCATTCCATTGCATTCCACATTCCAATTCTTTCCATTCCATATTCCATTCCATTAAATTCCACACTCCATTCCATTGCATTCCATTCCATTCCACACTCCATTCCGTTCCATTTCACATTCCATTCCTTTCCATTCCATTCCAAATTCCATTCTATTGAATTCCGCATTCCATTCCACTCCATTCTATTTCATTCCACATTCGACTCCATTCTATTGCTTTCCACATTCCATTCCATTCCATTTCACGTTTCATTCCACGTTACATTCCATTCCATTCCACCTTCCATTCCATTACATTCCACGTTCCATTTCATTTCGTTCCTCATTCCATTCCACATTCCATTTCACATTCCAATCCACATTCTATTTCACTTTCCATTCCATTCCACATTGCATTCCATTCCATTCCGCATTCCATTCCATTCCATTACACATTCTTTCCACATTCCATTGCACATTCCATTCCACTTTCCATTCCATTGCATTCCACATTCCAATTCTTTCCATTCCATATTCCATTCCATTAAATTCCACACTCCATTCCATTGCATTCCATTCCATTCCACATTCCATTCCATTCCATTCCATTCCATTCCATTCCATTCCACATTCCATTCCATTCCATTCCATTCCATTCCAAATTCCATTCTATTGAATTCCGCATTCCATTCCACTCCATTCCATTTCATTCCACATTCGACTCCATTCCATTGCTTTCCACATTCCGTTCCATTCCATTCCACATTCCATTCCATTCCATTCCACATTCCATTCCACTTTCCATTCCAGGTCGCATTCCATGTTCCATTCCATATCCCATTCCACGTTCCATTCCTTTCCATTCCACATTCCATTCCACATTCTCATTCCATTTCACATTCTCATTCTATTCCACATTTCATTCCACATTCCATTCCATTCTATTCCACATTCCATTCCACATTCCATTACATTCCTTTCCACATTCCATTCCACATTCCATTGTATTCCATTCCACTTTCCGCTCCACATTCCATTCCATTCCATTCCACGTTACATTCCTCGTTCCATTCCATTCCATTCCACGTTCCATTAAACGCTCCATTCCTAATTCCATTCCACGTTCCATTCCACCTTCCACTGCAAGTTCCATCCCATGTTCCAATCCATTTCATTCGACAATGCATTCGAAATTCCACTACGTTCCATTCCACTTTTATTTCCAAATTACCTTGCACATTCCATTCTTTTCCATTCCACATTCCATTCGACATTCCATTCCATTCCAATCCAATTTCCATTCCACATTCCATTCCACATACCATGCCACATTCCATTGCATTCCATTCCACATTCCATTCCACATTCCAATCTACATTCCATTCCATTCCATTCCACATTGCATTTCATTCCATTCCACATTCCATTCTACATTGCTTTCCATTCCATTCCACATCCCATTCTACATTCCGTTCCATTCTTTCCACATTCCCTTCCATTCTTTCCACATTCCATTCCATTCCATTACACATTCCATTCCACATTTCATTCTACATCCCTTTCCATTCCATACCACATTCCATTAAACATTCCATTCCATTCCATTCCACATTCCATTCCATTCCATTCCACATTCCATTCCAGTTTCCATTCCACATTCCATTCCAGATTCCATTCCACGTTCTACTCCATTACATTCCAAGTTCCATTCCACTTTCCATTGCATTACATTCCACTTTACATTCCACATTCCATTGCCCTTTCCATTCCCCCTTTCATTCAATCTTCCATTCCACGTTCCATTCCGTTACATTCCAGTTTCCCTTCCACGTTCCTTTCCATTACATTCCACGTTCCATTCCACATTCCATTCCACATTCCATTCTTCATTACCTTGCTCGGTCCATTCCACGTTCCATTACAAGTTCCATTCCACGTTCCATTCCATGAAATTTCACGTTACATTCCACAATCCATTCCGTTCCATCCACTTTCGTTTGCAAATTCCATTCCACATTCCATTCTGTTAAATTCCACATTGCATTCCATAGTCCATTCCACATTCCATCCCATATTCCATTCTGTTCCTTTCCGTTACATTCCACGTCCCATTCCACTTTCCATTCCATTACATTCCACGTTCAATTCCACATCCCATTGACCATTCCATTCCAAGTTCCATTCCACGTTCCATTACACGTTCCATTCCATTCCATTCTACTTTCCATTCCACGTTCCATTCGATTCCAATCCACTTTCCATTCCACATGCCATTTCATTCCATTCCACTTTCCTTTGCACTTTCCCTTCCACATTCCATTCGATTCTATTCCAAATTCCATTAGATTCCATTCCATTCCGTTCCACTTTCCATTCCATTCCATTCCATTCCACATTTCATTCCATTGCATTCCGCATTCCATTCCATTCCATTCTATTCCATTCCACATTCCACTCCATTCCATTCCATTCCACATTCGGTTCCATTGTATTCCACATTCCATTCCATTCCATTCAATTTCTCATTACATTCCCGGTTCCATTCCACGTTGCTTTCCACGTTCCATTCCATGTTCCATTCCTTTTTCCATTCCTTTCCATTACACATTCCATTCCTTTCCATTCCACATTCCATTCCATTCCACTCCAGATTCCATTCCACGTTCCATTCCATTCCACTTCATATTCCATTCCACGTTCCATTCCATTCCATTCCACCTACCATTCCACGTTCCATTCCATTCCATTGTACGTTGCATTCCACATTCCTTTCCACTTTCTATTCCATGTTCCATTTCACTTTGCATTCCATTCAATTGGAGGTTAATTTCCACGTTCCTTTCCATTCCATTCCACTTTCCATTCCACATTCCTTGGAACATTTCATTCCACGTTCCATTACACATTCCATTCTACCTTCCATTAAACGTTCCATACCACTTTCCATTCCACATTCCATTGGATTCCATCCTGCATTCCATTTCACATTCCATTCCATTCCATTCCACATTCTATTCAACATTCAGTTCCACATTCTGTTCCATTCCATCCCACCTTCCATTCCATCCCACCTTACATTCCATTCCACATTCCATTCCACATTCCATTCCACATTCCATTCCATTACATTCTACATACAATTACATTCCATTCCACATTCCATTCCACATTCCATTACATTCCATTCCAACTTCCATTCCATTCCATTCCACATTTCCATTCCATTCCGTTCCACATTCTGTTTCACATTCCATTCTACATTCCATTCCATTTCATTCTATTCCATATTCCATTACATTTCATTCAACATTCCATTCTATTCCATTCCACATTCCATTACATTCCTTTCCAGTTTACAATCCACGTTCAATTCCACTTTCCATTCCATTCCAATCCACGTTCCATTCCACATTCCCTACCATTCCATACCATTGCATTTCACAATCCATTCCATTCCATTTCACTTTTGAATGCACATTCCATTGCACATTCCATTCTGTTCTGTGCCACATTCCATCTTCCATTCCACATACCATTCCGTTCCATTCCATATGCAATTCCACATTGCATTCCACATTCCATTCCATTCAATTCCACATTCCATTACACATTCTATTCCACATTCCTTTCCACATTCCTTTCCATTCCATTCTACTTTCCATTTCTTTCCATTCCTCTTTCATTTATATTCCATTCCACGCTCCATTACACGTTCCATTCCATTAAATTCCAGGTTCCATTTCACATTCCATTTCACTTTCTATTCCACATTCCATTCCGTTCCATTCCATATTTAATTCCACATTCCATGCCACATTCCATTGCGTTCCATTCCACATTCCATTTCACATTCCATTCCACATTCCAATGAACATTCCATTCCACATTCCATTCCATTGCATTCCTCATTTGATTCCACATTCCATTCCATTCCATTACACATTTCATTCCACTTTTCATTCCATTCCCGTCTGCATCTCATTCCACATTCCATTCCATTACACATTTCATTCCACTTTTCATTCCATTCCCGTCCGCATCCCATTCCACATTCCATTCAATCCCTTTCCAAATTCCATTACATTTCATTACTCATTCCGTTCAACATTTCATTCCACATCCAATTCCATTCCATTCCACATTCCATTCCACATTCCATTCCACATTCTATTCCACATTCCATTCCATTCCATTCCACATTCCATTCCACATTCCATTACATTCCATTCCACATTCCATTCTCATTCCATTCCACTTTCCATTCCATTACATTCCACATTCCATTCCACATTCCTTTCCACATTCCATTCCACATTCCATTTCGTTCCATTCCACATTCCATTGCATTCCATTAAATGTGCCCTTCCACATTCCATTCCATTCCCCTTTCCCTTACCTGATGCATTCCGCTTTAAATTCCACTTTCCACTTCATGCCATACCACGTTCCATTCCACATTGCATTCTATTCCATTCCATTTTCCATTCCACATTTCATTCCACATACCATTCCATATTACATTCCTTTCCTTTCCACATTACATTCCTCATTCCATTCCAGATTCCATTTCATTTCATTCCACATTCCCTTCCACATTCCACTCAACATTCCATTCCACTTTCCATTCCATTCCATTACACATTCCATTCCATTTTCCATTCCATTCCATTCCACTTTCCATTCCATGATCCATTCCACTTTCCATTCCGTTCCATTCCGTGATCCATTCTATTCCATTCCACGTTCCATTTCATGCCATTCCACTTTCCGATGAACACTCCATTCCACATACCATTCCACATTCCATTTCACAGTCCATTCGACATTCCATTTCACTTTCCATTCCGTTCCATTCCATTCCATTACACATTCCACTCCATTCCATTCCACGTTCGAATGCGTTTCACATTCCATTCCATTCCACTCCACATGCGATTCCATTCCAATCCACATTCCATTCCATTTCATTCCACTTTCAATTCCACTTTCCATTCCACATTCCTTTCCATTTCATTCTAATCCACATTCCTTTCCTTTCAATTCCACATTCAATTCCGCTTTCCATTCCAAATTCCTTTCCATTCCATTCTAATCAACATTCCATTCCATTCCATTCCACATTCCATTCCATTCCATTCCACATTCCATTCCATCTAATTTCACATTCCATTCCATTACATTGCATTCCACATTCCATTCTATTCGATTCCGCATTCCATTCAATTCCATTCCACATTCCATTCCATTCCATTCTATTCCAGATTCCATTCAATTCCATTCCACATTCCATTCCATTCCATTCCACATTCCATTACACATTCCATTCCACTTTCCATTCTATTCAATTCCACAAACCTCTCCAGTACATTCCGCATTCCATTTCATTCTGTTTCACATTCCATTCCCTTACATGGCTTTCCACATTCCATTTCAATCCATTCTGCATTCGATTCCATTCCATTTATTTCTATTCCGCATTCCATTCTATTCCATTCAATTCCACATTCCTTTCCATTCCATACCAAATTCCACTCAACTGCGTTCGTCATTATATTCCACATTCCATTCCAAATTCTATTCCACGTTCCATTCCACATTCCATTGCATTCAATTCCATATTCCATACCATTCCATTCAATTCCATTCCACAATCCACTCCATTCTATTGCACATTCCATTCCACATTCCATTCCACATTCCTTTCCATTCCTTTCCCCATTCATTTCCACACTCCATTCCACATTCCATTCCACATTTTTTTCCTTTCCATTCCACATTCCATTCCACATTTCATTCCACATGCCGTTCCACATTCCATTCCACATTTTTTTCCTTTCCATTCCACATTCCATTCCACATTCCATTCCACATGCCGTTCCACATTCCATTCCACATTTTTTTCCTTTCCATTCCACATTCCATTCCACATTCGATTCCACATGCCGTTCCACATTCCATTTCGTTCCACGTTGCCTTCCATTCCATTGCACATTCTATTCCATTACTGTCCAAATCCCATTCCAATTAATTCCACATTTCATTCCATTCCGTTGCATTCCACATTCCATTACATTCCATTCCGCATACAAATCCATTCCATTCTATTCCACGTTCCATTCTATTACATTCCACATTTCATTCAATTACTTTCCACATTCCATTCCAAATTCCATTCCACATTCTATTCCATGTTGCATTCCATTCTATTCCATATTCTATTCCGTTACATTCCACGTTCCATTCCATTCAATTCTCCATTCCATTCCATTCCATTGCATTCCACATTCCATTGCATTCAATTCCGCATTCCAAAACATTCCATTCCATTATATTACACATTCCTTTCCATTCCACTCCACATTCCATTCCCTTCAATTCCACATTCCCTTCCACATTCCATTCCATATTCTTTTCCACATTCCATTCCATTCCATTCAGCATTCCATTCCATTCCATTTCACATTCCATTCCTCATTCTATTCCATTCCTTTCAACTTTCCATTCCACATTCCATTCCATTCCATTCCACATTTCATTCCACGTTCCATTCCATTTTCCATTGCACGATCCATTCCACATTCCGTTCGACATTCCATTCAACGTTGAATTGCATTCCAATCCACGTTCCATTTCATTCCATTCCACATTCCACTGCACATTCTAATCCATTCCATTCCACATTGCATTCCACATTTCATTTCACATTCCATTCCACATTCCAGTCCATTCCATTCCACATTCCATTCCAATTTCCATTCCATGTTCCATTCCACGTTCCATTCCACTCCATTCCATGATCCACTTCATTCCATTCCACTTTCCATTTCACATTCCATTCCACATTCCTTTTCACGTTGCATTCCACATTCCATTTCACTTTCCATTCCATTCCACTCCATTACACTACAAACTCAATTCCATTCTAATACACATTCCATTCCATTCCACTCCACGTTCCATTCCTTTCCACATTCCATTCCATTCCGTTCCAGTTTCCATTCCATTCCATTCCACATTCCATTCCATTACATTCCACATTCCATTCCACATATCATTCCATTCCATCCTATTCCACATTCCATTCCATTCCATTGCATTCCACATTACATTCCGTTTCATGCCACATTCCTTTCCTCTTTCCATTTCACATTCCAATCCCATCCATTCCACATTCCTTTCCACATTGCGTTCCACATTGCATTCCATTCTCCATTACATTCCATTCCACATTCCATTTCATTCCATTCCACAATCAATTCCATTCCATTCAATTTCACTTTCCATTCCATTCTATTCCGCATTAAATTCCATTGTATTCCATTTTATTCCCCATTCCATTCCATTCCACTCTATTCCACAAACCGTTCCATTCTATTCCTCACTCCATTCAATTACATTCCATCTTCCATTCCACATTACATTCCCCATTCTATTCCACGTTCCATTTCACATTCTTTCCACTTTCCTTTCCATTCCATCCCACATTCCATTACAAGTTCCATTCCGTGCCATTCAACATTCCATTCCACGTTCCTTGCCATTAAATTCCACATTCCATTCCACTTTCTATTCCGTTGCATTCCACCTTCCATTCCACGTTCCATTCCACGATCCTTTCCACGTTCAATTCCACATTCCATTCCATTCCATTCCATATTCCATACCATTCCTTTCCATTCCATTCCACAATCCATTCCATTCCATTCCATATTTCATTCCACATTCCGTTCCACATTCCATTCCGTTCCATTCCACTTTCCATTCCATTCCATTCCACATTCCGTTCCACATTCCCTTCCATTTCATTCTATTCCATTGCATTCCATTCCACATTCCATTCCATTAAAATCCTCTCCACATTCCATTTTATTCCATTCCACATTCTAATCTATTCCTTTAAACATTACAATACATTCCATTGCACATTCCGTTCTATTCCATTCCATTTCATTCCACATTTCACACCATTCCATTGCATTACATATTCAATTCCTTTAAATTGCAGGATCCGTTCCATTCCATTCCACATTTCATTTCATTCCATTCCACGGTTCATTCCACATTCCATTAAATTTCATTCTATTCCATTGCATTCCATTTTACATTCCTTTCCATTCCATTCCATTCCACATTCCATTCCATTCCATTCAACATTCCATTCTATTACATTCCATTTACCATTCCATTCCATTGCACATTTCATTCCATTCAACATTCCATAGAATTCCATGGCATTCCACATTCCATTCCTTTCCATTACACTTTCAATTCCATTCCATTCCACGTTCCATTCCATTCCCTTCCACAATACATTCCATTCCATTCCGCCATTCATTCCACTTTAAATTCCAGGTTCCATTCCACGTTGCATTCCACGTTCCATTCCACATTCCATTCCACATGCCGTTCCACATTCCATTTCATTCCATTCCACATTTCATTCCAAATTCTATTCCAAATTCCTTTCTTTTCCATTCCGCATACCTTTGCATTCCATTCCATATTCTTTTTCACATTCCAATCCATTCCATTCCACATTCCATTCCATTCCACGTTACTTTCCAAATTCAATTCCACATTCCATTCCACATTCCATTCCATTCCATTCCACATTCCATTCCACATTCTATTCCACATTAAATTCCTCATTGAATTCCATTCCATTTCAAGTTCTCTTCGAAATTCCATTCCACATTCCATTCCAGATTCTATTCCACTTTCCATTCCACACTCCTTTTCATTCCATTCAACATTCCATTCAACAATTCTTTACACATTCCATTTCACAATCCATTCCACATTCCATTCCATTCCATTCCACATTTCATTCCATTCCACTTTCCCTTCCACGTTCCATTCCACGTTCCACTCCACGTTCCATTTCATTCCGTTCCACCTTCCATTCCATATTCCATTCCGTTCCATTCCACTTTACATTGCACTTTCCATTCCACACTCCATTCCATATTCCACTCAAGATTCCATTCTACATTCTATTCCATTCCATTCCCCATTCCATTCCATTGAATTCCATTCTATTCCACCTTCCATTGCATGACATTCCATTCCGTATTCCATTCCATTCCATTCCACATTCCATTCAATTACATTCCACATTCCATTCCACATGCCATTCCACATTATATGCCACATTGCCTTCCATTCCATTGCACATTCTATTCCATTCCATTCCACATTCCATTCCAATTAATTCCACATTTGATTCCATTCCGTTGCATTCCACATTCCATTCCATTCCATTCCGCATACCATTGAATTCCATTTTATTCCACATTCCATTCTATTTCTTTGCACATTTCATTCAATTACTTTCCACATTCCATTCCATATTCCATTCCACATTCTATTCCTTGTTTCATTCCATTCTATTACATATACTATTCCATTACATTCCACTTTCCATTCCATTCAATTCTCCATTCCATTCCATTCCATTGCATTCCAAATTCCATTCCATTTCATTCCACATTCCATTCCATTCAATTCCGCATTCCAAAATATTCCATTCCATTATATTACACATTCCTTTCCATTCCACTCCATATTCCATTCCCTTCAGTTCCACATTCCCTTGCACATTCCATTCCATGTTCTTTTCCACTTTCCATTCCATTCCATTCAGCATTCCATTCCATTCCATTCCACATTCCATTCCACATTCTATTCCTTTCCTTTCAACTTTCCATTCCACATTCCATTCCATTCCATTCCACATTTCACTCCACGTTCCATTCCATTTTTCATTGCACAATCCATTCCACATTCCGTTCGACATTCCATTCAACGTTCAATTGCATTCCAATCCACGTTCCATTGCATTCCATTCCACATTCCACTGCACATTCTAATCCATTCCATTCCACATTCCATTCCACATTTCATTTCACATTCCATTCCACATTCCAGTCCATTCCATTCCACATTCCATTCCAATTTCCATTGCATGTTCCATTCCACATTCCATTGCACTCCATTCCACGATACATTTCATTCCATTCCACTTTCCATTTCACATTCCATTCCACATTCCTTTTCACATTGCATTCCACATTCCATTTCACTTTCCATTCCATTCCACTCCATTACACTACAAATTCCATTCCATTCTAATACACATTCCATTCCATTCCACTCCACATTCCATTCCGTTCCAAATTCCATTCCATTCCGTTCCAGTTTCCATTCCATTCCATTCCACATTCCAATCCATTACATTCCACATTCCATTCCACATATCATTCCATTCCTTCGTTTTCCACATTCCATTCCATTCCATTCCATTCCACATTACATTCCATTTCATGCCACATTACATTCCAGTTTCCATTTCACATTCCAATCCAATCCATTCCCCTTTCCTTTCAACATTGCATTCCACATTGCATTCCACTCTCCATTCCATTCCATTCCACATTCCATTCCATTCCATTTCACATTCAATTCCATTCCATTCAATTTCACATTCCATTACATTACATTGCATTTCACATTCCATTCCAATCCATTCTGCATTACATTCCATTGCATTCCATTTTATCCCCCATTCCATTCCATTCCACTCTATTCCACAATCCGTTGCATACCATTCCGCACTCCATTCATTTACGTTCCATGTTCCATTCCACACTACATTCCCCATGCTATTCCACGTTCCATTCCACATTCTTTCCACTTTCCATTCCATTCCATCCCACATTCCATTGCAAGTTCCATTCCGTGCCATTCAACATTAAATTCCACGTTCTTTCCATTAAATTCCACATTCCATTCCACTTTCTATTCCGTTGCATTCCACCTTCCATTCCACGTTCCATTCCACGTTCCATTCCACAATCCTTTCCACGTTCAATTCCACATTCCATTCCATTCCATTCCATATTCCATACCTTTCCATTGCATTCCATTCCACAATCCATTCCATTCCATTAAATATTTCATTCCACATTCCGTTCCTCATTCCATTCAATTCCATTCAACATTCCGTTCCACATTCCATTCCTTTCCATTCCACATTCCATTCCACATTCTACTCCACTCCTTTCCACATTCCTTTCCACCTTCCATTCCATTCCATTCCACATACCATTCCATTCCATTCCACATTTCATTCCATTCCATTCCACATTCCATCCCACATTCCATTCCATTGAATTCCACCATCCATTCCACATTCCATTCCATTCCATTCCTTTCCACATTCTATTAAATTCCATTTCAAAATCCATTCCAATTTCCATTCCACATTCCTTTCCACATTCTATTCCACGTTCCATTCCATTCCATTTCATCTTCAATTCCACATTGCATTCCATTCCATTCCATTCAACATTCCATTAAAGATTCCATTCCATTCCATTCGATAATCCATTCCTTTCCCTTCCACATTCCATTCCATTCCATTCCATTGAATTCCATTCCATTCCACATTCCATTCTGTTCCATTCCACATTCTATTCCACGCTCCGTTGCGTGTTCCATTCCACTTTCCATTCCACATTCCTTTCCACATACCATTCCACATTAAATTCAACATTCCATTCCAAATTCCTTTCCATTCCTTTCCAGATTCCTTTCCACATTCCATTTCATTCCATTCCACATTCCATTCCATTCCACTTCACGTTCCATTCCACATTCCATTCCACTCCATTCCACATTCCATTCCACATTCCATTATATTCCAATCCACATTCCTTTCCACGTTCCATTCCACATTCCATTCCACATTCTATTCCACATTCTATTCCGTTCAATTCCTCGTTACATTCCACATTCCATTCCACATTCCCCTCCACATTCCATTGCATTCCATTCCACATTCCGTTCCATTCCATTCCACGTTCCATTCCACATTCCATTCCTATCCATTCCACGTTCCATTCCATTCCATTACAGATTCCATTCCATTCCATTCCACATTCTATTCCACATTCCATTCCTCATTCCATTCCACTTTCCATTCCACTTTCCATTCCACGTCCCATTCCACATTGCATTCCACATTAAATTCAACATTCCATTCCACATTCCATTGCATTTCATTCCACATTCCATTCCACATTCCATTCCATTCCTTTCCACATTCCATTCCATTCCATTTCACATTCCATTCCGTTTAATTACACATTCTTTTCCACATTCCATTCCAGATTGCATTTCATATTCTCTTCCACATTCCATTCCACGTTACATTCCATATTCCTGTCCACATTCCATTCCAAGGCCAATTCAACGTTCCTGTCCACATTCTGTTCCACGTTCCATTCCACGTTCCATTCCATTCCATTCCACGTTCTATTCCACATTCCAATCCACATTCCATTACACTTTCCATTGCATTCCATTCCACGGTCTAATCCACGTTGCATTCCATTCCATTCCACTTTCCATTCCACATACCATTGCACATTCCTTTCCGAGTTCCGTTCCATGTTCCATTCCGCGTTCCATTTCACGTTCCATTCCGTTCCATTCCACGTTCCATTCCACGTTCCATTCCACATTCCAATCCACATTTCATTAGACATTCCATTCCATTCATTTCCACGGTCCATTCTGCATTCCATTCCGCATACCTTTGCACATTCCATTCCAAGTTCCATTCCACGCTCCATTCCGTGTTCCAATCCACGTTCCATTCCATTCTTTTCCAGATTCCACTGCACATTACATTCCATTCCATTCCACATTCCATACCATTAAATTCTATTCCATTCCAAATTTCATTCCATTCCACCTTCCATTCCACATTCCATTCCATTCCATTCCACATTCCATTGTGCATTCCATTAAATTCCTTTCCATGTTCCATTCCATTCCATTCCACATTCCATAACTTTGTATTCCACATTCCATTCCACATTCCATTCCATGTTCTATTCCATTACATTCCACGTTCCATTCCATGTTCCATTCCACATTCCATTCCACATTCCATTCCACGTTCCTTTCCAATGCATTCCACGTTCCATTCCATGATCCATTCCTTTCCATTCCACGTTCCATTCCACATTCAGTTCCGCGTTCCATTCCATTCCATTCCTCGTTCCATTCCATGTTCCATTCCATTCTATTCCACATTCCATTTCACGTTGAATTGCACATTCCATTTTACGATCCATTCCTCATTCCATTTCACTTTCCATTCCACGTTCCATTCCACGTTCCATTCCACTTTCCATTCCACGTTCCATGGCACGTTGCATTCCATGTTCCATTACACACTCCATTCCTTTCCATTCAACATTCCATTCCACATTCCATTCCACATTACATTATGTTGCATTCCATATTCCATTCCACATACCATTCTGCATTCCATAGAACATTCCTTTCCACATTACTTTCCTCATTATATTCCATTCCATTCCACATTCCATTCCACATTAAATTCCATTTCACTTCATATTCCATTCCACATCTCATTGCATTCCATTCCACATTCGATTCCACTTTCCATTCCATTCCAATCCACTTTCCATTCCACATTCCATTCCATTCTATTCCACCTTCTATTCCACATTCCATTCCACTTTCCATTCTATTCCATTGCACATTCCATTCCACAATCCCTTCCATACCATTCTATTCCATTGCACATTCCATTCCACAATCCATTCTTTCCATTCCTCTTTCCATTCCACGTTCCATTCCACATTCCATTCCGCATTCCATTCCAGGTTCCATTCCACCTTCCATTCCAAATTGCATTTCACATTCGAATCCACGATCCATTCCACCTTCCATTCCACGTTCCATTCCACGTTCCATTCTACGTTCCATTTCATTCCACATTACGTTGCATTCCATTCCATTGCGCATTCCATTCCACATTCCATTCCATTTCATTCTATTCCATTGTATTCCTTTTCACATAACATTCCATTCCATTCCAATCTTCTCCACATTCCATTACGTTCGTTTCCTCATTCTATTCTATTCTATTCCACCTTACAATACATTCCATTACACCTTCCTTTCCATTGCATTCCATTCCATTGCACATTACATACCGTTCCATTGCATTACACATTCAATTCCTTTCCATTGCACGTTCCAATATGTTCCATTTCACAATCCATTCCATTCCATTCCACCGCCCATTCCACGGTTCATTCCACACTCCATTACATTTCATTCTATTTCATTGCATTCAATTCCATATTTCATTCCATTCAATTCCACTCCACATTCCATTCCATTCCATTCCAAATTCAATTTCACATTCCATTCCATTGCATTCCATTCCATTCCATAATCCATTCCATTTCATTCCACATACAATTCCATTCCGTTCCACATTCTGTTCCATTCCATTCCACATTCCATTCCTCATTCCATTCTATTCAATTTCACTTCCCATTCCACGTTCCTTTCCATTCCATTCGAATCCACATTCCATTCCATTCTATTCCATTCCACAATCCATTCCAAATTCCATTCCACATTCCATTTTACATTCCATTCCACATTCCATTCCATTCCATTCCATCTTCAGTTCCACATTGCACTCCATTCCATTACATTCAATATTCCATTCCACATTCCATTCCATTCCATTCCATTCCACATTCAATTCCATTCCATTCCACTCCATTCCACTTTACCTTCCATGTTCCATTCCATTCTATTCCACGTTACACTTCACATTGCATTGCACATTCCATTCCACGATCCATTCCACATTTCATTGCGCATTCCATTTCACTTTCTTTTCCACTTTCCATTCCAAGTTCCATTCCACGTTGCATTCCATGTTCCATTTCACGTTCCGTTGCATTCCATTCCACTTTCCATTCCACATTCCATTCTACATTCCATTCCACATTACATTATGTTCCATTTCACATTCTATTCCACATAACATTCCACAATCCATTCCACATTCCATTCCATTTCATTCCACATTGCATTTCACATTATATTCCATTCCAATCCACATTCCATTCAACTTTCTATTCTACATTCCATTTCATTTCTGTCCACATTCCATTCCAAATCCCTTGGCATTCTGGTCCACATTTGATTCCACATTCCACTCAATTCGATTCCACATTCCATTGCATTCCAATCCACTTCCCATTCCACAATCCTTTCCATTCTATTCCACATTCTATTCCACATTCTCTTCCACATTCCATTCCATTCTATTGCACATTACATTCCACAGTCGTTCCATTCCATTCTTCTTTGTTTTCCACGTTCCATTCCACATTCCATTCCACATTCCTTTCCATTCCATTCCAGTTCCCATTCCACGTTACATTCCACATTCTATTCCACATTCCATTCCACATTCCATTCCGTTCCATTCCACGTTCCATTCTACATTCCATTCCACGTTCCATTCCACATTCCATTCCCTTCCATTCCACGTTCCATTCCAAATTCCATTTCACATTTCATTCCACTTTCCATTCCACATTGCATTCCACGTTCCATTCCACCTTCCATTCCCTTCCAAATTCCATTGCATTCCATTCCACATTCCATTGCATTCCATTCCTTTCCACTTTCCATTCCACATTGCATTCCATTTCATTCTATTCCATTGTATTCCATTCGAAATTCCATTCCATTCCAATCCTCCCCACATTACATTCCATTCAATTCCACATTGTGTTCTATTCCATTCCACATTCCAATCCATTCCATTGCAGATTCCATTCCATTCCATTCCACATTCCATACCGTTCCAATGCATTCCACCTTAAATTCCTTTCCATTACACATTTTTTTCCTTTCCATTCCACATTCCATTCTACATTCCATTCCATTCCTTTCCACATTGCATTGCACTCCCTTCCGCATTCCTTTCCACATTAAAATCCATTCCATTCCACATTCAATTACATTCCATTCCACATTCCATTCTATTCTATTGCATTCCACATTCCATTCTACATTTTATTCCACATTCTATTCCACATTCCTTTCCATTCCATTCCATGTTCCCTTCCACATTCAATTCCACATTCCATTCCACATTGCATTCCACATTCCATTCTATTCCACTCATCATTGCATTCCACCTTCAATTTCACATTCCATTACAATTACCTTTCAATTCCATTCCACATTCAATACCATTCCATTCCATTCCACATTCAATTCCATTCCTTTCCTTTCCACATTCCATTCCACGTTCCATTCCATTCCATTCCACATTCCGTTCCACATTCCATTCCACATTCGCTTTCACATTCCATTCCACATTCGCTTTCACGTTCCACTCCACATTACATTTCACATTCCACTCCATTCCGTTTCACATTCCATTCCACATTCCATTCCATTCCGATCCACATTCCATTACACATTTCATGTCATATTCCTTTCCATTCCATTCCACATTCCATTCCACACATTGCATTCCACATTCCATTCCATTCCATTCTGCGTTGCATTCCTCGTTCCATTCTACGTTCCATTCCACGCTCCATTCCACATTCCATTCCATTCCATTCCACATTCCTTTCCATTCCACATTCTCTTCCACATATCTTTCCACATTCCATTTCATTCCATTCCACATTACATTCCAAATTTCATTTCACTTTCCATTACATTCAAATCCATTCCAGATTCCATTCCATTCCTTTCCAATCCACATTCCGTTCCATTCCGTTCCATGTTCTATTCCATTCAACATTCCATTCCACATTCCAATGCACATTCCATTCCATTCGATTCTATTCCACATTCCATTCCATTCAATTCCACATTCCATTCCATTCCATTCCACATTCCATTCCACTTTCCATTCCACTTTCCTTTCCCCATTCATTTCCATTCATTTGCACATTCCACTCCATTCAATTGCATTTAATGTTCCATTCCATTCCATTCAATTTCACCTTCCATTCCATTCCATTGCATTCCACATTCCATTCCATTCCATTCCACATTCCATTCGATTCCGTTTCATTCCACATTCCATTCCATTCCTTCCACATTCCATTCCACATTCCGTTTCACATTACAGTTCTTTCCATTCCACATTCCATTCCATTGCATTCCATTCCATTTAACATTCCATTCCATTCCATTCCAAATACCATGCACATTCCATTACATTCCATTCCACATTCTTTTCCATTCCATTCCACATTCCATTGCACATTCAATTCCACATTCTATTCGGTTCCATTCCACATTTCATTGCACATTCCATTCCACATTACATTCCACATTCCAGTCCTTTCCATTCAAGATTCAATTCTGTTCCATTCCACCTTCCAAGCTACATTTCATTCCATATTCCATTCCACATTCCATTCCACATTCCGTTACACATTCCATTCCACATTCCATTCCATGTTCCATTCCATTCCACTTTGCATTCCACATTCCATTTCATTCCATTCAACATTCCATTCCAAATTCCATTTCAATTTCCTTTACATTCCATTCCTTTCCACATTCCGTTCCATTCCATTCCAATCCACATTCCATTCCATTCCATTGCAAGTTCATTTCCATTCCACATTCCCTTCCATTCCATTCCATTCCACATTCAATTCCACATTCCTTTGCACATTCCATTCCATTCCATCCTAATCCACATTTAATTCCATTCCATTCCACATTCCTTACTATTCCATTCCACATTCCATTCCACTTTCCATTCCACATTACTTTCCACGTTCAATTCCATTCAATTCCACATTCCATTCCATTCCATTGAATTCAACGTTCCGTTCCATTCCTTTCAATTCCACATTGCATTCCTTTCCATTGCATTCCACTTTCATTCCATTCCATTCCATTCTATTCCATTCCACATTCCGTTCCATTTCCCTTTGAATTCCATTCCACTTCACTTTGCATTCCATTCCACTCCACATTTCATTCCATTCCATTCCACATTCCATTCAATTGCATTCCTCATTCCGTTCCATTGCTTTCCACATTCCTTTCCATTCCACATTCCATTCCTTTCCATTCCATTACACACTGCTATCCACATTCCATTAAATTCCGCATTCCATTCCATTCCATTCCATTCCAAATTCTATTCCATTCCATTCCATATTCCATTCCATTTCATTCCACATTCCTTTCCATTCCATTCCACATTCCATTCCATTCCATTCCACATTCCATTACATTCAGCTTTCCATTCCATTCCATTGCATTCCGCATTCAATTCCATTCCATTCCTTTACATTTCACATTCCATTCCAAATTTCGTTCCATTCCACATTCCGTTCCATTCCACATTCGATTCATTCCATTGTTTTCCACATTCCATTCCATTCCAATCCGTTAAACTCCAAATTCCATTCCGCATTCCATTCCTTTTGTATTCCACATTCTAATCCATTCCATTCCACATTCCATTCCATTCCATTCCATATTCCATTGCATTAAATTCCACACTCCATTACACCCCATGCCACATTCCACTCCATTCCATTAGACATTCCATTCCATTACATGCAGTATTGCATTCCATCCATTAGACATTCCATTCCATTCTGTTCCACATTCCATTCCATTCCACATTCCTTTACTTTCCAATGAATATTTCTTTCCTTTCCATTCCACATTCCATTCAATTAAATTCCATATTTCTTTGCGTTCCACATTCCGTTCCATTCCATCCATTACACATTCCATTCCACTTTCCATTCCATTCCACATTCCATTCCATTCCTTTCCACATTCCATTCCACTCCTTTCCACATTACATTCCATTCCACATTCCCTTCCATTTCATTCCATTCTGTTAAACATTCCATTACTCTTTCCATTCAATTTCAAATTCCATTCCATTACATTCCACATTCCATTCCATCCCATCCCACTCCATCCCACATTCCATTCCATTTCACATTCCTTTCTATTCCATTTCACATTCCATTCCACATTCCCTTCCACATTCCATTCCTTTCCATTCCACATTCCATTCAAAATTCCATTCCACTCAATTCCACATGCTATTCCACTTTGCATTCCACATTCCATTCCATTGTACATTTCATTAGACAATCCATTCCATTCCATTCCGTATTCCATTCTACATTCCATTCCATTTCATTCCACGTTGCAATCCACATTCCATTCCACATTCTCTTCCTTATTCCAATCCATTCAATACCACATTCCATTCTACATTGCATTCCATTCCATTCCACATTCATTTTCACTTTGAAAATGAAATGGAATGTGAAATGAAATGGAATGGAATGTGGAATGGAATGGAATGGAATGTGGAATGGAATGGAATGGAAAGAGGAAAGGAAACTGTAATGGAAAGTGGAATGGAATGTGGAATGGAAAGCAATGCGACATACAAAGGAATGTGGAATGGAATGGAAAGGAATGTGGAATGGAAAGGAATGCGACGTGAAATGGTATGTGGAATGGAAAGGAGTGGAATGTGGAAAAGAATGGAATGGAAATTTGAATGGAATGGAATGCAATGTTGAATGGAATGTAGAGTGAATTGTGGAATTCAATGGAGTGGAAACTGGAATGGAATGAGAATGGAATGGAGTGGAGGTTGGAAAGGAATGGAACGGAATGTGGAATAGAATGGAATGGAAGGTGGAATGGACTGTGGAATGTTATGGAAATGAATGTGTAATGGAACAGCTTGGAATGTGGAATGGAATGTGAAATAGAACGTGGAATGGAATCAAATGCAGTAAGCAATGGGCTGGAATGGAATGTGGAATGGAATATGTAAAGGAATGGAATGGAATGTGGAACAGAATGGAATGGAATGTGGCATGGAATGGAATGGAAATTGGAATGCAATGGAATGTGGAATGTAATATGGAATGGAATGGAATGCAATATGGAATGGAATGGAATGGAATGTGGAATGCAATGGAAAGAATGTGGAGTGGAATATGGAATGGAATTTAATGTGGAATGGAATCGAATGGAATGGAATGAGAAACGGATTGGATTGGAATGTAAAGCGGAACAGAATGGAATGGAACATAATGTAATGTGGAATGGAATGAGATGCAATGTGGAATGGAATGGAATGGAATGAGGAATGGACTGGAATTGAATATGGAAAGGAATGGAATGAAAATTTTAATGGAATGGAATGGAATGTGGCTTGTAATGGAATGGAATGGAATGGGGAATGGAAGGGAATGGAATGTGGAATGGAATGGAATGCAATGTGGAATGGAATGGAATGTGGAATGGAATTGAATGGAATGGAATATTAAATGGAAAGGAATGGAATGTGGAATGGAATGTGGAATGAAATCGAGTGGAATTTGGATTGGAAGGTGGAATCAAATGGGATGGAATGTGGAAAGGTATGGAATGGAAAGGAATGTGAAAAGGAATGGAATGGAATGTGGAATGGAATGGAATTTACTGTGGAATCGAATGGAATGGAATGGAATTTGAAAAGGAATGGAATGGAATTCGGAATTGAATGTGATATGGAATGTGGAATGGAATGAAATCAGAATAAATGGAATGTGGAATGGATTTGAATGGAATGCGGAATGCAATGGAACAGAATGGAATGTGAAATGGAATCGAATTTAATTTGGAACAGAATCTAATGAAATGTGGAATGGAATGGAATGGAACGTGGAATGGAAAGAGGAATGGACCATGGAAAGGAATGCGGAACGCATTGCGGAAGGGAAGGGAATGGACAGAGGAACGGAAAGGAAGCTAATGTGCAATGGAACAGAATAGAAAGGAAAAGATAGTGGATTTTAATGAAATCGAACGCAATGGAATGGAATGGAATGTGTAATGTAATGTGGAATGGAAAGTGGAATGGAATGGAATGGAACGTGGAATGGTATGGAATGGAATGTGGAATGGATTGGAATGGAATGGAATGGAATGTGGAATGGAATGTGGAATGGAATGGAATGTGGAATGGAATGAAATGGAATGAATAACGGAATGTGGAATGGAATGTGGAATGGAATGGAATGTGCAATGGAATGGAATGGAATGTGGAATGGAATGGAAAAGAAAGTGGAATGCAATGTGGAGTGGAATGGAATGGAATGTAGATTGGAATGGAATTGAATGTTCAATGAAATCGGAATGGAATGGAATGAAATGTGTAATAAAATGTGGAAGGGAACGAAATTGAATGTGGAATGGAATGCAATAGAATGGAATGCGGAAAGGAATTTAACGGAATGTGGAATGGAATGTAACGGAATGCGGAATTGATTGGAATGGAATCTGCAATGCAACGTGGAATGGAATGGAATGAAATGGAATGGAATGGAATGGAATGGAATGTGGAGTGGAATGGAATGGAATGTGGAGTGGAATGGAATGGATTGGAATGTGGAGTGGAATGGAATGGAATGTGGAGTGGAATGGAATGGAATGTGGAGTGGAATGGAATGGAATGGAACTTGGAATGGAAGGGAATGGAATGTGGAATTCAATCGAAAGGAATGGAGTGTTTAGTGGAATGGAATGGAATGTGCAATGGAAATGAATGGAATGTGAAATGTAACGTGCAGTGGAACGTGGAATGGAATGGAATTGAATGTCGAATGGAGTATGGAAAGTTACGTGGAATGGAAAGGAATGGAATGGATTGGAATGTGCAATGGAATGGAATGAAATCTCGGATGGAATTTGGAATGAAATAGAATGAAATGAGGAATAGAATGTGGAATGGAATGAAATGGAATGTGTCATGGAGTGGAATGGATCATGGAATGGAAGGGAGAATGAAATGTGGAATGGAAGGGAATGGAATGTGGAATGGAATGAGGAATAGCATTTGGAATGGAATGGAATAGAACGTAGAATGGAACATAGAATGGAACATGGAGTGGAACGTGGAATAGAATGTGGAATTGAATGGAATGGAACGTGGGATGGAATGAAATGTGGAATATAGTGGAAACTGAAATTCAATGGAATGGAACATGGAATGGAATGGAATGGAAGGTGGAATGGAATGGAATGGAAAGTGGAATGAAATTGTACGTAGAATGCGGTGGAATGGAACGCGGAATGGAATGTGGAAAGGAATGGAATTGAATATGGAACGGTATGGATTCGAATGAGGAACAGAACGTGGAATGAAATGGAATGGAACGTGGAATGGAACATGGAATGGAACGTGAATGGAACGTGGAATGGAACATTGAATGGAATGGAACGTGAAATGGAGTGGAATGGAACGTGGAATGCAATATTTAAGGAAATGGAATGGAATGTTGAATGTAATCGAAAGGAATGGGGAGTGGAATGTGGAATGGAAAGTGGAATGGAATGGAATGTAATTGAATGGAATGTGGAATGTAATGTGTAATGGAAACTGCAATGGAATGGAATGGAATGTGCAATTGAAAGTGGAATGGAATGGAAAGGAATGTTTAATGGAATGGAATTGAATGTGAAATGGAATGGAATGGAATGGAATCTGGAATGGAATGGAATGGAATGGAACGGACTGTGAAATGCAATTGAATGTGGAATGGATTGCAATGGAATGTGGAATGGAATGGAATGGGATGTTGAATGGAATGGAATGGAACGGAAAGCAATGTGGAATGGAATTGAATGTGGAATGGATTGGAATGTGGAATGGGTTGGAATAGAAAATGGAATATAATGGAGTGGTATGTGGAATGGAATGGAAAGGCATGTGGAATGGAATGAAATGGAATAGGGAAAGAAACGTGGAACGGAATGGAACGTTATGGAATGGAATGTGGAATGCAATGTAATGCAATGTGGAAAGAAATGGAATGCAATGGAATATGAAATGGAAATTGAAAGGAATGTGGAATGGAATGCAATGCAATGTGGAATGGAATGTGGAAGGGAATGGAATGTGGAATGGAATGTGGAATGGAATGGAATGTGGAAAGGAATGGAATGGAATTAGGAATGGAATGGAATGGAATGGAATGGAATGGAAAGTTGAATGCAATTAAATGGAATGGAATGGAAGGTGGAATAGAATGGAATGGAATGTGGAATGGAATGTGGAATGGAAAGCAATGGAATGTGGAATGCAATGGAATTGAATGGAGTGTGAAATGGAATGGAATGGAATGTGGAATGGAATGGAATGGAATGGAATATGGAATACAATATGGAATTGTATGGAATGGAATATGCAATGGAATGTTTAATGGAATGGAATGGGATGAGGAAGGCAATGTGGAAAGGAATGGAATGAAATGTGGAATGTAATGTAATGGAATGGAATGTGGAATGGAATGGAATGAAATGGAATGGAATGTGGAATGGAATGGAATGGAAAGGGATGCGGAAGGCAATGTGAAATGGAATGGAATAGAATGGAATGCATTGTGGAATGGAATGGAATGGAATGGAATGGGATGTGGAATGGAATGGAATGGGATGTGGAATGGAATGGAAAGGAATGTGGAATGGAATTTAATGGAATGTGGAATGGAATGCAATGGTATTGGGAATGGAATGTAACGGAAGGCAACGTGGAATTGAATGGAATGGAATATGCAATGGAAGGCAAATGAATGGAATGGAATATGTAATGGAAAGCAATGGAATGTGGAATGGAAGAGAATGGAATGGAATGAGAAGTGGAATGGAATGGAATGCAACATGTTTTGGAATGTGGATAGGAATGGAATGCTACGTCTAATGGAACGTGGAATAGAATGAAATGGAGCGTGTAATAAAATGGAACGGAATTTTTAATGGAATGAGGAATGGAACGTGGAACAGAATGAAATGGAATTCGTAATGTAAACGAATGGAATGTGGATTGAAATAATGGAAGGGAATGGAATGTGGAATGGAAGGGAATGGAATGTGGAATGGAGTGGAATGCAATCTGGAATGGAATGGAATGTGGAATGGAATCGAATGGAATGGAATGTGAAATGGAATGGAAAGGAATGCAAAGTGGAATGGAATGGAATGGAGTGTTATGAAATGTGTAATGAAATGGGATGCAATGTGGAATGGAATGGTATGGAATGTGGAATGGTATGTGCAATGGAATGGAATGGAATGTAAAAAGATTGGAATGGAAAGTGGAATGGAATGAAATGGAATGTGTAATGCAATGGAACGGAATGGATTGGAAAGTGGAATGCAAAGGAATGGAATGGAATGGAATGTGGAATGCAATGGAGTGAAATGGAATGTAAAGAGTAATGGAATGGAATGGAATGTGGACTGGAATTTGTAATGGAATGTGGAATGCAATATGGAATGAAATGGAATGTACAATGGGATGGAATGGAACGGAATGGAATTTGAAAAGGAATGGAATGGAATGTGGAATGGAATGGAATGGACTGTGGATGGGAATGAAATGTAATTGAATGGAATGTGGAAAGGAATGGAATGGAATGTGGAATGCAATGCAAAGGAATGGAATATGAAACGGAATGGATAGGAATGTAGAATCGAATTGAATGGAATGTGGAATGGAATGGAATGGAATGGAGTGTGGAATGCAAAGTGGAATGGAATTGAATAGAAAATGGAATGGAATGCAATGGAATGTGAAATGCAATATGCAATGGAATGGAATGAAATGGGGAATGGAATGTGGAATGGAATGGAATGGAATGTGGAATGGAAAGGAATAGAATGGAATGAGGAACGTAATGGAATGGAATGGAATGGAATGTGCAATGGAATTTAATGGAATGGAATGGAGTGTGGAATGGAATGGAGTGTGGAACGAAATGGAATGCAATGTGGAATGGAATGGAAAGGAATGTGGAACAGAATGTGGAGTGCAATCTGGAATGGAATGGAATGGAATGTGGAATGGAATGTTGAATGGGATGGAATCGAATGTGGAATGGAATGTAATGGAATGTGGAATGGAATGAGGAAAGGAATGGAATGGAATGTGGAATGGGAGGGAATGCAGGGTGGAAGGGAATGGAATGGAATTGAATTTTGAATGAAATGGAATGGAATGGAAAGTGGAATGCAATGGAATGGAATGAGGAATGGAATGGAATGTGGAATGCAATGTGTAATGGAATGGAATGGAAAGTGGAAGGGAAAGTGGAGTGAAATGGAATGAGGAATGGAATGGAATGGAATGGAAAGGAATGTGGAATGGAATGGAGTGCGATGTGGAATGGAATGAAATAGAAAGTGGGAAGGAATGTGGAATTGATTGGATTGGATTTGAATGGAATGTGGAATGGGATAGAATGGAATGGAATTTGAAACGGAAATAGAATGGAATGTTTAATGCAATGGAGTGCAACTCGGACTGGTATGGAATGGGATATGGAATGGAATGGAATCCAATGTGGAATGGAATGGAATGCAATGTGGAACGGAAGTTGGAATGGAATGGAATGAAATGTGAAATGGAATGGAATGGAATGTGGAACGGAATGAAATGGAATGGAATGTGGAATGCAATGGAATGGAATGGAAAGGAATGCTTAATGGAATTTAATGGAAAGTGAAATGGGATTGAATGGAATGTGAAATGGAATATGAAATGGAAAGGGTAATGGAATGGAATGGAATAGAACTGAATGTGGAATGGAATGGAAAGTTGAATGGATTGTGGAATGGAACGTGGAGTGGAATGGATTGGAATAGTACGGAATGTGGAAACGAATGGAATGGAATGGAATCTGGAATGGAATGGAATGGAATCTGGAATAGAATGGAATGGAACGGATTGTGCAATGGAATGCAATGTGGAATGGATTGGAATGGAATGTGAAAAGGAACAGAGTGGGATGTGGAATGGAATGGAATGGAATGGAATGGAATGGAATGTGGAATGGAATGTGAAATGGAATGGAATGGAATGTGGAAGGGAATGGAATGGAATATTGAATGGAATGTGGGAAGCAATGCGGAACTATATGGAATGCAATGTGGAATGGAATGGAATGGAATGTGCAGTTCAATGTGGAAAGGAATGCAGTGGAAGGTGGAAAGGAATGTGGAAGGGAATGGAATGGAAAGTGGAATGCAATGAAATGGAATGGAATGTGGATGGGAATGGAATGGATGGAACAGAATGTGTAATAGAATGGAATGGAATTGAATGTGTAATGAAATGAAATGGAATGTGGAATGGAATGGAATGGAATATGGAAAGCAATGGATTGGAATGTGGAACGCAATGTGGAATGGAATGGAATGGAATGTAGAAGGGAATTTGAAATGGAATGGAATGTGGAATGGAATTAAATGGAATAGACCCGAATGTGGAATGGAGTGGAATGGAGTGGAATATGAAATACAAATAGTATGGAATGTTTCATGGAATGAAATGGAATGTGGAATGAAATGGAATGGGATGTGAAATGGAATGGAATGTGGAATGGTATGTTGAATGGAATGGAAAGGAATTTGGAATGGATTGTAATGGAATGTGGAATGGAATCTGTAATGGAATAGAATGGAATGTGAAATGGAATGGAATGGAAAGTGGGATTGAATGCGAAATGGAATGGAACGGAATGGAGTGGAATGCGGAATGCAATGGAATGTAATAGAATGTGCAATGGAAACTGAATGGAAAGTTTAAGGAAATGGAATGGAATGTGGAATGGAATGGAATGGAATGTGGAATGGAATGGAATGGAAAGCGGAATGCAATGCAAAGGAACCGAATGTAATGTGGAGTGTAATGGAATGTGGAATGTAATGGAATGGAACATGAAATTGAATGGAATGAAATGTCGAATGGAACATGGAATGGAATGGAAAGTTGAATGGAATGTGGAATGGAACGTGGAATGGAAAGTAGTGGAATGGAATGTGGAAGGGAATGCAGTGGAATGTAATGTGGAATAGAATGGAATGTAATGGAATATGTAATGGAATGGAAAGGAATGGAATGTGGAATGGAATGTGGAGTGGAATGGAATGTGGAATGTAATGGAACGGAATGTGGAATGTAATGGAACGGAATGTGGAATGGAATGTGAAATGGAGTGGAAAGGACCGTGGAATGGAATGGAATGGAATGTGAAATGGAAAGTGGAATAGAATGCTATGAAACACAAAATGTAATGGAATGGAACTTGGAATGGATTGGAACGGAAGGTGGAAAGGAATTTAATTGAATGTTCAAGGGAATGACATTAAA
Source organism: Pongo abelii (assembly GCF_028885655.2). Classification (NCBI taxonomy): domain Eukaryota; kingdom Metazoa; phylum Chordata; class Mammalia; order Primates; family Hominidae; genus Pongo; species Pongo abelii. Next base: position 12,194,892 of record NC_085929.1, on the reverse strand, counting down.
ACTGGACTGCAATGGAATAGAATGTGGAATGGAAAGTAATGGCAAGGAATGTGGAATGAAATGTGGAATGGAATTGCATGGAATGTAAAATGCAATGTGGAAATTAATGGAACGAAATGTGGAATAGAATGTGCAAGGGAACGGAATGGAATGCGGAATGAAACGAAATGGAATGGAGTGTTGAATGGATGCGAATGGAATGGAACGGAATGTTAAATGGAATGAAAAGGAATGGAATGAGGAATGGATTGGAATGGAATGTGGATAGAATGTGGAATGGAATGGAATGGAATGTGAAATGGAATGTACTGGAAGGTGGGATGGAATGTGGAATGGAATGGAAGGGAATGGAGTGGAATTGGGAATGGAATGGAATGGAATGGAATGTGAAATTGAAATAGAATGGAATGTTTATTAGAATGGAATGGAATATTTATTGGAATGGAATGGAATAGAATGTGGATTAGAATGGAATGGAATGGAATGGAATGGAATGCGGAATGGAAAGGAATGGAATGTGGAATGGAAAGGAATGGAATGGAATGGAATGTGGAATTGAATGGAATGGAACGTGGAATGGAATGGAATGCAATGTGGAATGGAATGGAATGGAATGGAATGTGGAATGGAATGAAAAGTAATGGAATGTGGAATAGAATGGAATGTAATGACAAATGGAATGGAATGGAACGTGGAAAAGAATGGAATGTAATGACAAATGGAATGGAATGGAATGGAATGGAATTGAAGGTGGAATGGAAAGTGGAATGCAATAGAATGGAATGTGGAATGGAACAAGGAATGCAAAGTAATGCAAAGTGGGATGGAATGTAATGGAATGTGGAATGTACGGGAATTGAAACTGGAATGCAATGGAATGGAATGTGGAAAGGAATGGAATGGCATGTAATGTGGAATGGAATGTGGAATGCTATGACATGGAAGGTGGAATGGAATGGAATAGAATCTGGAATGGAATGGAATGGAATGCGGAATGGAATGTTTAATGGAATAGAATGGAAAGTGCAACGGAATGGAATGTGGAATGGAAGGTAATGGAATCCGTGATGTAAAGTGGAATAGAATGGAATGTAATTTGGAATGGAATAGAATGGAATTTGGAATGGAATGTGGAATGGAATGGAGTGGAATGTGTAATGGAATCGAATAGAACGTGGATTGGAACGTGGAAAGGAACGTGGAATGGAAGGTGAAATGGAATGTGAAATGGAATGCGGAATGGAATGGAATGGAATCTGGAATGCAATGTGGAATGGAATGGAATGGAATGGAATGGAATGTGGAATCCAATGGAATGGAATGGAATTTGAAATGGAATGGAATGGAATGTGGAATGGAATGGAATGGAATGTGGAATGGAAAGGAATTGAATATGGAATTGAATGTGCAATGGAAAGGAATGGAATGTGGAATGGAATATGAAATGGAATGTAGTGGATCGTGGATTGTAACATGGAATGGAACGTCGAATGGAAGGTGGAATGGAACTTGGAAAGGAATGCAATTCAACGTGGAATGGGGTGCAACGGAAAGTGCAATGGAATTGAATGGAATGTAGAATGGAATGTGGAATGGAATGGAATGGAATTTGGAATGGACTGTGGAATGGAATTGAATGGAATGTGGAATGGAATGGAATGGAATTTGGAAAGGGATGTAGAATGGAATGGAATGGAATGGAATGTGCAATGCAATGTGGAAAGGAATGGAATGGAATGTGTACTGGAATGCGGAAGGGAATGGAATAGAATGTGGAATGCAATGGAATGGAACGGAATGTGGAATGGAATGGAATGGAACGGAACGGAATGTATAACGGAATGGAAAAGAATGGAATGCGGAATGGTATGGAATGGAATATGGAATGGAATGGAATAGAATGTGGAATGGAATGGAATGGAATGTGGAAAGCAATGGATTGGAATGTTGGAAGCAATATGGAATGGAATAGAATGGAATGTGGAAAGCAATAGAATGGAATGTAACGGAATGTGGAATGGTATGGAATGCAAAGGAATGTTTAGTGGAAATGTAATGTTTAATGGATTCGAATGGCATGTAGAATGGAATGGAATGGAAATTGGAATGGAATGGAATGGAATGTAGATTTGAATGGAATGGAACGTGGAATGGAATGGAATGGAATCGGTAATGGAATGGAATGTTGGATGGAATGGAATGGAATGTGGAATGGAATTTAATGGAATGTGGAATGGAAAGTGGAATGGAATGGAATAGAATGTGTTGTGGAATGGAATGGAAAGGGGGGTGAAATGTGGAATTGAATGGAAAGGAATGGAGTGGAAAGTGGAATGGAATGGAATGTAATGGAATGTTGAATGGAAATAGAATGGAACGTTTAATGGAATGGAAAGGAATGTGGATTGGAATGGAATGGAATGGAATGTGGAATGGAATAAGGAACGGAATGGAATGGAATGTGGAACAGAATGGAGGGGAATGTGGAAAGGAATGGAATGGAATGGAAATGAATGTGGAATGCAATGGAATGGAATGGAATGGAATGTGGAATGGAATGGAATGTAATGTGGAATGGAATGGAATGGAATGTGGAATGAAACGTGGAATGGAAAGGAAAGGAATGGAATGTGGATTGGAAGGCAAAGGAAAGGAATGTGGAATAAAATGCAATGTAATGGAATATGGAATGGAATGGAATGGTATGGAATGGAATGTGGAATGGAATGGAATGGAATGTGGAATTTAACGTAGAATTGAATGGAATGGAACGTGCAATGAAATGAAATGGAACGTGAAATGCAACGTGGAATGGAATAGAATGGAAATTGGAATGGAACGGAATGGAACGTGAAAGTGAATGGTATGGAAATTGGAATGGAATAAACTGGAACGTGGAAAGGAATGGAAAGGAATGGAATGTGGAATGTGATGGAATTGAAAGAGGAAGGCAAGGGAATGGAATGTGTAATGGAATGTTGTGGCATGGAAGCTGATATGGAATGTGCAATGGATTGGCATGCAATGCGGAATGGAATGGAATGGAATGTGGAATAGAATGGAAAGGATTGTGGAATCTAATGTGTAATGGAATGGAATGGAACATAGAATGAAACTGGAATGGAATGCAATGGCATGTAGAATGGAATAGATTGGAATTTGGAATGGAAAGTGGATTGGAATGGAATGGAATGTGGAATGGAATGGAATGGAATGTTGAATATAATGGAACGGAACGTCAAATGGAATGTGGAATATAACGTGGAATGGAAAGTGAAATGGAACGTGCAATGGAAAGCGGAATGGAATGGAATGGAATGTGGAATGAAATGTGGAATAGAATGTATTGGAATGTGGAATGTAATGTGGAATGGAATGGAATGGAACGTGGAATGGAATGGAAGGGAATGTGGAATGGAACGTGCAATGAAATCGAATGGAATGTGGAATGGAATTTGAAATGGAAAGGAATGGAATGTGGAATTGAATGTGGAATGGAAAGGAATGGAATGTGCAATGCAATGAAATGGAATGTGGAATGACATGGAATGGAATGTGGAATGGAATGTGGAATGGAATGGAATGGATTGTGGATTGGAATGTGCAATGGAATGGAATCGATTGGAAATGAATTTGAAATGGAATCGAATGGAATGATAAATGCAACGGAATGGAATGTGGAATGGAATGGAATGGAATATGGAATGGAATAGAATGGAATGTTGGATGGAACGTGTAATGTAAAGGAATGTGGAATGGAATTTAATGGAATGGAATACGGAATGGAATTGAAAGTGGAATGGAAGGGAATGGAATGTGGAATGGAGGAGGGAATAGAATAGAATGGAATGTGAACTGCAATGGAATGGAATGTCGAAAGGAATCGAATGCAATGTGGAATCGAATGTGGAATGGAATGCAAAGGATTGTGAAATGGAATGGAATGGAATGTGGAATGGAATGTGGAATGGAATTGAATGGAATGTGAAATGGAATTGAAAGGAATCTGGAATGGAATGGAATGGAAAGTTGAATGGAATGGAATAGAATGTGGAAAGGAATGTGTAATGGAATTGAATGTGGAACGGAATGGAATAGAATGGAATGTGGAACAGAATGGAATGGAATTTGGAAAGCAAATTTGAATGGAGTGGAATGGAATGTGGAATGGATTGGAATTGAAAGTGGAATGGAGTTTGGAATGGAATGGAATGTGGAGTGGAATAGAATGAAAAGGAATGTGAAATGGAAAGGAATGGAATGAGGAATGCAATGGAATGGAATGTGGAATGGAATGTGGAAAGTAATGGAATGTGGAATGGAATTTGGAATGGAATGGAATGGAATGGAGAATTGAACGTGGAAAGGAATGGAATGCAATGTGGAATGGAATGCGGAATGGAATGGAAAGGGAAGTGGAATGGAAAGGAATGGAATGTGGAATGTAATGGAATGGAATGGGGAATTCAAAGGAATGGAATGGAATGGAATGTGGAGTGGAATGGAACGGAATTGAATTTGGAATGGAATTGAAAAGGATGTGCAATGGAATTTACAATGGAAGGTTGAAAGCAATGGAATGGAATGCAATGTGGAACGGAATGGAATGGAATGTGGAATGGAATGGAATGGAATGTGGAATGGAATGGAGTGCTATGTGCTATGCAATGTGCAATGGAATGGAATGGAATGGAATGAGGAATGCAATGTGGAATGGAGTGGAATGGAATGGAATGTGGAATGGAATGGAGTGCTATGTGGTATGCAATGTGCAATGGAATGGAATGGAATGGAATGAGGAATGCAATGTGGAATGGAATGGAATGGAATGTGGAACATAATGGAATGGAATGTGGAATTGAATGGAATGGAATGTTGAAAGGAATGGGGAATGGAATGTAATGGAAAGTGGAATGGAACTTGGAATGGAATGTGGAATGGAATGTTGAATGGAATGGAATGAATTATAGAATGGAATTGAATAGAATGAAATGGAATGTGGAATGGAATGGAATGTGGAATGGAATGGAATGGAATGTGGAATGGAATGGAACGTGGAATAGAAGGCAGTTGAATTTGGAATGGAATGGAATGGGACGTAGAATCGAATGGAATGGAATCGGAAATGTAATGGAATGGGATGGAATATGGACTGGAATGGAATTTAATTGAATGTGGAATGGAATGTGGCACGTAATGCAGTGGAATGGAATGTGGCATGGAATGTGGAATGGAATGGAATGCAAACTAGAATAAAACGAGGAAAGGAATTGAATGGAACATGGAGTAGAATGGAATGCAACGTGGAATGGAATGGAATGGAATATAGAATGAAATGGAATGAAAGTGCAAAGCTGTGGAATGGAATGTGGAATGGAATGGAATGGAATGGAATGTGGACTACAAACTAAGTGAATGGAATGGAAACTGGAATGGAATGTGGAAAGGAACGGGGAATGGAATGTAATGGAACGTGGAATGGAAATTGGAATGGAATGGGAAATGGAATGTTGAATGGAATGGAATGGGTTATAGAATGGAATTGAATGGAATGGAATTGAATGTGGAATGGAATGGAATGGAATGGAATGGAATGGAATGGAATGGAATGTGGAATGGAATGGAATGTGGAATAGAATGGAGTGGAATTTGGAATGCAATGTAGTGGGATGTAGAATAGAATGGAATGGAATAGAGAATGGAATGGAATGGGATGGAATATGGACTGGAATGGAATTTAATTGAATGTGGAATGGAATGTGGCACGTAATGCAGTGGAATGGAATGTAGCATGGAATGTGGAATGGAATGGAATGCAAACTCGAATAAAACGTGGAATGGAATTGAATGGAAAATGTAGTGGGATGGAATGCAACTTGGAATGGAATGGAATGGAATATTGAATGAAATGGAATGGACAGTGCAATGCAGTGGAATGGAATGTGGAATGGAATGGAATGTGGACTGCAAACTAAGTGAATGGAATGGAAATTGGAATGGAATGGAACGGAAAGTGGAATGGAATATCGAATGGCATGGAATGGAATGTGGAATGGAATGGAATGTAATGGAATGTGGAATGCAATGGAATGGAATGGGGAATGAAATGGAAGGGAATATGGAATGGATTGGAATGCAATATGGAATGGAATGGAAAGGAATGTAATGTGGAATGGAATGTAATTGAATTGAGTGTGGACCGGAATGCAATGGAATGGAACGGAATGTGGAAAGGAAAGGAATGGAGAGTGGAATGGAGTGTGGAATGGGATGGAATTGAATGTGGAATGGAAATGAATGTGGAATGGAATGTAAATGAATGGAATGTGGAAGGGAATGGAATGTAATGTGGAATGGATTGGAACGCAAAGTGGAATGGAATGGAATAGAATGGAAAGTGGAATGCAATGGAATTTAATGGAATGGAAAGTGGAATGGAATGGAATGGTGTGTTGAGTGAAAAGGAATGTATAATGGAATGGAATGTGGAAAGGAATGGAATGGAATGTGGAATGGAAAGTGGAGTGAAATGGAACGGAATGTGGAATGTAATGTGAAATGGAATGCAATGGAATGTGGAATGGAATGAAATCGAACGCGCCATGTAATGGAATGGTAATTGGAATGGAAAGGAAAGGAATGTGGAATGCAATGGAATGCATTATCCAATGGAATGTGGGAGGGAATGGAATGGAATGGAATGGAATAGAATGGAAAGTCGAATGGAATGGAATGGAATGTGGAATGGAATGGAAAGGAAAGTGAAATAGAAAGTGGATGGGAATGGAATGGAATGGAATGGAATTTGGAATGAAATAGAACGGAATGGAATGGGATATGGAATGGAATGGAATGGAACGTGGAATGGAATTGAATGGAGCTTGGAATGGAATGTGGAATGGAATGGAATGGAACATGGAATTCAATGGAATGTGGAAGAGAATGGAATGGAATGTGGAATGGAATGTTAAATGGAATGGAATGGAATGTGGAATGGAAAGGAGAGGAATGTGTATTGGAAAGTGGAATGGAAAGGAATGGAATGTGGAATGGAATGTGGAATGGAATGGAATGGAATGTGCAAAGGAATGGAATTGAAAGTGGAAAGGAAGTTCGAATGGAATGTGGAAGGGAATGGGATGGAATGAAATGGAATGTGGAATGTAATGGAATGGAATGTGAAATGGAATGATACGTAATGGAATGGAATGAATTGTGGAATGTAATGGAATGGAATGTAGAGTTGTAGGGAAAGGAATGTGGAATGGAATCTGGAATGTAATTAAATGGAATGCAATCTGGAATGGAATATGGAATGGAATGGAATGGAATGTAGAAAGGAATGTGGAACGAAATGGAATGGAATGAAGAATTGAAAGCGGAATGGAACATGGAATGGAACGTCGAATGGAAGTTCGAATGGAACGTGGAAAGGAAGTCGGTATGGAACGTGGAATGGAATGGATGGAAGGGGGAATGGAATGGAATGGAATGTAGAATGGAATGGAATGGAATGTGTATTGGAATGTAATTGAACGCGGAATGGAATGAAATGTGGACTGGTATGGAACGGAATGGAATGTTGAATGGAATGGAATGGAATGTGGAATGACATGTGGAATGGAATGGAATTGAAAGGAATGTGGAATGAAATGTGGAGTGGAATGGAATGTAGAATGGAATGGAATGGAATGTGTATTGGAATGTAATTGAACGCTGAATGGAATGGAATGTGGACTGGTATGGAGAGGAATGGAATGTGGAATGGAATGGATTGGAATGTGGAATGACATGTGGAATGGAATGGAATGGAATGTGGAATGTAAAGTGGAATGGAATGGAAAGGAATGTGGAATCGAATGGAATGGAATCTGGAATGTAATGGAATGGAATGTGGAAAGGAATGGAATGGAATGTGGAATGCAATATGGGAGGGAATGGAATGGAATGTGGAATGGAATGGATTGGAATGTGGAATGACATGTGGAATGGAATGGAATGGAATGTGGAATGTAAAGTGGAATGGAATGGAAAGGAATGTGGAATCGAATGGAATGGAATCTGGAATGTAATGGAATGGAATGTGGAAAGGAATGGAATGGAATGTGGAATGCAATATGGGAGGGAATGGAATGGAATGGAACGGAATGGATTGTGGAATGGAATGGAAAGGAATGTTGAATTGAAAGGAATGCAACCTGGAATGGAATGTGGAATGGAATGGACTGTGGTATGGAATGTGGAATGGAATAGAATGGAATGTGTAGTGTAATGGAACAAAATGTTGAAAGGAATGGAATGGAATGGGCAATGCAATGGAAAGTAATTTGGAATGGAGTAGAATGGAATTGAATGTGGACTGGAATATATTGGAATGGAATGGAATGTGAAATGGAATGGAATGGAATGTGAAATGAAATGTGAAATGGCATGGAATTGAAGGTGGAATGTAATCGAATGGAATGTGGATTGCAATGGAATGGAATATGGAATGAAATGGAAGGGAATGTGGAATGGAATGGAATTGAATGTGAAATGGAACGGAATGCAATGGAATGTGGATTGGAAAGGAATGGAATGGAATTGTGTGTGGACTTCAATGCAATGGTATGGAATGGAATGTGGAATGGAATGGAATGGAAAGTGGAACGGAATGTGGAATGGAATGGAACGGAATGTGGAATGGAAATGAATGTGAAATGGAATGAAAATGAATGGACTGTGGAATGGAATGGAATGCAATGTGGAATGGAATGGAATACAAAGTGGAATGGAATGGAATGGAAAGTGGAATGGAATGTGGATTGGAATGGAATTTCATGGAATGGAATGTGGAATGGAATGGAAGGGTATGTTGAATGAAAAGGAATTTATAACGGAATGGAAACTGTAAAGGAATGGAATGGAATGTGGAATGGAAAGTGGAATGGAATGGAATGGAATGTGGAATGTAGAGTGAAATGGAATGGAAAGGAATGTGGAATAGAATGGAATCGAATGTGCCATGTAATGGAATGGAAATTGGAGTGGAAAGGAATGGAATGTGGAATGCAATGGAGTGGAATATCCAATGGAATGTGAGAGGGAATGAAATGGAATGGAATGGAATAGAATGGAAAGTCGAATGGAATGGAATGGAACGTGGAATGGAATGGAATGGAAAGTGGAATAGAAAGTGGATGGGAATGGAATGGAATGTGGAATGGAGTAGAATGGAATGGAATGGGATGTGGAATGGAATAGAATGGAATGTGGAATGGAATTTAATGGAGCTTGGAATGGAATGTGGAATGGACTGGAATGGAACATGGAATGCAATAGAATGTGGAAGGGAATGGAATGGAATGTGGAAAGGAATGTTAAATGGAATGAAATGGAATGTGGAATGGAATGCAGTGGAATGTTTATTGGAAAGTGGAATATAATAGAATGGAATGTGGAATGGATTGTGGAATGGAATGGAATGGATTCTGCAAAGGAATGGAATTGAAAGTGGAAAGGAAATTCGAATGGAAGGTGGAATGGAACGTGGAGTGGAAGGTGGAATGGAACGTGGAGTGGAAAGTGGAATATAAAGTGTAATGTGGAATGGAATGGTATGGAATGAGGAATGGAATGGAATGGAATGAGGAATGGAATGGAAGGATATGTGGAATGGATTGGAATGGAATGTGGAATGGAATGTGGAATGGAAAAGAATACAACGTGGACTTGAATGTGGAAGGGAATGGGATGGAATGGAATGGAATGTGGAATGTAAAGGAATGGTATGTGGAATGGAATGATATCTAATGGAATGGAATGCATTGTGGAATGGAATGTAATGGAATGTAGAATGGTATGGAATGGAATCTGGAATGGAATCTGGAATGTAAATAAATGGAATGGAATCTGGAATGGAATATGGAAAGGAATGGGTTGGAATGTAGAAATGTATGTGGAAAGAAATGGAATGGAATGAGGAATTGAACGCGGAATGGAACATGGAATGGAATGTGGAATGGAAGGTGGAATGGAACGTGGAATGGAAGGAGGTATGGAACGTTGAAAGGAATGGATGGAACGTGGAATGGAATGGAATGCAATGTAGAATGGAATGGAATGCAATGTGTATTGGAATGTAATTGAACGCGGAATGGAATGGAAAGTGGCCTGGTATGGAATGGAATGGAATGTGGAATGGAATGGAAAGGAATGTGGAATGACATATGGAATGGAATGGAAAGGAATGTGGAATCGAATGGAATGGAATTTGGAATGGAATGGAGTGGAATGTGGAATGGAATGGAATGGAATGTGAAATGCAGTATGGGAGGGAATGGAATGGAATGGAATGGAATGGAATGTGGAATGGAATGGAAAGGAATGGTGAATTGAAATGAATGCAACTTGGAATGGAATGTGGAATGGAATGGAATGGAACGGACTGTGGAATGGAATGTGGAATGGAATAGAATGGAATGTGGATTGGAATGGAACCGAATGTTGAGAGGAATCAATGGAAAGTGCAATGCAATGGAAAGTAATATGGAATGGAGTAGAATGGAATTGAATGTGGACTGCAATGGATTGGAATGGAATGGAATGTGGAATGGAATGGAATGGAATGTGGAATGAAATGTGAAATGGCATGGAATTGAATGTGGAATGGAATGGAATGGAATGTGGAATGCAATGTAATGGAATGTGGAATGAAATGGAAGTGATTGTGGAATGGAATGGATTTGAATGTGAAATGGAACGGAATGCAATGGAATGTGGATTGGAAAGGAATGGAATGGAATTGTGTGTGGACTGGAAAGCAATGGTATGGAATGTAAAGTGGAACGGAATGGAATGGAAAGTGGAATGGAATGTGGAATGGAATTGAATGGAATGGAATGGAACGTGGAATGGAATGTGGAATTGAATGGAATGGAAAATGGAATTGAATGTTGAATGGAATGGAATGGAATGTAGAATGGAATGTGGAATGGAATAGAATGGAATGTGGAATGGAACGGAATGAAATGCGGAATGGAACGTGCAATGGAATTGAATGGAAAGTGGAATGAAATGCAATTCAACGTGGAATGAAATGGAATGGATTTTGGAATGGAATATGTAATGGAATGGGATGGAACAGAATGGAAAAAGAAATGGAATGGAAAAGAATGGAATGCAATGTCGAATGGAATGTAATTGAATGTGTTATGGAATGGAATGGAATTTGGAATGGAATGTGGAGTGGAATTGAAGGCAATGTGGAATGGAAAGTGGAATGGCATGGAATGCAATGGAATGGAATGGAATATGGATTGGAATGGAATGGAATGTTGTATGGAATCGAATGGAATGTGGAAAGGAATGTAGTGCAGTGTGGAATGCAATGGAATGGAATGGAATCAGGAATGGAATGTGGAATGTACGGGAATGGAAGGGAATGGAATCTGGAATGGAATGGAATGGAATGGAACTTGGAAAATAATGGAATTGAAGGCGGAATGGAATAGAATGGAAAGTGGAATGGAATGGAATGGAACGCGGAGTGGAACAGAATGGATTGTGGACTGGAATGGAATGGAAAGGAATGTGGAACAGAATGGAATGTGGAATGGAATGGAATTCAATGGAAGGAAACGTGGAATGTAATGGAAGGTAAAGTTGAAAAGAATTGAATTGAATGTGGATAGAAATGGAATGGAAAGTGGAATGGAATGTAGACTTGAACATGGAATGGAAAGTGGGAAAGTGGAATGGAAAGTGGGAAAGTGGAATGGAATGTGATAGAACGTGTAATGGAAGGTGGAATGGAACGCTGAATGTAATGGAATGGAACGTGTAAAGTAATGTGGAATGGAAAGCGGAATGGAACTTGGAATGGAATGGAAGGGAATGTGAAATGGAATGGAATAGAATGTGGAATGGAATGGAATGGAATGTGGAATGGAATGGAATGGAATGGAATATGGACTGCCATGGAATGGAATGCGGAAAGAATGGAATGGAATGTGGAACGGAATGGAGTGGAAAGTGGAATGGAATGTGGAATGGATTGGAATGGAATGTGGAATGGAATTGAACGGAATGGAATATGGACAGGAAAAGAATGGAATGGAATGGTATATGGACTGCCATGGAATGGAGTGGACTGGAGTGTGGAAAGGAATAGAATGGAATGCGGAATGGAATAGAATCGAATGTGGAATGGAATGGAATGGAACGTGGAATGGAACGTGGAATGCAATGGAACGTAACATGGAATGGAACATGAAATGCTACGCGGAATGTAATGGGATGGATAGTGGAATAGAACGTAGAATGGAATGTGCAACGGAAAGTGGAATGGGATGTAGTGGAACGTGAAAAGGAACGTGGAATGGAACGTAGAATGTAATGGAATGGAACGCGGAATGGAACGTGGAATGCAATGGAATAGAACGAGAAAAAAATGCAATGAAATGCGGAATGGAATGGAATGGAACGTGGAATGGAATGGAATGGAATGGAATGTGGACTGCTATGGAATGGAATAGGGAAACGAATGGAAGTGAAAGTGGAAATGAATGGAATGGAATGCGGAATGGAATGTGGAATGGAATGGAATAGAATATGGAATGCAATTAAATGTAATGGAAAGTGGACTGGAATGTAATGAAATGGAATGGAAAGTGGAGTGGAAAGGAATTGAATGTGGAAAGGAATGTTGAATGGCATGGAATTGAATGGAACATGGAATATAATGGAACGGAACATGGAATGGAAAGGAATGGAAGGTGGAAAGGAATGGAATGGAACGTGGAATGGAATGGATAGTGGAATGAATTGTAATGTGGGATGGAATGGAAAGTGGAATTGAATGGAATGCAATGTTGAAGGGAATGGAATGGAATGCAACGAGAAATGGAATATGGATTGGAATGGAAAGGTATGTGGAATGGAATGGAATCAAATGTGTAACGGAATGTGGAATGGAATGGAATGGAATGGGGAATGGAATGGAATGGAACGTGGAATGGAATGGAATGGAAGGTGGAATGGAGAGCAAATTAAAGTGGAATGGAATGTGCAATGGAATGGAATGGAATGTGGAACGGAATGGAATGGAATGGAACGAGGACAATAATGGAACAGAATGCAGAACGGAATGGAATGGAACGTGGAATGTAACGGAATGGAAGGTGGAATGGAATGGAATGGAATTTGGAGTGGATTGGAATGGAATGAAATGTGGAATTGAATGGAATGTGGAATGGAATGGAATGGAAAATTGAATGGAATGGAAGGTGGAATTTAAAGGAATGGAATGTGGAATGGAATGGAATGGAACAGAATGGAAAGTGGAAAGGAATTGAATGGAATGTGGAATGGAATGGAATGGAATGTGGAATTGAATGGAATGGAATTTGGAATGCAAGGGAATATAATGCAATAGAAGGGTACATGGAATAAAATGGAATGGAACGTGTAATGGAATGGAATTGAAGGTGGAATGGAATAGAATGGAAGGTGGAATTGAACGGAATAGAAAGTGGAATGAAATGGAATGTAAAGTGGAATGGAATGGAATATGGGATGGAATGGAAAGTGGAATGTAAAGGAACGGAATGTGGAAGGGAAAGGAATGGAATAAGGAATGCAATGGAATGGATTGGAATGAGGAATGCAATACGGAATGAAGTGTGGCAATGAATGAAAGGGAATGTGGGATGGAATGGAATGGAATGTGGAATGGAATGTAGAATGGAATGGAACGGAATGTGGAATGGAATGGAATGGAATGGAACGTGGAATATAATGGAACGGAACGTGTAATGGAATGGAATGGAAGGTGGAATGGAATGGAGTGGAACGTGGAATGGAATGGAATGGAATGGAATGTGGAATTGAATGGAATGTGGAATGGAATGGAATGTGGAATGGAATGGAATGTGGAATGAAATGGAATGGAATGTGGAATGGATTCCAATGCAATTTGGAATGGAGTGAAATGGAATGGAATGAGGAATGGAAAATGGAATGGAATGGAAAGGAATGTGGAATGCAATGGAATGGAATGTGGAACGGAATGTGGAATGAAACGGAATGGAATGTGGAATGCCAGGTGGAATGGAATGGAATGGAATGTGCAATGGAATGGAATGGAATGGAAAGTGGAATACAAAAGAAAGGAACGCGAAATGGGATGGAATGGAACGTGGTAGGTAATGGAATGGAATGAGGAATGCAATGGAATGGAATTTCGAGTGGAAGGGAATGGAATGGAAAGTGGAATGGAATGAAATGGAAAGTGGAATGTAATGGAAAGTGGAATAGAAAGGAATGGATCTTGGAATCGAATGGAAAGGGAAGGAATAGAATGGAAAGAAATGTCAAAAGGAGTGGAATGGAAAGTGGAATGGAATGCGGAATGGAATGTAGAATGGAATGTGGAATGGAATGGAAAGGAATGTGCAATGGAATGGAATGTGGAACGGAATGTGGAAAGGAATGGTATGGAATATGGTACATAATAGAATGGACTTTGTAATGGAATGGAAAGGAACGGAATGGAATGTGTAATGGAATGGAATGGAATGTCGAATGGAATGTGGAATGGAATCGAATGGAATGTAGACTGGAATGTGGAATGGAATGGAAAGGAAAGTGAAATGGCATGTGTAAAGGAGTGGAATGGAATGTGGAATGGAATGTGGAATGGAATGCTGAATGGAATGTATAATGGAATGGAACACAATGTGGAATGCAATGGAAAGTAATGGAATGTGGAAAGGAATGTGGAATGGAATGCAATGAATGGAATTGGATGGAATGGAATGTGGAATGGAATGCGGAATGGAATGTGCAACAGAATATAATGGAATGCAATATGGAACGTAATGTGGAATGGAGTAGAAAGGAATGGAAAATGGAATGGAATGTGCAATGGAATGGAATGGAATGTGGAATGGAATGTGTAAAGGAATGGAACGGAATGTGGAATGCAATGTGGAAGGGAATGTGGAATGGAATGTGGAATGGAATGGAATAGAATGTGGAATGCAATGGAATGGTATGGAATGTGGAAAGGTATGTCTAATGGAATGGATTAATAGAATTGGATGGAATGGAATGTGGAATGGAATGCGGTATGCAATGTGGAATGGAATATTGTGGAATGGAATGTGGAACGGAATGTGGAATTACAGTATAACGGAATGAAATATGGTATGGAATGTGGAATCGAATGGAATGGAATGTGGAATTGAATGGAATGGGATGTGGAGTGGAATGGAATCGATAGTGGAATGGAAGGAGGAATGGAAATTGGAAGGAAACGTGGAATGGAACGTGGAATGGAACTTTCAATGTAATGTGGAAAGCAATGTGGAATGCACTGTAGAATTGAAAGGAATGGAATGTAGAATGGAATATAATGTAATTTGGAATGCAGTGGAATGGAATATGGAATGAAATGTGGAATGGAATGGAATGGAACGCGGATTGGAAAGGAATGGAATGGAAGGTGGAATGGAATTGAATATAATGTGGAATGTGCTGTGGAATGGACTGGAATGGAACATAGATTGGAATGTGGAATGGAAAGGAATAGAATGTGGAATGGAATGTGGAATCGAATATGGAATTGAATGGAAAGTTATGGAATGTGGAATGGAATGGATTGGAAAGTGGAATGGAATGGAATGGAATGTGGAATGGAATGGAATCGAATGTGGAATGGAATGCAATGGAATGGAATGCGCAATGGTATTGAATGGAATGTGGAATGGAATGTAATTTAATGGAATGGAATGTGGAATTGAATGGAATGAAAAGTGGAATGGAATGGAATGGAATGTGGAATGGAATGGAATGGAATGGAGTGAAAGGTGGAATGGAATGTGAAATTGAATGTGGAATGGAAAGTGGAATGGAATGAAATGCAAAGTGGAGTGAGATGGAATGGAACGTGGAATGGAATGGAATGGAACGTGGAATGGAAAGTGGAATGGAATGGAATGGAAAGTGTCAAGCAACGTGGATTAGAACACGGAATGCAACGTGGAAAGGAACGTGGAATGGAATGGAATGCAATGTTGAATGGAATGGAATGGAATTGAATGTGGAATGGTATGGAATGGAATATACAATGTAACGTGGAATGGAGTGGAATGGAACGTGGAACGGAACCTCAAATGGAATGTCGAATAGAACACGGAATGGAATGGAAAAGAAATTGTAATGGAAAGCAGAATGGAACGTGGATTGGAATGGAACGGAAAGTGGAATGGAATGGAACAGAACGTGGAATGGAAAGGAAAGGAATGGAGAATGGAACGTGGAATGGAACGTAGAATGGAACGTGTAATGGAATGTGGAATGGAACATGGAATGCAAAATAGAATGTAATGTGCAATGGAAAGGAACGGAATGTGGAATGCAATGGAATGCAATATGCAATGGAAAGGAATGGAATCTTGAATATAATTTGGAATGGAATGGAAAGGAATTCAGAATGGAATGTGGAATGGAATGTGGAAAGGAATGGAAAGGAATGTGGAATGCAATTGAACTTCAAATGGAATGGAATGGAATCTGGATTGGAATGGAATGGAATGTGGAATGGAATGGAATGGAACCAAAAGTGAAATGGAATTTAGAATGGAATGTGGAATGGAATTAAATGGAATGTGGAATGGAATAGAATGGAATGTGGAATGGAACGTGGAATGGAATGGAACAAGGAAAGGAATGTGGAATGAAATTGAATGGAATGTGGAATGGAAGAGAATGGAATGGAAAGATATGTGAATGGAACGGAATGGAATATGGAATTGAATGTGGAAAAGAATGGAATAGTAAGAGGAATGGAACGTGGAATGGAATGGAATGACACATGGAATGGAATGAAAAGTAATGAGGAATGGAACGTGGAATAGAATGGAATGGAATGTAGAATGTAACGGAACGGAATGTGGAATGGAATGGAATGGAATGGAATGGAATGGAATGTGGAATGGAATGGAATGAAATATGGAATGGAATGGAATGCAATGTGGAATGGAATGGAATGTGGAATGGAATCGAATGGAATGGGATGAGAAATGGAATGGAATGGAAGGCAATGTGGAATGCAATAGAACGGAATGGAATGGAATGTGGAATGGAGTGGGATACAATGTGGAATGGAATGGAAAGGAATGTGGAATGGAATGGAATAGAATATGGAAAGGAATGGAATGGAACGTGGAAAGTAATGTGGAATGGAATGGAATGGAATGTGGAATGGAATGGAACAGAATGTGGAATGGAATGGATTTGAATGGAATGTGCAATGGAATAGAATCGAATGTGGAAAGGAATGGAAAGCAACGTGGAATGGAATGGAATGTGGAATGGAATAGAATGAAATGGAATATGAAATGGAATGAAATGTAATGTGGAATGGAATGTGGAATGGAATGGAATGGAATTTGGAATAGAATGGAAAGGAATGTGGAATGGAAGCGAATGCAATGGAATGGAATGGAATGGAATGTGGTATGCAATGGAAAGAATTGGAATGGAATGTGAAACAGAATGGAATGGAATGTGGAATGGAATGTGGAATGGAATGTGGAGTCGAATGGAATGGAATGTTGAATGGAATGGGATGGAATGGGTAATTGAATGTGGAATTGAATGGAATGGAATGTGGAATGGAATGGATTGGAATGTGGAAAGGAGTTTGGAATGGAATGTTGAATGGAATGTGGAATAAAATGGAATGGAACGGACTGTGGAATGGAATGGAAAGGAATGGATTCTGAAAAGGAAAGGAACGGAAGTTGGAATGCAAAGGAATGTAATGGAATGCATTGTTTAATGGAAGGCACTGGAATGTGGAATGGAATTTGGAATGGAATGTGGAATGGAATATTGAATGGAATGAAATTGAATAGAATGGAATGTGGAATGGAATAGAATGGAATGTGGAATGCAATGGAATGGAAATCAAAGTGAAGTGGAATGGAATGGAATCTGAAATGGAATGGAAATTAATGTGGAATGGAGTGGAATGGAACGAGAAATTGAATGTGGAATGGAATGGAATGGAACGTGGAATGGTATGTGAAATTGAACGGAAGGAAACGTGGAATGGAACGTGGAATGGAACGTCTAATGGAACGTGGAATGGAACGTGGAATGGAATTTGGAATGGAATGTGGAATGGAATGGAATGGAACGTGGAATGGAATGTGGGGTGGAATGGAATGTGGAATGGAATGTAATAGAATGTGGATTGGAATGTGGAATGGAATGGAATGGACCGTGGAATGGAATGTGGAATGGAATGGAATGGAATGTGTAATGGAACGTGGAATGGAATGGAATGGAACGTGGAATGGAACGTGGAACGGAACTTGGAAAGTAACGTGGAATGGAACGTGGAAAAGAATGAGGAATGGAATGTAGAATGGAATGGAATGGAATGGAATGTGGAAAGGAATGGAATGGAATCTGGAATGCAATGGAGTGGAATGTGGAAAGGAATGTGTAATGTAATGCAATGGAATGTGCAATGAAAAGGAATGGAATGGAATGTGGAATGGAAAGGAATAGAAAGTGGAATAGAATGTGGAATGGAATAGAATTTAATGTGGAATGGATAGTGGAATGGAATGGAAGGCGGACTGGAATTGAATGGAATGGAATGGACTGCGGAATAGAATGGAATGGAATGTGGAATGGAACGGAATGGAATTTGAAATGGAATGTGGAAAGGAGTGGAATTTGGAATGGAATAGAATGGAATGGAATATGGAATGTAACGGAATGTAGAATGGAATGGAATGGAATGTGGAATGGAATGGAAAGGAATGTGAACTGCAATGGAATGGAATGTGGAATGCAATTGAATGGAATTTGGAATGGAATGTGGAATGGAATGTGGAATGGAATGGAAAGGATTGTGGAATGGAAAGGAATGGAATGTGGAATGTAATGTGGAGTGGAATAGAATGGAATGCGGAATGGAATGGAAAGGAATATGGAATGTAATGGAAAGGAATGTGGAGTAGAACTTGAAATGAAATGGAATGGAATGTGGAATGGAAAGGACTGGAATGTGGAATGGAATGGAATGGATTGTGGAATGGATTGAAATAGGACGTGGAATGGAAAGTGGAATGGAACATGGAATGGAACGTGGAGTGGAACATGGAATGGAATGTGGAATTGAATGGAATGGAATGTGAAATGAAATGTTCAAAGTAAAGTGGAATGGAATAGAATGGAATGTGTAATGGAATGTGGAATGAAATGGAATGGAATAGAATGGAATGTTGAATGGAATGTGGAATGGCACGGAATGGAATCTGGATTGGATTTAAATGGCTCGTGGAAACGAATGGAATGGAAAGTAATGTGGAATGGAAAGTGGAAAGAAATGGAATGGAATTTGGAATCGAATGGAATGGAATGTGGAATGGAACGTGGAATGGAATGTAATGGAAAGGAATGGAATATGGAAAGGAATGTGAAATGCAATTGAATGGAAATGAATGGAATCTGGAAAGGAAGGTGGAATGAAGTGGAATGGAATGTGGAATGGAATGGAATGGAATGTGGAATGGAATTGTATGGAACCTGGAATGTAACATGGAAAGAAATAAAATGGAATGGAAAGGAAAGGAATGGAAGGGAATGTGGAATGGAATTCAGAATGGAATGGAATGTGGATTAGAATGTGGAATGGAATTTGGAAAGGAATGGGATGAAATGGATTTGAATTTGAAATTAAATTTGGAATGGAATGGAATGGAATGTGGAAGGGAAAGGAATTGATTGGAATGTGCAATGGAAAGTGGAATGGAATGGAATGAAACGTCGATTGTATCGTGGAATGCTACGTGGAATGGAATGGAATGGAATGGAATGCAATGTGGAATGGAATGTGGAATGGAAGGGAATGTAATGTAATGTGGAATGGTATACGAAATGGAATGGAATGAAATGGTGAATGGAACGTGGGATGGAACGTCAAATGGAACGTTAAATGGATTGTGGAATGGAATGCAATGGAACGTGGAAAGGAAAGTTTAATGGAACTTGGAATTGAAGGTGGAAAGGAATGAAATGCAATGTAGAATGGAATGGAATGTTTAAAGGAAGGGAATGGAATGTCGAATCGAATGGAATGGAATGTGGAAAGGAATGTGGAATGGATTGGAATGTGGAATGGTATGTAGAATGGAATGCAATGGAATGTGGAATGGAATGGAATTTAATGGAATGTGGAAAGGAATGTGGAATGTAATGGAATGGAATGTGGAATGGAATGTGGATTGGAAGGGAATGGAACGCGGAATGGAACTCAATGGAATGTGGGATGCAATGGAAAGGAATGTGGAATGCACTCTGTAATGGAATGGAATGGAATGCGGAATGCAACATGGAATGGAATGGAATGGAATGGAATATGGAATGGAATGGAATGTGGAATGGAATGGAATGGAATGTGGAATGGAATGGAATGGAAAGTGGAATTGAATGTGGAATGGAATGGAATGGAATGTGGAATGGTATGTGAAATGGAATGGAATGAAATGTGCAATGGAGTGTGGAATGGAATAGAAAGGAACGTTGAATGGTATGTGGAATGGAATGGAATGGAATGCGGAATGCAATGCGCAATGGAATGGAATGGAATGGAATGGAACATGGAATGGAACACTGAATGGAACGTGGAATGGAAGGGGGAATGGAAAGTGGAGCCTGGAATGGAATGTGGAATGGAATGTGGAATGGAATGTGGAATGGATGGTGAATTGGAACGTGGGATGGAACGTGTAATGGAATGTGGAAAGGAATGTGGAATGGAATGTGGAATATAAGGAAATGGAATGTGGAATTCAATGGAATGGAAAGTGGAATGGAATGAAATGGAATGTGAAATGGAATGGAAAGGAATGTGAAAAGCGATGAAATGGAATGTGGAATGGAAGGTGGAGTGGAATGGAATGAAATGTTGAATTCATTGGAACGGAATGGAATGTGGAATGGAATGGATTATAATGTGTAACGTAATGTGGAATGGAGTAGAATGGAACGTGGAATGGGAGGAGGAATGAAACTTGGAGTGGAACATGGAATGGACCGTGGAATGGAGAGTGGAATGGAACATGGAATGGAATGTTTAATGGAATGTGGAATGGAATGCAATTGATAGTGGAAGGGAATGGAATGGAATGTGGAGTGGAATGTGGAATGGAATGGAATGGAATGTGAAATGGAATGTGAAATGAAATGGAATGGAACCTGGAATGGAACACTGAATGGTATGTGGAATGGAATGGAACGGAACGGAGTGGAATGTGGAATGGAATGGAATGGAATGAAATGGAAAGTGGAATGCAATGCAATGGAATGGAATGTGGAATGGAATGGAATGGAACGTGGTATTTAATGTGGAATGGGATCTAATGGATCGTGGAATGGTATATGAAATGGAATGGAATAAAATGTGGAATGGAACGTGGAATGTAAAGTGGAATGGAATGTGGAGTGGAACGTGGAATGGAATGTGGAATGGAAAGGAATGGAATGTGGAATTGAATGGAATGGAATGTTTAATGGAATGGAATGGAATGGTTTGTAATGTGGAATGGAAAGGAAAGGAATGTGGAATGGAATGTGGAATGGAAAATGGAATGAAACAGAATGGAATGTGGAATGGAATATGAAATGGAATGTGGAATGGAATATCAAATGGAATGGAAGAGAATGTGGAGTGGAATGGAAGGGAATGGAATGGAATGTGGAATGGAATGAGGATTGGAACGGGTAATGGAACGGAATAGAACATGGAATGGAACACGGAAAGCAACGTGGGGCGGAGTATGGAATGGAAAGTGGAATCGAATGGAATGGAACGTGGAATGAATGGAACATGAAATCTAAAGAAATGGATCGTGGAATGGAAAGGAATGGAAAGTGGAATGGAATTGAAAGGAAAGTGGAAAGAAATGGAACTTGGAATAGAATGGAATGGAACGTGGAATGGAAAGTGGAACGGAATGGAATGGAAAGTGGAATGGAATGGAAAGTGGAATGGAATGGAATGGAAGGTGGAATGGAATGTGGAATGGAAAGGACTGGAATGCGGAATGTAGTGTGGAATGCAATGGAATGGAAAGTGGAATGGAATTTAATGGAATGTGCAATGCAATGTGGAATGGAATGGAATGGAATGTGGAATGGAAAGTGGAATGGAATGGAATGGAATATGGAAGGGAGTGGAATGGAATGCAATGTGGAAAGGAAACTGCAATGGAATGGAATGGAAAGTGGAATTGAACGTGGAATGGAATGGAAAGGAATGTGGAATGGAATGGAATGGAATGTGGAATGGAATGGCATGGAATGTGGAATGGAAAGGAATGGGAATTTGCATGGAAGGGAATGGAATGGAAAGGAATGTGGAATGGAATTGAATGTGGAATGGATTGGAATGTGGAATGGGTTGGAATGGAATGTGGAATATAATGGAATGGTATGTGGAAAGGAATGGAAAGGAATGTGGAATGGAATGAAATGGAATATGGAAAGAAACGTAGAATGGAATGGAACGTTATGGAATGGAATATGGAATGCAATGGAATGGAATGTGGAAAGGAATGGAATTCAATGGAATGTGAAATGGAAATTGAAAGGAATGTGGAATGGAAAGCAAAGGAATGTGGAATAGAATGGAATGGATTGTGGTATGGACTGTGGAATGGAACGGACAGGAATGTGTAATGGAATGGAATGCGGAATGGACTGGAATGGAATATGGAACGTAATGGAATAGAATGGAATGGAATGTGAAATGCAATTAAATGGAATGGAATGGAATGTGTAATAGAGTGGAATGGAATGTGTAATGGAATGTGTAATGGAATGGAATGCAATGTGGAATGGAATGCAATGGAATGTCGAATGGAAAGTGGAATGGGATATGGAATGGAAAGCAATGGAATGTGGAATGCAATGGAATTGAATGGTGTGTGAAATGGAATGGAAAGGAATGTGGAATGGAAATGTATGGAATTTGGAATGCAATGGAATGGAATATGGAATGCAAAGTGGATTGGTATGGAATGGAATATGGAATGGAATGTGGAATGGAACGGAATGGGAAGTGGAAGGCAATGTGGAATGGAATGCAATGGAATGAAAGGTGGAATGGTATGGAATAGAATAGAATGGAATGTGGAACGGAATAGAATGGGATGTGGAAGGCAATGTGGAATGGAATGGAACAGAACGGAATGCATTGTGGAGTGGAATGGA
Source organism: Pongo abelii (assembly GCF_028885655.2). Taxonomy (NCBI): domain Eukaryota; kingdom Metazoa; phylum Chordata; class Mammalia; order Primates; family Hominidae; genus Pongo; species Pongo abelii. The sequence goes on along the minus strand of NC_085929.1, from coordinate 12,171,618 downwards.
ATGGAATGGAATGTGGAATGGTATGTAATGGGATGTGGAATAGAAAGGAAAGGAATGTAGAATGGAATTTAATGGAATTTGGAACGGAATGGAATGGAATTGGGAATGGAATGGAATGGAATGGAATGTGGAACTGAATGGAATGGAATTTGCAATGGAAGGCAAATGAATGGAATGGAATGTGAAGTGGAATGCAATGGAATGCAGAATGGAAGAGAATGGAATGGAATGATAAGTGGAATGGTATGGAATGCAACATGTAATGGAATGTGGAAAGGAAGGGAATGCTTTGTGGAATGGAACGTGGAATGCAATGGAATGGAATGTGCACTGGAATGGAACGGGATTTTAAATGGAATGAGCAATGGAATTTGGAACAGAATGAAATGGAATTTTGTAATGTAAACGAATGGAATGTGGAGTGAAATGGAATGGAATGGAATGTGGAATGGAATGGAATGCAATCTAGAATTGAATGGAATGTGGAATGGAATCGAATGGAATGGAATGTGAAATGGAATGGAATGGAATGCAATGTGGAAAGGAATGGAATGAAGAGTTATGAAATGTGCAACGAAATGGGATGCAATGTGGAATGGAATGGTACGGAATGTGGAATGGAATGTGGAATGGAATGGAATGGAATGTAGAAAGGATTGTAATGGAATGTGGAATGGAAGGCAATGGAATGTGTAATGAAACGGAATGGAATGGAATGGAATGTGGAATGCAAAGGAATGGAAGGGAATGGAATGTGGAATGCAATGGAGTCGAATGCAATGAAATGTGGAATGTAAAGGAATGGAATGTGGAATGGAACTTGTAATGGAATATGGAATGGAATGTGGAATGAAATGGAATGTACTGTGGTATGGAATGGAATGCAATGGAATGTGAAAAGGAATGGAATGGAATGTGGAATGGAATGGAATGGACTGTGGAATGCAATGAAATGTAATAGAATGGAATGTAGAATGGAATGGAATGCAATGTGGAATGAAATGGAAAGGAATGGAATGTGAAACGGAATGGAAAGGATTGTGGGATGGAATTGAATGGAATGTGGAATGGAATGGAATGGGGAATTCAAGGTGGAATGGAATTGAAAGGAATTTGGAATGGAAAGGAATGGAATGTGAAATGCAATCTGCAATGGAATGGAATGAAATGTGGAATGGAATGTGGAATGGAATGGAAAGGAATGTGGAATGGAAAGAAATAGAATGGAATGTGGAATGGAATGGAATTTAATGGAATGAAATGGAGTGTGGAATGGAATGGAATGCAATGTGGAATGGAATGGAAAGTAATGTGGAATGGAATGTGGAATGCAATCTGGAATGGAATGGAATGAATGTGGAATGGAATATTGAATGGAATGGAATGGAATGTGGAATGGAATGGAATGGTATGTGGAATGGAATGTGTTAGGGAACATGGAATGAAATTGAAAGATGTATGCAATGGAATGGAATGGAAAGGAATGTGGAATGGAATGGAATGCAATGTGGAATGGGATGAAATGGAAAGTTGGATGGAATGTGCAATGGATTGGATCGGATTTGAATGGAATGTGGAACAGAATAGAATGAAATGGAATTTGAAACGGAAATAGAATGGAATGTTTAATGGAATGGAATGCAACGTGGACTGGAATGGAATGGAATGTGGAATGGAATGGAATGGAATGTGGAATGGAATGGAATGGAATGTGGAATGGAATGGAATGCAATGTGGAATGGAAGGTGGAATGAAATGGAATGGAATGTGGAATGCAATGGAATGGAATGTGGAATGGAATGGAATGGAATGTGGAATCGAATGGAATGGAATGTGGAATGAAATAGAATGTAACATTGTAATGAAGGTGGAATGTAAAGGAAAGGAATGCGGAATGGTATGTGGAATGGAATGGAATGCAACGTGGAATGGAATGGAATGTGGAATGGAATGAAAAGAAATGGAATGTGGAATAAAATGGAATGTAATGGCAAATGGAATGGAATGGGATGGATTGGAATGTGGAATGGAATGTGAAATGCAATACAATGGAATGTGGAAAGGAACGTGGAATTGAATGTAATGGAACGTGGAATGGAAAGGAATGGAAGGTGAAATCTAACGTGGAATGGAATGCAATGGAATGTGAAATGGAATGGAATGGAACGTGGAATGGAATGGAACGGAACGTGGAATAGAATGTAATGGAATGTGGAATGGAATGGAATGGCATGTGGAATGGAATAGAATGGTATCTGGAATAGAATGTTGATGGAATGGTATGGAATGTGGAATGGAATGGAATAGAACGTAGATTGGAAAGTGTAATGGAACGTGGAATGGAACGTGAAATGGAACCTGCAATGAAATGCGGAATGGAATGGAATGGAATGGAATGTGGAATATAATGTGGAATGGAAAGGAATTGAATGGAATGGAATGCAGAATGGAAACCGGAATGGAAGGGAATGGAACGGAATTATAAACGGAATGGAATTGAATGTGGAATGCATTGGAATGGAATGTGGAATGGAAACGAATGGAATGTTGAATGGAATATGAAATGGAATGTAATGGATCGTGGAATGCAACGTGAAATGGAATGTGGATTGGAAGGTGGAATGGTATTTGGAAAGGAATGCAATGCAACGTGGAATGAAATGGAATTGAAAGTGGAATGGAATCAAATGGAATGTGCAATGGAATTGAACGGAATGTGGAATGGAATGTGGAATGGAATGGAATGGAATTTGGAATGGAATGTGGATTGGAATGGAATGGAATGTGGAATTTAATGAAATGGAATTTGTAATAGAATGTGGAATAGAATGGAATGGAATGTGCAATGCAATGTGGAAAGGAATGGAATGGAATGTGGACTGGAATGTGGAAGGGAATGGAATGGAATCTGGAATGCAATGGAATGGAATGGAATGTGGAATGGAATGGAATGGAAAGGAACAGAATGTGTAATGGAATGGAATGGAATGGAATGTGGAAGGGAATAGAATGGGATGTGGAAAGCAATGGATTGGAATGTGGGAAGCAATGTGGAATGCAATGGAATGGAATGCGGAAAGGAATGGAATGGCATGGAACGGAATGTGGAATGGTATGGAACGGAATAGAATGTGAAGTGCAAATAGAATGGAATGTTTAATGGAATGGAATGGAATGTGGACTGGAATGGAATGGAATGTGGAATGGAATGGGATGGAACGTGGAATGGAATGGAAATGAATGTGGATTGGGATGTGGAAAGCACTGTGTAACGGAATGGAATGGAATGTGTACTGGAATGAGGAATGAAACGTCGAATGTAATGGAATGGAACGTGGAATGGAACTTGGAATGTAATGTTGAAAGGAATGTGGAATGGAATGGAATGTGGAATGGAAAGAAAAGGAATGTGGAATGGAAAGTGGAATGGAATGGAATGTAATGGAATATGGAATAGAATGCGGAATGGAATCTGGGATAGAATCGATTGGAACGGAAGATGGAATTGATCGTGGAATGGAATGGAATGTGGAATGGAATGGAATGGAATGTGGAATCGGATGGAACGTAATGTGGAATGGAATGTGGAATGAAATGGAATGGAATGTGGAATGGGATGGAACATGATGTGGAATGGGATGTGGAATGGAATGGAATGGAACGTGGAATGGAACATGTAATGGAACGCGCAAAGGAAAGTGGAATGGAACGAGGAAAGGAATGACTAATGGAATGGAATGGAATGTGGAATGAAATGCAATTTTCTGGAATGTGGAATGGAATGTGGAATGGAATGTGGAATGGAATGGACAGAAAGTGGAACAGTATGGAATGGAACCTGGAATGGAATGGAATGGAATGGAATGTGCAATGGAAAGGAATGGAAAGTGGAATTGAATTGAATGGAATGTGGAATGGAATGGAGTGGAATGGAATGTTTAATGGCATGGAATGCAACGTGGAATGGAATGTGGAATGGAATTTGGATTGGAATGTGGAATGGAATGGAATGCGGAATGGAATGTAATGGAATGTGGAATCGAATGGAGTGGAATGGAATGAGGAAAGGAATGTGGAATGAAATGTGGAATTGAATGGAATGGAATGTGGAATGGAATGGAATGGAATGTGGAATGGAAGGTGGAATGGAATGTGGAATGGGATGTGGATTGGAATGGCATGGAATTTGGAATGGAATTTCATGGAATGTGGAATGGAATTAATTGGAATGGAATGTAGAATGGGATGTGGAATGGAATGGAATAGAATGTGGAATAGAACGGAATGGAGTGGAATGTGGAAAGGATTGTGAAATGGAGTGGAATAGAAAATGAAATGAAATGTGGATTGGAATTTGGAAGGGAAAGTTGAATGCAATGTGGAATGGAAAGTGCAATAGAATGCAATGGAACGTGTAATGGAATGTGGAATGGAATGGAATGGAATGGAATGTGGAATGGAATCAAATGGAATGCGGAATGGAATGGAATGGAATGTGGGATGGAACGTGGAAAGGAAACTGGAATGAAATGGAATGGAATATGGAACAGAACGTGGAATGTAATTGAATGGACATTGGAATGGATCGTAGAATGGAATGTAGAATGGAATGGAATGGAATGGGGAATGGAATTGAATGAAATGTGGAATGGAAAGGAATGGAATGTGGAATGGAATGGAATGAGGAATGGAATGGAATGGAATATGAAATGCAATGTGGAACGAAATGTGAAACAGAGTGGAATGCAATGTGGAATGGAATATTGAACGGAATGAGGAATGGAATATGGAATGGAATGTGGAAAGAAATGTGGAATGGATAGTAATGGAATGTGAAATTGAATGTGGAATGCAATGGAATGAAATGTGAAATGGATTGCAAAGGAATGTGGAACGTAAGGTAGAACTGAATGTGAAATGGAATGTGGAATGGAATATGGAAAGGAATCTGGAATTTAACGGAATGGAATGTGAAATGGAATGGAATGGAATGTTTAATGGAATGTGGAATGAAATGGAATGGAATGTGGAATGGAATGTGGAAAGGAATGTGGAACGTAACCGAATAGAATGTGGAATGGGATGTGGAATGAAGTGAGGAGTTTAATGTGGAATGGAATGTGGAATGGAATGCAGTATGGAATGTGGAAAGGAATGTGCAGTGGAACAGAATGGAATGTGGAATGCAATGTGGAATGGAGTGTGGAATGGAATGTGGTATGGAACGGAATGGAATGTGGAATGGAATGTGGAATTCAATGTGGAATGTAACGTGGAATGCAAATGAACGGAATATGGAATGGAATGTGCAATGGAATGGAATGGAACAGAACGATGAATGGAACGTGAAATGGAATATGGAATGGAATGTAGAATGGAAAGCTGAATGGAATGTGCAATGGAATGTGGAATGGAATGTGGAATGGAATAGAATGGAACGTGGCATGGGATTTGGAATGCAATGTGGAACATAATATGGAATGGAATGGAATGGATTGTGGAATGGATTGTGGAATGGAAAGTCAAATGGAATGGAATGGAACGTGGAATGGAATGCGGAATTCAATGGAATGGAACTTTGAGCGCAATGTGGAATGTAATGTGGAATGGAACATGGAATGTATCGTGCAATGGATTGGAATGGAACATGGAATGGAATGTGGAATGGAACGTTTAATGGAATGGGGAATAGAACTGAATGGAATATGGAATGGAATGTGGAATGGAATGGAAAGGAATGTGGAATGGAATGTGGAATAGAATGTGAAATGGAAGGGAATGGAATGTGTCGTGGAATGTGGAATGGAATGTGCAATAGAATGTGGAATGGAAAGGAACGGAATGTGGAATGGAATGGAAAGGAATGTAGAATGGAAAATGGAATGGAATGGAATGGAATGTGGAATGGAATTTTTAATGGAATGTGGAAAGCAATGTGTAATGTAATGGAATGGATTGTGGAATGGAATGTGGAATGGAATGTGGAATGGAACGGAATGAGTTGTGGAATGGAATGTGGAATGGAACGGAATGGGTTGTGGAATGGAACGTGGAATTCAGTGAGGAATGGAACGCGGAATGCAAAGGAATGGAATGTGAAATGGAAAGTTGAATGTGTGAGAATAGAAAGTGGAATGGAATGGAATGGAACGATGAACGGAATGAGGAAAGGAATGTGGATTGGAAAGTGGAATGGAAAGTGGAATGGGTTGGAATGGAACATGGAATGGAATGTAGAAGTGAATAGAATGGAACGTGTAATAGAATGGAATGGAATGTGAAATGGAATGGAATGGAATGAGGAATTGAATGTGGAATGGAAAGGAATTGATTGTGGCCTGGAATTTGGAATGGAATGTGGAATGGAATGGAATGAAATTGAATGTAGAAAGGAATGGAATGGAAAGTGGAATGGAATGTACAAGGTAAAGGAATAGAATGTGGAATTGAATGTGGAATGGAATTGAATGGAATGAAAAGTGGAATGGAATAGAGTGGAATGTGGAATTGTATGTGGAATGGAATGGAATGGAATGTGGAAGGAAATGGAATGGAATGTGGTAAGGATTGGAATGGAATCTGGAATGAAATGTAATGGAATGTGGAATGATATTGAATGGAATGTGGAATGAAGTGGAAAGGAATGTGGTATTAAATTGAATGGAATTGAAAGGAATGTGGAATGGAATGTGGAATGGAATGGAATGGAATATGGAATGGATTGTGGAATGGAATGGAATGTAATGTGGCATGGAATGTGGAATGGAAATTAATGGATTGTGAAATGGAATGTAGAATGGAATGTGGAATGGAGTGGAATGGAATGTAGAATGGAATATGCAATGGAATGGAAAGTAATGTGGAATGGAATGTGGAATTGAAAGGGTAATGGAATGGAGTGGAACGTGGAATGGAACACGGAATGGAATTGAATGGAACTTTGAGGGCAATGTGGAATGGAATGTGGAATGGAACGTGGAGTGGAACGTGGAATGGATTGGAATGGAACGTGGAATGAAATGTGGATTGGAATGTGGAAGAGAATATGGAATGGAATGTGGAAAGGAATGTGGAATGGAATGTGCATTGGAACGAGGAATGGAACCTGGAATGGAATGGAATGGAACGTAGAATGCAATGTGGAATGGAATTGAATGGAATGTGGAATGGAGTGCAACGGAATGTGGAATGGAATGGAAGGGAATGTGGAATGGAATATGGAATGGAATGTGGAATGGAATATGGAATTGAATGAAGTGGAATGTGGAATGGAATGGGGCATGGAATTGAATGGAATATGGAATTGAATGTGGAATGGTATGGAATGGAATGTGGAATGGAAGAGAATGGAATGTGGAATGAAATTGGGAAAGGAATGGGAAATGGAATCTGGAATGGAATGGAATGGAATGGAATGGAATGTGGAATGAAATATGTAATGTAATGGAATGGAATGTTGAATGGAATGTGGAATGCAATTTGGAATGGAATCGAATGGAATGTGGAATGGAATGTGGAATGGAATGGAATGGAAAGGAATGGAATTTTTAATGGAATGTGGAAAGGAATATGGAATGGAATGTGGAATGGAACGGAATGGAATGTGGAATGGAATGTGGAATACAATGTGGAATGGAACGTGGAATGCAAATGAATGGAATGTGGAATGGAATGTGCAATGGAATGGAATGGAACGTGGAATGGAATGTCACGGAATGATGAATGGAATGTGAAATGGAATGTGCAATGGAATGCGAATGGAAAGCGAAATGGATTGGAATGCAACGTGGAATGGAATGTGGAATGTAATGGAATGGAATGTGGAATGCAATGGAATGGAACGTGCAATGTAATGTGAAATGGAATGTGGAATGGAATGGAATGGAACGTGGCATGGGATTTGGAATGGAATGTGGAATATAATATGGAATGGAATGGAATGGAATGTGGAATGGAATGGAATGGATCATGGAGTAGAGTGGAATGGAATGGATCATGGAGTAGAGTGGAATGGAAAGTTGAATGGAATGGAATGGAATGGAATGTAGAATGCAATGGAATGGAAAGTGGAATGGAATGTGGAATGGAATGAAATGGAATGCGGAATGAAATGGAATGGAATGTGGAAAGGAATGGAATGGAATGTGGAATGGAATGGAATGTAATGTGGAATGGAATTGAAATGAAAGTGGATTGAAATTGAAGGGAATTTGGATTGAAATTGAATGGATTGGAATGGAATGTGGAATGGAATGTGGAATGGAATGGAATGGAATGTGGAAGGCATTGTTTAATGGAATGGAATGGAATGTGAAATGGAATGTGGAATGGAAAGGAATGGAATGTGGAATGGAAGGCGGAATGAAATGTGGAATGCAATGGAATGGAATGTATAATGGAACAGGCAATGGAATGGAATGCAAAGTGGAATGGAATGTGGAATGCAATGTGGAATGCAATGTGCAATGGCATGGAAAGGACTGAAGAATGGAATGTTGAATGGAATGGAATAAAATGGATTTGAATGTGGAATGGAATGTGGAATGGAATGTTGAATGAAATGTGGTATGGAACGGAATGGAATGTGGAATGGGATGTGGAATTGAATGTGGAATGATACATGGAATAAAAAGGAAAGGAATGTGGAAAGGAAAGTCGAACAGAAAGGAATGGAACATGGAATGGAACGCGGAATTAAATGGATTGGAATGTTGAGTGCAATGTGGAATGTAATGTGGAATGGAACTTGGAATGGAACGCGGAATGGATTGGAATGGAACTTGGAATGAAATGTGGAAATGAATGTGGAATCTAACGTGGAATGGAATGGGTAATTGAATTGAATGGAATACGGAATGGAATGTGGAATGGAATGCAATAGAATGTGGAGTGGAATGTGGAAGAGAATGTGGAATGGAATGGAATGGAATGTGTCAAGGAATGTGTAATGGAATGTGGAATAAAATGTGGAATGGAATGGAATGGAATGCAGAATGGAATGGAATGGAATGTAAAATGGAAAATGGAATGGAATGGAATGGAATGTGGAATGGAATTTGGAATGGAATGTGGAATGCAATGTGGAATGGAGTGGAATGGAATGTAGAATGGGATGGAATGGAATGTGGAATCGAATGTGGAATGGAATGTGTAATGGAACGGAATGGATTGTGGAATGGAATGTAAAACTCAATGAGGAATGGAAAGTGGAATACAAAGGAATGGAAGGTGAAATGGAAAGTTGAATGGGTGAGAATGGAACGTGGAATGGAATGGAATGGAACGATTTACGGAATGTGGAATGGAATGTGGATTGGAACCTGTAACGGAAGGTGCAATGGGTTTTAAAGGAACGTGGAATGGGTTGGAAAGGAACATGGAATGGAATGTGGAATGGAATGCATTGGAAAGAGGAATGGAAAGGAATGGAATGTGGAATGGAATAGAATTGATTGTGGCATGGAAATTGGAATGGAATTTGGAATGGAATTGAATGGATACTGCAATGGAATGGAATGGAATGTGGAAAGGAATGGAATGGAACGTGGAATGGAATGTGGAATGGAATGGTGAGATGAAGGGAATGGAATGTGGAATGCAATGGAATGGAATGGAATGGAATGAGGAATGGAATGGAATGGAATGGAATGGAAATTGGAATGGAATGGAATGGAATGGAATGTGGAATGGAATGGAATGGAAAGTGGAATGGAATGTGGAATACAATCGTGAGATGAAGGGAATGGAATGTGGAATGCAATGGAATGGAATGGAATGTGGAATGGAAAGGAATGGAAAGGAATGTGGAATGGAATGGAATGGAAAGTGGAATGGAATGTGGAATAGAATGGGGAGATGAAGGGAATGGAATGTGGAAAGAAATGGAATGGAATGGAATGTGGAATGGAATGGAATGGAATAGAATGTGGAATGGAAGGGATTGGAATATGGAATGGAATGTGGAATGGAAGGGAATGGAATATGGAATGAAATGTGGAATGGAATTTAATGGAATGTGGAATAGAACGTGTAACGGAATGGAATGGAATGGAATGGTATGTGGAATGGAACGGAAAGCAATGTGAAATGCAATGCAATGTGGAATGGAACGGAATGGAATGGGACATGGAATGGAATGGAAAGTGGAATGGAATCGAATGAGGAATGGAATGTGTAATGGATGGAATGTAATGGAATGTGGAATGGAATGTTGAGTTGAATGGAATGGAACATGGAATGCAATGGAATGGAACGGAATGTGGAATGGAATGGAAGGGAATGGAATGTGGAATGGTATGGAATGGAATATGGAATGAAATTAGGAATGGAATGGAATTGAATGGAATGGAATGGAATGAGGAATAGAAAGTGTAAGGGAATGGAATGGAATGGAACGGAATGTGGAATGGAATGGAAAGGAGTGTGAAGTTTAATGTAATGTGTAATGGAAAGGAATGGAATGGAATGTGGAATGGAATGCAAAGTGGAATGGAATGCAATGTGGAATGGAATGTGTAATGGATGGAATGGAATGGAATAAGGAATGGAATGGAATGAAATGTGGAATGGAATGTATTGGAATGTGGAATGTAATTGAATGTGGAATGGAATGGAATGGAATGTGGAATGGAAACGAATGCTATGTGACCTGGAATGAAATGGAATGTGGAATGGAATGGAGTGGAAAGTGGCATCGAATGGAATGGAGTGTTGAATTTAAAGCAATGGAACGTGGAATGGAATGGAATGGAATGTGGAATGGAAAGGAATGGAATGTGGAATGGAATGGAATTGAATTAGGAGTAGAATGGAATGAAAAGGAATGTGGAATAGAATGTGGAGAGGAATGGAATGGAATGGAATGGAATGTGGAATGCAAAGGAATGGAATGGAATGAGGAATGGAATGGCATGCAGAATGGAATGTGAAATGGAATGCAATGGATTGGAATGGAATGGGGAATGCAATGGAATGGAATGAAATGTGGAATGTAATGGAATGGAATGTGGAATGGAATGGAATGTGATGTGGAAGGGAATAGAATGGAATGGAATGGAATGGAATGTGGAAAGGAATGGAATGGAATGGAATGAAATGTGTAATTGAATGGAATGAAATGTGGAACGGAATGGAACGGAATGTGGATTTTAATGGAATTGAATGTGGAATGGAAAGGAAGGGAATGGAATGCGGAATGGTATGAAATGCAATGTGGAATGGAATGGAATGGAATGGAATGGAAAGCGGAATGGAATGGAATGCAATGTGGAATGGAATGGAATGCATCGCGGAATGTAATCTGGAATGGAATTGAATTAAATGGAGCGTGGAATGGAAAGCAATGGAATATGGAATGGTATGGAATGGAATGGAATGTGGAATGGAATGCAATGGAAAGGAGTGGAATGTGTAATGGAATGGAATTGAAGGTGGAATGGAATGGAATGGAATGGGGAATGGAATGGAATGGAATGGAATGAGGAATGGAATGGAATGGAATTTGGAATGGAACGGAATTGAATGGAAATTGGAATGGAATGGAATTGAATGAATGGTGAAATGGAATGGAATGTGGATTGGAATGTATAATGGAATAGAATGGAATTGAAAGTGGAATGAAATGGAATGTGGAATGGAATTGAATGGAAAGTGGAGTGGAATGGAATGAAAAGTGGAATGGAATGGAATGGAAAGTTAAATGGAATGGAACGGAATATGGAATGGAAAGGAATAGAATTTGGAATGGAATGGAATGGAATGTGGAATGGAATGCAATGTGGATTGGAATGTGGAATGGAATGTGTAATTGAATGGAATGGAATGGAGTGTGGAATGGAATGGAATGAGGAATGCAATGGAATGGAAGGCGGAACTGAGTTGAATGGAATGTGGAATTCAATGGAATGAAATGTGGGGTGGAATGGAATTCAGTGTGAAATGGAATGGAATGCGGAATGCAATGGAATGGAATGTAATGGAATACGGAATGGAATGGAACGGAATGTGGAATGGAATGGAAGGGAAAGTCGAATATAATTTGGAATGGAATGGAAAGGAATTCAGAATGGAATGGAAAGGAATGTTGTGGAAAAGAACGTGGAATGGAACGTGCAAAGTAACGTGGAATGGAATGCGGAATGGAATGGGTTGCAATGTGAAATGGAATGTGAAAATGAATGGAATGGAATGTGGAATGGAATGTGAAATGGAATGGAATGGATCTTGGAATGAAATGGAATGGAATGTGGAATGGAATGGAATTGAATCGAATGCAATGTGGAATGGAATGGAATGGAATGGAATGGAACGTGGAATGGAATGGAATGGAATGTAGAATGGAATGTGGAATGGAATGTAGGATGGAATGTGGAGTGGAATGGGATGGAATGTGGAATGGAATCTGGTTGTAACGGAACGGAATGGAATGAGGAATGGAATGGAACGGAATGGAATTTGCAATGGAATGGAATGGAATGGAATGGAATGTGGGTCGGAATGGAATGAAATGTGGAATAGAATGGAAAGAAATGCAATGAGTAATGAAATGTGGAATGGAATGTGGATTGGAATGGAAAGGAATGTGGAATGGAATGTGCAATGGAATGTGGAATGGAATAGAATGGAATGTATAATTCAATGTGGAATAGAATGTGGAATGGAATGGAATGCGGAATGGAATGTAATGGAAAGTTTAAATGGAATGGAATGGAATGCGGAGAGGAATGGCATGCAATGTGGGATGGAGTGGAATGGAACGTGGAAAGGAATGGAATCCAATGCGGAATGGAATGGATTGAAATGTGGAATGTAATGGAATGGAATGTGGAATGTAACGCAAGGCAAATTGGAATGGAATGTGGAATGGAATGGAATGTAATATGGAATTGAATGGAATGGAATGTGGAATGTAATGTGGAATGGAATGTAATGGAATGTGCAATGGAACGGAATTGAATGTGGAATAGAATGTGCATTCATTTGTGGAATAGAATGTGGAATGGAACGGAATGGATTTTGCAATGGAACGTGGAATGGAATTGAATGGAACGTGGAATGGAACTTGGAAAGGAACGTGGAATGGAAAGTGGAATGTAATGTGGAATGGAAAGGAATGGAATGTGGAATAGAATGGAATGGAATGTGGAATGAAATGGATTCGAATGTGGCATGGCATGGAATGGAATGTCGAATATAATTTGGAATGGAATGGAATGGAAAAGAATTCAGAATGGAATAGAATGGAATGGAATGGAATTGAAAGTGGAATGTAATGGAATGGAATATGGAAGGGAACGTGGAATGGAACGTGGAATGGAATGTGGAATGGAATGGAAAGGAATCTGGAATGGAAGGGAATGGAAACTGGAATGGAATAGAATGGATAAGATTGGAATGTGGAATGGAATGGAATGGAATGTAGAATGTAAAGGATTGGAATGTGGAATGGAACGGAGTTTTATGGAATGTGGAATGAAAGGAATGGAATGTGGAATCGAATGGAATGTTATGTAATGTAGAATGGAATAGAATGGAATGGAATGTGGAATGCATTGGCATGCAATGACGAATGGAATGGTATTGTATGTGGAATTCAATGGAATGCAATGGAATGTGGAATGGAATGGAATGGAATGGATTGTGGAATGGTAGAGAATGGAATGGAATCGAATGTGGAATTGAATGTTATGGTAAGTGGAATGCAATGGAATGGAATGTGGAATGGAATGTGGAATGGAATGAAATGTGAAATGGATTGTGGAATGGAATGGAAAGGAATGTGGAAAGGAAGGGAATGGAATGTGGAATGGAATGGAATGGAACGGATTTGAATGTGGAATGGAACGGAATGGAATGGAGAATGGAAAGGAATGGAATGTGGAATGGAATGGAATGTTATTGAATGTGGAATGGAAAGGAATGGAAGGTGGGATGGAATGGAACGGATTGGAATGTGGAATGGAAAGGAATGGAATGTGGAATAGAATGGAATGGTATGGAATGTGGAATGGAATGTAATGGAATGGAATGTGGAATGGAATATAATGGAATGGAATGTGGAAGGGAATGGAATGGAAGGAGGAATGGAATGCAAAGGAATGTGGAATTTAATGGAGTGGAATGGAATTTGGAATGGAATGGAATGGAATGTGGAATAGAATGGAATGGTATGGAATGTGGAATGGACTGGAATGGAATGGAATGGTATGTGGAATGTAATAGAATGGAATGTGGAATGGAATGGATTGGATTGTGGAATTGTGGAATGGAATGGAATGGAATGTGGATTGGAATGGAATGGAATATGAATGCGGAACGGAATGGAATGTAATGTGGCATGGAATTGAATGGAATGTGACATGGAAAGGAATGTGGAATGGAATGGAATGGAATGTGTTGTGGAAAGGAATGCGATGTGGTTGGAATGTGGAATGGAATGTTTTGGAATGTGGAATGGAATGAAATGGCATGTGGAATGGATTATCATTCCATTACATTTTCCTTTACTCATTCCATTCCATTCCATTCCACATTCCTTTCAATTCCATTCCACATTCTATTCCACTCAATTCCACATTCTATTCCAGATTGCATGCCATTCCATTCCACCTTGAATTCCATTCCACATTGCATTCCGTTGCATTCCGCATTCCATTCCATACCACGTTCCATTCCATATTCCATTCCACATTCCATTCCACGTTCCGTTCCACATTCCATTCCATTCCATTCCAGATACCATTCCACATTCCATTCAATTCCACTCCACATTCGATTCCACGTTCCATTCCACATTCCATTCGATTCCATTCCATTCCACATTCCATTAAATTTCATTCCAATCCATTCCACATTCCATTAAACATTCCATTCCATTCCATTCCACATTCCGTTACATTCTATTACACATTCCATTCCATTCCATTCCAATCCATTCCACTTTCCATTGCATTCCTTTCCACATTCCATTCCATTCCATTCCACAATGAATTCCATTCCATTCCAAATTCTATTTCATTCCATTCCACATTCCATTCCATTCCTTTCCACGTTCCATTCCATTCAATTCCATTTTCCATTCCATTCCATTCGACGTTCCATTCCACATTGTATTCCACATGCCATTCCATTCCATTCCACTTTCCATTCCATTCCAGTCCACATTCCATTCCTTTCAATTTTACATTCCATTTCATTGCATACCTTTCCATTCCACATTCAATTCCACATTCGTTTCCACGTTCCATTCTACATTCCGTTCCATTCCATTCAACATACCATTCCACATTCCACTCTATTCCATTCCACATTCCATTCCACGTTCCATTCCACATACCAATCATTTCCATTCCACATCCCATTCCATTCCAATCCACATTCCACTCCCTTCCATTCCACATTTCATTCCACATTCCATTCAATTCCATTCAACATTCCATTCCATTCCACATTCCATTCAATTCTATTCCACATTCCATACCACTTTAAATTCCATTCCATTACACATTCCATTCCACAATCCATTCCATTCCACATTGTTTCCATTGCATTCCACATTCCATTCCAAATTCCATTTCATTCCATTTCTTTCCACATTCCATTCCATTCCATTCCACATTCCGTTCCACATTCCATTCCATTTAATTCCACATTCCATTCCACGTTCCATTCCATTCCACATTCCATTCCATTCCATTCCACGTTCAATTCCATTCCATTCCACATTCCCTTACATTCCATTCCAGACAGCATTCCATTCTTTTCCATAATCTATTGCATCCATTCCACATTCCATTCCATTCCACATTCCATTCCATTCCATTAAACGTTACATTCCACTTTCCGTTCCTCGTTCCGTAGCATTCCATTCTGCATTCCATTCCATTCCATCCCACATTCCAGTCCATTTCATTCCACATTCCATTCCATTCCACATTCCATTCCATTCCATTCCACTTTGCGTTCCATTCCATTCCACATGCCATTCCACCTTCCATTCCATTGCACGTACAATTCCGCGTTACATTCCACTTTCCATTCCAGGTTCCGTTCCACATTCCATTGCATTCCATTCCATTCCTCATACTATTCCACATTCCATTCCACATTCCATTCCATATTGCATTTCATTTTTCATTCCGTTCCATACCACATACCAATCCATTCCATTCCACATTAAGTTCCAAATCCATTCGAAATTCCATTCCACATTCCATTCCATTCCATTCCATTCCATTCCACATCCCATTCCATTCCACATCCCATTCCATTCCATTCCACATTCCATTCCACATTCCATTCCACATTCCATTTTACATTCCATTCCATTTCATTCCACATTCCATTCCACATTCCATTCCATTCCATTCCATTCCACATTCAATTCCATTCCATTCCACAATCTCTTACATTCCATTCCGGACAGCATTCCATTCTCTTCCATATTAAATTGCATTCCATTCCACATTCCATTCCATTCCACATTCCATTTCATTCCATTAAACGTTACATTACACTTTCCATTCCTCGTTCCATAGCATTCCATTCCGCATTCCGTTCCATTCCATTCCACATTCCAATCCATTTCATTCCACATTCCATTCCATTCCACATTGCGTTCCGTTCCATTCCATATATCATTGCACATTCCATTCCATTGCACGTACCATTCCACATTACATTCCACTTTCCATTCCACGTTCCATTCCACATTCCATTCCATTCCATTAAACATACCATTCCACATTCCACTCCACTGAATTCCACTCCACTCCAAATTCCATTCCATTCCATTCCACAATCCATTCCAATCCATTCCATTCCACATTCCAGTCCATTCCATTACACCTTCCATTCCATTCCATTCCTTTCCACATTCCGCTCGACTCAATTCCACATTCCATTCCGTTCCATTCCACATTTCATTACACATTCCATTAGATTCAACTCCACATTCCATTCCATTTCATTCCACATTCCATTCCATTCCATTCCACATTCCAGTCCATTCCATTACAAATTCCATTCCATTCTATTCCACTTTGCATTCCACATTCCATTCGATTCAGTTCCACATTCCATTCCATTCAATTTCACATACCATTCCACATACCATTCCACATTCCATTCCATTCCATTCCACATTCAATTCCATTCCTCCATTCCACCTTCCATTCCATTCCTCCATTCCACCTTCCATTCCATTCAATTTCACTTTCCATTCCGCAATCCCTTCCATTCCATTCCTTATTCCATTCCACATTACATTTTATTCCACGTTCTATTCTTTTCCATGCCATTCAATTCCGCATTCCATTCCATTGCATTCCACATTCCCTTCCACATTCCATTCCAGTCCATTCCACATTCCATTCTACATTGCATTCCATTCCATTCCACTTTCCATTGCATTCCAGTCCACATTCCATTCCATTCAATTCCACATTCCATTTCATTGCATACCATTCCATTCCACATTCCAGTCCACATTTCATTCCATGTTCCATTCTACATTCCATTCCATTCCATTCCACACACCATTCCACATTCCATTCAATTCCATTCCGCATTTCATTCCACGTTCCATTCCACATACCAATCCATTCCAATCCACAACCCATTCCATTCCAATCCACATTCCATTCCATTCCATTCCACATTTCATTCAACATTCCATTCAATTCCATTCCACATTCCATTCCGTTCTATTCCACATTCCATACCACTTTCCATTCCATCCCATTCCACATTCCATTCCATTCCACATTCTTTCCATTCCATTCCATTCCACATTCTTTCCATTCCATTACACATTCCATATTCCATTCCTTTCCATTCAACATTCCATTACATTCCATTCCACAATTCATTCCATTCTATTACCCCTTCCATTCCACATTCCATACATTCCATTCCATTCCATTCCACGTTCCATTCCATTCCATTCCACATTCCATTCCATTCCATTCCACATTGCATTGCATTCCATTCCTTTGCGTTCCACATTTCATTCCACATTCCTTTCCATTTCACGTTGCATTCCACTTTCCACTCCATTCCATTAAACCTTCCATTCCACATTTCATTCCATTCCATTCAACTTTCCATATCACGTTCCATTCCATTCCATTCCACATTCCATTCCACATTCCATTCCATTCTATTCCATTCCATATGCCATTCCATTCCATTCCACATTCCATTCCTTTCCATTCCACATTATATTCTACGTTCCATTCTACTTTCCCTTCCACTTTCCATTCCACTTTCCATTTCACGTTCCATTCCATTCCATTCCATTCCACATTCAATTCCATTCCATTCCACATTCCATTCCACATTCCATTCCTCATTCCATTGCATATTCCATTCTATATTTCATTCCGTTCCACACCGCATTCCAATCCTTTCCATTCAACAATAAATTCCACATGCATTCCCCTTCCATTCCACATTCCATTACATTCCATTCCATTCCATATTCCATTCCATTCCATTCCATTCCACATTCCATTCCATTCCATTCCAAGTTCAATTTCACTCAACATTCCATTCCATTCCATTCCACATTCCATTCCTTTCCATTACACATTTCATTCCACATTCCATTTCATGTTCCTTTCTAAGTTCCATTCCATTGCTTTACTCTTTCCATTCCACGTTCCATTCCACACTCCATTCCACCTTCCACTCCATGTTCAATTCCATTGCATTCCACGTTCAATTCCACCTTCCATTCCTCGTTCCATTCCACTTTCCATTCGATTTCATTCCACGTTCCATTCCACGTTCCATTGCCCGTTGCATTCCACATTGCATTCCCCATTCCATTCCACGTTCCATTCCACTTTCCATTCCTTTCCATTACACGTTCCATTGCACATTCCATTAAATTCCATTCCACGTTCCATAACACATTGCTTTCCGCATTCCATTCCAAATTTCATTCCGTATTCCAGTCCACATTCCAATCCTCATTCGATTCCGCATTCCATTCCATATTCCATTCCATTCCACTCCATTCCACATTCCATTCCATACTTCATTCCACATTGCATTCCTCATTCCGTTCCATTCCATTCCATATTCCATTACATAATCCGTTGCATTCCTTTCCATTCCACATTCCAATCCACATTCTATTCCACATTCCATTCCACTTTCCATTCCATTCCAATCCACTTTCCATTGCATTCCATTCTACATTCGATTCCACATTCCATTCCATTCCATTCCACATTCCATTCCATTCCATTCCACATTGCATTCCATTCCATTCCAAGTTGCATTCCACATTCCATTCCACATTCCATTACGTTCCATTCCACATTCCGTGCCACATTCCATTCCACAGTCCATTACGCATTCCAATACATTCCATTCCACATTTCATTCTACATTCCATAACATTCCATTTAACGTTCCATTCCACATTGCATTCCATTCCAGTCCACATTCCATTCCACATTGCATTCCACTCCATTCCACTTTCCATTGTATTCCATTACACTTTCCCTTCCGCAATACATTCCGTTGCATTCCACATTCCATTCCACGTTCCATTCGATTGCATTCCATGTTTCATTCCACATTACATTTCAGATTCGATTCCAGATTCCATTCCACTCCATTCCACTTTCCATTCCACATTGCATTCCATTCCATTACAAATTCCTTTCCACATTCCATTCAATTCCCTTCCACATTCCATTCCATTAAATTCCATGTTCCTTTCCACCTTCCATTCTACATTACACTCTACATTCCCTTTAACTTCCCATTCCATTCCGTTTCTTGTTCCATTCCACATTCCATTGCCCATTATATTTCACGTTTCATTCCAAAATCCTTTCTGAGTTCCATTCCACGTTCCATTCCACTTTTAATTCCATTCCATTCCACGTTCCATTCCACATTCCATTCCATTTCTTTCCACTTTCCATTCCACAATGCATTCCACATTCCATTCCTTTCCTTTCCACATTCCATTTTTCTTTCCATTTCACATTCAATTCCACATTCCATTCCACATTCCATTCCGCATTCCAGTCTATTCCATTTTACATTCCATTACGCTTTCCATTCCATTCCATTCCACATTTCAATCCACATTCTATTCCACATTCCATTCCACATTCCATTCCTTTCTATTTCACATTCCTTTCCCTATTCCATTCCTTTCCACTCCACATAACATTCCATTCCATTCCACATTCCATTCCATTTCATTGCATTCCACATTCCATTCCACATTGCATTCCACATTCCATTCCCTTAAATTCCACGTTGCATTCCCCATTCCATTGCACATTCCATTCCATTCCACTCCATTCAACTTTCCACTCCACATTTCATTCCACATTCCTTTCCAGATTCCATTCCACATTCCATTGCACATCCCATTCCATACCACTCAATTCCACATTCCATTCCACATTTCATTCCACATTCCATTCCTCTTTCCATGCGGTTCCATTCCTCATTCCATTCCACATTCCATTCCATTCCATTCCATTCCATATTCCAATTCACATTCTATTCCACATTCCATGCCACATTCCATTCCATTTCATTCCATGTTCCATTCCACATTCCATTCCACATTCCACTCCACAGTGCATTACTTTCCATTCCATTCCACCTTCCGTACAATTGCATTCCATTTGACATTCCATTCCTTTCCATTCCACATTCCATTCCATTCCACATTCCACTCCACTTTCCATTCCACGTTCCATTCCACATTCCATTCCCTTCCATTCCACATTCCATTCCATTCCATTCCACATTCCATTACACATTCCATTCCCTTCCATTCCACATTGGATTCCATTCCATTCCATTCCATTCCACATTCCGTTCCACATTCCATTTCTTTCCATTCCACATTCTATTCCATTCAATTTCTCTTTCCGTTCCACTTTCCATTACACGTTCCTTTCCATTCCTCATTCCTTTCCACATTCCGTTCCACATTCCAATACATTCCATTCCACATTACATTCCAGATTCTGTTTCATTCCTTTCCACTCTCTATTCCACGTTCCATTCCACTTTCAATTCCACATTCTATTTCACATTCCATTCCATTCGATTCCACATTCCATTCCACATTCCATTCCATTGAATTCCACATTCCATTCCATATTCCTTTCCACATTCCATTCCATTCCATTCCACATTCCATTTTCCATTCTATTCCACATTCCACTCCACCTTCCATTCCATTCCATTCCACGTTCCATTCCACTTTCCTTTGCATTCCATTTCACGTTCCAGTCCACATTCCATTGCACATTCTTTCCACTTTCCTTTCCATGATCCATTCCACGTTCCATTCCACGTTCCATTCCATTCCATTCCACTTTCCATTCCACAGTCCATTCCACAACATTTCATTCCATTCCTTTCCATTCCATATTCCATTCCATTCCATTCCACTTACCATTACAATCAATTCAACTATCCATATTCCATTCCATTCCATTCTACTTACCATTACAATCAATTGCACATTCCATTTCATTCCATTACACATTCCTTTCCACTTTCCATTCCCTTCCTTTCCACATTCCATTCCATTCCATTCCACGTTCCCTTCCTCATTCAATTGCACATTCCATTCCACATTCCATTCCATTCCATTCCACATTCAATTCCATTACATTGCCCATTACGTTCCACGTTCCACTAAACTTTACATTCCATGTTTCTTTCCACATTCCTTTACATTACATTCCACTTTGTATTGCACATTACATTCCAAATTGCATTCCACTTTCCATTCCTTTCCACACTCCATTCATTTCCATTCCACTCCACTTTCCATTCCATTTCTCATTCTATTCCACATTCCATTCCATTCCACTTTCCATTCCACATTCCATTCCATTCCATTCCCTTCCACTTTCCATTCCATTCCCTTCCGCTTTCCATTCCATTCCATTCCATTCCGCATAATATTCCAAAGCATTCCATATTCCATTCCATTCCTTTCCATTCCATTCCATTCCATTGCATTCCATTCCATTCCGTTCAATTCCATTCCACATTCTCTTCCGTTCCATTCCATTCCATATTCCATTGCAATCCACATTCCATTCCATGCAACATTCCGTTCAATTCCATTCCACATTCCATTCCATTACATTCCACATTCCATTGCAGTAAACAATCCATTCCACATTCTATTCCACTCCACATTGCATTCCATATTAAATTCCATTCCATTCCATTCTATTCCACATTCCATTCCATTCCATTCCACATACCATTCAATTCAATTTCCCATTCCACTCCATTCCATTTCCAATTCCATTCCACTTTCCATTCCATTCCATTGCACATTCCATTCCATTCCATTCAACATATCATTCCATTCCATTCCATTCCACATTCCATTCAATACCATTTTATTTGAATGTGGAACGGATGGTGTAATAGATTAGAATGGAATGTGGAATGGAATGGAATTGAATGGAAAGTGGAGTGGAATGGAATGGAATGTTAATTGGAACGGAATGGAAACTGGAATATAATGGAATGTAATGTTCCATGGAATGAACTGTGGAATGGAACATGGCATGGAACTTTGAATGGAAATTGGAAAAGTATGGAATGGAGTGTGCAATGGAATCTGGAATGCATTGGAATGGAAAGGAATGGAATCTGGAATGGAACGTGGAATGGAACATTGAATGGAACTTTGAATGGAATGTGGAATTCAATGGAATGTATTGTGGAGTGGAATTGCGTGGAATGGAAAGGAAGGGAATGTGAAATGCAACGGAATGGAATGGAATGGAATGTGGAATGGAGTGTGGAATGTAATGCTATGGAATGTGGAATGGAATGTGGAATCAAATGGAACGTGGAATTCAATGGAATGGAATAGATTGGAATGTGGAATGGAATGGAAGGTGGAATGGAATGGAATGCAACGTGGAATGGAATGGAATGCAACGTGGAATGGAATGAAATGGAATATAGAATGGAATAGAATGGGAATTGGAATGGAATCTGGAATGAAATGTGGAATTGAATGTGGAATGGAATGTAGAATGGAATGTGGAACGAAATGAAATGGAATGGGGAATGGAATGTGGAATGGAACTTTGAATGGAATGTGGAATGGAACTTGGCATGGAATGGAATGTACTGTTGAATGGAAAGGAAGGGAAAGATGAATGGAAGTGAAGAAAATGTGGAATGGAAAGGAACGTAATGGAATGTGGAATGGAATATAATGGAATGTAGATTGGAATGGAATGGACTGGAATGTGGATTGGAATATGCAATGGAATATGGAATGGAATAGAATGTGGAATGGAATGCGGAATGTAATGTGGAATGCATTCAAATGGAATGTGGATTGGAAAGTGGACAGTAATGGAATGGACTGGAATGGAATGGAACGTGTAATGGAATGATAAGGAAAGTGGAATGGAAGGGAATGGAACGGAATGGAACGTGGAATGCAATGGAATGGAATGTTGAATGGAATGGAAATAATGTGGAATGGAATGGAATGGAAAGTGGAATGGAATGAGGAAAGGAATGGAATGCAATATGGAATGGAATGGAATGGAATGTGGAATGGGATGCAGTATGGAATGGAGTGGAATGGAATGTGGAATGGAATAGAATGGAATGTGAAATGGAACGTGAAATGGAATGGATTCAATTGTGGATTGGAATGTCGAATGGAATGGTATGGAATGTGGAGGGTAATGTGTAAAGGAATCGAAAGGAAATTGGAATAGAATGGAACGGATTAGAACGTGGAAAAGAATGGAATGAATATTTAATGGAATGTGAAATGGAATGGAATGGAATGGAGTGAGGAATGGAATGGAATGAGGATTGTTATGGAATCGAAAGTGGAATGGAATTGAAGGTGGAATGCAAAGGAATGATATGTGGAATGGATAGAATGGAATGGAATGTGGAAAGGAAAGTGGAATTCAACGTGGAATGCAATGGAATGGAACGTGTAATGGAATGGAGTCGAATGTGGAATGATATCGAATGGAATGTGGAATGGAATGGAAGGGAATGGAATGTGCAAAGGAATGTGGAATCGAGTGGAATGGAATGTAGAACGGATTTGAATGGAATGGAAAAAGCAGTGGTATGTGGAATGGAGTGGAATGGAATGTGGAATGGAAAAGAATGGAACGGAATGTGCAATGGAATGGAATGGAATGGAGTGTGGTATGGAATGGAAGATGGGTTTTAATTGAATGGAATGTGGAAAGGAATGGAATGGAATGTGTAATAGAATGGAATGGAATGTGGAATGGAATGCAATGGAATGTGGAATGGAATGGAATAGAATGTGGAATGGAATGTGGAATGGAATGAAATGGAATGCGGAATGGAAAGTTAATTGGAATGGAATGGAATGAGGAATGGAATGTGGAACGCAATGGAATGGATGTGGAATGGAATGGAATGGAATGTGGAATGGAATAGAATGGAATGTGGAATGGAATGGAATGTGGAACGGAACGTGGAATGGAAAGTTCAATGGATTGCAATGAAGCGTGGAATGGAATGCAGTGGAAACTGGAATGGAATGTGGAATGGAATGGAATATGGAATGGAATGGTAGGCAATGTGGAATGGAAGGGAATAGAAGGGAATATGGAATGGAATGTGGAAAGGAATGGAATGGAATTTGGAATGGAATGGAATTTAATGTGGAATGGAATGGAATGGAATGGAATATGGAATGGAATGGAATGGAATATGGAATGGTATGTGGAATGGATAGGAATGAAATTGACTGCAATACGGAATTGAATTGAATGGAATGTGGAACGGAAAGGAATGGAAAGTGGAAAGGAATATGGAATGGAGTAGAATGGAGTGTAATGAAATGTGGAGTGGAATGAAATATGGAATGGAATGGAATGGAATGTGGATTGGATTGGAATGTGGAATGGAATTGAAAGTGGAATGGAAAGGAGTGGAATGGAATGTGGAATGGAATGGAATGTGGAAAGGAATTGAATGGAATGGAATGTGGAAAGGAATGGAATGGAATGGAATTTGAAATGGAATGGAACGGAATGGAAAGGAATGTGGGATGAAATGGAGTGGAATGCTGAATGGAATGGAATGGAATATCGAATGGAATGGAATGGAATGTGGAATGAAAAGTGGAATAGAATAGGGAATGGAATGGAAAGGAATGTGGAGTGGAATGGAATGGAATTTCGAGTGCAACGGAATGGAATGGAATTTGGAATGGAATGGAATGCAATTTGGAGTGCAATGGAATGGAATGGAATGTGCAATGGAATGGAATGGAGTTGAATGTTGAATGGAACGGAATGAAATGTGGAATGGAACGGAATGGAATGTGGAATGGAATGGAATGCAATGCGGAATGGAATGGAATGGAATGTGAAAAGAAATGGAATGGAATGTGGAATGGAATATGGAATGGAATGGAAGGGAACGGAATGTGGAAAGGAATGCGGAATGGAGTGGAATGGAATGTTGAATGGATTTGAATTGAATGGAAAGTGAAGTGGTATGTGGAATGGAGTGGAATTGAATGTGGAATGGAAAGGATTGGAATGGAATGTGCAATGGAATGGAATGGAATGGAGTGTGGAATGGTATGGAATGCGGGTTTTAATGGAATGGAATGTGGAAAGGAATGGAATGGAATGTGTAATGGAATGGAATGGAATGTGGAATGGAATGCAATGGAAAGTGGAGTTTAATGGAATAGAATGTAGAATGGAATGTGGAATGGAATGAAATGGAATGCGGAATGGAAAGTTATTTGGAATGGAATGGAATGAGGAATGGAATGTGGAATGCAATGGAATGCAATGTGGAATTGAATAGAATGGAATGTGGAATGTAATAGAATGGAATGTGGAATGGAATGGAATGTGGAAAAGAACGTGGAATGGAACGTTTAATGGATTGCAATGGAAAGTGGAATGGAATGGAATGCAATGTGTAATGGAATGGAATATGGAATGGAATGGAAGGAAATGTGGAATGGAACGGAATAGAAGGGAATATGGAATGGAATGGAATGGAATGGAATGTGGAAAAGAATGGAATGGAATGTGGAATGGAATTGAATGGAATGTGTAATGGTATGTGGAATGCATTGAAACGAAATTGACTGCAATATGGGATTGAATGGAATGGAATGTGGAATGAAATGGAATGGAAAGTGGAATGGAATGTGGAATGGAGTAGAATGGAGTGTAATGAAATGTGGAGTGGAATGAAATATGGAATGGAATGTAATGGAATTTGGAATGGAATGGAATGTGGAACGGAATGGAGTGGAATGGAATGTGGAATGGATTGGAACGTGGAAATGAATGGAATGGAATGGAATTAGAAATGGAATGGAATGGAGTGGAATGGAACGTGGAATGAAATTGAATGGAATGCCGAATGGAATGGAATGGAATGTGGAATGGAATGAAATGGAATGTGGAATGTAATGGAATGGAATGTGTAATGCAATGCAATGGAATGTTGAATGGAAAGTGGAATAGAATGTGGAATGGAATCGAAAGGAAGGTGGAGTAGAATGGAATGGAATTTCGAGTGCAATGGAAAGGAATGGAATAAGGAATGGAATGGAATGCAATTTGGAATGCAGTGGAATGGAATGGAACGTGCAATGGAATGGAATGGAATGTGGAATGGAATAGAATGGAATGGAAAGTGGAATGGAATGGAATCTGGAACAGAACTTGGAATGGAACGTTGAATGGATTGCAATGGAACGTGGAATTGAATGCAATGGAAAGTGGCATGGAATGGAATGGAATGTGGAATGGAATGGAATATGGAATGGAATGGAAGGCAATGTGGAATGGAACGGAATAGAAGGGAATATGGAATGGAATGGAATGTGGAAAAGAATGGAATGGAATGTGGAATGGAATGGAATTTAATGTGGAATGGAATGGAATGGAATGTGGAATGGAATTGAATGGAATGTGGAATGGTATGTGGAATGCATTGAAACGAAATTGACTGCAATATGTAATTGAATGGAATGGAATGTGGAATTGAATGGAATGGAAAGTGGAATGGAATGTGGAATGGAGTAGAATGGAGTGTAATGAAATGTGGAGTGGAATGAAATATGGAGTGGAATGGAATGGAATGTGGAATGGAATGGAATGTGGAATGGAATGGAGTGGAATGGAATGTGGAATGGAATGGAATGTGGAAATGAATGGAATGGAATGGAATTTGAAATGGAATGGAATGGAATGGAATGGAATGTGGAATGAAATTGAATGGAATGCCGAATGGAATGGAATGGAATGTGGAATGGAATGAAATGGAATGTGGAATGTAATGGAATGGAATGTGTAATGGAATGCAATGGAATGTTGAATGGAAAGTGGAATAGAATGTGGAATGGAATCGAAAGGAAGGTGGAGTAGAATGGAAAGGAATTTCGAGGGCAATGGAAAGAATGGAATTTGGAATGGAATGGAATGCAATTTGGAATGCAGTGGAATGGAATGGAATGTGCAATGGAATGGAATGGAATGTGGAATGGAATGGAATGGAGTGGAATGTTGAATGGAATGGAATGCAATGTGGAATGGAATAGAATGGAATGTGGAATGGAATGGAATGTGGAACGGAACGTGGAATTGAAAGTTGAATGGATTGCAATGGAACGTGGAATGGAATGCTATGGAAACTGGAATGGAATGTGGAATGGAATGGAATATGGAATGGAATGGAAGGCAATGTGGAATGGAAGGGAACAGAAGGGAATATGGAATGGAATGGAAGGGAATGTGGAAAGGAATGCAATGGAATGTGGAATGGAATGGAATTTAATGTGGAATGGAATGGAATGGAATATGGAATGGAATGGAAAGGAATGTGGAATGGAATGGAATTTAATGTGGAATGGAATGGAATGGAATGTGGAATGGAATTGAATGGAATGTTGAATGGTATGTGGAATGGATTGGAATGAAATATACTGCAATATGGAATTGAATGGAATTGAAAGTGGAATGGAATGTGGAATGGAGTAGAATGGAGTGTAAAGAAATGTGGAGTGGAATGAAATATGGAATGGAATGGAATGGAATGTGGAATGGAATGGAATGTGAAATGGAATGGAATGGAATTTGAAATGGAATGGAACGGAATGTAATGGAATGTGGAATGAAATGTAATGGAATGCCGAATGGAATGGAATGGAATGTGGAATGGAATGAAATGGAATGTGGAATGGAATGGAATGTGGAATGGAAAGTGGAATAGAATGTGGAATGGAATCGAAAGGAAGGTGGAGTGGAATGGAATGGAATTTCGAGTGCAATGGAATGGAAAGGAATTTGGAATGGATTGGAATGCAATTTGGAATGCATTGGAGTGGAATGGAATGTGCAATGGAATGGAATGGAATGTGGAATGGAATGTGGAATGGAATTTAATGTGGAAAGGAATGGAATGAAATGTGGAATGGAATGGAATGGAATGTGGAATGGAATGTAATGTAATGTGGAATGCAATGTGGAATGGAATTGAATGGAATGTGAAAAGAAATGGAATGGAATGTGGAATGGAATGTGGAATGGAATGGAATGTGGAATGGAATGTGGAATGGAATGGAATGGAATGTGAAATGGAACGGAATGGAATGTGGAATGGAATGCAGTGGAATGGAATGGAATGTGAAGTGGAATGGAATGGAATTGTGAATGGAGTGTAATGGAACGTGGAATGGAATGTGGAATGGAAATCAATGAAGTGGAATGTGGAATTTAATGGAATTGAAACGTATGGAATGTGGAATGGAATGTGGAATGGAATGTCGAATGGAATGTGGAATGGAATGTAGAATTGAATGGAATAGAATGGAAAGGAAAGTGGAATGGAATGTGGAATGGAATGGAATGAAATGTGTAATGCAATGTGGATTGGAATGGAATGGAATGGAATGGAATGGATTGTGGAATGGAATGTGGAATGGAATGGAATAGAATATGGAATGGAATGTGGAATGGAATGTGGAATGAAATGTGGAATTGATTGATTGGAATTGATTGGAATGGAATGTGGAATGGAATGGAATGTAAAGTGGAATGGAAATTAATGGAACGAAGTGGAACGGAGTGGAGTGGGATGGAGTGGACTGGAGTGCAGGCGAGTTAAAAGTAATGAAATGCAGTGCAGTAGAGTGAAATGGAATGAAATGGAATGGAATGGAATAGGATGGAGTGGAATGGAGTCAACTGGAGTGTAATGGAAAGGAATTGAGTTTAGTGGACTGGAATGGAGTGGAGTGGAGTCGAATCAAATGGAATGGAGAGTAGTGGGTAGTAGTGCAATGGAATGGAGTGGAATGGAGTGGAGCGCAGTGCAGTCAGTTGGACTGGTATTAAATGTAGTGGAGTTGAAAGAAAGGAGTGGAATGGAGTGGAATTGAATAGATTGGAGAGGAGTGGAATAGAGGGGAGTGGAATTTTATGGAGTGGAGTGAAGTGGAATGGAGTAGAGTGAAATGGAATGGAAAGAAACGGAGTGGAGTGGAGTGGAATTGCGTGGAATAGAATTGAATGGAATGGAATGGAATGGAGTATAGTGTAATGGAGTGGACTGGAATTCAGTAGAGTTCAATGGCACGGAATGCAGTGGAATGGAATGGAGTGCAGTGGAGTGGAATCTGGAGGAATTTAATGGAGAGGAATGGAATGGAGTGGACTGCAGTGGAGAAGAGTGGAGTGGAATGGCAAGGAACGGAATGGAGTGGAGGGAAGTGGAGTGGAACGGAATGAAATGGAGTGGAGTGGAATGGAGTTTAGTGGAGTTGAATGGAGTGGAATGTAATTGAGTGGAATGAAATCGAATGGACTGGAGTGGTGTGGAGTGTAGTGGAAGGGAATGGAGTGAAGTGAAATGGACTGGAATGGAATGCAGTAGAGTGCAGTGGAATGGACTGAATTGGAATGGGGTGAAGTGTCGTGGAATGGATTGAATTGGAATGGAATGTAAAGGAGTGGGATGGAGATAAATGGAAAGGAGTGGAATGGAATGGAGTGAAATGGAGTGGATTGGAGGGGAGTGGAATGTATTGGAGTGGAGTGGAATGGAGTGGAGTGGAGTGGAGTGGGATGGAATGGAATGGAGTGGAATGGAATGGAAAAGAATGGAATGGAATGGAAAGAATTGGAGTGGAATGCAATGGAGTGTATTGGAATGGAATGCAATGGAATGGACTGGAGTGACGTGGAGTGGAATGGTATGGAATGGAGTGGAGTGGAATGGAGTAGAATGGAGTGGAGTGTAATGCTGTGGAGTGTAGTGAAGTGGAGTGCAGTGGCATGGAATGGAGTGGAAAGGAGAGGAGTCGAATGGAATGGAGTGGAGTGGAATGGAATAGAGTGTAGTGTAGAAGAGTGGAGTTTATTGAAATGGAGTGGAGTGGAGTGTAACGGAATTGAGTGTATTTTAATGTAATGTAATGGAGCGGAATGGAGTGGAAGGGAGTGGAATGGAATGGAGTGGAATGGAATGGAATGGAATGGAGTGGAGTGCAGTGGAAAAGATTTGAATGGAATGGAGAGGAGTGGAATGGAGTGAAGTGAAATGGAGAAGAGTGGAGGGGAATGGAATGAAATGGAGTGTACTGGAATGGAGTTTAATGGAGTGGAATGGAGTGGAATGGAATGAAGTGGTATTAAATGGAGCGGAGTGGAGTGGAGTGGAGTGGAATGGAATGGAATGGATTGGAATGGATTAGAATGAAAAGGAGTGGATTGCAATAGATTAGAAGGAATTTGAGTGGGATTTATTGCAATGGACTGGAATGGACTGGAATGGAGTGTAATAGAGTGGAGTGGAGTGAAGTGGAATGGAGTGGAATGAAACGGAATGGAATGGAGTATAGTATAATGGATTGGAATGGAGTGGAATGGATTGGAATGGAATGGAATGGAGTAGAGTGGAATGGAATGTAGTGGATTGCAGTGGAGTGGAGTGCAGATGAGTGGGATAAAGTGGAGTGGAGTGGAAAGGAATATAGTGGAGTTGAGTAGAATAGATTGGCATGGATTGGAATGGAATGGAAAGGCATGGTGTGGAATGGAATGGAGTGGACTGGAATGGAGTGCAATGGAATGGAGTGGAATGGAGTGTATTGGAATGGAATGGAATGGAGTGCAGTTGAATGGAGTGCAACAGAACGGAGTGGAACGGTGTGAAGTGGAGTGGAGAAGAGTGAAGAGCACTGGGATGCAATGGAGTGGAAAGGAGTGGAGTGGAATGAAATGGAGTAGTGTAGAATGGATGGAGTGTAGTAGAGAGGAATGGAATGTATTGTAATGGAATTTAGTGGAATGGAAGAAAAATCAGCATAATGGAATGGAATGTTTTTTAATGGAGTGGAGTGTAGTGGAATGGAGTGGAATGGAGTGGAGTGGAATGCTATGGAATGGAATGGAGTGGAGTGGAATTTAATGGAGTGGAGTGGAGTGGAATGCAGTTGAAAGGAATGGAATTGAATTGAATGGACTGGAATGGAGTGGAGAGGAATGGAGTAGAGTCGAATGGATTGGAATGGAGTGGATTGGAGAGGAGTGGAGTGGAGTGGAATGGAATGAAATGGAATGAATTGGAGTGGAATGGAGTGAAGTGGAAAGGAGAGGAATGGAATAGAGTGGAATGGAATGGAGTGGTGTGGATTGGAGTCGAGTGGACTGGAATGGAATGGAGTAGAGTGGAATGGATTGGAATGGAATGGAGAGGATTTGAGTTTAGAGAAATAGAACGGAATGGAGTGGAGTGGAGTGGAATGGAATGGAGTGGAATGGACAGGAATGGAGTGGTGTGGAGTGGAATGGAATGAAATAGAATGGAATGGAGTGGAATGTGGTGTAGTGGAATGGAGTGCAGTGGAAGGGGAGGATTGAAATGGAGTGGAGTGGAGTGGAGTGGAGGGTAGTTGATTAGTTTGAAAAGGAATGGAATGGAGTGGAGTGGAATGCAGTGGAGTGGAGTAGAATAGAGAGGAATGGAATGGAGTGGAATTGAATGGAATGGAGTGGAGTAGAGTGGAGAGGTATGAAATGGAGAAGAGTGGAATGGAGAGTAATGGAATGGAGTGGAGAGGTGTGCAGTGTAATTGAATGGAATGGAATGGACTGAAATGGAGTGGAGTGGAGCGGTGTGCAGTGTAACGGAATGGAATGGAATGGAGTAGAGTACAGTGGAATGGAGTGGAATAAACTGGAATGGAGTGGAATTGAATGGAATGGAATGGAGTGGAATGGAATGGAGTGGAATGGAATGGAATGAGGTGGAATGGAATGGAATGGCACAGAATGGAGAGGTTTAGAGTAGAATGGAGTTTATTGGAGTGGAAAGGATTGGAATGGAATGGAACATAATTGAGTGGAGTGGAGTTGAAAGGAGTGGAATGCAGTGATATGGAATGAAATGGAGTGGGTGGAATGTAATGGAGTGGAATTGAGTGGAATAGAGTGGAGTGGAGAGGAGTGGATTGGAATGGAATGGAATTCAGTGGAATGGAATGGAATGGAGTTGAGTGGAATGCAATGACTTGGAAGGGAGTGGAGTGGAAGGGGGGTGTAGTGGAGTTGAATGGAATGGACAACAATGGAATGTAATGAGATGGAATGGAGTGTAGAGGAGTAGAATGGAGTGGAATGAAGTGGAGTGGAATGGTGTGGATAGGAATGGAATGAAGTGGAGTGGTGTTGAGTGGAGTGAAATAGAATGGAGAGGAGTCGAGTGGACTGAACTGAAATGGAATGGAATGGAATGGAGTGGAATGGAAGGGAATGGAATGGAATGGAATGGAGAGGATTAGAATGGACTGGAGTGGGATAGAATGGAGTGGAATGCAAAGGAGAAGAATGGAATGGAGTGGCGTGCAATGCAGTGCCATGGAGTGGAAAGGATTGGAGTAGAGTGGAATGGAATGGAGTGGAGTGGAGCGGAGTGCAGTTTGATGGAATGGAATGGAATGGAGTGGAAAGGAATGCAGTGGAATGGAATGG
This sequence comes from Pongo abelii, assembly GCF_028885655.2. Taxonomy (NCBI): domain Eukaryota; kingdom Metazoa; phylum Chordata; class Mammalia; order Primates; family Hominidae; genus Pongo; species Pongo abelii. Next base: position 12,138,574 of record NC_085929.1, on the reverse strand, counting down.
AATGGAGTGGAGTGGAGCGGAGTGCAGTTTGATGGAATGGAATGGAATGGAGTGGAATGGAATAGAATTTAGTGGAATGGAGTGGAAGGGAATAGAATGAAGAGGGGAGGAGTGGAATGGAATGGAGTGGAATGGAATGTAGTGGAGTGGAATGTAGCAGAGTGGATTGGGTTGGAGGGAATTGGAGTGAAATGGAGTGGAGTGGAGTGGAGTTTAGTTTAGTGGAGTGTCATGGAATGGATTGGAATAGAATGAAGGGGAGTGGAAATGAGTGGACTGGAATGGAGTGGAGTGGAGTGCTGTGGAATGGAATGGAATGGAGTTGATTGGAATGGAATGGAGTGGAGAGGAATGGAATGGAGTTGAAGGGGTTGAAGTGGAGTCAATTGGATTGGAATGGAGTGGAGTGAAATGTAATGGAATGGAATGGAATTGAGTGGAGTGGAATGGAATGGAATGCAATAGACTGGAATTGAGTGGATTGGGGTGGCGTGGAATGGAGTGGAATGGAGCAGAACAGAGTGGAAAGGAAAGGAATGGAGCACAGTGGAATGGAACGTAATGGAATGGAGTGGAATTGAGTGTAGTGTAGTGCAGTGGAGTAGAGTGGCGTGGAATGGAATGGAATGGAATGGAAGGCAGTTGAATGGAATGGAATGGAGTAAAATGGAATGGAATGGCATGGAATGGAGTGGATTGGAATGGAATAGATTAGACTGGGTAGGAAATGAGTGGAATGGAATGGAAAGAAATGGAATGAAATTACATGGGATGGAGTGGAGTGGAATGGAATGGAGTGAAATGGACTGGAATTGAGTAGAGTGCAGTGGAATGGAGTGCAATGGAGTGGAATGGATTGGAATGGTGTGGAATGGAATAGAATGGAGTGGAGTGGAAAGGAATGGAGTGTAATTAAGTGGAGTGGAGTGGAGTGGAGTGGAGTGGTGTGGATTGGAATGGAATGGTATGCAGTACAATGGAATGGAACGGAGTGGAGTGAAATGCAATGGCATGGATTGGAGTGAAGTGGAGTGGAGTGGAGTGCAATGGAATGGAGCATAGTTGACTGCAATACATTGGAGTGGAGTGGAGTAGAATGGAGTGGACTGGAATGCAATTGAATTCATTGTAGTGGAATAGAATGGAATGAAATTCAATGGATTGGAAAGGAATGGCGTGGAGTGGAATGCTGTGGAGTGGATTTTGTGGAGTGCAGTGGAATGGAGTGGAGTGGAGTGGAGTGGATTGGAATTCAGTGGAATTGAATTGAAAGGAAAGGAATAGAGTGGGTTAGAATGGAGTGGAAAGGAATGGCGTGGAGTGGAGTGGAGTGGAGCGGAGTAGAAAGGAATGGAATGGAGTGGAATGGAATGGAGTGGAATGGAATTGAGTTGAGTGGAGTGGAATGCAGTGGAATGGACTGGAATGGAGTGGATTGGAGTCGAATGGAAAGGAGTAGAATGGAATGGAGTGGAGTGGAAGAGTTTGGAGTAAAGTGGATTGAAGTGAAGTGTAATGAAATGGAGTGAAATGGAGTGGAATTTAGTGGCTTTTTATGGAATGCATTGGTATAGAATGGACAGGAGTGGCATGGACTGGAGTGGAATGCAGTGGAGTGCAATGGAATGACATGGAATGGTGTAGAGGGTAAAGTAATGGAATGAAGTGGAATGGAATGGAATGTATTGGATAGGATTGGAGTCGACTGGAATGGATTGGAATGGTGTGGAGTGGAGTGCAGTGCAATAAAAAGGAGTTGAGTTGAATGGAATGGAGTGGAGTGGAATGGAATGGAGGTGAGTCAATTGGATTGGAATGGAATGTAGTGGAATGGAGTGAAGTGGAGTGGAGTGCAGTGAAATGAAATGGAATGGAATAGAGTTGAGTGGAATGGAATGGAATAGAGTGGATTGGAATGCAGTGGAAGGGAATGGAATGGAGTGGATTGGAGTGTAGTGGAGTGGAAAGGAGTGGAATATAATGGAATGGAGTGGAATGGAAAGGAGTGGAGTGAAAGGGAGTGGAGTGGAATGGAGTGGAGTGGAATGGAATAGAGTGGAATGGAATGGAATGCAATGGAATGGAATTGAATGGAATTGAATGGAATGCAATGGAATGGAGGGGAGTGGAAAGGAGTGGAGTGGGGAGAATGAAGAGGAATGGAATAGACTGAAATGGAATGGGGTGGAGGGTAGTGGAGTGTAGTGCAGTGGAATGAAATGAAGTAGAGTGGAATGGAGTGGAATGGAGTGGAATGAAATGGGATGGAGTGGAATGTAGTGTAACGCAATGGATTGGAGTGGAGTGGAATGGAGTGGAATGAAATTGAGTGGAATGCAGGGGAATGTAGTGGAGAGGAATTGAATGGAGTGGAATGGAATGGACAGGAATGGATTGGAATGGAATGCAACGGAAGGGAATGGAGTGGAATGGAATGCACTGGAAAGAAGTGGATTCTAGTGGAATGCGGTGGAATGGAATGGAATGGAGTGGAATGGAATGTAAGGTCATGGAATGGACTAGAGGGGATTGGAAAGGAGTGGAATGGAATGGAATGGAATGGCATGGAATGGAAAGGAGTGGAGTGGAAGGGAGTGGATTGGAATGGAGTTGAGAGAAATGGTATGGAATGGAGTAGAATGTAATGGAATAGAATGAAGTGGGGAAGAGTGGAATGGAGTGGAGTGGAGTTGAAAGTAATGCAATGGAATGGATTGGAGTGGAATACAGTGGAGTGGAATGGAGTGGAAGTGATACGGGTGGAATGGAATGGAGTGGTGTGGAGTGGAGTGGAATGAAATGGAGTAGAGTGGAATGGAATGCAGTGGAGTGGAATGGAGTCGAGGTGATTGGGGTGGAATGGAGTGGAGTGGAGTGGAGGTGATTGGAGTGGAATGGAGTGGAGTGGAATGGAGTGGAATGGAATGAAATGGAATAGAGTGGAATGGAATGGAATGGAATGGAGTGGAGTGGAATGGACTGGAGTGGATTGTAATGGAGTGGAATGGAATGGAGTGGAATGGTATGGAGTGGAGTGGAGTGGACAGTAGGGGAGTGGAGTGGAATGTGCTAGAGTGGAACGGAACGGAATGGAATGGTGTGGAGTGGTGTGGAGTGTTATGCAATGGAATGGAGTGGAATGGAACGCAGTGGAATGGCATGGAGTGGAATGAAGGGGAATCGAGTGGAAAGAATTGGAGTGCAGTGGAACAGAGTGGAATGTACTGGAATTGAGTGGAATGTAATGTAATGGAATGCAATGGAATGGAGTGTAGTGGAGTGGAATGTTCTGGAATGGACTGGAATGGGGTGGATTGGTGTGGATCGGAATGGAATAGAGTGGAGTGTGGTGGAATTGGGTTGATTGGAGTGGAAAGGAGTGGAATGGAATGGAATGGAATGGAGTAGAGTGTAGTGGAGTTGAATGGAGTGGAATGTAGCGGAATTGAGAGGAATGGAGTGGAATGGAATCTAATGGAGTGGAGTGAAATGGAATGGAGTGGAGTGGAATGGAATGGAGTAGGGTGGTATGGAATGGAGTGTAGTAGAGGGCAGTGAAATAGAAAGGAATGGAGTTGAGTGGAGTCGATTAGACAGGAATGTAGTTGAATGGAGTGGAATGGAGTGGAGAGGAATGTATTGGAATGAAATGGAGTAGAGTGGAATGGAATGGAGTGGAGTGGAGTGGAGTGAATTGAGGTCGAGTGCATTGGAATGGAGTGCAGTGGAGTGGAGTGGCATGGAATGATGTGGAGTGGAATAGAATGGAATGGACTGGAATGGAATGGACAAGAAAGGAGTGTAATGGAATGGAGGGGAGTGGAATGGAATATGATGGAATGGAGTTCAGTGGAGTGAAGAGGAATGGAATGGAATGGAGTGGAGTAGAATTGAGCAAAGTGGAGTCGAATTGAGTGGTACGCAATGGAACGGAATGGAATTTACTCGTGGAGTGGAGTGGAGTGGAATGGAATGGAGTGGAGTGGAATGGAATGGAATGGAATTGAGTTGAATGGAGACGAATGGAGTGGAATGGACTGGAGTGGAATGGAAGAGAATGGAGTGGAGGGGAATGGAATGGAATGGAATGGAATGGAATGGAAAGGAATGGAATGGAATGGAATGGAATGGAGTGGAGTGGAATGGAGAGGAGTGCGTTTTAATGGAGAGGAATTTAATGGAGTGAATTGGAATGTAGTGGTTTGGAGTGGAGTGGAGTGCAGTGGAATGTAATCGAGTAGAATTGAATGTAGTAGAATGCAATAGGGTGGAGTGGAATGTAGTGTAATGGAATGGAACGCAGAGGAGTGGAATGGAGTGGAATGGAATGGAGTGGAATGGAGTGTAATGGAGTGGAATGGAGTGGAGTGGAGTGGAATGGAATGGAGTGGAATGGAATGGAGTGGAATGGAATGGAATGGAATGGAATCGAATGGAATGGAGTGGAATGGAAACGGCTGGAATGGAGTGGAATGGAAACGACTGGAATGGAGTGGAATGGAGTAGAGAGGAATGGAACGCAATGGACTGGAATGGAGTAGAGTGGAATGGAATGAAGTGGAGTGGAATGGAATGAAGTGGAGTAGAATGGAATGGAGTGTATTGGAGTGCAGTGAAATAGAGAGGAATGGAGTTCAGTGGAGTTGAGTATACTGGAATGCAGTGGAATGGAGTGGAATGGAGTGGAGTGAAATGGAGTGGAATGAAATGGAGTGGAGTGGAATGGAATGGAGTAGAGGCGAATGGAGAGGAATGGATTGCAGTGGAGTGGTGTGGAGTGCAATGGAATGGATTGGAATTTAGTGGAATGGAGTGAAACGGAATGGAGTGGAATTGAGTGGAATGGAATGGGATGAATTAGAATGGAATGTAATGGCATGGAATGGAGTGTATTGGAGTGGATTGGAGTGGAAAGGAGTAGATTAAAATGGAATAGAAAGGCGTGGAGTGGAATGGAATGGAATTGCATGAACTAGAATTGAGTGGAGTTCAGTGGAGTGGAGTCGAATGGAATGGAGTGGAATGGAGTGGAATGGAGTGGAGTGTAGCTGAGTGTAGTGGACCGAAGTGGAATGGAATGGAATGGTATGCAGGAGAATGGAATGGAATGGAGTGGAGTGGATTTCAATGGCATGGAATGGAGTGGAGTGGAGTGGAGTGGAGTGGAGAGCAGTGGAATGTAGCGTAGCTGACTGGAATGGAATGGAGTAGACTGGAGTAGGATGGAGTGGGGTGTAGTGCAATGGAGTGGAGTGGAGTGGAATGGATTGAAATGGAATGAAGAGGAGTGGAATGGTGTGGAGTGGAGAGGAGTGGAGTGCAGTGGAATGGAGTGGAGTGGAGTGGACTGGAATGGAACGGAAGTGAACAGAATGGAAAGGAATGGAGTGGAATACAATGGACAGGAGTGGAGCAGAATGGAGTGGAATGCATTGGAGTGGAATGGAATGTAATGGAATGAAGAGGAGTGGAATGGCGTGGAGTGGAGAGGAGTGGAGTGCAGTGGAATGGAGTGGAGTGGAGTGGACTGGAATGGAATGGAAGTGAACAGAATGGAAAGGAATGGACTGGAGTACAATGGAGGGAGTGGAGTAGAATGGAGTGGAATGCATTGAAGCGGAATGGAATAGAATTGAGTTGAGTGGAGTGGTGTAGAATGCAACGGAATGGAGTGGACTGGAATGGAGTGGAATGGAATTGAGTGGAGTGTAGTGGAATAGAATGGAATGGATTCTAATGGAGTGGATTGGAGTCGAATGGAATGCAGTGTAATGGAATGGAATGAAGTGTAATGGAGTGGAGTGGAGTGGAGTGGAGTGGAGTGGAGTGGATTGAAGTGAAGTGGATGAAATGGAGTGGAGTAGAATGGACTTTAGTGGAATGTCATGGAATGGATTGGAATAGAATGAAGAAGAGGGGAATAGAGTGGAGTAGAAAGAGTGGAGGGGATTGGAATGGCATGGAATCACGTAGAGTGGAAAGGAATGCAGTGGAGTAGATTGAAATGGAATGTAGTGCAGAGGAATGGAGTGGAATGGAATGGAGTGGAATTGAGTGGAGTATAGTGAAGTGCAGTGGAATGGAATGGAATGGAATGGAATGGAGTGCAGTAGAGTGGAATGGAATGAAGTGGAGTGGAATGGAATGGAGTTGAGAGGAGTGGAGTGGAATGAAGTGGGGTGGAATGGAATGGAGTGGACTGGAATGGAGTGGAATATAATGGAACGGAAAGGAATGAAATGCAATGGAATGGAGAGAAGAGGAGTGCATTGGAGTGGAGTGAAATGATATGGAGGTAGTGCAATGGAATGGAATGGAGTGGAGTGGAGTGGAAAGGAATGGAGTGGAGTAGAATGGAGTTGAATGGAATGAAATGCAAAGGACTGGAGTCTAATGGACAGGAGTGGAATGGGGTAGAGTGGAATCGAATGGAATGGAGTGGAATCTAATGGAATGCATTGAAATGGAATGGAGTGGAATGGAGTTGTATGGAGTGGAGATAAGTGGAATGGAGTAGAATGGAGTGGAATGGAGAGGAATGGAAATGGAGTGGAGTGGAGTGGATTGCAGTGGAGTAGAATGGAATGGAGTAGAGTATAATGGAGTGGTATAGAATGGAGTGGTATAGAATGGAGTGGAATGGTGTGGAGTGTAATGCAATGGCATGGAATGGACTGGAATGTAGAAGAATGGAATTGAGTGGAATGGAGCGGAATGTAGTGGAATGGATTGGAGTGCAGTGGAATGGAGTGGATTGAATTGGAATGGAGTGGAGTGGAGCTGTATGGAGAGGAGAGGATTGGAATGGAGTGTAGTGGACTGGAAGGGATTTGAAGGGAATGGAATGGAGAATAATGGAATGGAATGGAATGGAATGGAATGGAATGAAATGGAATGGAGTGGAGTGGATTGGAATTAGGTGAGTGGATTGTAATGGAATGGAGTTGAGCGAAATGGAGTGGAATGGAGTGGAGTGGAATTTAGTGGAAAGGAGAGGAGTGGACTGGAGTGGAATGGAGTGGAGTGGAGTGGATTGTATTGGAATGGAATAGTATGGAATGGAATGGAGTAGAGAGGAATGGAGTTGAATGGAATAGAGTGGAGTGTTGGGAAGCGTAATGGAATGGAATGGAATGGCATGGAATGTAGTGGAACGGAATAGAGTGAAATGGAGTGGAATGGAATAGAATGGCTTGGAGTACAGTGGAATGCAGTGGAAGGGTCTGGAATGTGCTGGAATTGAATTTAATGGAATGGAATGGAATGGTATAGAGTGGAGTGGAATGGACTGGATTGAAGTGGCATGGAATGCAATGGAGTGGAATGGAATAGAATGGAATGACATGGAACGGAGTGGAGCGGAATGGAGTGGATTGCAGTGGAAAGGAGAAGAATGGAATGGAATGGAGTGGACTGGAGTGAAGTGCAGTGTAATGGAGTGGAATGGAGAGGAATGGATTGGAGTGGAATGGAGTGGAATGGAATGGAGTGTTGTGGAGTGGAATGGAGCTGAGTGGAGCTAAATGGAGTGGAATAGAATGGAATGGAGTGGAATGGAATGGAATGGAATGTAGTGGAATGGAATGGCATGGAATTGAGTGGAATGGAATGGAATGTAGTGGAGGGGAATGGAATGGAGTAGAGTGCAATGGATTGGAGTGGAGTGGATGGGAGTGAAGTGCAATTATATCGAGTGGAGTGGAGTGGAGGGAAATTTAATGGAGTGACATGGAATGGATTGGAATAGAATGGAGTGTATTGGATTGGAGTGGAGTGGAATGGAGTAGAGCGGAATGGAATGGCATGGAATGGTGTAGAGTGGAATGAAAAGGAATGGAGTCTAATGGAATGGAATGGAATGGAGTGGTGTGGAATGTAGTGGAGTGGAATGGAGTTTAGTGGAGTACGGTAGAATGGAATGTGGTGGAGTGGATTGGAGTAGACTGGAATGAAATGGAAAGGAATGGAATGGATTGGAGCCAAACGGAGTGTAGTGGGGTAGAATGCATAGTAAAGGAATGGAGTAGAACGGAATTTGTCTAGTGGAGTCAACTGGAGTGGAGTGGAATGGAATGGAGTAGGGTGGAATGGAGTGGAATGGAATGGAGTGGATTGTTGTGGAGCGAAATGGAATGGAATTTAACGGAGTGGAATGTAATGGAACGGAATATAATGAAATGGAGTGGAATGGAGTAGAATGGAGTGGAGTACAGTGGAATGAAGTGAAAGGGACTGGAATGTAATGAAATGGAATTTAATGGGATGGAATAGAATGGAATGGATTGGAATGGAATGGACTGGAACGGAGTGGAATGGAATGGAATGTAGTGGAATGGAATGGAAAGGAATGGCATGGAACGGAGTGTACTGGAGTGGAATGGAGTGGACTGAAGTGGAAAGGAGTGGAACGGAATGGAATGGAAAGGAAAGGGATGGAGTGGAGAGGAGTGGAGTGGAATGGAATGGAGTGGAGTGCAATGGAGTGGAATGTAGAGGAATGGATTGGAGTGGAATTGAGTGGAATAGATTGGAATGGAGTAGAGTGGAATGAAACGGAGTGGAGTGGAGTTGAGTGGAATGGAATGGATTGCAGTGGAATGTATTGGAATGGAATGGAGTGGAATTGAGTGGAATGTAATGGATTGCAGTGGAATGTATTGGAATGGAATGGAGTGGAATTGAGTGGAGTTGAGTGGAGAGGAGTTGATGGAATGTTATTGAATGGAATGCAGTGGAGTGGAATTGAATGGAGTGGAGTGGAATATAATGGCTTGAAATGGAGTGGAGTGGAATGGCGTGGAGAGGAGTGGAATGGAATGGAGTGGAGTGGAATGTAATCAAACGGAATGGAAACGAGTGGAGTGGACTGGAACGGAGTGGAGTGGAATGGAATGGATTATAATGAAATCTAAATTAATGAAAAGGAGTAGAGTGCAGTGTAATTGCGTGCAGGGGATAGCAGTGGAATTGCGTGCAGTGGACTGCAACGGAATGGAGAGGAGTGGAGTGGATTAGACTGGAGTGGAGTAGAATGGAGTGGAAAGGAGTGGAATGGAGTGGAGTGGATTGGAGTGGATTGGAGTGGAGTGCAGTGGAATGGAGTGGAGTGGAGTTGAATAGAAATTAGTGGTGTGGAGTGGAAAGAAATGGAATGGAGTGAAATGGAATTGCAAGGAATGGAGTGGGATGGAGTTTAATAGAGTGGAGGAGAAGGAGTGGGATGGAGTTTAATAGAGTGGAGGAGAAGGAGTGGAATGGAATGCAATAGAATGGAATAGAATGGAAGGGAGCGGAGTGGAGTGGAATGTAGAGGAATGGAAAGGAGTGGAAGGGAGTGGATTGGAGAGGTGTGGAATGGAGTGGAATGGAGTGAAGGGGAGTGGAATTGAATAGAGTGGATTGGAGTGGATTCGAACGGAATGGAGTGGAGTGGAGTGCAGTGCAATGGAATACAATGGTGTGGAGTGGAATGCAGTGGACTGGAATAGAGTGGAATAGAGTAGAGTGGAGTGGAATGGAGTGGAGTGGAGTGGCATGGAATGGAGAGGGGTGGAGTGGAATGGTGTGGAATGGAGTGGAATGGAGCGGTATTGTGTGGAATAGAACGGAGTGGAAAGGAATGGAATGGAGTGAAGTGGAGTGGAATGACGTGGAATGCAATGGAATAGAGTGAAATGGAATTCAATGCAGTGGATTGGAATGTAATGGCAAGAAATGGAGTGGAGTGGAGTGGAACAGAGAGGAGTGGACTGGATTGGAGTGGAATGGATTGGAATGGAATGTAGTGGAGTGGAGTAGAATGGATTGGAATGGATTGGAATTGAGTGGAGAGGAGAAGAATGGAATGGTATGGAATGGAGTTGAGTGGAATGGAACGGAGTGGAGTGGAGTGATGTGGAGTCGAATGGAATGGAGTGGAGTGGAATAGATTGGAATGGAATGGAGAGGAGTGGAGTGCAGTGGGATGGAATGAAATGGTGTGTAGCGTAATGGAGTGGACTGGAATAGAGTGGAATTGAGTGGAGTGGAGTGGAATGGTGTATAGTGGAACGGAATGGAATGGAGTGGAATGTAATGGAATGTAATGGAATGGAGTGAAGTGGAGTGGAATGGATTGGAGTGGAGAGGAATGAAGTGTAATGGATTGCAGCGGAGTGGAGGAGAGATGAATGGAATGGAGCAGAGTGGAGTTGAGTGGAATAGAGTAGAGTGGAAAGGAATGCAATGGAGATGAAGGGAATAGGATGGAAAGGAGAGGAGTGGAATGGAGTGGAGTGGAATGGCTTACAGTGGAATGGAATTTAATGGAGTTCACTTGAATGGAGTGGAATGGAGGGTAATGCAGTGGAATGGAGTGGAGTGGAGAGGAATAGAGTAGAATGGACTAGAATGGAGGGGAATGGAAAGGAATGGGATAGAATCGAATGGAGTGAAGTGGAGTGCAATGAACTGGAATTGAGTGGAATTGAATTAAATGGAGTGGAATGGAATGGAACAGAGTGGAATGGAATGGAATTGCAAGGAATGGAGTGGAGTGGAGTGGAATAGAGTGGAGTGGAAAAATATGGAATGGAATGGAATGGAATCAAATGGAGTGGAGTGGAGTTGGATGGAGAGGAATGGATTGGAGTGGAAGGGAGTGGACTGGAGTGGTGTGGAATGGAGGGGAATGGAGTGAAGTGGAGTGGAATGGAATAGAGTGGAAAGGAATGTATTCGAATGGAATGGAGTGAAGTGGAGTGCAGTGCAATGGAATGCAATGGTGTGAAATGGAAAGCAGTGTACTGGAATAGAGTGAAATATAGTGGAGTGGAGTGGCATGGAGTCGAGTGGAGTGGAATAGAATGGAGTGCAGTGGTGTGGAATGGAAAGAAGTGGAGTGGAATGGAATCTAGTGGAGTAGAGTGAAATGTCGTGTAATGGAATGAAATGGAATGTCACGGAGTGAAATGGAGAGGAGTGGAATGGAGTATAGTGGAATGGAATGGAATAGAGTGGAATGGAATGGAATGGAATGGAAAGCAAAGGAGTGGAAAGGAATGGAATGAAATGAAATGGAATGGAATGGAGTGGAGTGGAATAGAGTGGAGTGGAGTGGAATGGAGTGGAGTGGAGTGCAGTGGAGAGCAATGGATTGTGGTGGAGTGCAGTGGATTTGAGAGGAGTGAAATGAAATGGAAAGGAATGGAGTGGAAGGGAGTGGAGTGGAGTGGAATGGAGAGGAATGGAATGAAGTGGAATGAAATGGACGGGAATGGAGTCGAGTGGAGTGGAGTAGAATAGAATGAAATGGAATGGAGTGGAGTGGAGTGGAATGCACTGGAACGGAGTGGAGTGGAGTTGAATGTAGAGTAATGGAATGGAGAGGAGTGGAATGTAATGGCATAGAATGGAGTGGAATGGAGTGGAGATGAAAGGAATAGTGTGGAATGGAATGGAGTGGAATGGAGTGGAGATGAAAGGAATAGAGTGGAATGGAATGGAAAGGAATGGAATGGAGTGGAGTGGAATGTAGTGGAGTGGAATGGAGAGGAGTGGAATGTAATGGCATGGAATGGAGTGGAATGGAGTGGAGATGAAAGGAATAGTGTGGAATGGAATGGAATGGAGTGGAATGGAGTGGAGATGAAAGGAATAGAATGGAATGGAATGGAATGGAATGGAATGGAATGGAGTGGAGTGGAATGGAATGGAGATGAAAGGAATAGTGTGGAATGGAATGGAATGGAGTGGAATGGAGTGGAGATGAAAGGAATAGAATGGAATGGAATGGAATGGAATTGAATGGAGTGGAGTGCAATGTAGTGGAGTGGAATAGATTGGAGTGGAGTAGGGTGGAATGGAATGGAGTGGAGTGGTTTGGAGTAGAGTGCAATAGACTGGAATGAAATGGAATGGAATGCAATGGATTGGAGTGAAACAGAGTATAGTGGGGTGGAATGGAAATGATGGGAATGGAGTGGAATGGATGGGAGTGGAGTTGAGTGGACTGCAGTGGATTGGAATGGAATGGTGTAGAGTGGAATGGAATTGATTGTAATGAAATGGAATGTAATGGAGTGGAATGGAATAGAATGGAATGGAATAGAATGGAGTGCAATTGAATGGAATGGAATGAAATTGAATGGGTAGGAGTAGATTGGAATGGATTGGAGAGGAGTGGAATGGATTGGAGTGGAGTGGAGTGGATTGGAATGGAATGGAATGGAATGAAGTGGGTTGGAATGCAGCGGAGTGTAATGGAGTGGATTGGATTTCAGTGGAGAGCAATCGAATATGGTGGAGTGGAGCGGAGTGCAGTGGAATGGAATGAAATTTAATGGAAAAGAATGGAGTGGAGTGAAAAGGAGTGGAGTGGAGTGGAATGGAGAGGAATGGAATGAAGTGGAATAAAATGGAGTTGAGTGGAGTGGAGAGAAGTGCAGTGGACTATAATGGAAAGGAATATAGTGTAGTGGAGTGGAATGCAGTGGAATTGAGTGGAATAGAATGCAATGGAGTGGAAGGGAATGGAATGGAATGAAATCAAGTGTGGTGGAGTTGAATGGAGTGGAATGGATTGGAAAGGACTGGAATGTAATGGAATGGAGTGGAGTGGAATGGAGTGGTGACAAATAGAGTAGAATGGAATGGAATGGAATGGAGTGGAAAGGAATATAATGGAATGGAATGGAGTGGAGTGGAACGTACTGGAGTGGAATGGAGTGGGGTGTAGTGGGTTGGAATGAAACGAGGTGGAGTTGAGTGGATTGGAGTAGACTGGAATGAAATGGAATGGAATGGAATGGAGTGGAGTGAAATGGAGTGGAATGGAGAGGAATAGAATGGAGTGGAATGAACTGGAGTGGAGTGGAGTGGACTGGAGTGGAGTGGAATGGAATGAAGTAGAGTGGAATCGAGTGGAATGAAATGAAGGAGAGTGGAAACAAGTAGAATAGAAAGGAGTAGAGTGTTGCAGGGTTTAATGGAATGAAATGGAATGAAATGGAGTGGAATGGAGTGGAACGGAATGGAGTGAAATGGAGTGGAATGGAGTAGAGTGGGTTGGAGTACAGTAGTATGGAGTGGAATGGACTGGAATGTAGTGGAATGGAATTTAATGGAATGGAATGGAATGGGGTGAAGTGGAATGGAATGGTATGGAGTGGTATAGAATGGAATGGAATGGAATGGAAAGTAGTGGAGTGGAGTGCAGTGGAATGGAGTGGAGTGGAGTGGAATGGATTGGAAAACAGTGGAGTGGAGTGGAAAGGAATGGAATGGAATGGAGTGGAGTGGAATGGAATGGAGTGGAGTGGAATGTAATGGAGTGGAGTGGAGTGGAATGGAGTGTAAAGGAGTTAAATGGAATGGAGGGGATTGGAATGGAGAGGAGCGGAATGGAGTATACTGTAATGGCATGGTATGGAGTGGAATGGAATGGAATGAAATGAAATGGAATAGAGCGGAGTGGAGTGGAATGAAGAGGTGTGGAGTGGAATGGAGTGCAGTGAAGTGGGAAGGAATGGATGGAATGGAGTGGGTTGAAATGCAGTGGTTTACAATGGAGTCCAGTTCAGTGCAGTGGAGAGCAATGGAATGTGATGCAGTGCAGTGCAGCGGAGTAGAGTGGAATGAAATGGAATGTAATAGAATGGATTCGAGTGTAATGGAGTAGAGTGGAATGGATTGGAATGGAATGGAGTGGAGTTGAGTGGAATGGCATAGACTGTAATGAAATGGAATGGAATGGAGTGGAGAGGAGTGAAACGGAGTACAGTGGGTTTGAAAGAAGATAAATGGAATGGAGTGGATTGGAGTGGTGTGGAGTGGAATGAAATGGAATGAAGGGGAGTGGAATGGAGTGGAAGGGAAAAGAGAGGAATGGAATAGAGTGGAATGGAAAGGAGTGGTGTGGAGTGGAGTCGAGTGGAGTGGAATAGAAAGGAGTGGTGTGGAGTGGCGTCGAGTGGAGTGGAGTGGAATGGAGTAGAGTGGAATGGAATCGAATGGAATGGAGAGGAGTTGAGTGGAGAGAAATGGAATGGAATGGAGTGGAGTGGAGTGGAATGGAATGGAGTGGAATGGACTGGAATGCAGTGGTGTGCAGTGGAAGGGAATGGAATGGAATGGAGTGGAATGTGGTGGAGTGGAATGGAGTGCAGTGGAAGGGGTTGAATGAAATGGAGTGGAGTGGAGTGGAGGGGAGGGGATTTGATTAGTGTGAGACGGAATGGAAAGGAGTGGAGTGGAGTGGAATGCAGTGCAGACGAGTGGAATAGAGAGGAGTGGAATGGAATGGAGTGGAGTGGAGAGGCATGAAATGGAGAAGAGTGTAATGGAGTGGAATGCAATGGAGTCGAGTGGTTTGCTGTGTAATGACATGGAATGGAATGGAGTGAAATGGAGTGGAACGGAATGGAGTGGAATGAAGGGGAATGGAGTGGAATGGCGTAGAGAACAGGGGAATGGAGTGGAATAGACTGGAATGGAGTGGAATGGAATGGAGTAGAATGGAATGGAATGGAGTGGAATGGAATGGAATGGAATGTAGTGGAATGGAATGGAATGGTATGGCACGGAATGGAGAGGTTTGGAGTAGAATGGAGTATATTGGAGTGGAAAGGACTGGAGTGGAATGGAAAGGAATGGAGTGGAGTGGAGTGAAAAGGAGTGGAATGCAGTGGTATGGAATGAAATGGAGTGGATTGTAATGTAATGGAGTGGAATTTAGTGGAATAGAGTGGAGTGGAGAGTAGTGGATTGGAATGGAATGGAATTCAGTGGAATGGAATGGAATGGAGTTGAGTGGAATGCAATGGCTTGGAAGGGAGTGGAGTGGAGGGGAGTGTAGTGGAGTGGAAAGGAATGGAGAATAATGGAATCTAACGAGATGGAATGGAGTGTAGTGGAGTAGAATGTAGTGGAATGAAGTGGAGTAGAATGGTGTGGAGTGGAATGGAATGGAGTGGAGTGGAATGGAATGGAATGGAATGGAGTGGAGTAGAATGGAGTGGAATGGAGTGGAGTGCAATGGAATGGAATGGAGTGGAGTGTACTGGACTGGAATGGAATGGAACTGAATGGAATGGAATGGAATGGGGTGGAGTAGTACGGACTGGAGTAGGATAGAATGGAGTTGAATTGAAAGGAGTGGAATGGAATGGAGTGGAGTGCAGCGCAGTGCAATGGAGTGGAATGGATTGGAGTAGAGTGGAATGGAATGGAGTGGAGTGGAACGGAGTGCAGTGGAAAGGAAAGGAATGAATGGAGACGAGTGGAAAGGAGTGTAATGGAATGGAGTCGAATGGAGCAGACTGGAGGGGAGTGGAATGGGGTCGAATGCACTGGAATGGAGTGGAGTTGAATGGAATTTAGTGGAATGGAATGGAATGGAGTGGAAGGGAACAGAATGAATTGGAGTGGAGTGGAATGGAATGGAGTGGAATGGAATGTAGTCGAGTGGAGTGGATTGGAGGGAATTGGAGTGAAATGGAGTGGAGAGGAGTGGAGTTAATTTATTGGAGTGTCATGGAATGGATTGGAATGGAGTGGATTGGAGTGGAATGGAATGGAGTAGAATGGAATGGAGTGGAGTGGAAGAGATTGTAGTAAAGTGGATTGAAGTGAAGTGTAATGAAATGGAGTGGAGTGGAATGGAATTTAGTGGTGTGTCATGGAATGGATTTTTAAAGCATGGACAGGAGTAGAATGGAGTGGAGTAGAATGGAGTGGAGTGGAATGGAGTGAAGTGCAATGGAATGGCATGGAATGGTGTAGAGTGTAAAGTAACAGAGTGGAGTGGAAAGGCATGGAATGTATTGGATAGCATTGGAGTGCAATGGAATGGATTGGAATGGTGTGGAGTGGAGTGCAATGCAATAAAATGGAGTTGAGTTGAATAGAATGGACTGGAGTGGAATGGAATGGAGATGAGTCAATTGGATTGGAAAGGAATGTAGTGGAATGGAGTGAAGTGGAGTGGAGTGCAGTGAAATGGAGTGGGATGGAATGGAGTTGAGTGGAATGGAATGGAGTGAAGTGCAATGGAATGGAGTTGAGGGGAGTGGAGTGGAGTGGAATGGAGTGGAGTGAAATGGAGTGGGTGGAATTTAATGAAGTGAAATGGAGTGGAATGGAGTTGAGTGGAGTGGAATGGAGTTGAATGGAATGAAAACAATGGAGTGGATTCTAATGGAGAGGAGTGGAACAGAGTAGAGTTGAGTGGAATGGAAAGGAGTGGAATGGAAGGGAATGGAATGGAATGAAATGGAAGGGAGTGGAGTGCGGTGGTATGGAGTGGAGAGGAGTGGAATGCAGTAGTGTGAAGTGGAATGTAGAAGAATGGAATGGAGTGTAATGTAATGGAATGGAGTGTAATGTAATGGAATAGAGTGGAGTGGACTGGAGTGGAGTGAAATGGAATGGAGTAGGGTAGAATTTACTGAAATGGAATGGAGTGGAGTGGTATGGACACAATTCAATGGAATGGAATGGAGTGGAATGGAGTGGAACAGAATGGAGTGGAATGGAGGGGAATGGAGTGGAATGGATGGAGTGCAGTTGAATGGATTGGAGTGGAGTGGAATGGAGAGGAATGGAATGGAGTGAAATGCAATGGACTGGAATGGAGTAGAGTAGAATGGAATGGTATGGAATGGAATGGAGTTCAATTGAATGGAATGGAATGGAATGAAAATTAATGGAATGGAATGGAATGGAGTGGATTGGAAGGGAAGGGAATGGAATAGAATGGAATGGAATGGAATGAAATGGAATGGACCGGAGTTCAATGGAATGGAATGGAATGGAATGAAGTGGATTGGAAGAGAATGGAATGGAATGGAATGAAATGGAATGGAATCAAGTGGAGAGGAGTGGAAAGGAGTGGAATGTAATTGAATGGAGTGGAAAGGAAAGGAGTGGAGTGAAAGGGAGTGGAGTGGTATCGAGTGGAGTGCAATGGAGTAGAGTGGAATGGAATGGAATGGAAAGGAATGGAATGGAACTGAATGGAATGGAATGGAGGAGAGAGGAAAGGAGTAGAGTGGAGAGAACAGAGAAGAATGGAAGAGAGTGAAATGGAATGGAGTGGAGGGGAGTGGAGTGTAGTGCAGTGGAATGAAATGGAGTAGAGTGGAATGGAGTGGAATGGAATGGGGTGGAGTGGAATGTAGTGTAATGGAATGGAATGGAGTGCAGTGGAATGGAGTGGAATAAAAAGGGGTGGAATGGAGGGGAATGGAGTGGAATGTTGTGAAGTGGACTGGAACGGAGTGGAGTGGAGTGGAATGGAGTTTAATGGAATGGAATGCAGTACAGTGGAGTGGAATTTTGTGGAGTGGACTGGACAGGACTGGAGTGAAATGGAATGGAGATTAATGGAATGGAATCTAGTGCAATGCAGTAGATTGGAGTGGAAAGGAGTGCAGTAGAATGGAATGAAATGGAATGGAATGGAGTGGAGTGTAATGGAATGGAGTGGAGTGGAGAGTAATGGAGTGGAATGCAATGGGGTGGAATGGAATGCAGTGGATTGGAATAGAATGGGGTGGAGTGGAATGGAATGGAATGTAGTGGAATGAAGTAGAGTGGAATAGAATGGAATGGAGTGGTGTTGAATGGAGTGGACTGAAATGGAGTGGAATGGAGTGGAATGGAGTGGCAAGGAAAGGAGTGGAATGGAATGGAAAAGAACTCATTGGAAGGGAGTGCAGTGGAGTGGAATGGAGTGGCATGGAATGGAGTGGAGTGGAGTCGAATAGAATGGAATGGAGTGGAGTGGAATGGAGTGCAATGGAATGGAGTGGAATGGAGTGGAGTGGAATGGAGTGGAGTGGATTGGAAATTAGTGGTCTGGAATGGAAAGGAAAGGAAAGGAGTGGAATGGAATGGAGTAGAATGGAATGGAATGGTATGGAATGAAGTTGATTGGAGTGGAGTGGAATGCAGTGGAGTGGACTGGAATGGAGTGGAGTGGAATGGAAGGGAGTTTAATGGAATGGAATGGAATGGAATGGAATGCAGTAGAGTGGAGTGGAATTTAGTGGAGTGGACTGGAAATGACTGGAGTGAAATGGAATTGAGTTTAATGGAATGAATTGTAATGGAATGCAGTATAGTGTAATGGAATGGAGTGGATTGGAGTGGAGTGGAAGGGAATGGAATGGAGTGGAGTGGAGTGGAATGGAGTGGGGTGGAGAGGAATGGAGTGGAATGGAATGGAATGGAATGGAATGAGGTGGGGTTGATTGGAATGGAGTGGAGTGGAATGGAATGGAATGTAGTGGAATGGAGTGGAGTGGAATATTTTGGAATGGAGTGGAGTTATATGGAGTGGACTGAAATGTAGTGGAATGGAGTAGAATGGAGTGGCAAGGAAAGGAGCGGAATGGAATGGAATTGAATGGAGTGGAGTGGAATGGAGTGTACTGGAATGGAATGGAATAGAGTCATGTGGAGTGGAGAGGATTGGAGTGGACTGGAGTGGAATGGATTGGAATGAAGTGGAATGGAAAGGAGTGGAGTGGAGTGGAATGGAAAGAAATGGACAGGAATGTAATGGAATGGATTGTAATGGAATGGAATGGATTGGAATGTAGTGCCGTCTGGAGGAATGGAATGGAGTGGAGTGAAGTGGAATGGAAAGGAATGGAATGGAGTGGAGTGGAGTGAAGTGGAATGGAAAGGAATGGAATGGAGTAGAGTGGAGTGAAGTGGAATGGAAAGGAATGGAATGGAGTGGAGTGGAGTGGAATGGAGTGGAGTGAAGTGGAATGGAAAGGAATGGAATGGAGTGGAGTGGAGTGGAATGGAGTGGAGTGGAGTGGATTGGAGTGCAGTGGGATGGAATGGAATGTAGTTCAAGTTAAGATTGTGCCTCTGAATTCCAGGTTGAGTGACAGAGTGAGATACTCTAGAAAGAAAGGATTGTAATGCAATGTAACAGAATGGAATAGATTGGAGTGGACTACAGTGCAGTGGAGTGAAGTGGAGAGGAGTGGTATGGAGAGGAATGGAATGGGATTTAATGGAACAGAATGAAGTGGAGGGAAGTGGGGTGGAGTTTAGTGTAGTGGAATGGAGCAGAATGGAATGGGATGGAGTGGAATAGAGTGGAGTGCAGTGCAGAGGAAAGGAGTGGAATGGAGTGGAATGGAATCGGATATAATGGAATGGAGTGGAGTGGATTGGAGTGGAAAAGAGTGGATTGGAAATGAATGGAATTTAATAAAATGGAATGCATTGGAATGGAATGCAAAGGAATGGAATTGAATAGAATTCAATGCAATGGAAAGTGACATGTAATGTGAGCTGACATTGTGCCATTACACTCCAGCCTGGGTTACACAGTGATACCTTGTCGAAGGAAAGGAATGGAATGCAACGGAGTGAAATGGAATGGAATAGAATGGAATGGAATAGAATGGAGTCGAGTGGAGTTCAGTAGAGTGGTTTGGAATGGAGTGGAAAGGAAAGGGATGGAGTGGAAAGGAATGGAGTGGAGTGCAGAAGAGTGGAGTGAAATAGTATTTAATGGAATGGAATGGAGTGGAATGCAATGGGATGGTGAAAAGAAAAGTGAGCTGAGATTATGCCACTGCACTACACCTTTTGATCCATAGTGAGGTCCTGTGGAAAGAAAGGAATGGAATTGAAAGGAGTGGAATAGAATGGAATGGAGTGGAGTGGAGTGTTGTGGAATGTAGTGGTGTGGAATGGAATGGATTGGAGTTGAAAGGAAGGGATTGGCATGGAATGGATTGGAGGGGAGTGGAGTGGAGTGTAACGTAGTGGAGTGGAGAGGAATGGAGTGGAATGGAATGGATTGGAGGGGAATGGAATGGAATGGAGTGGAATGAAATGGAGTGGAATGGAATATTATGTAGTGGAATGGAATGGAGTGGAATGGAGGGGATTAGAGTGGAATGGAGTAGAATGGAGTGAAATGGAGTGGAACGGACTGTAATGGAGTGGAAAGAAATGGAATGGAATGGAATGAAATGTAATGTAATGGAATGGAATGGAATGGAATGGAATGGAACGGAATGGAATGCATTGGACTGGATGGAATGAACTGGAATGGAGTGGAATGCAATGGATCATAGTGGAATGGAATGGAATGGAGTGGAATGGTGTTGAACGGATATAAATGGAATGGAGTGGAATGAAATGGAGTGGAGTGGAGTGAAGTGGAGTGGAATGGAATGGAGTGGAGTGGTATATATTGGAATAGAATGGAGTAGAGAGAACTGCAGTGGAATGGAATGGTGTGGAGTGGAAAGGAATGGAATGGAATGAAGTGGAGAGGAGTGGAGTGGAATGGAGTGGAGTGGAGTGGAATGGAATGGAATGGAGTGGAATGGAATAGAAAAGTGTGGAGTGGAATGGAATTGGGTGGGGTGGAATGGCGTGGAATGGAAAGGAGTGGAGTGGAATGGAATGGAGTGGAGTGGAGTAGAGTGGAATGGAGTGGAATGGACTACAATGGAGTGGAATGGAATTGAATCGTGGGGAATGGAAAGTAATGTAATGGAATGCAATGGAATTGAGTGGAGTGGAGTGTAATTTAGTGGAGTTAAGAGGAATGGAGTGGAATGGAGTGGAATGGAATAGAGTGTAGTGGAGTGGAATGAAATGGAATGGAATGGAGTGGAGTAAGTGGAGTGGAGTGGAATGGAATGGAATTGGGTGGAGTGGAAAGGAGTGGAATGGAATGGAGTGGAAAGGAGTCGTTCGTACTGGAATGGATGGGAGAGGGGTGGAGTGGAATGAAGGGGAGTGGAGTGCAGTGGAGTGGGATGGAATGTATTGTAATGGAGGCTGAGATTGTCCCACTACTCTTCAGGCTGGTTGACAGACTAAGAAATTCTCGAAAGAAAGGAATGGAATGGAATGCAGTGGAATGTAATGGAATGGATTGGATTGGAGTGGATTGGAGTTGGTTGGAGTGAAGTGGATTGGAGAGGAATGGAGAGGAATGGAATGGGATGTAATGGAATGTAGTGGAGTGGAGTGGAGTGAAAGAGAGTGCAGTGGAATACAATATAATGCAAAGGAATTGAATGCAATGCAATGGAATGTGACATGTAGTGTGAGTTGAGATTCTGCCACTGCACACCAGCCTGTGTGACACAGTGATATACTGTCGAAGGAAAAGAGTGGAAAGCAATGGAGTGAAACGGAATGAAATGGAGTGGAGTGGAGGGCAGTGGAGTGGTTTGAAATGGAGTCGAATGGAATTGGATGGAGTGGAATGGAATGGAGTAGAGTGCAGTGGAGTGGAGTGAAATGGTATGGAATGGAATGCGATGGAATGCAATGCAATGGAACGGTGGAAAGAAATGTAGGAATAGGGTGGAATAGAGTGGAGTAGAGTGGAATGGAAAGGAGTGGAGTGGCAAGGAATGGAGTTGAGTGGAGCGGAATGGAGTGGAATGGAGTGCAATGGATTGTAACAGAATGGAATGGAAAGGAATGGAATGAAGTGAAGTAAGTGGAATGAACTGGAATGACGTGGAATGGAATGGATTAGAGTGGAACGGAATGGTATGGATTGGATTGGAATGTAATGGTAAGGAATGGAGTGGAGTGGAGTGGAATAGAGAGGAGTGGACAGGATTGGAGTGGAATGGATTGGAAAGGAATGTAGTGGAGTGGAGTAGAATGGATTGGAATGGATTGGAATCGAGTGGAGAGGAGTAGAATGGAATGGAATGGAATGGAGTTGAGTGGAGTGGAACGGAGGAGAGTGGAATGGAGTGAAGTGGAGTGAACTGGAGTGGACTGGAATGGAGTGGCGTGTAATGGAATGGAGTGGAGTGGAATGGAATAGAATGGAGTGCAGTGGAGTAGAGTGGAGTGGAGTGGAGTCAAATGGATTTGAATGGAATGGAAGCGAATGTATTGGAGTGGAATGGTGTATAGTGGAACGGAATGGAATGGAGTGGAATGTAATGGAATGTAAAGGAATGCAGTGAAGTGGAGTGGAATGGAGTGGAGTGAAGAGGAATGCAGTGGAATGGATTGCAGCGGAGTGGAGGAGAGATGAATGGAATGGAGCGGAGTGGAGTTGAGTGGAATGGAGTAGAGTGGAAAGGAATGCAATGGAGTTGAATGGAATAAAATGGAATGGAGAGGAGTGGAATGGAGTGGAGTGTAATGGAGTACAGTGGAAAGGAATTTAATGGCGTTTAGTTCAATGGAGTCGAATCGAGGGGAATGCAGTGGAATGGAGTGGAGTGGAGTGGAATAGAGTGGAATGGACTAGAATGGAGTGGAATATAAAGGAATGGGATCGAATGGAAAGGAGTGAAGTGGAGTGGAATTAACTGGAGTGGAGTGGAGTGCAGTAGAGTGGAGTGGAAAGGAGTGGAATGGAATAGAATGGAATGGGATTTAATGGAATGCAATAGAATGGAATGGAATGGAATGCAATGGAATGGAATGGAATCGAGTGGAGTGGAGTGGAGTGGAGTTGAATGGAGAGGAATGGATTGGAGTGGAAGAGAGTGGACTGGAGTGGTGTGGAAAGGAGTGGAATGTAGTGAAGTGGAGTGGAATGGAATAGAGTGGATTGGAATAGATTCAAATTGAATGGAGTGGAGTGGAGTGCATTGCAAAGGAATGCAATGGGGTCAAATGGAAAGCAGTGTACTGGAATAGAGTGGAATAGAGTGGAGTTGAGTGGAATGGAATGGAATGGAATGGAATGGAATGGAGTGGAGAGGAGTGGAATCGAGTGGAGTGGAGTGGAACGTAGTGTAATGGAATGAAATGTAATGCCGTGGTGTGGAAAGGAGAGGAGTGGAATGGAATAGAGTGGAATGGAATGGAATAGAGTGGAATGGAATGAAATTGAATGGAATAGAATGGACTGGAGCTGAAATGAGTGGAGTGGAGTGGAATGGAGAGGAATGGATTGAAGTGGAATAAAGTGGAGCTGAGTGGATTGGAGTGGAATGCAGTGGAATATAATGGAATGGAAAGTAGTGGAGTGGAGTGGAATGCAGTGGAATTGAGTGTAATAGAATGGAATGGAGTGGAATGGAATGGAATGGCATGAAATCAAGGGGAGTAGAGTTGAATGGAGGGGAATGCAGTATAAATGATTGGAATGTAATGGAATGGAGTAGAGTGGAATGAAGGGGTGACGAGTGGTGTAGAGTGGAATGGAATGGAATGCAGTGGAATGGAATTTAATGGATTGGAATGGAGTGGAGTGGAATGTAGTGGAGTGGAATGGAGTGGAGTGGAGTGGGTTGGAATGGAATGTAGTGGAGTTTAGTGAAGTGGAGTAGACTGGAATGAAATGGAATGGAATGGAATGGAGTGGAGTGAAATGGAGTGCATAGGGTTCGAATGGAGAGGAATAGAATGGAGTGGAGTGAACTGGAGTGGAGTGGATTGGACTGGAGTAGAGTGGAATGGAATGGAGTGGAGTGGAATCGAGTGGAATGGAAAGGAGTAGAGTGTTGTGGAGTTTAATGGAATGGAATGGAATGGAGTGGAATGGAATGGAATGACGTGGAATGGAGTGGAACGGAATGGAGTGGAATGGAGTGGAATGTAGAAGAATGCATTGGAGTACAGTAGAATGGAGTGGAATGGACTGGATTGTAGTGGAATGGAATTTAACAGAATGGAATGGAATGGAATGGAGTGGAGTGGAATGGAATAGAATGGAGTGGAATGGAATGGAATGGAGTGTCATACAATGGAATGGAATGGAATGGAATGGAATGGAATGGAATGGAATGGAATGGAGTGGAGAGGGATGGAGTGGAGTGGAGTGGAATTGAGTGGAAAGCAGCCGAGTAGAGTGGAAAGGAGTGGAATGGAATGAACTGGAGTGGAATGGAATGGAGTGGAGTGGAGTGGAATGGAGTGAAATGGAGTGAAATGGAATGGAGAGGATTGGAATGGAGAGGAGTGGAATGCAGTATACTGGAATGGCATGGTATGCAGTGAAATGGAATGGAATGAAATGAAATGCAATAGAGTGGAGTGGAGTGGAATGGAGAGGAGTGGAGTGGAATGGAGTGGAGTGAAGTGGAATGGAAGGAATGGAATGGATTGTGTTGGAATGCAGTGGAGTGTAACTGAGTCCAGTGCAGTGCAGTGGACAGCAATGGAATGTGATGGAGTGGAGTGCCGGGGAGTGGAGTGGAATGAAATGGAATGTAATGGAATGGATTGGAGTGGAATGGAGAAGAGTGGAATGCGTTGGAATGAAACAGAGGGAGTTGAGTGGAGTGGAGTAGACTGTAATGAAATGGAATGGAATGGAATGGAGAGGAGTTAAATGGAGTGCATTTGGGTGAAATGGAGAAGAATGTAATGAAGTCGAATGAAATGGAGTGAAGTGGAGTGGACTGGATTGAAGTGGAATGGAATGCAGTAGAGTGGAATAGAGTGGTATGTAATGGAGTGGAGTGTTCTCTAGCTGAATGGAATGGAATGGAGAGGAATGGAGGGGAACAGAATGGAGTGAAATGGAGTGGAATTGAGTAGAATTGAGAGGAGTACAGAAGAATGGAGTGGAGTACAGAAGAATGGAGTAGAATGGACTGGAATGTAGTGGAATGGAATTTGATGTAATGGAATAGAATGGAGTGGAGTGGAAAGGACTGGAATGGAGTGGAATGGAATGGAGTGGAATGGAAAGGAATGCAGTGGAGTTGAGTGCAGTAAAATGGAGGACAGTGGAGTGGAATGGAGTGGAAAGAAGAGGAGTGGAGTGGAATGGAATGGAAAGGAATGGAGTGGATTAGAGTGGAATGGAGTGTAGTGGAGTGGAATGGAGTGTAATGGAATGAAATTGAATGGAGTGGAGTGGAATTCAGAGGAGTGGAATGGAGTACAGTGGAATGGAGTGGAATGGAGTGGAATGGAATGAAATGGAATGGAGTAGAGTGGAATGGAATGGAATTGAGTGGAATGAAATGGAATTGAGTGGAGTGAAACGGAATGCAATGGAGTGGAGTAGAATGCAGTGGAGTGGAGTGAAATGGAATGGAGTGGAGTGGAATGGAATGGAATGGTACGGAGTGGGTTGGATTGCAGTGGAGTGGAATGAGTTGAATGGAGTGCAGTGGAGAGCAATGGAATGTGGTGGAGTGTAGGGGTAGTGGAGAGGAGTGGAATGAAATGGAATGGAATGAAATGGAGTGGAGTGGATATGAGTGGAGTGGAGTGGAAAGGAGAGGAATGGAATGGAGTGGAATGATTGGAGTGGAGTGCAGTGGATTGGAGTGGATTGGAATGGAATTGAATTGAATGTTGTGGAGTGGAGTGGAATGCACTGGAATGAAGTGGAATGGAATGGAATGGCATGAAATGGAGTGGAGTGGAGTTGAATAGTGTGGAGTGCAGTGGAATGGAGTGGAATGGAGTGGAATGGAGTGGATTGGAATGCATTGGATATGAAAGGAGTAGAGTGGAATGGAATGAAATGAAATTGAATGGAATAGAGTGGAGTGCAGTGGATCGGAGTGGATTGGAATGGAATGGAGAGGAAAAGAATGGAGTGGAATGAAATGGATCTGAGTGGAGTAGAGTGGAGTACAGAGGAATTGAATGAAATGGAATGGAGTCGAGTGGAGTGGAATGCACTGGAATGGAGTGGAAAGGAATGCAATGGAGTGGAAAGGAACGGAATGGCATGAAATCTAGTGGAGTGGAGTTGAATGGAGTGCAGTGGTTTGTGAAGGAGTGGAATGTAATGAAATGGAGTGGAATGGAGTGTTGGCGAATGGAGTAGAGTGTAATGGAGTGGAATGGAGTGGAATGGAATGGAAAGGAGTGGAGTGGTATGTAGTGGAGTGTAATGTAGCAAATGATTGGAATTAAACGGAACGGAGTGGAATGGAATGGAGTGGAGAGGAATGGAAGGGAATAGAGAGGAATGTAGTGGAATGGAATGCAGTGGAATGGACTGGAATGTAGTGGAATGGAATTTGATGGAATGGAATGGAGTGGAGTGGAATGGAATGGAATGGAGTCGAGTGGAATGGAATGGAATGGATTGGAATGGAAAGGAATGGAGATAAATGGAATGGAATGGAATGGTATGGAATGTAGTGGTGTGAAGTGGAGTGGAATGTAGTGGAGTGCAGTGGAATGGAGTGGAAAAAAGTGGACAGTAGTGGCATAGGATGGAATGGAATGGAGTGGAGTGAAGTGGAATGGAGTGGAAAGGAGTGGAATGGAATGGAGTGAAATGCAATGAAATGGAATGGAGTGGAGAGGAATGGAGAGGAGTGGAATGGAGTATAGTGGAATGCAATGGAATGAAGTGTAATGGAATGCAATGGAATGCAGTGGAATGGAATGGAATGGAATGGAATGAAACGGAATGGAGAGGAGTGGAGTGGAATGGAGTGGATTGGATTTGAATGGAGTGGAGTGAAGTGGAATGGAATGTAGTTGGTTGGAATGCAGTAGAATGGAATGGAGTGGAATGGAGTGCAGGAGAGAGCAATGGAATGTGGTGGAGTTTAGTGGAGAGGAGTGGAGTGGAAAGAAATGGAGAGTAATGGAATGAAATGAATGAATGAATGAATGAAATGGAGAGTAATGGAATGAAATGGAATGCAATGGAGTGTAATGAAGAGGAGTGGAATGGAGTACAGTGGAATGGAAAGGAATGGAGTGGAATGGAATGGAATGAAACGAAATGGAATGCAGTGGAGGGGAGTGGAGAGGAAGGGAGTGGAGTGGAGTGGAATGGAGTGGAGTGGAGTGGAATGGAATGGAATGGAATGGAGTGGATTGGAATGGATTATAGGGCAATGTAGTGCAGTGGAGTGCAGTGGAGAGCCATGGAATGTGGTGGAGTGGAGTGGAGTGTATTGACATGAAATGCAATGGAACGGAGTGGAGTGAAATGGAGTGGAGTAGAGTGGGTGGGAATGGAATGGAGTGGAGTTGAGTGGAGTGAAATAGACTGGAAAGAAATTTAATGGAATGGAATGGATTAGAGAAAAATGGAGTGTAGTTGGGGGGAATGGAGAGGAATGGAATGGAGAGGAATGAAATGGAGCGGTGTGGAGTGGACTGGAGTGGAGTGAAATGGTATGGAGTAGAGTGGAATGTAGTGAAATGGAATGAAATGGAATGGAATGGAGTGGAATGGAATGGAATGGAATGGGATGAAATGGAATGGAGTGGAGTGGAGTGTAATGGAGTGGAGTGGATTTGAAAGGAGTGGAGTGGATTGGAATGGAATGGAATGGAATGGAGTAGGTTGGAAAGCAGTGGAGTGGAATGGAGTGGAATGGAGTGCAGTGGAGAGCAATGGAACGTGGTGTAGTGGAGTAGAGTGGAGTCGAATTAAATGGAATGGAATGAAAAAGAATGGAGTGGAATGGAGTGGCATGGATTGGAATCGAATTGAACTGAGTGGAATGGAATGGAACAGTATGGAATGGAATGGAATGTAATGGAGTGGAGTGGAATGGAGTGGAGTGGAAAAAAGTGAAGTGGAGTGGAATGGAATGGAAAGGAATGGAGTGGAATAAAGTGAAGTGGAGTGGAATGGAAAGGAATCGAGTGGAATGGAGTGGAGTGGAGTGGAATGTAGTGTAATGGAAAGAAATGGAATTGAGTGGAGTGGAACAGAGAGGAGGGGAATGGAATGGAATGGAGTAGAATGGAATGGAATAAAATGGACTGGAATGGAATGGAATGGAATGGAATGGAGTGGAGAGGAAGGGTGTGGAGTGGAGAGGAAGGGTGTGGAGTAGAGTGGAATGGAGTGGAGTGGAGTGGAGTAGAATGGAATGGATTGGAATGGAGTGGGTTGGAATGCAGTGGAGTGCAATGTAGTGCCATGGAGTGCAGTGGAGAGCAATGGAATGTGGTGGAGTGGAGTCGAGTGGAGTGGAGAATAATGAAATAGAATGTAATGTCATGGAGTGGAGTAGATTGGGTTGGAATGGAATGGAGTGGAGTTCAGTGGAGTGAAGTAGACTGGAATGAAATTGAATGGAATGGAATGGATTGGAGTGAAACTAAGTGTAGTGGGGTGGAATGGAGAGGAATGGAATGGAGTGGAATGAAACGGAGCGGAGTGGAGTGGATTGGAGCAGAGTGAAATGGAATGGAGCAGAGTGGAATGGAGTGGAATTGAATGGAGTCGAGTGATGTGGAGCTTAATCGAGTAGGATGGAGTGGAATGGAGTGGAATGGAATGGAGTGAAATGGAGTGGAATGGAGTAGAATGGAGTGGAGTACAGAAGAATGGAGTGGAATGTAGTGGAATGGAATTTGATGGAATGGAATGGAATAGAATGGAGTGGAGTGGAATGTACTGGAATGGAGTGCAATGGAATGGAACAGAGTGGTATGAAATTGAATGCAGTGGAATGGAATGGAACGGAGTGGAATCGAAGGGAATGTTGTGGAAAGGAGTTGAGTGGAATATAGTAGAGTGGCGTGGAATGGAGTGGAAAGAAGTGGAGTAGAATGGAATGGAATGGGGAGGAGGGGAGTGGAATGGAGAGGAGTGGAAAGGAATGGAGTGTAAAGAAATGGAATGGAGTGGAGAGGAATGGAGAGTACTGGAATGGTATATAGTGGAATGAAATGGAATGGATTGGACTGGAATGGAATGGAATGGAGTGGAATGGAACGGAATGCAATGGAAAGGAATGCAATGGAATGGAATGAAATCAAATGGATTGGAGTAAGTGGAGTGGAAGAGAGTGCAGTGGATTGGAAAGGAGTGCAGTGGACTGGAATGGAATGGAGTGGGTAGGAATGCAGTGGAGTGGAATGGAGTGGAGTGGAGTGCAGTGAAGAGCAATGCAATGTGGTGGAGTGTAGTGGAGTGCAGTGGAGTGAAGTGGAATGAAATGGAATGGAATGAAATGGAGTGTAGTGGAATGGAGTGGAATGGAGTGGAATGGAATGGAACGGAGTGGAATGGAGTGGAATGGAATGGAATGTAGTGAATTGGAGTGGAGTGTAATGGAGTGGAGTGGAGTGGAATGGAAGGCAACGAAGAGGAATGGAAGGTAATGGAGAGGAATGGAATGGAATGTACTGGTATGAAGTGGAGTGGAATGGAGTGGAGTGAAGTGGAGTGGAAAGGAGTGGGAAAAAGTGGAGTGGAATGGAATGGAATGGAATGGAGTGGAGTGGAGTGGAATGGAGTGGATAGGAGTGGAATGAAGTGTAATGGAATGAAATGGAATGGAGTGGAGTGAAATGGTGAGCAGTGGAATGGAGTATAGTGGAATGCAATGGAATAGAAGGGAATGGAATGGAATGGAGTGGAATGGAAGGGAATGGAATGGAGTGGAAAGGAATGGAAAGGAATGGGATGAAATGGAATGGAGTGTAGTGGAATGGAATGCAGTGGAGTGGAGTGGAATGTAGTGGAGGGGAGTGGAATGGACAGGATTGGAATGGAGTGGGTTGGAATGCAGTGGATTGGAATCGAGTGGAGTGCAGTGGAGAGCAATGGAATGCGGTGGAGTGTAGTGGAGGGGATCGTAGTGAAATGAAATGGAATGGAATGAAATGGAAAAGAGTGGAATGGAGTGGAGTGGAGTGGAATGGAGAGGAATGGAATGGAGTGGAATGGAGTGGAGTTGAGTGGAGTGGAGTATAGTGGAATGGAGAGGAATGGAATGGAGTGTAATGAAATGGAGTGGAGTGGAGAGGAGTAGATTGGAGTTGAATGGAATGGATACGAGTGGAGTGAAATTCACTGGAATGAAGTGGAATGGAATGGAAAGGCATGAAATGGAGTGGAGTGGAGTTGAATGGAGTGAAATAGAGAGGAGAGTAGTGGAATGTAACGGAATAGAGTGGAGTGGAATGGAGTGGAGATGAAAGGAGTAGAGTGGAGGAGGAGCCAAGATGGCCGAATAGGAACAGCTCCGGTCTACAGCTCCCAGCGTGAGCAACGCAGAAGACAGGTGATTTCTGCATTTCCATCTGAGGTACCGTGTTCATCTCACTAGGGAGTGCCAGACAGTGGGCGCAGGTCAGTGGGTGAGTGCACCGTGGGTCAGCCGAAGCAGGGGCGAGGCATTGCCTCACTCGGGAAGCGCAAGGGGTCAGGGAATTCCCTTTCCAGGGGTGACAGACGGTACCTGGAAAATAGGGCCACTCCCACCCAAATACTGTGCTTTTCCGACAGGATTAGGAAACGGTGCCCCAGGAGATTACAGCCTGCACCTGTCTCATAGGGTCCTACACCCACGGAGTCTCGCTGATTGCTAGCACACAGTCTAAGATCAAACAGCAAGTCGGCAGCGAGGCTGGGGGAGGGTTGCCCGCCATTGCCCAGGTTCACTTATGTAAACAAAGCAGCTGGGAAACTTGAACTGGGTGGAGCCCACCACAGCTCACGGAGGCCTGCCTGCCTCTGTAGGCTCCAACTCTGGGGGCAGGGCATAGACAAAAAAAAGACAGCAGTAACCTCTGCAGACTTAAATGTCCCTGTCTGACAGCTTTGAGGAGAGCAGTGGTTCTCCCAGCATGCAGCTGGAGATCTGAGAATGGGCAGACTACCTCCTCAAGTGGGTCCCTGACCCCTGAACCCCGAGCAGCCTAACTGGGAGGCACCACCCAGCAGGGGCAGACTGACACCTCACACGGCTGGCCAGGTAATCTAACAGACCTGCAGCTGAGGGTCCTGTCTGTTAGAAGGAAAACTAATAGAAAGGACATCCACACCAAAAACCCATCTGTACATCACCATCATCAAAGACCGAAAGTGGATAAAACCACAAAGATGGGGAAAAAACAGAGCAGAAAAACTGGAAACTCTAAAAAGCAGAGTACCTCTCCTCCTCCAAAGGAACGCAGTTCCTCACCAGCAATGGAACAAAGCTGGACGGAGAATGACTTTGACGAGTTGAGAGAAGAAGGCTTCAGACGATCAAATTATTCCGAGCTACGGGAGGATATTCAAAACAAAGGCAAAGAAGATGAAAACTTTGAAAAAAACTTAGAAGAATGTATAACTAGAATAACCAATACAGAGAAGTGCTTAAAGGAGCTGATGGAGCTGAAAACCAAGGCTCGAGAACTACGTGAAGAATACAGAAGCCTCAGGAGCCGATGTGATCAAATGGAAGAAAGGGTATCAGCCCTGGAAGATGAAATGAATGAAATGAAGCGAGAAGGGAAGTTTAGAGAAAAAAGAATAAAAAGAAACGAGCAAAGCCTCCAAGAAATGTGGGACTATGTGAAAAGACCAACTCTACGTCTGATTGGTGTACCTGAAAGTGACGGGGAGAATGGAACCAAGTTGGAAAACACTCTGCAGGATATTATCCAGGAGAACTTCCCCAATCTAGCGAGGCAGGCCAACATTCAGATTCAGGAAATACAGAGAAGGCCACAAAGATATTCCTCAAGAAGAGCAACTCCAAGACACATAATTGTCAGATTCACCAAAGTTGAAATGAAGGAAAAAATGTTAAGGGCAGCCAGAGAGAAAGGTCGGGTTACCATCAAAGGGAAGCCCATCAGACTAACAGTGGATTTCTCGGCAGAAACCCTACAAGCCAGAAGAGAGTGGGGGCCAATATTCAACATTCTTAAAGAAAAGAATTTTCAACCCAGAATTTCATATCCAGCCAAACTAATCTTCATAAGTGAAGGAGAAATAAAATACTTTACAGACAAGCAAATGCTGAGAGATTATGACACCACCAGGCCTGCCATAAAAGAGCTCCTGACGGAAGCGCTAAACATGGAAAGGCACAACCGGTACCAGCCACTGCAAAATCATGCCAAAATGTAAAGACCATCGAGACTAGGAAGACACTGCATCAAGTAACGAGCAAAATAACCAGCTAACATCATAATCACAGGATCAAATTCACACATAACAATATTAACTTTAAATGTAAATGGACTAAACGCTAAAATTAAAAGACACAGACTGGAAAACTGGATAAAGACTCAAGACCCATCAATATGCAGTATTCAGGAAACCCATCTCACGTGCAGAGACACATATAGGCTCAAAATAAAAGGATGGAGGAAGATCTACCAAGCAAATGGAAAACAAAAAAGACAGGGGTTGCAATCCTAGTCTCTGATAAAACAGACTTTAAACCAACAAAGATCAAAAGAGACAAAGAAGGCCATTACATAATGGTAAAGGGATTAATTCAACAAGAAGAGCTAACTATCCTAAATATATATGCATCCAAAACAGGAGCACCCAGATTCATAAAGCAAGTCCTGAGTGACCTACAAAGAGACTTAGACTCCCACACATTAATAATGGGAGACTTTAACACCCCACTGTCAACATTAGACAGATCAATGAGACAGAAAGTCAACAAGGATACCCAGGAATTGAACTCAGCTCTGCACCAACTGGACCTAATAGACATCTACAGAACTCTCCACCCCAAATCAACAGAATATACATTTTTTTCAGCACCACACCACACCTATTACAAAATTGACCACATACTTGGAAGTAAAGCTCTCCTCAATAAATGTAAAAGAATAGAAATGATAACCAACTATCACTCAGATCACAGTGCAATCAAGCTAGAACTCAGGATTAAGAATCTCATTCAAAACCGCTCAACTACATGGAAACTGAACAACCTGCTCCTGAATGACTACTGGGTACATAACGAAATGAAGGCAGAAATAAAGATGTTATTTGAAACCAACGAAAACCAAGACAAAACATACCAGAATCTCTGGGATGCATTCAAAGCAGTGTGTAGAGGGAAATTTATAGCACTAAATGCCCACAAGAGAAAGCAGAAAAGATCCAAAATTGACACCCTAACATCACAATTAAAAGAACTAGAAAAGCAAGAGCAAACACATTCAAAAGCTAGCAAAAGGCAAGAAATAACTAAAATCAGAGCAGAACTGAAGGAAATGGAGACACAAAAAACTCTTCAAAAATTAATGAATCCAGGAGCTGGTTTTTTGAAAGGATCAACAAAACTGATAGACCACTAGCAAGATTAATAAAGAAAAAAAGAGAGAAGAATCAAATAGATGCAATAAAAAATGATAAAGGGGATATCACCACCAATCCCACAGAAATACAAACTACCATCAGAGAATACTGCAAACACCTCTACACAAATAAACTAGAAAATCTAGAAGAAATGGATAAATTCCTCAAAACATACACCCTCCCAAGACTAAACCAGGAAGAGGTTGAATCTCTGAATAGACCAATAACAGGAACTGAAATTGTGGCAATAATCAATAGCTTACCAACCAAAAAAAGTCCAGAAACAGATGGGTTCACAGCCGAATTCTACCAGAGGTACAAGGAGGAACTGGTACCATTCCTTCTGAAACTATTCCAATCAATAGAAAAAGAGGGAATCCTCCCTAACTCATTTTACGAGGCCAGCATCATCCTGACACCAAAGCCTGGCACAGACACAACAAAAAAAGAGAATTTTAGACCAATATCCTTGATGAACATTGATGCAAAAATCCTCAATAAAATACTGGCAAACAGAATCCAGCAGCACATCAAAAAGCTTATCCACCATGATCAAGTGGGCTTCATCCCTGGGATGCAAGGATGGTTCAATATACGCAAATCAATAAATGTAATCCAGCATATAAACAGAACCAAAGACAAAACCACATGATTGTCTCAATAGATGCAGAAAAGGCCTTTGACAAAATTCAACATCTCTTCATGCTAAAAACTCTCAATAAATTAGGTATTGATGGAAAGTATCTCAAAATAATAAGAGCTATCTATGAAAAACCCACAGCCAATATCATACTGAATGGGCAAAAAGTGGAAGCATTCCCTTTGAAAACTGGCACAAGACAGGGATGCCCTCTCTCACCACTTCTATTCAACATAGTGTTGGAAGTTGTGGCCAGGGCAATTAGGAAGGGGAATGAAATCAATTGTATTCAATTAGGAAAAGAGGAAGTCAAATTGTCCCTGTTTGCAGACGACATGATTGTATATCTAGAAAACCCCGTTGTCTCAGCCTAAAGTCTCCTTAAGCTGATAAGCAACTTCAGCAAAGTCTCAGGATACAAAATCAATGTACAAAAATCACAAGCATTCTTATACATCAATAACAGACAAACAGAGAGCCAAATCATGAGTGAACTCCCATTCACAAATGTTTCAAAGAGAATAAAATACCTAGGAATCCAACTTACAAGGGATGTGAAGGACCTCTTCAAGGAGAACTACAAACCACTGCTCAAGGAAATATAAGAGGATACAAAGAAATGGAAAAACATTCCATGCTCATGGGTAGGAAGACTCAATATCATGAAAATGGCCATCATTCCCAAGGTAATTTACAGTTTCAATGCCATCACCTTCAAGCTACCAATGACTTTCTTTGCAGAATTGGAAAAAAACTACTTTAAAGTTCATATGGAATCAAAAAATAGCCCGCATCACCAAGTCAATCCTAAGCCAAAAGAACAAAGCTGGAAGCATCACACTATCTGACTTCAAACTATACTACAAGGCTACTGTAACCAAAACAGCATGGTACTGGTACCAAAACAGAGATATAGATCAACGGAACAGAACAGAGCCATCAGAAATAATGCCACATATCTACAACTATCTGATCTTTGAAAAACCTGAGAAAAACAACCAATGGGGAAAGGATTCCCTATTTAATAAATGGTGCTGGGAAAACTGGCCAGCCATAAGTAGAAAGCTGAAACTGGATCCCTTCTTTACACCTTATACAAAAGTCAATTCAAGGTGGATTAAAGACTTAAATGTTAGACCTAAAACCATAAACACCCTAGAAGAAAACCTAGGCATTACCATTCAGGACATAGGCATGGGCAAGGAATTCATGTCTAAAACACCAAAAGCAATGGCAATAAAAGCCAAAATTGACAAATGGGATCCAGTTATACTCAAGAGCTTCTGCACAGCAAAAGAAACTACCATGAGAGTGAACAAGCAACCTACAAAATGGGAGAAAATTTTCACAACCTACTCATCTGACAAAGGGCGAATATCCAGAATCTACAATGAACTCCAACAAATTTACAAGAAAAAAACAAACAACCCCATCAAAAAGTGGGCGAAGGACATGAACAGACACTTATCAAAAGAAGACTTTTATGCAGCCAAAAAACACATGAAAAAATGCTCACCATCCCTGGCCATCAGAGAAATGCAAATCAGAACCACAATGAGATACCATCTCACACCAGTTAGAATGGCAATCATTAAAAAGTCAGGAAACAACAGGTGCTGGAGAGGATGTGGAGAAATAGGAACACTTTTACACTGTTGGTGGGACTGTAAACTAGTTCAACCCTTGTGGAAGTCAGTGTGGCGATTCCTCAGGGATCTAGAACTAGAAATTCCATTCGACCCAGCCATCCCATTACTGGGTATATACCCAAAGGACTATAAATCATGCTGCTATAAAGACACATGCACACGTATGTTTATTGCGGCATTATTCACAATAGCAAAGACTTGGAACCAACCCAAATGTCCAACAACGATAGACTGGAATAAGAAAATGTGGCACATATACACCATGGAATACTATGCAGCCATAAAAAATGATGAGTTCATGTCCTTTGTAGGGACATGGATGAAATTGGAAATCATCATTCTCAGTAAACTATTGCAAGAACAGAAAACCAAACACCGCATATTCTCACTCATAGGTGGGAATTGAACAATAAGAACACATGGACACAGGAAGGGGAACATCACACTTCGGGGACTGTTGTGGGGTGGGGAGAGGGGGGAGGGATAGCATTGGGAGATATACCTAATGCTAGATGACGAGTTAGTGGGTGCAGCGCACCAGCATGGCACATGTATACATACGTAACTTCCCTGCATATTGCGCACATGTACCATAAAACCTAAAGTTTAATAATAATAATAATAATAAAATAAAATAAATAAAAAAAGAAAGGACTAGAGTGGAATGGAGTGCAATGGAATGGAAGGGAAAGGAATGGAGTGGAATGGAGTGGATGGAAGTGGGCTGGAATGGAACGGAGTGGAGTGGATTGGAGTGGAGTGCAGTTGACGGGAAAGAAATGGAGTGGAATGTAATGGAGTGGAGTTTAGTGGGGTGGAATGGAGATGAATGGAATGGAGTAGAGTGGAGTGGACTGGAGTGTAGTGGAATGTAATTGTGTATAGTGGAATGGCGTTGAATGGGATGAAATGGAATGGAATGGATTGGATTGGAGAGGAGTGGAATGGAGTAGAGTGGAAAGGAATGGAATGGAATGGAATGGAATGGAATGCAGTGACTTGGATTGGAATGGATTGGAGTGGAGTGGAATGGAGTGGAAGGAAATGGATTGGAATTGAATTGAGTGGAGTGGAGTGGAAAGGAGAGGAATGGAATGGAGTGTAATGAAATGGAGTGGAGTGGAGTGGAATGGAATGTAATGAAATGGAGTGGAGTGGAGTGGAGTGGAGTGGAGTGGTGTGGAGTGGAATGGAATGGAATGGAATGGAGTGGAATGGAATGGAATGGAACAGAGTGGAGTGGAATCCACTGGAATGAAGTGGAATGGAATGGAAAGGAATGGAATGGAGTGGACTGGAGGGAAAGGGAGTGGGCTGGAATGTAATGGATTGGAATGGATTGGAGTGGAGTGCAGTACACTGCAATGAAATGGCATGGAATGGAAAGGAGTGGAGTGAAACGGAGTGTATTTTGGTGGAATGGAGATGAATGGAATGGAGTGGAATGGAAAGGAGTGGAGTGGAATGGACTGGAGTGTAGTGGAATGGAGTGGAATATAGTGGAATGGAGTTGAATGGAATGAAATGGAATGGAATTGAGTGGATTGGAGAGGAGTGGAATGGAGTAGAGTGGAATGGAATGGAATGGAGTGGAATGGAATGGAATGGAGTGGAATGGAATGGAATAGAATGGAATGGAAAGGAGTGGATTGGATTCGAATGGATTGGAGTGGAGTGGAAAGGAGTGGAGTGGAATGGAAAGTTATGGAATGGAAAGGAATGGAATGGAACGCTGTGGGTTGGAATGCAGTGGAGTGGAATGGAGTGGAGTGGAGTGCAGTGGAGAGCAATGGAATGTGGTGCAGTGAAGTTGAGTAGACTGGAATGGAATGATATTGAATGGAATAGAATATAGTGGAGTGAAGTGTACTGGAATGGAAAGGAATGGAACGGAGTGGAATGAAATGGAGTTGACTGGAGTGGAGTGGAGTGCAGTGGAAGGGAATGGAATGGAATGGAATGGAGTGGAGTGGAGTGGAATGCACTGCAATGCAGTGCAATGGAATGGAATGGAGTGGAATGGAATGGAGTAGAATGGAATGAAACAGCATGAAATCTAGCGGAGTGGATTTGAATGGAGTGGAGTGAGGTGGAAAGGAGTGGAATGTAACTGAAATTAGTGGAGTGGAATGGAGTGCTGACAAATGGAGTAGAGTGGAAAGGAATGGATTGGAGTCTAATGGACTGGAATGGAATGGAGTGGAATGAAATGTAGTTGACTGGAGTGAAGTGGAGTGCAGTGGAATGGAATGAAATGGAATGGAGTGGAGTGGAGAGGAATGCACTACAATGCAGAGCAATGGATTGGAATGGAGTAGAATGGAATGGAATGCCATGAAATCTAGCGGAGTGGAGCTGAATGGGGTGAAGTGGAGTGGAAAGGAGTGGAATGTAACGGAATTTAGTGGAGTGGAATGGAGTGGTGACAAATGGAGTAGAGTGGAATGGAATGGATTGGAATCTAATGGAATGGAATGGACTGGAGTGGAATGGAATGTAGTGGAGTGAAATCGAGTGGAGTGAAGTTGGTTGGAATGGAATGGAGTGCAGTTGAGTGAAGTGGAGTAAACTGGAATGAAATGGAATGGAAATTAATGGAGTGGTGTTAAACGGAGAGTAGTGGGGTGGAATGGAGAGGAATTGAATGGAGGGTAATGAAATGGAGCAGAGTGGAGTGGACTGGAATGGAGTGGAATGGAATGGAGTGGAGTGGAATGGAGTGGAATGATATGGAGTGGAGTGTTGTGGAGCTTAATGGAATGGAAAGGAATGGAAAGAAGTGGAACAGAGGGGAATGGAATGTGGTCAAACGGATTGGAATAGAGTAGAATGGAGTGGAGTACAGAAGAATGGAGTGGAATGTATGGGAATGTAGTGGAATGGAATTTGGTGGAATTGAATGGAATGAAATTGAGTGAGTTTTACTGGAATGGAATGGATTGGAATGGAACGGAACGGAGAGGAATGGAACGGAATGTAGTGGAATGGAGTACACTGTATTGGAGAGGAGTGGAGTGGAATGGAGTGGAGTTGAGTGGAATGGAATGGAATGGAAAGGAGTGGAGTGGAATGGAGTGGAGTGGAATGGAATGGAGTGTAATGAAATGAAATGGAATGGAGTGGAGAGGAAAGGAATGGAGTGTAATGAAATGAAATGGAATGGAGTGGAGAGGAATGGAGAGGAGTGGAATGGAGTATAGTGGAATGGAATGGAATGGAGTGGAATGGGATGGAATGCAATGGAGTGGAATGGAATGGAATGGAATGGAATGGAGAGGAGTGGAGTGGAATGGAGTGGAGTGGATTTCAGTGGAGTGGAGTGAAGTGGAATGGAATGAAATGGAGTGGCTTGGAATGCAGTGGAGTGGAATGGAGTGGAATGGAGTGCAGTGGAGAGCAATGGAATGTGGTGGAGTGTAGTGGAGAGCAGTGGAGTGGAATGAAATGGAATGGAATGAAATGGAGTGCAGTGAATTGGAGTGGCATGGATTGGAATGGAATGGAACGGAGTGGAACGGAATGGAACAGAGTGGAGTGGAATGGAGTGGAGTGGAGTGGAATGGGGTGGAAAGAAGTGGAGTGGAGTGGAATGGAATAGAA
This sequence comes from Pongo abelii, assembly GCF_028885655.2. Lineage (NCBI taxonomy): Eukaryota > Metazoa > Chordata > Mammalia > Primates > Hominidae > Pongo > Pongo abelii. Next base: position 12,099,747 of record NC_085929.1, on the reverse strand, counting down.
TGGAATGGAGTGGAGTGGGGTGGAATGCAGTGGAGTGGAATGGAATGGAGTTTATTGCAATGAAAAGGAATGGAGTGGAGTGGAACGGAGAGGAGTGGAATGGAGTATAGTGGAATGCAATGGAATGGAGTGGAAAGGAATGGAATGAAATAAAATGGAAAGGAGTGGAGTGGAGTGGAGAGGAAGGGAATGGAGTGAAGTGTAATGGAGTGGAGTGGAGTGGAATGGATTGGAGTGAAGTGGAAGGGAATGGAATGGAATGGAATGGAGTGGGTTGGAATGCAGCGGAGTGCAATTTAGTGCAGTGGAGTGCAGTGGAGAGCAACGGAATATGGTGGAGTGGAGTGGAGTGGAGTGTAATGAAATGCAATGTAATGAAATGGAGTACCATTGACTGGAGTGGAGTAGAGTGGGTTGGAATGGAATGGAGTGGTTTTGAGTGCAGTGAAGTAGACTGGAATGAAATGGAATGTAATGGAATGGAGTGGTGTGAAATGGAGTGGTGTGAAATGGTGTGCAGAGGGGTGGAATGGAGAGGAATGGAATGGAGTGGAATGAAATGAAGCAGAGTGGAGTGGACTGGAGTGGAGTGGAATGGAATGGAGTAGAGTGGAATGGAGTGGAATGGAATGGAGTGGAATGGAGTGGAATGGAATGGAATATAATGGAATGAAATGGAATGGAGAAGAGCGGAGTGGTATGGGGTGGAGTGGATTTGAGTGGAGTGGAGCGGAGTGGAATATAATTGAATGGAATGGAGTGGTTTGGAATGCAGTGGAGTGGAATGTAGTGGAATTCAGTCCAGTGGAGAGCAATTGAATGTGGTTGAGTGTAGTGTAGTGGAGTGGAGTGGAATGAAATCGAATTGAACGAAATGGAGTGGAGTGGAATGGAGTGGCTTGGATAGGAATGGAACGGAAAGCAGTGGAATGGAATGGAACAGAGTGGAATTGAATGGAATGTAGTAGAGTGGAATTGAGTGGAATGGAGTGGAGTGGAGGTGAACGGAGTGGAAAGAAGTGGAGTGGAGTTGACTGGAATGGAATGGAATGGAGTGGAGTGGAGTGGAATGGACTGGAGTGGAATGGAATGAAATGGAATGGAGTGTATGGAACGGAGAGGAGTGGAATGGAGTATAGTTGAATAGAATGGAATGGATTGGAATTGAAAGGAATAAAATGAAATGGAATGGAGTGGAGTGGAGTGGAGAGGAAAGGAGTGGAGTGGAGTGGAATGGAGTGGAGTGGAGTACAAAGGAATGGATTGGAATGGAGTGGGTTGGAATGCAGTGGAGTACAACGAAGTGCAGTGGAGTGCAGTGGAGAGCAATGGAATGTGGAGGATTGGAGTGGAGTGCAATGAAATGTAATGTAATGGAATGGAGTGGAGTGGAATGGAGTGGTGTAGAGAGGGTTGGAATGGAATGGAGTGAAGTTGAGTGGAGTGAAGAAGACTGGAAAGAAATGGAACGGAATGGACTGGAGTGGAGTGAAACGGAGAGCATTGAGGTGGAATGGAGAGGAATGTCATGGAGTGGAATGAAATGGAGAGGCGTGGAATGGACTGGAGTGGAGTGGAATGGCATGGAGTAGAGTGTAATGGATTGGAATTGATTGGAGTGAAGTGTTCTGGAGCTTAAAGGAATGGAAAGGAGTGGAATGGAGTGGAACGGAATGGAGTGAAATGGAGTGGAATGGAGTAAAACGGAGTGGAGTAAAGAAGAATGGAGTGGAATGGAGTGGAATGTAGGGGAATGGAATTTGATGGAATGGAATGGAATGGAGTGGAGTGGAATGGACTGGAATGGAGAGTAACGGAATGGAACAGAGTGGAATGGAATGGAATGGAGTGGAATGGAATGGAATTCAGTGGAGTGGAGTGGAATGTAGTGGAGTGGAGTGGCATGGAGTGGAAAGAAGTGGAGTGGAGTGGAATGTAATGGAATGGAACGGAGTGGAGTGGAGTGGAATGGAGTGGAGTGGAAAGGAATGGAGTGTAAGGGAATGAAATGGAAAGGAGTGGAGAGGAATGGAGAGGAGTGGAATGTAGTATTGTATGATGGAATGCAATGGAGTGGAATGGAAAGGAATGGAATGGAGTGCAATGGAATGGAACGGAACGGAATGGAATGGAATGAAATGGAAAGGAGTGGAGTGGAGTGAAATGGAGTGCAGTGGAGTGGAATGGAATGGAATGGAATGGAGAGAGTTGGAATGCAGTGGAGTGGAATTGAGTGGAGTGGAGTGCAGTGGAGAGAAATGGATTGTGGTGGAGTGTAGTGGAGTGGAGTGGAGTGGAATGAAATGTAATGGACTGAAATGGAGTAGAGTGGAATTGAGTGGAATGGTGTGGAAAGGAATGGAATGGAGTGGTATGGAATGGAATGGAGTGGAATGGAATGGAATGGAGTGAAGTGGAGTGGAGTGGAACAGAGTGGATTGGAGTGAAATGGAGTGGAAAGAAGTGGAGTGGAGTGGAATGGAATGGAATGACATGGAATGGAGTGGAGTGGAGTGTAATGGAGTGTAATGTAATGAAATGGTATAGAGAGGAGTGCAACGGAATGGAGTACAATGGATTATAGTGGAATGGAATGGAATGAAGTGGAACAGAATGGAACGAAATGAAGTGGAAAGGAGTAGATTGGAGTGGAGAGGCATGCAGTGGAGCGGAGTGGAATGAAGTGGAGTGTAGTGGAATGGAATGGAACGGAATGGAGGGTGCTGGAATGCAGTGGATTGCAAAGCAGTGCATTGGAGGGCAGTAGAGAGCAATGGAATCTGTTGGAGTGGAGTGGAGTGGAATGAAGTGGAAAGTAATGGAATGGAGTGGAGTGGAATGGAGTGTAGTATCGTGGGTTGGAATGGAATGGAGTGGAGTTGAGTGGAATGAAGTAGACTGGAATATAATGGAATGGAATGGAATGTAGTGGAGTGAAACTGAGTGTAGTGAGATGGAATGGAGAGGAATGGAATGGAGTGGAATGAAATGGAGTGGAGTGGAGTGGAGTGGACTGGAGTGGAGTGGAATGGAATGGAGTAGAGTGGAAGGAATTGGAATGGAATTCAGTGGAATGTTGTGGAGCTTAATGGAATGGAATGGAATGGAGTGGAATGAAGTGGAATGGAGTGGAACAGAATGGAGTGAAATGGAGTGGAATGGAGTAGAACGGAGTGGAGTACAGAAGAATGAAGTGGAATGGACTGGAATGTAGTGGAATAGAATTTGATGGAATGGAATGGAATGGAGTGGAGTGGAATGGACTGGAATGGATTGGAATGGAAGGGAACAGAGAGGAATGGAATGTAATGGAGAGGAATTGAATGGAATGAACTGGAGTGGAGTGGAGTGGAATGGAGTGGAAAAAAGTGGAGTGGAGTGGAATGGAATGGAATGGAATGGAGTGGAGTGGAATGGAGTTGAGGAGAGTGGAATGGAGTGTAATGGAATGAAAAGGAATGGAGTGGAGTGGAATGGAGAGAAGTGGAATGGAGTATAGTGGAATGTAATGGAATTGAGTGGAATGGAATGGAGTGGAATGGAAGGAAATGGAATGGAATGGAGTGGAATGGAATGGAAATGGAATGGGATGAAATGGAATGGAGTGGAGTGGAGTGGAATGCAGTGGAGTGGAGTGGAGTGGAATGGAGTGGAGGGGAGTGGAATGGCAAGGAATGGCATGGAGTGGATTGGAATGCAGTGGAGTGGAATTGAGGGGAGTGCAGTGGATAGCAATGGAATGTGGTGGAGTGGAGTGGAGTGGAGTGGAATGAAATGGAATGGAATGAAATGGAGAGGAGTGGAATGGAGTGGAGTGGAGTGGATTGGAGAGGAATGGATTGCAGTGGTAAGAAATGGAGTGGAGTGGAATGGAGTGGTGTGGAGTGGAGTGGAATGGAAAGGAATGGAATGGAGTGTAATGAAATGGAGTAGAGTGGAGTGGAGAGGAATGGAGTAGAATAGAATGGAACAGAATGGAGTGGAGTGTAATCGACTGGAATTAAGTGGAATGGAACGGAATGGCATGAAATGGCGTGGAGTGGAGTTGAATGGAGTGGAGTGGAGTGGAAAGGAGTGGAATGTAATTTAATGGAGTAGAGAGGAATGGAATGCAGATGAAAGGAGTAGATTGGAATGGAATGGAATGGAGTGGAGTGGAGTGGAATGGAATGGACTGGAATGGAATGGAGTGGAGTGGAATGAAATGGAGTGGAATGGAGTGGAGGAGAGTGGCCTGGAATGGAATGGAGTGGAGTTGATTGGGTTGGAGTGCAGTAGACTGAAATGAAACGGAGTGGAATGGAATGAAGTTGAGTGAAACTGAGTTTGGTGGGGTGAAAAAGAAATGAATGGAATGGAGTGGAGTTAACGGGATTGGAGTGGAATGGAATGGAATGGAGTATAGTGGAAAGGAGTTGAGTGCAATGAAATGGGATGGAATGGAGTGGATTAGGGAGTAGAGGTTTGAAGTAGAGTGGAATGGAATAGAATGGAGTTGAATGGAATGGAATGGAGTGGAATGGAATGGAGTATAGTGGAAAGGAGTTGAGTGCAATGAAATAGCATGGAATGGAGTGGATTAGAGAGTAGAGGTTTGTAGTAGAGAGGAATGGAATAGAATGGAGTTGAATGGAATGGAATGGAGTGGAATGGAAAGGAATGGAATGAAATGGAATGGAGTGGATTGGATTGAAATGGATTGGAGTGGAGTGGAATGGAGTGGAGTGGAGTGGAGTGGAGTGGAATGGAATGGAATGGAATGTAGTGGGTTGGAATGCAGTGAAGTGGAATGGAGTGGAGTGGAGTGCATTGGAGAGCAATGGAATGAGGTGGAGTGGGGTTGAGTAGAGTTTAAAGGAATGAAATTGAATGGAATAGAATGGAGTGGAGTGGCACGGAGTGGAGTGGATTGGAATGGAGAGGAATGAAATGGAGTGGAATGAAATGGAGTTGACTGGAGTGGAGTGGAGTGCAGGGGAATGGAGTGGAATGCAATGGAGAGGAGTGGAGTGGAATGCACTGTAATGCAGTCTAATGGAATAGAATGTAGTAAAATGAAACGGAATGGCTTGAAATCTAGTGGAGTGGAGTTGAATGGAGTGGAGCGGAGTGGAAAGGAGTGGAATGTAACGGAATTTAATGGAGTGGAATGGAGTGGTGACAATTGGAGTAGAGTGGAATGGAATGGATTGGAGTCTAAAGGAATGGGATGAAATGGAGTGGAGTGGAATGTAGTGGAGTGAAATAGAGTGGAGTGGAGTGGGTTGGAATGGAATTTAGTGGAGTTGAGTGGAGTGGAGCAGACTGGAATGAAATGGAATGGAATCTAATGGAGTGGTGTGAAACGGAGTGTTGTGGTGTGGAATGGAGAGGAATGGAATGGAGTGGAATGAAATGGAGCAGAGTGGATTGGACTGGAGTGGAGTGGAATGGAATGCAGTAGAGTGTAATGGAGTGCAGTGAAATGGAGTGGAGTGTTGTGGAGCTTAATGGAATGGAATGGAGTGGAGTGGAATAGAGTGGAACGAAATGTGGTGAAATGGATTGGAATGGAGTAGAATGGAGTGGAGTATAGTAGAATGGAGTGAAATGGACGGGAATGTTGTGGAATGGAATTTAATCGAATGGAATGGAATTTAATGGAGTGGAGCGGAATGGACTGGTACGTAGTGGAATGGAAAAGAATGGAGTGGAATGGAATGGAATGGAGTGGAATGGAATTGAATGTAGTGGAGTGGGGTGGAGTGGAAAGGAGTGGAGTGGAGTGGAATGAAGTGGAAAAAAGTGGAGTGTAGTGGTATGAAATGGAATTGAATGTAGCGGAGTGGAGTGGAATGGAGTGGAGTGAAGGGGAATGGAATGTAATGGAATGAAATGGAAAGGAGTGGAGTGTAATGGAGATTAGAGCAATGGAGTATAGTGGAATGGAATTGAATGGAGTGGATTGGAATGGAAAGAAATGAAATGGAATGGAATGGAGTGGATTGGAATGGAAAGAAATGAAATGGAATGGAATGGAGTGGAATGGAATGGAATGAAGAGGAGTGGAAGGGAATGAAGTGGAGTGGAATGGAATGGAATGGATTGGTGTGGGTTGGAATGCACTGGAGTGGAATTTATTGCAGTAGATGGCAGTGGAGAACAATGGAATGTGGTGGAGTGGAGTGGAGTGCAATGAAATGGAATGTAATGGAATGGCGTGCTGAAGAATGGAGTGGAGTGGAATGGGTTGGAAAGGAATGGAGTGGAGTTGATTGGCGTGGAGTAGACTGGAATGAAATGGAATGGAGTGGAGTGAAATGGAGTATAGTGGGGTGGAATGGAGAGGAATGGAAAGGAGTGGAATGAAATGGAGGGGAGTTGAGTGGACTGGAGTGGAGTGGAATGGAATGGAGTGGATTGGAATGGAGTAGAATGGAATGGAGTGGAGTGCTGTGGTGCTTAATGGAATGGAGTGGAATGGAGTGGAATGGAGTGGAATGGAGTAGAATGGAGTGCAGTACAGAAGAATGGAGTGGAATGGACTAGAATGTAGTGCAATGGAATTTGATGGAATGGAAAGGAATGGAATGGAGTGGAGTTGAATCGACTGGAATGGAGTGGTATGGAATGGAACGGAGCGTAATGGAATGGAATGGAGTGGAATGGAATGGAATGCAGTGGAGCGGAGTGGTGTCTGATGGGGTGGATTGGAGTGGAATGGAGTGGAAAGAAGTGGAATGGAGTGGAATGGAATAGAATGGAATAGAGAGGAGTTGAGTAAAATACAGTGAAGTGGAGTGGAATGCAGTGAAATGGAATGAAATGGAATGGAGTGGAGTGAAATGGAGAGGAGTGGATTGGAGTATAGTGGAATGGAATGGAATGGAGTGAAATGGAATGGAATAGAATGAAATGAAAGGGAGTGGAGTGGAGTCGAATGGAGTGGAGTGGAGTGGAAAGGAGTGGAAAGGAGTGGGTTGGAATTCAGTGGAGTGGAATGGAGTGGAGTGGAGTGCAGTGGAGAGCAATGGAATGTGGTGGAGTGTAGTGGAGTGGTGTGGAGAGGAATGGAATGGAATGGAATGGAGTGGAGTGGAATGGAATGGAGTGGAGTGGAATGGAATGGAGTAGAGTGTAATGGAGTGGAATGAAATGGAGTGGAGTGTTGTGGAGCTTAATGGAATGGAATGGAATGGAATGGAGTGGAATGGAATGGAATAGAGTGGAATAGAGTGGAACGGAATGTGGTGAAATGGATTCGAATGGAGTGGAATGGAATGGAGTATAGTAGAATGGAGTGAAATGGACGGGAATGTTGTGGAATAGAATTTAATCGAATTTAATGGAATTTGATGGAGTGGAGAGGAATGGACTTGTATGTAGTGGAATGGACTGGAATGGAGTGGAATAGAATGGAATGGATGGGAATGGAATTGAATGTAGTGGAGAGGAGTGGAGTGCAAAGGAGTGGAGTGGAGTGGAATGGAGAGGAATAAAGTGGAGTGGAGTGGTATGAAATGGAATTGAATGTAGTGGAGTGGAATGGAGTGGAGTGAAGTGGAATGGAGTGTAATGGAATGAAATGGAAAGGAGTGGAATGTAACGGAGATTAGAGCAATGGAGTATAGTGGAATGGAATGGAATGGAGTGGATCAGAATGGAATGAAAAGAAATGGAATGGAGTGGAGTGGAATGGAATGGAATGAAGTGGAGTGGAATGGAATGGAGTGGAGTGGAGTGGAATGGAATGGAATGGAGTAGGTTGCAATGCAGTGGAGTGGAATTCAGTGCAGTGGAGTGCACTGGAGGACAACAGAATGTGGTGGAGTGGAGTGGAGTGCAATGAAATGGAATGTAATGGAATGGCGTGGCGAGGAATAGAGTGGCGTGGAGTGGAGTGAGTTGGAAAAGAATGGAGTGGAGTTGAGTGGAGTGGAGTAGACTGGAATGAAATGGAATGGAATAGAATGGAGTGGAGTTAAACGGAGTATAACGGGGTTGAATGGAGAGGAATGGAAAGGAGTGGAATGAAATGGAGAGGAGTCGAGTGGACTGGAGTGGAGTGGAATGGAATGGAGTAGATTGGAATGGAGTGGAATGGAATGGAGTGGAGTGCTGTGGAGCTTAATGGAATGGAATGGAATGGAGTGGAATGGAGTGTAACGGAATGGAGTGAAGTGGAGTGGAATGGAGTAGAATGCAGTGGAGTACACAAGAATGGAGTGGAATGGACTGGAATGTAGTGCAATGGAATTTGGTGGAGTGGAACGGAATGGAATGGAGTGGAGTTGAATGGACTGGAATGCAGTGGTGTGGAATGGAACGGAGTGTAACGGAATGGAATGGAGTGGAATGGAATGGAATGTAGTGGAGTGGAGTGGTATCTAATGGAGTGGATTGGAGTGGAATGGAGTGGAAAGAAGTGGAATGGAGTGGAATGCAATAGAATGGAATAGAATGGAATACAGCGGAGTTGAGTAAAATAGAGTGAAGTGGAGTGGAATGCAGTGTAATGGAATGAAATGGAATGGAGTGGAGTGGAATGGAGATGAGTGGCATGGAGTATGGTGGAATGGAATGGAATGGAGTGAAATGGAATGGAATGGAATGAAATGGAATGGAGTGGAGTGGAGTGGAATGGAGTGGAGTGTAGTGGAATGGAGTGGGTTGGAATGCAGTGGAGTGGAATGGAGTGGAGTGGAGTGCAGTGGAGAGCAATGGTATGTGGTGGAGTATAGTGGAGGCTTGTGGAGAGGAATGAAACGGAATGGAATGGAATGGAGTTGAGTGGAATGGAATGGAATGGAGTGGAGAGGATTGTAGAGGAGTGGAATTGAGCAGAGTGAAATGTTACGGTGTGGAGTGGAGTGGAATGAAATCGAATGGAGTGGAATGGAAAGAAATGAAATGGAGTGGAATGAAATGGAGTTAAGTGGAATGCAGTGCAAATGAATGGATTGGAGTGAAGTGGAGTGCAATGGAATGTAATTGATTGGAGTGAAATGGAGTGGAATGGATTTGAATGGAATTGAGTGGAGTGGAGTGGAATGGCATAGAGTGGATTGGAGAGGAGTAGAGTGGATTGGAGAGGAGTTGTGTGGATTGGAATGGAATGGAGTGGAGTGGAATGCAATGGAATGAAATGGAGTAGATTGGAGTGGAATGTACTGCAGTGTAGTGGAATGGAGCTGAATGGAATGGAATGGAGTGTAGGGGAATGGATTGGAGTGGAGTGCAATGGAGTAGGGTGGAACGGATTGCAATGGAGAACAATGGAATGCAATGGAATGCAGAGGAGTGGAGTGGAATCGAGTGGATTGGACTGGATGGAGTAGAGTGGAAGGGATTGGAATGTAATATAGTGGAGTGGAATGTAGTGGAGTGGAATGGACAAGAGTGGAGTGCATTGGAGTGGAATGGAATGGAATGTAGTGGAGTGGAGTGGAGTGCAAGGATATGGAATGGAATGGAATGGAATGGATTGGAGTGGAAAGGAATGGAGTGGAGTTGAATGGAGAGGAATGGAATGGAGTGGAATGGAATGCAGAGGCATGGGGTGGAATGGAGTGGAATGGAATTAAATGGAGTGGAATAGAATGGAGTAGAGTGGAGTGGAATGGAGTCGAATGGAATGGAGTTGAGTGGAGTGGAGAGGAATGGAATGGACTTGAGTGGAATGGCGTGGAATGGAATGGAGTGGAGTTGAGTGGAATGCAGTGGAGTGGAATGAAATGGAAAGGAATGGAAGGGATTGGAGTGGAATGGAGTGCAGTGGAATGGAGTAGAGTGGAGTGGAGTAGAGTGGAATGGAATGGAATGGAATGGTGTGGATTGGTATGCAGTGGAATGGAGTGGAATGGAGTGCATTGGACTGGAATGGAATGCAATGAAATGTTATGGAGTGGAATGGAGTGGAGTGGAGTGGAATGGAGAAGAATGTAATCTAGTGGAAATGAGTGGAGAGAAGTGGAGTGGAACGGAGTGTAATGGAAAGGAATTGAAAGAAATGGGTTGGAACGGAGTGGAATGGATTGGAATGAAATGGAATGGATTGGAGAGGTTTCCAATGGAGAGGAATGGAATGGAGTGGAGTGGAATACAATGGAGTAGAATGGAACGGAGTGGTGCGGAGTGGAAGGTAATGGAATGGAATGGAAAGGACTGGAATGGAATGGAATGGAGTGGACTGGAATGAAATGGAGTGGAGTGGAATGGAATGCAGTGTATTGGAGTGGAGTGAAGTGGAGTGGAGTGGAGTGGAGTGGAATGGCCTGGAAAGGACTGGAGTGGAGTGTAGAGGAGCAGAATGTAATGCAATGGAAGGGAGTGGAGTGAAATGGAACGGAATGGCCTGGAGTGGAGTGCAGTAGAGTGGAATGGAATAGAATGGATTGGAGAGGAATTAAGGGGATAGGAATGCAGTTGCACGGAGTGTAATGGAGTGGAATTCAGTGGATTGCAATGGAATGAAGAGGAATGGAGAGGACTGTAATGTAGTATAGTGGAATGGAATGGAATGGAGTGGACTGGAATGGAATGGAGTGTAGTCAAATGGAATAGAATGGAATGGAGTTGAGTGAAGTAGAGTGGAGAGGAGTGGAGTGGAATGGAGTCAAATGGACTGGAATGGAGTGTAGTGGAGTGGAATGGATTGGAATTGGGTGGAATAGAATGGAAGGGAGTGGAATGGAATTAAATGAAGTGGAATGGATTGGAATGACAAGGAATGGAGTAGAGTGGAGTGGAATGGAGTGGAGTGGAGTGGAAAAGAGTGGAATGGAATGGAATGGAAGGGAGTTGACTGGAGTGGAATGGAGTGGAATGGATTGGAATGCAGTGGAGTGGAGTGGAATTGAGTGGAACGGAATGGATCAGAGAGGAGTGGAATGGACTGGAGTGGAATGGAGTGGGTGGAGTCGTTTGGAGTGGAATAGAATGGAGTGGAATGGAACGGAGAGTGTTGGCGTGGCATAGAGTGGAGTGGAATGGAATGGAGTGGAATGGAATGCAGTGGAGTGGAGTGGAATGGAATGGAATGGAATGGAATGAATGGAAGGGAATTGCGTGGAATGGAATAGATTGGAGCGGAATGCAGTGCAATGGAATGGAGTGGAATGGAGGGGACTGCAGTGGAATGGAATGGAATGGAGTGGAGTGGAGTGGATTGGACTGGAATGGAGTGAAATGGAGTGCAATGGAGTGGAGTGGAATGAAGTAAAGTGGAGTGGAATGGAATGGAATTTAGTGGCCTGGAATGGAGTCGAGTGGAGTGGAATTCAGTGGAGTGGAATATAGTGGAATGGAGTGGAATGCAATGCAGTGGATTAGAGATGAGTGGAGTGGAGAGGAATGGTGTGGAATAGAATGGAGTGGACTGGAGAGGAATGGAATGGAATGGAATGGAGTGGAGCGGAGTGGAAAAGAGTGGAATGGTCTTGACTGGAGTGGAGTGGAGTTGAATGGAATGGAATGGAGTGGAGTGGAATGGCATCGAAAATAATGGAGTGCAGTGGACTGCAATGGAATGCAGTTTAATGGAGTGGAGTGGAGTGGAGTGCAGTGGAATGGAATGGAATGGAGTTTAATGGAGTGGAGTGGAATGGAGTGCAATGGAATGGAATGGAATGGAGTGGACTGAAATGTAATGGAGTGGAGTGGGTTAGAATGGAATCAAATGGAGTTGAGTGAAGTGGAGGTGCGTGAAGTGGAGGGAAATGGAATAGAGTGCAATGGAGTTGAGTAGACTGGAAATGAGTGGAGTGGAGTGGAATGGACTGGAATGGAGGGGAATGGAATAAAATGCAGTGGAATGGAATGGAAAGGAGTGCAGTGAAGCGGAAGCCATGGAATGGAATGGAGTGGAGTGGAGTGGAATGAACGGAATGAATACGAATGCAGTGGAGTGGAATGGAATGGAGCAAAGTGGAATGGAATGTAGAGCAGCGGAATGGATTGGAGTGGAGTGGTTTAGAGTGGAATGGAATGGAGTGCAATGGAATGGAGAGGGGTTTAGTGGAGTACAGTGGATTGGAACAGCATTATGTGGAATGGAATGGAGTGGAGTAGAATGGAATGGAGTGGAGTAGAATGGAATGGAGTGGAGTAGAATGGAATGGAATGGAGTGGAATAGAAGGGAATGGAGTGGAATGGAGTGGAATGGAGTGGAACTGAATGGAAAGAAATGGAGTAGAGTGGAATGGAACGGAGTGGAGTGGAGTGGAGTGGAATGTAATGGAGTGGAGAGGAAAGGAATGTAGTGGAGTGAGGTGGAATGGAGTCAAATAGAATGGTATGAAATGGAGTGGAATGCAATGAACTGTACTGGAATGGAGTCCAGTGGAATGCAGTGGAGTTGAGTGGAGTGGAATGGAGTGGAATGGAATGCTATGGAATTGACTGGAATGGAATGGAGTGGAGTGGAATGGAGTGCAATGGAATGGGCGGTATGGAGTGGTGTGGAGTGGAATTGAATGGATTGGAGTGGAATGGAGTGGAATGGTAAGGAGTGCAATGTAGTGGAGTGTAGTGGAGTGGAATTGAATGGATTGGAGTGGAATGGAGTGGAATGGTAAGGAGTGGAATGGAGTGGAGTGCAGTGGAGTGGAGTGGAATGCAATGGAATGGAATGCAATGCAGTGGAGAAGAATGGAATGAAACGGAATGGAATGAACTTGAATGCTGTGGAGTGGAGTGGACTGCAATGGATTGGAATGGAGTGGAGTGGAGTGGAATAGAGTGTAGTGGAATGGAGAGGAGAAGAGTGGAATGGAGTGGAAAGGAGTCGAGTGGAAAGGCGTGGAGTGGGGTGGAGTGAAATGGAACGGAATGGAATGGACTTGCATTTAATGGAGTGGAATGGAGGCGAATGGAGTGGTATGGAGTTGAGTGGAGTGGAATGCAGTGGAATGGACTGGAAAGGATAGGAATGGAATTGAACGGAATGGAGAGGAGTGAAGTGAAATGGAGTGGAAAGGCATGGAATGGAGTGGAGCGGATTGGAATGGAGTCAAGAGGAGTGGAGTGAAGTGGAGTGGATAGGAATGTAACTGAATGGAATGGAGTGCAGTGGAGTGGAATGGAGTGGAATAGAGAGGTAAGAATTGGAATGGAATGGTATGGAATGAAATGGAAAGTTGTTGAGTGGAGTGGAGTGGAATAGAATGGAATTGAGTGGAGTGGAATGGAGTGGTGTGGACTAGAATGGATTGGAGTGAAATGGAATTGAGTGGAATGGTATGGAATGGAGCGGAGTGTAGTGGAGTGGAATGCAGTCTTGTGGATTGGAAAGGAAAGAATGTAGTAGATTGGAGTGGAATGGAGTGGAGTGGAATGGAGTTGAATGTAAAGAAATGGAAAGGAGTGGAGTGGAATGGAGAAGAGTGGAATGGTGTAGAGTGGAATGGAATGGAATGGAGTGGAAGGGAATGGAATGGAGTGAAATGGAATGGAGTGGAGTGGAGTGGAATGGAGTATAGAGGAGGAGAAAGGAATGGAATGGACTGGAGTGGAGTGGAATGGAGTGGATTGGAGTTCAGTGGAGAGCAATGGAACGTGTTGGAGTGGAGTGGAGTGGAATGCAAAGGAATAGAATGGAAAGGAGTGGAGAGGAATGGAGTGGAGTGGAATGGAGTAGAGTGGAATGGAACGGAATGGAGAGGAATGGAATGGAATGGACAGGTATGGAATGGAATGGAGTGCAGTGGAGAGGAGAGGAATGGATTCGAGAGGAGTAGAGTAGCGTGGAGTGGAATGGAATTGAATGCAGAAGAATGGAATGGAATGGACTGGAGTGGAATGCAATGGCATGGAAAGGAGTGGAGTGAAGTGGAGTGGAATGAAAAGGAATAGAATGGAATGGAGGGGAGTGGAATGAAGTGGAATGGCATGGAGTGGATTGGATTGGAATGGAATGGAATGGGGTGGAGTAGAATGGATTGGAATGGAGTGGAGTCGACTGGAATGGAATGGAATGGAGTGGAATGGAATGGAATGGAATGGAATAGAACGGAGTGGAGCGGGATGAAGTGGAGTTTAGTGGCACGAAATGGAAAGGAATGGAATGGTATGCAATGGAATGGATGGGAGTGCAGTGGACTAGAATGGAGTGAAGTGGAATGGAATGGAGTTTAACTGAATGTAATGTAATGTAATGGAGTAGAGTGGAGTGGGATGGAGTGGAGTGGAGAGGAATGGAGTGGAGTGGAATGCAATGCAATGGAGTGGATTCGAGTGGAAAGGAATGGAGTGGAATAGAGTGGAATGGAGTTGAATGGAAAGGAATGGAATGGAGTGGAGTGGAATGCAGCGAAGTGGAATCTAGGACATTAGAATGGAAAGAAATGGAGTGCAATGGAATGGAATGGAATGCAGTGGAGAGGAATGGAGTGGAAAGGAGTGGAGTGGAATGGACTGGAGTGGGGTGTAGTGGAATAGACTGGAGTGGAGTGAAATTGAATGGAATGGACTGAAGTGGAATGGAGAGGATTGGAGTGGAATGGAGTGGAATGTAATGGAGTGGGATGGAATGGAGTGTAGAGGAGGGGAGTGGAGTGGAGTTGAGTGGAACGGAGAGGAAAGGAATGGAATTGAAGGAAAAGGAGTGGAATGGAGTGGAAGGGAAAGTAATTTAATGAAATGGAATGGAATGGAGTGGAATAGAATGGAATGAAGTAGAATGGAGTGGAGTGGACAGCAATGGAGTGGAATGGAATGGAGTTGATTCAAGTGGAGTGGAGTGGAATGGAATTGAGTGGAGTCGACTGGAGTGGAATGGTATGGAATGGAGTGGAGTGGAATGGAATTGAATGGAATGGAGTGTAATTGACGGGAGTAGAGTGGATTGGACTGGGGTGGAGGGGAGTGGAATGGAATGGAATGGAATGCCGTGGAATAGAATGGAAAGATGTGAAATGGAATTCAATGACGTGGAATGGAATAGAGTGGAGTGGAGTGGAGTAGAACGAAGTGTAGTGGAATGGAATGGATTGGAATCAATGGAAATCGGTGGAATGGAATGGAATGGAATTCAGTGGAATGGAGTGCAATGGAGTGGAATGGAATGGAGTGGAGTCGAGTGGAGTGGAATGGAATTCAGTGGAGTGGAGTGCAATGGAGTGGAACGGAATTGAGTGGAGTCGAGTGGAGTGGAATGGAATGGAATGGAGTGGAGTGTAAAAAATGGAATGGAATGGAGTGCAATTGACAGTAGTGGAGAGGAGTGGAGTGGAGTGGAATTTACTGGAGTGGAGTGTAGTGGAGTGGAGCGGAATGGAATTGAATGCGTAGAGTAGAAAGGAATGTAGTGGAATGGAATGCAATGTCATGGAATGGAGTAGAGTAGAGTGAAGTGGAGTGGAGTAGAATGGAGTGTAGTGGGAGGGAATGGACTGGAATGGAATGGGGAGTGGTGGAATAGAATGGATTGGAATTCAGTGGTGTGGATTGGAATGGAATGAAATGGAGTGGAGTGGAATGGATTGAAGTGGAGTGGAATGGAATGGAATGGAATGGAATGGAGTGGAGTGGAGTGGATTGGAGTATAGAGGAATGGAGTGGAGTGGATTGGAGTATAGAGGAATGGAGTGAAGTGGAATGGAATGGAATGGAATGGATGGGAGTGGAGATGAATGGAGTGGAGTGGAGAGGAATGGAGTTGGATGGAATGGAATGGAATGGAGTGGATGGAAGTGGAGTGGAGTGGAATGGATTAAGGTGGAATGGAATGGAGTGGAATGGAATGAAATTGAATGGAGTGGAGCGGAGTGTCATGGAGTGGACTGGAGTGGAAGGGACTGGACTGGAGTGGAATGGAATGCAATGTAATGGAATAGAGTGGAATGTAATGGAATAGAATGGAATGGAGTGGGTTTGAGTGTAGTGGGGTGGAATGGAATGGAATGGAATGCAGTGGAAAGGAGTGGAATGGAGTGGAGTGGAATGGAATGCCATGGAATGGAGTGGAGTGTAGTGGAGTTGAGTGGAATGGAGTGTAGTGGACTGGAATGGAGTGGGATGGAATCTAATGCAGTGGAATGGAATGGAATGGAATGGAACGGAATGGAATGAAACGGATTGTAATGAAGTGGAATGGAGTGCAGTGCATTGGAGTAGAGTGGAAAGGAGTGGAGGGGAAAGGAGTGGAATGGAATGGAATGGATTGGAGTGTGGTGGAATGGAGGGGATTGGGGACGAATGGTGTGAATGGAAAGTAGTGGAATGGAATGGAATGGAATGGAGTTGAATGGAGACGAGAGGAATAGAGAGGAATTGAGAGGAATTGACGGTAATAGAGTGGAATGGGATGGAATGGAGTGTAGTGGAGTGGAATGGAATGGACTGGAATTGAATGGGATAGAGTGGAGTGGAGTGGAATGGAGTGGAGTGGAGAGGAATGGAGTGGAAAGGAGTGGAATGCACTGGAGTGTATTGGAGTGGAATGGAATGGAATGGAGTCGAATGGAATGGAATGAATAGGAATAGAATGGAGTGGAGTACTGTGGAGAGAAGTGGAATTTAATGGAATGGAGTGGAGTAGAATGGTGAGCAATGGAATGGCGTGGAATGCAGTGGAATGCAGAGGTGTGGAGTGGAGTGGATTGGAGTGGAGTGGATCAGAGTGGAATGGACTGGAGTGGAGTGGAATGGAGTGGAGTCGATTGAAGTGGAATGGAATGGAATTGAGTCGAGTGGAATGGAGTGGAATGGAATGCATTGGAATGGAGTGGAATGGAGTGGAGTTCACCAGAGTGCAGTGGAATTGAATGGAATTGAATTGAATGGAGTGGATTGTTATGGACTGGAGTGTAGTGGAATGGGATGAAATGGAAGGGATTTGAGTGGAATGGAGTGGAATGGAGTGGAATGGATTGGAGTGGACTGGAATGGAGAGGAGCGGAATGGAATGGAGTGGATTGGAATGGAGTGGAATGGGGTGGAGTGATGTGGAACGGATTGGAGTGGAATGGAATGAAAACCTATGGAGTGGATTATAGTGGAATGGAGTGGAGTGTAGGGGAATGGAGTTGAATGGAATGAAATAGAATGGAGTGGAGTGCAATGGACTGGAGTAGAATGGAATAGAGGGGAATGCAATGGAATGGAATGGAGTGGAAGGGAATGGAATGGAGTGGATTAGAATGGAGTGGAGTGGAGCAGAATACAGTGGAATCTATTGGAATGTAGTGGAATGGGTTTTAGTGGAGTGGTGTGGAGTTGAAAGGAATGGAGTGGACAGGAACGCAGTGGATTGCACTGGAATGGAGAGGAATGGAATGGAGTGGAATGGAATGGGTTGGAGTGGAAAGGAATGGGTTCAAGTGGAACGGAATTTAGTAGAGTGGATTGGAGTGGAATGGAATGGAGAGGAGTGGAGTGTATTCAAGTGGAATGGAATGGAATTTATTGGAGTGGAGTGGACACGAGTGGAGTGGGGTGTAGTGGAGTGGTATTAAGTGGGGTGTACTGGAACGGAGTGGAGTGGAATGGAATGGATTGGAATGGAATGTAATGGAATTGACTGGAGTGGAGTGGAGTGAAATAGCGTTGAGTGGAATGGAATGCAATGGAATGGAATGGAATGCAATGGAATGGAATGGGTGGAGTGGAGTTGAGTGGAGTAGAGTGGAATTGAATGGAATGGAATGGAATGGAATGGAATGGTGTGGAGTGGAGTGGAAAGGAGTGCAGTGGAGTGGAATGAAGTGGGGTGGAGTGGAATGGAATTCAATGGAATGGAATGGAATGCAATGGAATGGAATGGGTGGAGTGGATTTGAGTGGACTAGAGTGGAATTGAATGGAATGGAATGGAATGGTGTGGAGTGGAGTGGAAAGGAGTGCAGTGGAGTGGAATGAAGTGGGGTGGAGTGGAATGGAATTCAATGGAATGGAATGGAATGCAATGGAATGGAATGGGTGGAGTGGAGTTGAGTGGAGTAGAGTGGAATTGAATGGAATGGAATGGAATGGTGTGGAGTGGAGTGGAAAGGAGTGCAGTGGAGTGGAATGAAGTGGGGTGGAGTGGAATGGAATGGAGGGAATGGAATGGAGTGGATTGCAATTTAGGGGAGTGGAATGGAGTGGAGTGGAGTGCCATGGAGATAAATGGAATGGAGTGGATTAGAGTGGAATGGTGTGTATTGGAATGAAATGGAATGGAATGGAATGCAACAGAATGGAAAGAGTAGAGTGGAGTGGAATAGAGAAGAATGGAATGTAGTGGAATGGAATGGAGTGGAGTGGAGTTTAAAGGAGTAGGGTGAATGGAGTGTAAGGGAAGTGAGTAGAGTGGAGTGGAGTGTAATGGACTGAAATGGAGTGGACTTGAACTTAGTGGAATCAAATGCAGTGGAATGGTGGGGAATGGAGTGTAATGGAGTGCAGTGGAGTAGAATGGAGTGGAATGGACGGGAATGGAGTGGAATGGAATGGAATGGGGTGGAATGGAGTGGAATGGACTGGAATGGAATGGAAAGGATTGTAATGGAGTGGAATGGAATGAAGTGGAGTTGAATGGAGTGGAGTGGAGTGAAATTGAATGGAATGGAGTGGAGTGGAAGTGAGTGGAAAGGAATGGAATGGAGTGGAATGGAATGGAGTGGATGTGAATGGCATGGAGTGCATTGGAGTGGACATGAATGGAATGGAGTGGAAGGGAATAGTTTTTAATGGAATAGAGTGAAGTGGAGTGCAGTGGAATCGAATGTAATGGAGTGTAGCTTAGTGGCCTGGAATGGAGAGGAATGGAGTGCAATGGAGTGGAGTGGAATTCAGTGGAATGGAATGTAATATAATGGAGTAGAGTGGAACGGAATGGAGTGGAGTAGAGTAGAGTGGAGTGGAATGGAATGCAGTGGAGTCGAGTGGAGGGGAGTGGAATGGCGTGGAATGTAATGGAATGGAGTGGAATGGAATGGAGTGATATGCAGTGGAGTGGAATGGAGTGGAGAGCAATGGAGCGGAATGTTGTGGAATGGAGTGGACTGGAGTGGAGTGGAGTTCAGTGGAAGGAAATGGAACGGAATGGAGTGGAGTGGAACGGAATGCAGTGGAGAGGAATGGAATGGAATGCAGTTGAGTGGAGTGGAGTGGAATGGAGTGCAGTGGACTTGAATGGAGTAGAGTGCAATGGATTGTAGTGGAATGGAATGAAATATAATGGAACGGAGTGCAGTGGAGTGGAGTGGAATGGAGTGGAATGCAATGGACTGGAGTAGAATGTAATGGAATGGAGTGAAGTGGAGTGGAATGGAGTGGATTGCAATGAACTGGAGTGGAATGGAATGGAAAGGAATGAAGTGGAGAGGAGTTGAATGGAGTGCAGTGAAGAGGAATGGAGATATATGGAATGCAATGGAATGGAATAGAATTGATTGGAGTGGAATACAATGTAGTAGAGTGAAATGGAAAGGAGTGGAATGGAATAGAATGGAATGGAGTGGAGTGGAGTGGGATGGAGTGGAGTGGAATGAAGTGGAGTGGAGTGGACTGCAACTGAATGGAATGGAGAAGAGTGGAATGGAATGGGATGGTTTGATGTCGATTTGAGTGCAGAGGAATGGAGTGGAATGGAATGGAGTGGAATGCAGTGAAATGGAGTGCAGTAGAATGGAATGGCATGGAATGGAGTATATTGTAGTGGAGTGGAGTGGAGATGAGTGGAATGGAGTGTAGTGGAATGGAATGGAATGGATTGGAGCTTAATTCAGTGGAATGTACTGGAATGGAGAGGAATGGAGTGGAGTGGAGTAGAATGGAATGGAGTGAAGTGGAATGGTATGGATTTGAATGGAATGGAGTGCAGTGGAATGGAGTGTAGTGGAATGGAATGGAATGGAATGGAATGGAATGGAGTGGAGTGGAATGGAGTGGGGCGGAATGGAGTGGAGTGGAATGGAGTGGAGTGGAGTAGAGTGGAATGGAATGGATTGGAGTGGAATTGAATTGTATGGATTAGAATGAAGCGGAATGGAATGGAATGGAATGGAATGGAGTAGATTGGAGTAAAGTGGAGTGGAATGGAGTGGAATGGAATGGAATGGAGAGTTATGGAATGGACTGCAGTGGAATCGAGTTCAATGGAATGGTTTGGAGAGGAGTGGAGTGGAATGGAATGGAATGGAATGCATTGGAATGGAATGGAATGGAGTTGAGTTGAGTGGAGTGAAGTGGAGTGAAGTGGAGTGGAATGGAGTGGATTGAACTTGAATGGATTGGACTGGAATGGAATGGAATGTAATGGAGTGGAATGGCATGGAATTTAGTGGAGTGTGGTGGAATGGAGTGGAATGCATTGGAATTCAGTGGATTGGAATGGAACGGAAAGGAATGGAGAGCAGTGAAGAGGAATGCAGTGGAGTGGAGTGGAATGGAGTGGAGTGATGTGAAATGGAGTGGAATTGAAAAGAATGGATTGTAGTGTAATGGACTGGAGTGGAGTGGAGTGGAATGAAATGCAATAGAGTGCACTGGAATGGAGTGGAGTGGAGTGAAATGGAGTGGAATGTTATGCCTTGGATTGGAGTGGAATGGAGTGGAATTCAGTGGAATGGAATGGAGTGGAATTGACAAGAGTGGAGTGTAGAGGAGTGGAATGGAATCGAATTGAGTGGAGTGGAGTGGAATGGAGTGGATTGGAACGGAGTGGAGAGGAGTGAAATTGAATAGAATGGAGTGGAGTGGAATGGTTGGATAGGAATGGAGTGGAAAGGAGTGGAATGGAATGGAGTGGAGTGAAGTGCAATGGAATTGAGTGGAATGGAGTGGAGTGTAGTGCAGTGGAATGGAATAAAATGGAGTGGACTGGAATGGAATGGAGTGGACTGGAATGGAATGGAATAGAAACTTGAGGATATTTACAGCATTTTGAGGCCTATGGTGGAAAAGAAAATATCTTGACATAAAAAATACACATAAGCTTTAGGAGAAACTACTCTGTGATGTGTGCATTCAACCAACAGAGTTGAAAATATCTTATGATAGAGCAGTTTTGAAACTCTCTTTTTGTTGAATCCACAAGTGGATATTTGGACCCCTTGCGGCCTATGGTCAGAAAGGAAATATCTTCACATAAAAGCTACACAGAAGCATTATGTGAAACTTCTTTGTGATGTGTGCATTCATCTCACAGATTTGAGCTTTTCATTTGATTGAACAGTTTTGAAACAGTCTTTTCGTAGAATCTGCAAGGGGATGTTTGGAGTGCTTTCAGGCCTATTGTGGAAAAGGAAATATCTTCGCATAAAAACTACAGAGAAGAATTCTGAGAAACTTCTTAATGATGTGTGCATTCATCTCACAGAGGTGAAAATTTCTTTTGATTGAGCAGTTTCAAAAATCTCTTTTTGCAGAATCTGCAATTGGATATTTGGAGCACTGTGAGGCCTATGGTGGAAAAGGAATTATCTTCACATAAAAACTACACAGAGGCATTCTGAGAAACTTCTTTGTGATGTGTGCATTCAACTCACATTGTTGAACCTATGCTTTGGTTGAGCAGTTTTGAATCTCTTTTCGTAGAATCTGCAAGTGGATATTTGGAGCCCTTTCCACCACATTTCGGAAAAGGAAATAAGTTCACATAAAACCTACACAGTAACATTCTGAGAAATATTTTTGTGATGTGTGCATTCATCTCACATAGTTCAGCCTTTCATTTGATTGAGCATTTTTTAAACACTCTTTTTGCAGATTCTGCAAGAGGATACGTGGAGAGCTTTGAGGTTTATGGTGGAACAGGAAATATCTTCACATAAATACTACACAGCAGCATTCTTTGAAACTTCTCTGTGAAGTGTGCATTCACCTCATATAGTTGAACTTTCCAGTTGATTGAGCAGTTTTGAAACACTCTTTTTGTAGAATTTCCAAGAGGATATTTGTAGCAGGTTGAGGCCTACTGTTGGAAGGGAAATTTCTTCTTATAAAAACTACACAGTAGCATTCTGAGAAACTTATTTATGATGTGTGCATACAACTCACAAATTTGAAAATATCTTTTGAATGAGCAATTTCAAAACTCTCTTTTTGTAGAATCTGCAAGTTGTTATTTGGAGCCCTTTGCAGCCTACCGTGGGAAAGGAAATATGTTCACATAAAAACTACACAGAAGCATTCTGAGAAACATCATGGTTATGTGTGCATTCATCTCACAGAGTTGAAACTTTCTTTTGATTGAGCAGTCTTGAAACATTCATTTTGTAGGATCTGCATGTGGATATTTGGAGTGCTTTGAGGCCTGTTGTGGAAAAGGAAGTATCTTCACATAAAAACTACACAGAAACATTCTGAGAAATTACTTTATGATGTGTGCATTCATCTCACAGAGTTGAACATTTCTTTTGGTTGAGCAGGTTTGAAACACTCTTTTTGTAAAATCTGCAAGGGATATTTTGAGTGCTTTGAAGCCTATTGAGGAAAAGGAAATATCTTCACATAAATACTACACAGAAGCATTGTGAGAAACTTCTTTGTGATGTGTGCATTCATCTCAGAGTTGAGGATTTCTTTTTAGTGAGCAATTTTGAAACACATTTTTTTAGAATCTGCAAGGAGATATTTGTAGTGCTTTGAGGACTGTAGTGGAAAAGGAAATATCTTCACATGAAAACTACCCAGAAGCTTTCTGACAAACTTCATTGTGAGGTGTGGTTAAACTCACAGAGTTGAACCTATCATTTGATAAAGTAGTTTGGAAACTCTCTTTTTGTAAAATCTGCAAGTGTGTATTTGGAGCCGTTGCGGACTATTGTGGAAAAGGAAATATCTTCACTAAAAGTTACACAGAAGCATTGTGAGAAACTTCTTTGTGATGTGTGCATTCAACTCACAGAGTTGAAACTTTCTTTGATTCATCATTTATGAAACACAATTTTTTGTAGTATCTGCAAGTGGGTATCTGGAATGCTTTGAGGCCTATAGTGGAAAAGGAAATACTTTCACATAAAAACTACAAAGAAGCATTCTGAGAAACTTCTTTGTGAAGTGTGCATTCAACGCACAGTTTTGAAACTCACTTTTGATAGAGCAGTTGGAAAGTCACTTTTGTAGAATCTGCAAGTTGATACTTGGAGCCCTTTACAGCCTATGGTGGAAAAGGAAATATTTTCACAAAAAAACTACACAGAAACATTTTCAGAAAATTCTTTGCAATGTGTGCATTCATCTCACAGAATTGAACCTTTCTTTTGATTAAGTAGTTTTGAATCTCTCTTTTTGAAGAATCTGCAAGTGGATATTTGGAGCCCTTTGTGGTCTATTTTGGAAAAGGAAATATCTTCACTTAAAAACTATACAAAAGCCTTCTGAGAAACTTCTTTGTAATGTGTGCATTCATTTCACAAGGTTGAACATCTCTTTTGAATGTGCAGTTTTGAAACACTCTGTTTGTAGAATCTGCATATGCATATTTGGAGCCCTTTCTGGCCTATTTTGGAAAAGGAAATAAGTTCACAGAAAACCTACACAGAAGCCTTCTGAGAAACTACTTTGTGATGTGTGCATCAATCTCACAGATGTGAACTTTTCTTTTGATTGAACAGTTAGGAAACACTCTTTTTGTAGAATCTGCAAGTCGATATTTGGAGCCCTTTGAGGCCTATTGTGGAAAAGGAAATATCCTCACATAAAAACTACACAGAAGCATTCTGAGAAACTCCTAGTGATGTGTGCATTCAACTCACAGAGTACAACCTATCTTTTAAAGGAGCAGTTCTGAAACTCTTTTTGTAGAATCTGCAAATGCATATTTGGAGACTTTTGCGGCCCATGGTGGAAAAGAAAATATCTTCATATAAAAACTGCACAGAAGCATTCTGAGAAACTTCTTTTCAATGTGTGCATTCATCTCACAGAGTTGAACTTTTCTGTTGATTGAGCAGTTTGGAAACATTCTTTTTGTAGAATCTACAATTGGATATTTGGAGCACTTTGAAGCCTATGGTGGAAAAGGAAATATCTTCACAAAAAAACTACACGGAAATATTCTGAGAAACTTCTTTGTGACGTGTGCATTCATCTCACAGAGTTGAACCTATCTTTTAATAGAGCAGTATTGAAAATCTCTTTTTGTAGAATCTGCAAGCAGATATTTAGAGCCCTTTGCCGCCTGTGGTGTTAAAGGAAACATCTTCACATAGAAACTACACAGAAGCATTCTGAGAAACTTCTTTGTGATGTGTGCACTCATCTCACAGAGTTGAACCTTTCTTTTGATTTGGCAGTTTGTAAACACTGATTTTGTAGAATCTGAAAGTGGATATTTTGAGCACTTTGAGGCCTATGGTGGAAAACGTAATATCTTCACCTTAAAAGTACACAGAAGCATTATGAGAAACTTCTTTCTGATGTGTGCATTCAACTCACAGGGTTGAAGCTATTTTTCATTGAGCAGTTTTGAATATCTCTATTTGCAGAATCTGCAAGTGGATATCTAGAGACCTTTCTGGCCTATTTTGAAAAAGGAAATAACAGAAAAAATACACAGGATCATTCTGATAAAATTTTTGTGATGTGTGCATTCAACTCACAGAGTTGAACCTATTTTTGATAAAGCAGTTTTGAAACTCTCTTTTTGTAGAATCTGCAAGTGGATATTTGGAGCCCTTTGTGGCATATGGTGGAAAAGGAAATATCTTCATATGAAAACTACACAGAAGTATTCTGAGAAACCTTTTTGTGATGTGTTCATTCATTTGACAGAGTTGAAAATTTCATTTAATTGAGCAGCTTTGAAACAGTCTTTTTTAAATTCTGCAAGTGGATATCTGGAGAACTTTAAGGCCTATTGTGGAAAAAGAAATATCTTCACAGAAAAACTACATAGAGGCATTATGAGAAAATTCTTTGTGATTTGTGCTTTCATCTCACACAGTTGAACCTTTATTTTGATTGAGCCATTTGGAAACACTCTTTTTGGAGAATCTGCAAGTGGATGTTAGGAGAGCTTTGTGGTCTATGGTGGAAAAGGATATATCTTCACATAAAAAACAGGCAAAACATTCTGAGAAACTTGTTTTTGATGTGTGCATTCAACTCACAGAGTTGAAATTATCTTTTGATTCGGCAGTTTTAAATCTCTCCTTTTGTAGAATCTGCAATGGATATTTGGAGACTTTTGTGACCTATTTTGGAAAAGGAAATATCTTCACATAAAAATTACACAGAAGCATGCGGAGAAACTTTTTTGTGATGTGTGCATTCATTTCCCAGATTTGAACCTTTCTTTTGATGGAGCAGTTTTGAAACACTCTTTTGATGGTATCTGCAAGTGGATATTTGAAGCCTTTGAGGCCTTTTGCGGAAAAGGTAATATATTCACATAAAAACTACACAGAAGCATTCTGAGACATTTCTTGTGAAGTGTGCATTCATCTCACAGAGTTGACACTTTCTTTTGATTGAGAAGTTTCTAAACAGTCTTTTTGTAGGATATGCAGGTGGAAATTTGGAGTGCTTTTAGGCCTATGGTGGAAAAGGAAACATCTTCACAGAAAAACTACAAAGAAGCATTCCGAGAAACTTCGTGTGATGTGTGCATTCATCTCACAGTGTTAAACGTTTCTTTTGATTGAGCAGTCTGGAAACACTTTTTGTAGAATATGCAAGTGGATATGTGAAGCACTTTTATGCCTATTGTGGAAAAGGAAATATCTTCACCTTCAAACTACACAGAAGCATTCTGAGAAACCACTTTGTGATGTGTGCATTCATCTCACATAGTGGAATATTTCTTTAGATTGAACAGTTTGGAAACACTCTTTTTGTAGAATCTGCAAATGGATATTTGGAGCACTTATGGCCTGTGGTGGAAAGGAAATATCTCCACAAAGAAACTACAAAGAAGCATTCTGAGAAATTTCTTTGTGATGTGTGCTTTCAACTCACAGATTTGAAACTATCTTTTGATTGAACTGTTATGAAACTCTCTTTTTGTAGTATCTCCAAGTGGATATTTAGAGCCGTCGCTGGCCGATTTTGGATAAGGAAATATCTTCAGAGAAAAACTACACTGAAGCCTTCTCAGAAACTTCTTTGTGATGTGTGCATTCATGTCACAGAGTTGAACATTTCTTTTGATTGAACAGTTTGGAAACACTCTTTTTGTAGAATCTGAAGGGGATACTTGGAGCCCTTTGAGGCCTATTGGGGAAAAGGAAATATCCTCACATAAAAACTACACAGAAGCATTCTGAGAAACTCCTTTGTTATGCGTGCATTCAACTCACAACTTTGAATTGTTCTTTTGATTGAGCAGTTTTTAAACACAGTTTTAGTAGAATCTGCAATTGGATATTTTGTGTGATTTGTGACCTTTATTGGAAAAGGAAATATCTTCACATAAAAACAAGACAGATGGATTCTGAGAAACTTCTTTGTGACATGTGGATTCATCCCACGGAGTTGAACCTTTCTTTTAATTAAGCAGTGTTGAAACACTCTTTTTGTAGAATCTGCAAGTGGATATTTGGATCGCTTTGAGGGCTATGGTGGAAAAGGAAATATCTTCATGTAAAAACTAGACAGATGCATTCTGAGAAACTTCTTTGTGATGTGTGCATTCATCTCACAGAGTTGAACCTTTATTTTGATTGAGCAGTTTTAAAACACTCTTTTTGTAGAACATGCAATTGGATGTTTGAAGAGTTTAAGGCCCTTGGAGGAAAAGAAAATATCTTCACATAAAAACTACACAGAAGCATTCTGAGAAACTTTTTTGTGATGAGTGCATTCATCTCACAGAGTTGAGCCTTTCTTTTGACTGAGCAGTTTTTAAACACTCTATTTGTTGAATCTGCAAGAGGATATCTATAGACCTTTGAGGTTAATGTTTGAAAAGGAAATATCTTCATATAAATATTAGACAGAAGCATTCTGAGAAACATCCTAGTGATGTGTGCATTCATCTCACCGGGTTGAACATTTGTTTATGTTGAGCTGTTTTGAAACACTCTTCTGTAGAATCTGCAGGTGGATATTTGGAGGGCTTTGAGGCCTATGGTGGAAAAGGAAATATCTTCAGATAAAAATTAGACCCAGGCATTCTGAGAAACTTCTTTGTGATGTGTGCATTCATCTCACAGACTTGAGCCTTTATTTTGATAGGGCAGTTTTAAAACACTCTTTTTGTAGAACCTGCAATTGGATATTTGGAGAGTTTGAGGCCCGTGGAGGAAAAGGAAATATCTTCACATAAAAACTGAACAGAAGCATTCTGAGAACCTTTTTTGTGATGTGTGCTTTCATCTCACAGAGTTGAACCTTTCTTTTGACTGAGCAGTTTATAAACACTCTATTTGTAGAATCTGCAAGTGGATATTAGGAGAGCTTTGTGGTCAATGTTTGAAAAGGAAATATCTTCATATAAAGATTAGACAGAAGCATTCTGACAAACATCCTAGTGATGTGTGCGTTCATCTCAGAGAGTTGAACATTTCTTTTGACTCAGCAGTTTTGAAACACTCTTCTGTAGAATCTGCAGGTGGATATTTGGAGCGCTTTGAAGCCTATGGTGGAAAAGGAAATATCTTCAAATAAAAATTAGACCGAAGTATTCTGAGAAACTTCTTTGTGATGTCTGCATTCATCTCACAGAGTTGAACCTTACTTTTGATGGAGCAATTTTGAAACACTCTTTTTGTAGAATCTCCATGTGAATGTTCAGAGCACATTGGGGCCTATGGTGAAAAAGAAAATACCTTCACGTAAAAACTACAGAGAAGCAATCTGAGAAAATTGTGATGTGTGCATTCAGCTCTCAGAGTTGAACCTTTCTTTTGAAGGATCAGTTTGGAAACACTCTTTTTGTAATATCTTCATGTTGATATTTGGAGCGGATTGAGGCATATGGTGGAAAAGGACATATCTTCACATTAATACTAGACAGGAACATCCTGAGAAACTTATTTGTGATGAGTGCATTCAACTCAGAGAGTTGAAACTTTCTTTTGATTGAGCAGTTTTGAAACACACTTTTGTAGAATCGACAGGTGGCTATTTGGGGCGCTTTGAAGCATATGGTGGAAAAGGAAATATCTTCACATGAAAATTAGGCAGAAGCATTCTGAGAAACTTCTTTTTGATCTTTGCATTCGTCTCACAGAGTTTAAACTTTCTATTTATTGAGCAGTTTTCAAACTCTCTTTTGGTAGAATCTGCAAGTGGATATTTGGAGCACTTTGAGACCTATGGTGGGAAAGGAAATATCTTCATATAAAAATTAGATGGAAGCTTTCTGAGAAACTTCTTTGTGATGACAGTGTTCATCTCACAGAGTTGAAAGTTTATTTTGATTTAGCAGTTTTGAAACACTCTTTTTGTAGAATCTGCATGTGGATGTTTGGAGCACTTTGGGGACTATGGTGGAAAAGGAAATATCTGCACACAAAAACTAAACAGAAGCATTCTGAGAAACTCCCTTTTGATGTGTGCATTGAACTCACAGAGTTGACCCTTTCTTTTGATTGAGCATTTTTGGAATACTCTTTATGTGGTATCTGCAAATGGATATTTGGAGCAGATTGAGGCCTATGGAGGAAAAGGACATATCTTCACATAAATACCAGACAGTAGCATTCTGAGAAACTTATTTGTGATGTGTGCATTCAACTCACAGAGATGAAACCTTCTTTTGATTGAGCAGTTTTGAAAAACTCTTACTGTAGAATCTTTAAGTGGATATTTGGAATGCTTTGTGTCCTAGAGTGGAAAAGCAAATATCTTCACACAAAAACTAGACAGAAGCATTCTGAGAAACTTCTTTGTGATGTGTGCATTCATCCCTGAGAGTTGAATCCTTCTTTTGATTGGGCAGTTTTGAAACAGTCCTTTTGTAGAATCTGCAAGTGGATGTTTGGAGTGCCTTGGTGTCTACAGTGGAAAAGGAAATATCTTCACATAAAAACTAAACAGGAGCATTCTGAGAAACTTCTTTGTGATGTGTGCATTCATCTCACAGAGATGAATATTTCTCTTTATTGAGCAGTGTTGAAACACTCTTTTTGTACAATCTGTGAGTGAATATTTTCAGCACTTTGAGTCCTATGGTGAAAAAGGAAATATCTTCACTTAAAAAGTACACAAAAGCACTCTGAGAAACTTCTTTGTGATGTGTGCATTCATCTCACAGAGATGAAACTTTCTTTTGATTTTTCAGTAGTGAAACACGTTTTTGTAGAAACTGCAATTGGATATTTGGAGCGCTTTGAGGCCTATGTTGGAAAAGGGAGTATCTTCACATAAAAAAGAGACAGAAGCATCCTGAGAAACTTCTCTGTGATGTGTCCATTCATCTCACAGAATTGAACCTATCTTTTGATTGACCAGTTTTGAAACATGCTTTTTGTAGAATCTGAAAGTGGATATTTTGAACGCTTTGTGGCTTATGGTGAAAAAGAAATATATACAAATAAAAACTAGAAAGAAGCATTCTGAGAAACTTCTTTGTGATGTGTGCCTTCAGCTTACAGTGTTGAACCCTTCTTTAGATTGAGCAGTTTGGAAACAGTGTCTTTGTAGAATCTGCAAAGGGATATCTGTGAGCCATTGGAGGCCTATGGTGAAAAAGTAAATATCCTCAAATAATATCTAGACAGAAGCTCTCTGAGAAACTTCTTTGTGATGTGTGCATTCATCTCACAGACTTGAATCTTCCTTTTGATTGAGTAGTATGGAAACGTCTTTTTGTAGACCCTGCATGAGGATATTTGTGATCCCATTGAGGCCTATGTTGAAAAAGGAATTATCTTCACATAAAAACTAGACAGAAGCTTCCTGAGAAACTTCTTTGTGATGTGTGTGTTCATCTCACAGAGTTGAACTTCATTTTTGATTGAGTCGTTTGGAAACAGTCATTTTTAGAAACTGCAAGGAATATTTGTGAGCAGTTTGAAACCTACAGTGAAAAAGGAATTATCCGCAAATAAAATCTAAACAGAAGCTTTCTGAGAAACTTCTTTGTGATGTGTGCATTCGTCTCACATAGTTGAATTTTGTTTTGATTGAGCAGTTTTTAAACAGTCTTTTTGTACAATCTGCAAAGTGATATCTGTGAATGCTTTCAGGCTTATGATGAAAAAGGAAATATCTTCACCAAAACCTATAAAGAAGCTTTCTGAGAAACTTCTTTAGGATGTGTGCATTCATCTCACAGAGTTGAACATTTTTTTTGATTCATCAATAAAAAAACAGTCTTTTTGAAGTATCTGTAAGGAGACATTTTTGAGCTCTTTGAAGCCTGTGGTGAAAAATGAAATATCTTTACAAAAAAACTTTACAGAAGCTTTCTGAGGAAGTTCTCTGAGATGTGTGCTTTCATCTCACAGAGTTGAACCTTTGTTTTGATTGAGCAGTTTGGAAAAAGTCTTTTTGTAGAATCTGTAAAGGGATATTTGAAGGCGTTTTGAGTCCTATGGTGAAAAAGGAAATATCTTCACATGAAAACAAGACAGAACCTTTCTGAGAAACTTCCTTGTGATGTGTGCATTCTTCTCAAAGAGTTGAAACTTTCTTTCAACTTATTGGGTTGGAAACAGTCTTTTTTTAGAATATGCAAGGGGATATTTATGAGCGGTTTGAGGTCTGCAGTGAAAAAGGAAATATCTTAACATAAAACCTAGACAGAAGCATTCTGAGAGACTTGTCTGTGATGTGTGCATTCATCTCAGAGAGTTGAACTTTTCTTTTCATTGGGCAGGTTTGAAACCGTCTTTTTGTAGAATCTGCAAAGTGATATGTTTCAGCAGTTTGAGCCTTATGGTGAAAAAGGAAATATGAAAAAATAAAATGTAGACAGCAGCTTTCCGAAAAACTTCTTTTTGATGTGTGCAGTCATCTCACAGGGTTGAAACTTTCTTTTGATTGAGCAGTTTGGAAACAGTCTTTTTGTAGAACCTGCAAAGTGATATTTGTGAATGCTTTGAGGTTTATGGTGAAAAAGGAAATAACTTCACATAAAAACTAGGCTCATGTTTTCTGGGAAGCTTCTTTGTGAGGGGTGTATGCATCTCAAAGAGTTCAATCTTTCTTTTGATTGAGCAGTTTAGAAAGAGTGTTTTTGGAGAATCTGCAAAGGGATGTTTTTGAGTGGTTTGAGGAATGTGGTAAAAAACGAAATATCTTCATATAAAAACTAGACAGAAGCATTCTCAGAAACCACTTTGTGATGTGTGCATTCATCTCACAGAGTTGAATTTTCTTTCATTGAGTAGTTTGGAAACAGTCTTTTTGTAGAATATGCAAAGGGATATTTGTGAGCTTTTTGAGGCCTATTGTGAAAAAGGAAATATCCACAAATAACGTCTAGACAGAAGCCTTATGAGAAACTTCTCTGTGATGTGTGCATTCACCACACAGAGTTGAACCTTTCTTTTGATTCAGCTGTTTGGAAACAGTCTTTTTGTAGAATCTGCAAAGGAAAATTTGTGAACTCTTTGAAGCTTATGGTGAAAAAGACGTATCTTCACATAAAAACTAGACAGAAACGTTCTGAGAAACTTCTTTGTAATGTGTGCATTCATCTCACACAGCTGAACTTTCATTTGGTTGAGCAGTTTGGAAACAGTCCTTTTGTAGAGTCTGCAAAGGGTTATTTATTAGCGGTTAAAGGCCTATGGTGAAAAAGGGAGTATCGACAAATAAGAACTAGACAGAAACTTTCTGAGAAACTTCTCTGTGATGTGTTGATTCATCTCACAGAGTAGAAAGCTTTCTTTGATTGAGCAGTTTGGAAACAACCTTTTTGTAGAATCTGCAAAGGGATATATGTAGACAGTTTCAGGTCTATGGTGAAAATGGAAATATCTTCACATAAAAACTAGACAGAAGCTTTCTGAGAAAATTCTTTGTGATGTGCTCATTCATCTCACAGATTTGAAGTCTTCTTTTCATTGGTCTGTTTGGATAGAGTCTTTTTGTAGAATCTGCTTTGCGATATTTGTGAGCCCTTTGAAGCCTATGGTGAAAAAAGAAATATCTTCACACAAAAACTAGACAGAAGCATTCTGAGAAACTTCGTTGTGATGTGTGCATTCATTCCAAAGAGCTGAACCTACCTTTGGATTGAGCAGTTTGGAAACAGTCCTTTTGTAGAATGTACAAAGGGATATTTGGGATCCCTTTTTGGCCTATGGTGAAAAAGGAAATATCTTCACATAAAAACTAGACAGAAGCATTCTGAGAAACTTCTTTTTGATGTATGCATTCTTCTCACAGCGTTGAACCTTTCTTTAGATAGAGCATGTTGGAAAATGTCTTTTTGTAGAATCTGCAATGTGATAATTTGAATGCTTTGAGACATGGTGAAAAAGGGAGTATCTTCACATAAAAACTGGATGGAAGCTTTCTGAGAAACTTCTTTGTGATGTGTGCATTTATCTCAAAGAGTTGAAGCTTTATTTGGTTGAGCAGTTTTGGAACAGTCTTTTTGTAAAATCTGTAAAGGGATATTTGTGAGGGCTTTGAGACCTATATTGAAAAAGGAAACATCTTCAAATAAAAACTAGACAGAAGCTTTCTGAGAAACTTCTTTGTGATGTGATCATTCACCTCAAAGAGTTGAACCTTTCTTTTGATTGAGTAGTTTGGAAACAGTCTTTTTGTAGAATCTGCAAAGGGTTATTTATGAGCGGTTTGAGGCCTATGGTGAGAAATTGAGTATCAACAAATAAAACTAGACAGAAACTTTCTGAGAATCTTCTCTGTGATGTGTGTTTTCCTCTTGCAGAGTGGAGGCTTTCTTTAAGCCGTTTGGAAACAGTCTTTTTATAGAATCTTCAAAGGGATATATGTAGGCGGTTTGAGGTCTATTGTGAAAACGGAAATATCTTCACTTAAAAACTAACTGCTCAATGGGAAGAAATTTTACTTCTGTGTGATGAATGCACATGTCACAAAGGAGTTACTCAGAAAATTTCTTTCTACTTTTTATGTGAAGATATTTCCTTTTTCACCATCTGCCTCAACGTCTTCCCAGATATCCCTTTGCATTTTCTATAAAAAGACTGTTTCCAAACTGCTCAATAAACAGAATGGTTCAACCCTGTGAGAAGAATGTGCACATCACAAAGAAGTTTCTCAGAAAACTCCCTTTTCGTTTTTATGTGAAGATATTTCCTTTTTGAACATAGGCCTCAACACCCTCCCAAATATACCTTTGCAGAATCTACAAAAAAAACTGTTTCCAAACTGCTCAATCAAAAGAAAGTTTCAACTCTGTGTGATGAATGCACACATCAGAAAGTTTCTCAGCAAGATTCTCACTAGTTTTTATGTGAAGATAGTTCCTTTTTCAACTTGGGTCTCAAAGCACTCAAAAATATCCCTTTGTACATCCTAGAATAACAGAGTTTACAAACTGCTCAATGAAAAGAAACGTTTACCTCTGTGAGATGAATACACATATTTTAAAGCAGCTTCTCAGAATGCTTCTTTCTAGTTTTTATGTGAAGATATTTCCTTTTTCACCATAGGCCTCAACGTGCTCCTAAATATCCCTTTGCAGATTGTAAAAAAAGACTGTTTCCAAACTGCTCAATCCGAAGAAACTTTCAACTCTGTGAGATGAATGCACACATCACAAAGAAGTTTCTCAGAATCTTTCTTTATAGTTTTTCTGTGAAGGTATTTCCTTTTCCACCATAGGCCTCAAAGCCCTCACAAATATCCCTTTACAGATTCTACAAAAACTCTGCTTCCAAACTGCTCAATAAAAAGAATTATTGAACACTGTGAGATGAATGCACACATCTCAAAGAAGTTTCTCTGAAACCTTAAGTCTAGTTTTTATGTGAATAGATTTCCTTTTTCACCATAGGCCTCAAAGTGTTCCAAATATCCATTTGCAGATTCTACAAAAAGACTGTTTCCAAACTGCTCAATCAAAACAAAGGTTCAACTCTGTTTAATGAATGCACACATCACAAAGAAGTTTCTCAGAATGCTTCTGTGTAGATATTATGTAAAAATACTTGCTTTTTCACCATAGGCCTCAAAGTGCTCACAAATATACGTTTACAGACTCTATAAAAATACTTTTTCCAAATTGCTCAATCAAAAGAAAGGTTCAAATCTGTGACATGTATGCACATTACAAAGAGTTTTCTCACAAAGCTTCTCTCTACTTTTTATGTGAAGATATTTCCTTTTTCACCATAGACCTCAAAACGTTCACAAATATCCCTTCACAGATTCTACAAAAAGACTCTTTACACACTGCTCAATGAAAATAATGTTTCAACTTTGTGAGATAAATGCTCACATTGCCAGGAAGTTTCTCAGAAAGCTTCTGTGTAGTTTTTATGTGAAGATATTTCCTTTTTCACCATATGCTTCAAAGGGCTCAAAAATATCCCTTTACAGATTTTACAAGAAAAGAGTTTCCAATCTTCTCATTGAAAAGAAACAGACACATCTGGGAGATGAATGCACATATCACAAAGCAGTTTCTCAGAAACATTCTGTCTAGTTTTCATGTGAAGGTATTTCGTTTTTCACCACTGGACACAAAGCACTCAAAATTGTCCGTTTGCAGATTCTACAAAAAGTCTGTTTCCACACTGCTCATCAAAAGAAAGGTTCAACTCTGTGAGATGAATGCACACGTCAAAAAAAAGTTTATCAGAAAGCTTCTATTAACTTTTTATATGAATGTTTCCTTTGTCACCACGAGCCTCAAAGTGCTCACAAATATCCACTTGAAGAATATTTAAAAAGACTTTTTCCAAACTCCTCTATCAAAAGAAAGTTTGAACTGTGTGAGATTAATGCACACATCACAAAGAAGTTTCTCAGAAAGCTTCTTTATAGTTTTTCTGGGAAGATATTTCCTTTTTCACCATAGGCCTCAAAGCCCTCACAAATATCTCTTTGCAGATTCTACAAAAAGACTGTTTCCAAACTGCTCAATAAAAAGAATTATTGAACTTTGTGAGATGAATGCACACATCTCAAAGAAGTTTCTCAGAAACGCTTAGTCTAGTTTTTATGTGAATATATTTCCTTTTTCACCATAGGCTTCAAAGTGCTCTAAATAGCCATTTGCAGGTTCTACAAAAAGTCTGTTTCCAAACGGCTCAATGAAAAGAAAGTTTCACCTCTGTGAGATGAATGCACACATCACTAAGAAGTTTCACAGGAGGCTTCTGTCTAATTTTTATATGAAGACATTTCCTTTTTCACCATAGGCCTCCATCTGCTCACAAATATCCCTTAGCAGATTCTACAAGAACAGAAATCCAGACTGATCAAGGAAAACAAAGGTTTTTCTCAGTGAGATGAATGCACACATCAGGAAACTGTTTCTCAGAAACCGTCTGTATACTTTTTATGGGATGATATTTCTTTTTTCCGCCTAGGACACAAAGCGCTCAAAAATATCACTTTGCAGATTCTATGAAAAGATTGTTCCCAATCTGCTCCATCAAAAAAATAGTTCAACTCCGTGAGATGAATGCATACATCACAAAGAAGTTTCTCAGAAACCTTCTTTATAGTTTTTATGTGAAGATATTTCCTTTCTCACCATAGGCCTCAAAGTGCTCAGCAATATCCCTTTGCAGATTCTGCAAAAAGACTGCTTCCCAACTGATCAACCAAATAAATGCTTGAACTCTGTGAGATGGATGCACACATCACAAAGAGGTTTCTCAGGGATCTTCTGTCCATTTTTTATGTGAAGATATTTCCTTTTTCACCATAGCACTCAAAGCCCTGATAAATATCCCTTGCAGATTCCACAAATAGACTGCTTCCAGATTGGTCAATCAAAAGGATGGTTCAAATTTGTGAGATGATTGCACACATCACAGAGATGCCACTAAGAAAGTTTCTGTCTAGTTTTTATGTGAAGATATTTCCTTTTTCATGATAGGCCTCAAAGCACTCACAAATACCCTGTTGCAGATTCTACAAGAACAGAGTTTCCAGACTGATCAGAGAAAATAAACGTTTACCTCTGTGAGAGCAATGCACACGTCACAAAGCTGTTTCTAAGAAACCTTCTTTATACCTTTTATATGAATATATTTCGTTTTTCACCATTGGCCTCAAAGCGCTCATAAATATCCCTTTGCAGATTCGACAAACAGACCGTTTCCATACTGCTCAATCAAAAGTAAGTTTAATCTTTTTGAGATGAATGCCCACATCACAAAGAGGTTTCACAGAAAGCCTCTCTCTAGTTTTTATGTGAAGATATTTCCTTTTTCACCATAGGCCTCAAAGCACTCACAAATATCCCTTTAGAGACTCTACAAGAACAGTTTCCAGACTGACTAGAGAAAAGAAACGTTTACCTCTGTGAGATGAATGCATACATCACAAAGCTGTTTCTGAGAAACCTTGTTTATACTTTTTATGTGAATATATTTCCTTTTTCACCATAGTCCTCAAAGCACTCATAAATATCCCTTTGCAGATTCTACAAAAAGACTGTTTCCAAACTGTTCAATCAAAAGAATGGTTGAACTCTATGAGATGAATGCACACATCACAAAGAAGTTTCTTGGAAAGCTTCTGTCTAGTTTTTATGTGAAGATATTTCCTGTTTCATCATAGGCCTCAAAGCTCTCAAAAATATGCCTTTACAGATTCTACAAAAATATTGTTTCCAAATTGCTCAATCCAAAGAAAGTTTCAAATCTGTGAGATGAATGCACACATCACAAAGAGGTTTCTCAGAAAGCTTCTCTCTAGTTTTCATGTGAAAATATTTCCTTTTTCACCATAGGCTTCAAAGCATAAAAAATATCCCTTTGCAGATGATACCAAAATACTATTTACAAACTGCTCAATCAGAAGAATATTTCAACTCTGTGAGATGAATTCTCGCATCTCCAAGATGTTTCACAGAAAGCTTCTGTCTACTTTTTACGTGAAGATAATTACTTTTTCACCATAGGCCTCTAAATGCTGACAAATATCCCTTTGCAGATTTTACAAGAAGATATTCAGCTCAAGGAAGAGAAATGGTAACCTCTGTGAGATGAAAGCACATATCACAATGCAGTTTATCAGAAATATTGTGTCTAGTATTTATATAAAGTTAATTCATTTTTCAACATAGGACAAAAAACACTAACTAAATTCTACAAAATACTTTGGAAATTCTACAAAATACTGCTCCCAAACTGCTCATCAAAAGAAAGGTTCACCTCTGGGGAATGAATGCGTATATCAAAAAGATGATTCTCAGAAAGCTTCTATCTTTTTTTATGTGAATGTGTTTCCTTTTTCACCATGGGCCTCAAAGTGCTTAAAAATATCCCTTTGCAGATCCTAAAAAAAGACTGTTTCCAAACTGCTGAGCCAAAGGAATGGTTCAAATCTGTGAGATGAATGCACACATCACAAAGAAGTTTCTCACAAACCTTCTTTATAGTTTTTATGTGAAGATATTTCCCTTTAAGCATAGATCTCAAGGGGCTCGGAAATATACTTTGCATATTCTACAAAATGACGGTTTCTCAACTGCTCAATCAAAAGAATTGTTGAACTCTGTGAGATGAATGGATGCATCACAAAGAAGTTTCTCAAATTCTTTAGTCTAGTGTTTATGTAAGGATATTTTCTCTTTCACCATAGGCCTCAAAGTGCTCAGAAATATCCCTTTACAGATTCCACAAAAAGACGTTTCCAAACTGCTCAATCAAAAGAAAGTTTCAATTCTGTGAGATGAATGCACACATCACCAAGAAGTTTCTCAGTATGTTTCTGTCTAGTTTTTATGTGAAGACAATTGCTTTTTCACCATAGAGGTTCTACACACTCACAAATATCCCTTAGCAGATTCTAAAATAAGAGAGTTTCCCAATGATCAAAGAAAAAAATCATTTACCTCTGTGAGATTAATGCAGACATCACAAAACAGTTTCTCAGAAAACTTCTTTATACTTTTGTGTGAAGATACTTCTTTTTCTGCGTAGGCCTCAAAATGCTTACAAATATCACTTTCCACATTCTACAAAAATACCGCTTCCAAATGATGAATCAAAAGAGAGGTTCAACTCTGTGAGATGAATGCATATATCACAAAGAAGTATCTCAGAATCTTTCTGTATACTTTGTATGTGAAGATATTTCCTTTGTCAACATGGGCCTCAAAGTGCCCAAAAATACCCTTTTTCAGATTTTACAAGAACAGAGTTTCTAGACTGCTCAGAGAAAAGAAACTGCTTACCTCTGTGAGATGAATGCACACATCACAAGGCTGTTTTTAGGAAACCTGCTTTACAGTTCTTATGTGAAGATATGTCCTTTTCCACCATAGGCCTCACAGCAATTCAAATATCCACTTGCAGATTCTACAAAAAGAGTGTTTCAAAACTGTGCAATCAAAGGAAAGGTTCAACTCTGTGAGCTGAATGCAAATATCACAAAAAATTTTCTCAGAATGCTTCTGTCTAATTTTTATGTTAAGGTATTTCCTTTTCCACCATAGGCATCAAAGCGCTTCAAATATCCACATGCAGATACTACATAAAGACTGTTTCCAAACTGCTCAATCAAAAGTGTAGTTAAACTCTCTGGGATGAATACACACATCACTAAGAAGTTTCTCAGAATGCTTCTATCTAGTTTTTATATGAAGATATTTCCTTTTGCAACATAGGCCTCAAATCACCACAAATATCCGGTTACAAATTCTAAAAAAAGAGTATTTCAAAACTGGTCAATCAAAAGAAAGTTTGAAATCGGTGAGATGAATGCACACATCACAAAGAAGTTTCTCAGAATGCTTCTGTCTAGTTTTTACGTGAAGATATTTCCTTTTCCACTCTAGGCCACAAAGCGCTCCATATATCCACTTGCAGATTCTACAAAAAGAGTGTTTCAAAACCGCTGAATCAAAAGAAAGGATCAACTCTGTGAGTTGAACGCACACACCACAAAGAAGTTTCTCAGAATTCTTCTGTCCAGTTTTTATGGGGAGATATTTTCTTTTCCAACATAGGGCTAAAAGTGACATAAATATCCACTTGCAGATTCTACAAAAAGAGATTTTCAAAACTGCTCAATCAGAAGAAAGGTTCAACTCTGTGAGATGAATGAACACATCACAAAGTATTTCCTTAAAAATTTTCTGTCTAATTTTTATGGAAGATATTTCTTTTTCAACACAGGCCTCAAAGCGCTGCAAATATCCACTTGCAGATTCTACAAAAATACTGTTTCCAAACTGCTAAATCAAAGGAAAGTTCAACTGTGTGAGATGAATGCACACATCACAAAGAAGGTTCTCAGAAAGCTTCTGTCTAGTTTTTATGTGAAGCCAGTTGCTATTTCACCCTTCGCTCAACACCCTCCAAATATCCATTTGCAGACTCTACAAAAAGACTGTTTCTAAAATGCTCAATCAAAAGAAAAGTTCAACTCTGTGAGATGAAAGAACACATCACAAAGTAGTTTCTCAGAAAGCTTCTATCTAGTTTTTATATGAAGATATTTCCTGTTTCACCAGAGACCTCAAAGGGCTCACAAATATCCCTTTCCAGATTCTACAAAAAACAGTTTCCCAACTGCTCAATCAAAAGAAAGGTTCAACTGTGTGAGATGAAAGCACACATCCCCAAGAAGTTTCTCAGAAAGCTTCTGTCTAGTTTTTATGCAAAGATACTTTCTATTTCACTATAGGCCTCAATGGGTTCACAAATATCCCTTTGCATATTCTACAAAAAGACTGTTTCCAAACTGCTCATTCAAAAGAAGGTTTTAACTCTGTGAGATGAGTGTACACATCTCAAAGTGGTTTATGAGAATGCTTCTGTCTAGTTTCTATGTGAACATATTTTCAATTCACGGTATGCCTCAAAGTGCTCGCAAATATCCCTTTGCAGATTTTATAAAAAGACTTTTTCCAAGCTCCTCTATCTCAAGAAATTTTCAACTCTGTGAGATGAATCAACAAGTCACAAATAAGTTTCTCAGAATGTTTCTATCTAGTTTTTATGTGATGATATTTCTTTTTCACCACAGGGCTCAAACCGCTCAGAAATATCCCTTTGCCTATTGAACAAAAACTCTGTTTCCTAACTTCTCAATGAAAAGAAAGGTTCAACTATGGGAGGTGAATGCAAACATCACAAAAAAATTTCTCAGAAAGCGTCTGTCTGGTTTTCTTGTGAAGATATTTCCTTTTTCACCGTAGGCCTCAAAGCCCACCAAATATCCATTTGCAGATTATATGAAAAGACTGTTTCTAAACTGCTCAATCAAAAGAATGGTTCAACCCTCTGAAATGAAAGAACACGCCACAAAGAAGTTTCTCTGAAAGCCTCTGTCTATTTTTTATATGAAGATATTTCCTGTTTCACCATAGGCCTCAAACGACTCTCAAATATCCCTTTGCAATTCTGTGAAAGAAGTCACTGGTAGCTTGATGGGGATGGCATTGAATCTATAAATTACCTTGTGCACTATGGCCATTTTCACAATATTGATTCTTCCTACCCATGAGCAAGGAATGTTCTTACATTTCTTTATATCCTCTTTTATTTCATTGAGCAGTGGCTTGTAGTTCTCCTTGAAGAGGTCCTTCATGTCCCTTGTAAGTTGGATTCCAAGGTATTTTATTCTCTCTGAAGCTATGCAGCCATAAAAAATGATGAGTTCATGTCTTTGTAGGGACGTGGATGAAACTCTAAATCATTTTTCTCAGTAAACTATCGCAAGAGCAAAAAACCAGACACCACATATTCTCACTCATAGGTGGGAATTGAACAATGAGAACACATGGACACAGGAAGGGGAACATCACACTCTGGGGACTGTTGTGGGGTGTGGGGAGTGGGGAGGGATAGCATTAGGAGATATACCTAATGCTAAATGACAAGTTAATGGGTGCAACACACCAGCATGGCACATGTATACATATGTAACTAACCTGCCCATTGTGCACATGTACACTAAAATTTAACGTATAATAATAATGAAACGAAAATAAAAATAAAAACAAAAAAAATAAAAAAATCCCTTTGCAGATTCCACGAACAGACTGTTTCCCAACTGCTCAATCAAAAGAAAGGTTCAACTCTGTGAGATGAAAGCACACACAACAAAGCACACATAACAAAGCTGTTTTGCATAAAACTTCTGTCTAGCTTTTATGTGAAGACGTTTCCTATTCCACCATAGGCCTCAAAGGTTTCACAAATATACCTTTGTATATTCTACAAAAATACTGTTTCCAAATGCTCAATCAAAAGAAAGCTTCAACTCTTTGAGATACATGCACACATCACAAAAAAGTTTCTCAGAAAGCTTCTATACAATTTCTATTTGAAGATATTTCCTATTTCACCATAGTCCTCAAAGGACAAAAAACTATCTCTTTGCAGATTCTACAAAAAGATTGTTTCCAAACTGCTAAACCAAAAGAAACGTTCAACTCTATGGGTTGAATGCACACATCAGAAATAAGTTTCTCAAGATGCTTCTGTCTAGTTTTTATGTGAAGA
Organism: Pongo abelii; assembly: GCF_028885655.2. Taxonomy (NCBI): domain Eukaryota; kingdom Metazoa; phylum Chordata; class Mammalia; order Primates; family Hominidae; genus Pongo; species Pongo abelii. The sequence goes on along the minus strand of NC_085929.1, from coordinate 12,058,321 downwards.
TATTTCCTATTTCACCAAAGTCCTCAAAGGGCTCAAAACTATCCTTTTGCAGATTCTACAAAAAGATTGTTTCCAAGCTGCCCAATCAAAAGAAAGATTCAAATCTATGAGATGAATGCACACATCGAAAAGAAGTTTCTCAAAATGCTTCTGTCTAGTTTTTATGTGAAGATATTTTCTATTTCACCAAAGTTCTCAAAGGGCTCAAAACTATCCCTTTGCAGATTCCACAAAAAGACCGTTTCCAAACTGCTCTATGAATAGTAAGGTTCAACTCTATCAGATGAATGAAAAAATCACAAAGAAGTTTCTCAAAAAGTTTCTGTCTAGTTTCCATATGACGATATTTCCTATTTCACCGTAGGCCTCAAAGGGCTCAAAAATATCCCTTTGCACATTTTACAAAAAGACTGCTTCCAAACTGCTCAATCAAAAGAAAGGTTCAACTTTGTGCATTTAATGAACACATCACAAAGATGTTACTTAGAATTCTTCTGTCTAGTTTTTATGTGAAGATATCCCCTTTTTCACCATAGTTCTCAAACCTCTCCCAAATATCCCTCTGCAGATTTACAAAAAGATTTTTTCCAAAGTGCTCAATCAAAAGAAAGATTGACTTCTATTAAATGAATGCACATATCAGAAAAAAGTTTCTCAAAATGTTGCTGTCTAGTTTTAATGTGAAGATATTTCCTTTTTGACTTTAGTCCTCAAACTGCTCACAAATTTCCCTCTGCATATTCTACAAAAAGACTGTTTCCAAACTGCTCAATCAAAAGACAGTTTCAATTCTGTGAGATGAATGCACAAATCACAAAGAAGTTTCTCAGAAAGCTTCTGCCTAGTTTTTATGTGAAGATATTTCCTTTTTCACCATAGGCCTCAAAGCCCACCCAATATCCATCTGCAGATTCTACAAAAAGATGTTTCCGAACTGCTCAATCAAAAGAAAATTTCAACTCTGTGAGATAAACACACATATAAAAGGAAGTTACTCAGAAAGTTTCTGACAAGTTTTATGTGAAGATATTTCCTATTTCACCATAGGCCTCAAAGGGCTCACAAATATCCCATTTCAGATTCTTCTAAAATACTGTTTGCAAACTGCTTAATGAAAAGAAAGGTTAATCTCTGTGAGATGAATGCACACATCACAAAGAAGTTTCTCAGAATGCTTCTGTCTAGTCTTTACATGAAGATAGTTTCTTTTTCACCATAGGACTCCAACTGCTAAAAAATATCCCTCTTTAGATCCTACAAAAAGAGTGTTTCCAAACTGCTCAATCTAAAGAAAGGTTCAACTCTGTGAGATGAATGCACACATCACAAAGAAGTTTGTCAGAAAGCTTCTGTCTAGTTTTTATTTGAAGACAATTCCTATTTCACCCTAGGATCAAATCGCTCCAAATATCTATTTGCAGGTTCTACAAAAAGATGGTTTCCAAAGTGTTCAATCAAAAGAAAGGTTCAGCTCTGTGAGACGAATGCACACATCACAAAGAAGTTTCTCAGAATGCTTCTGTCTAGTTTTTATGTGAAGACATCTCCTTTTTCAACATAAGCCTTAAATCACTTACAAATATCCCTCTGCAGTTACCAAAAACAGACTGTTTCCAAACTGCTCAATCAAAATAAAGGTTCAACTCTGTGAGATGAATGCACTCATCACAAAGAAGTTTCTCATTAGGTTTCTGTCTGGTTTTTAGGTGAGGATATTTCCTATTTCAACACAGGCATCGATAGGCTCAGAAATACCCTTTTGCAGGTTCTACAAAAGGACTGTTTCCAAACTGCCCAATCAAAAGAAATTTTCAACTTTTTGAAATGGAAGCACACATCACAAAGAAGTTTCTCAGAAATCTTCTGTCTAATTTTTATCTCAAAATTATTCTTATTTTGTCACAGGCCTCAATGGGCTCACAAATATCCCTTTGCAGATTTTACAAAAGTTTTGTTTCCAAACTGCTCAATCAAAAGAAACTTTCAACATTGTGAGATGAATTCACACATCACAAAGAAGTCTCTCAGAATGCTTCTGTCTAGTTATTATGTGAAAATATTTCCTTTTTCACCATAGTCTTTACACCACTCAAATATATCCCTCTGCAGATACTACAAAAAGACTGTTTCCAAACTGGTCCATCAAAGAAAGTTTCAGCTCTGTGAGATGAATGGACTCATCACAAAGAAGTTTCTCAGAATTCTTCTGTCTAGTTTTTATGTGAACATATTTCCTTTTTCACCATAAAACACAAATTGCTTCAAATATCCATTTGCAGATTATACAAAAAGAATGTTTCCAAACTGCTCAATCAAAACAAAGGCTCAACTCGTGAGATGAAAGCACACATCACAAAGAAGTTTCTCAGAAAGCTTCCGTCTACTTTTTATATGAAGGTCATTCCTTTTTGACCTTAGGCATTTAACTGCACACAAATATAAATCTGCTTACACTACCAAGAGACTTTCTCCAAATTGCTAAATCAAAAGAAAGGTTCAACTCTGTGAGATAAATGCACACATCACAAAGAAGTTTCTCAAAATGCTTCTGTCTAGTTTTCATGTGAAGACATTTATTTTTCTCCATTGGCCTCAAACCGCTCAGAAATATCCCTTTGCAGTTTGAACAAAAAGACTGTTTCCAAACTGCTCAATGAAAAGAAATGGTAAACCCGTAAAGGTGCATGGAAGTGTCACAAAGAGTTTTCTCAGAAAGCTACTGTCTAGTTTTTATGTGAAGATATGTACTTTTTCACTATAGGCCTTAAAATGCTCCAAATATCCATTTGCAGATTCTACAAAAAGACTGTTTCCAAACTGCTCAATCAAAAGAAAGGTTCAACTCTGTGACATGAATGGACAAATCACAAAGAAGTCTCTCAGAATGCTTCTGTCTAGTTTCTATGTGCAGATATTTCGTTTCCACCATAGGCCTCAAATGGCTCAGAAATATCCCTTTGCAGATTACACAAAAAGACTGTTTCCAAACTGCACAATCAAAAGAAAGATTCAACTCTGTGAAATGACAGTGCACATCACACAGAAGTTTGTCAAAATGCTTCTGTCTAGTTTTTATGTGAATATATTTCCTTTTTCACCGTAGGCCTCAAAGCTCTCCAAATATCCATTTGTAGATTCTTCACAAAGACTGTTTCCAAAGTGATCAATCAAAAGAAAGGTTCAACTCTGTAGGATGAAAGCACACATCATAAAGAAGTTTCCCAGAAAGCTTCTGTCTGGTATTTATGTGAAGATATTTCCTATTTCTACATAAGCCTCAAAGGGATCAAAAATATCCCTTTGTAGGTTCTACAAAAAGACTGTTTCCAAACTACTCAACAAAATAAAGCTTCAACTCTGTGAGGTGAATGCACAGATAAAAAAGAGGTTTTTCAGAATGCTTCTGTCTAGTTTTTATGTGAAGATATTTCTTTTTCACCACAGGACTGAAAACACTCAGAAATATTCCTTTGCAGATTGCATAAAAAGAATATTTCATGGCTCCTCAATGAACAGAATGGTTCCACTCCTTGAGATGAATGTAAACATCACAAAGACTTATCTGAAAAAGCTTCTGTCTGGTTTTTATTTGAAGATATTTAGTTTTTCACCATAGGCCTCAAACTGCTCACAAATATACCTTTGCAGATGATTATACACAATGACTTGATCTCAAACTGCTCAATGAAAAGAAACGTCCAAATATGTGGGATGAAAGCATGCATCACACAGAAGTTTCTCAGAAAGTTTGTCTAGTTTTTAGGTGCAGATACTTCCTTTATCACCTTATGCCTCAAAGCGCTCCAAATATCCGTTTACAGATTCTACAAAAAGAGTGTTTCCAAACTGCTCAATCAAAAGAAAGGTTCAACTCTGTGAATCCAAACTGCTCAATCAAATAAAAAGTTTCAACTCTGTGAGATGAAAGCACACATCATAAAGAAGTTTCTCAAAAAGCTACTGTCTAGTTTTCATGTGAAGATATCTCCTATTTCACCATACACCTCAAACGGGCTCAGAAATATCCCTTTGCAGGTTCTATGAAAAGACTGTTTCTGAACTGCTGAATGAAATGAAAGTTTCAACACTGTGGGATGAATGCACACAAAACAAATAAGTTTCCCGGAATGCTTTTTTCTGATTTTTATGTGAAGATATTTCTTTTTCACCACAGGCCTCAAATCACTCAGAAATATCCCTTTACAGATTGTGCAAAAAGACTGTTTCTAAACAGCTCAATGAAAAGGAAGATTCACCTCTGGGAGATGAATGCAAACATCACAAAGAGGTTTCTCAAAAACTTCTGTCTGGTTTTTATGTGAAGGTATTTCCTTTTTCACCAAAGGTCTCAAACCGCTCACAAATATCCATTTGCAGATACTACAAAAAGACAGTTTGCAAACTGCTCAATGAAAAGAAAGGTTAAACTCTGTGAGATGTAAGCACACATCACAAAGAGGTTTCTCAGAATGATTTTGTCTAGTTTTATGTGAAGAATTTTCCTTTTTTACCATAGGCCTCAAAGCACTCCAAATATCCATTTGCACATCCTATGAAAAGACTGTTTCCAAATTGCCCAATCAAAACAGTGGTTCAGCTCTGTGAAATGAATGTACACACCCCAAAGAAAATTCTCAGAAAACTTCTGTTTAGTTTTTATGTGAACATATTTCCTTTTTCACCATGGGTCTCAAAGCACTCCAAATATCCACTTGCAGATTCTACAAAAAGAGTGTTTCCAATCTGCTCAATCAAAACAAATGTTCAACCCTGTGAGATGAAAGCACACATCCCAAAGAAGTTTCTTAGAAACCTTCTACCTAGTTTTTTGTGTAGATATTTCGTATTTCAAAATAGGCCTCAAAGTGCTCAGAAGTATACCCTTGCAGGTGCTACAAAAAAGAGTGTTTCCAAACAGCTCAATCAAAAGAAAGGTTTAACTATCTGAGATGAATGCACACATTACAAACAAGTTTCTCAGAATGCTGCTGTCTAGTTTTTCTGAGAAGCCATTTCCTTTTCACTGTAGGCCTCAGTCTGCTCACTAATAGCCCTCTGTAGATACTATAAAAAGACTCTTTCCAAACTATTCAATCAAAATAAAGGTTCAAATCTGTGAGATGAAAGCCCAGGTCACAAAGAAGTTTCTCAGAAAGTTTCTGTCTAGTTTTTATGTGAAGATATTTCCTATTTCACCTTAGGCCTCAAAGGGATCAAATATATCCCTTTTCAGATTCTACAAAAAAAAGTTTCCGAACTGCTTCATCAAAAGAAAGGTTCAACTCTGTGAGATGAATGCACACATAAAAAATTAATTTCTCAGAATGCTTCTGTGCTGTTTTTATGTGAAGATATTACTTTTTCAACATAGGTCTCAAACCGTGAACAAATATTCCTTTGCTCATTGCACAAAAAGTATGTTTCCACACTGCTCAATGAACAGAAAGGTTCAACTCAGTGAGAGGAATGCAAACATCACAGTTTTCTCAAAATGCTTCTGTCTAGGTTTTATGTGAAGATATTTACTTTCTCACCATAGGGCTCAAACCGCTCACATATCTCCCTTTGCAGATTCTACAAAATGACTTGTTGCCAAACTGCTCAATGAAAAGGAAGGTCCAAATTTGAGAAGAAAGCAAGCATCAAAAAGAAGTTTCTCAGGAAGTTTCTGTCTAGTTTTTATCTGCAGATCCGTTTGCAGGTTCCACAAAAGGAGTGTTTCCAAACTGCTCAATCAAAAGAGAGGTTCATCTCTGTGAGATGAAAGCACACAGCACAAAGAAGATTTTCAGAAAGCTTCTGTCTAGTTTTTATGTGAAGATATTTCCTATTTCACCATAGACCTCAATGGGCTCACAAATATCCCTTTGCAGATTCTACAAAAGGGCTCTTTCCGAACTGCTCAATCCAAGGAAAGTTTCAATCCTGTGACATGAATGCACACATCACAAAGGGGTTTCTCAGAATGCTTCTGTCTTTTTTTTATGTGAAGAAATTTCCTGTTCACCATAGGCCTAAATTGCTGCAAATATCTATTTGCAGATTGTACAAAAAGACTGTTTCCAACCTGCTCAATCAAAAGAAAAGCTCAACACTTGAGATGAAAGCACATATCACAAAGAAGTTTTTCCGAAAGCTTCTGTCTGGTTTTTATGTGAAGATATTCCCTATTTCACCATAGGCCTGAAAGGGCTCACAAATATCCTTTCACATATTCTGCAAAAAGACTATCTCCAAACTGCTCAATCAAAAGAGAGATTCAAATATGTGTGATGAATGCACACAACACAAAGAAGTTTCTCAGAATTCTTTTGTCTAGTTTTTATGTGAAGATATTTCTCTTTCACCATAGGCCTCAAATGGCTCAGAAATATCCCTTTGCAGATTGTACAAAAAGAATGTTTCCAAACTGCTCAACAAAAAGAAAGTTTCAGCACTGTGAGATGAATGCACACATCACAAAGAAGTTTCTCAGAAAGCTTCTGTTTAGCTTTCATGTGAAGATTTTTCCTTTTTCACCATAGACCTCAATGGGCTCAGAAATGTCCCTTTGGAAATTCTACAAAAGGACTTTTTAGAAAACTGCTCAATCCAAAGAAAGGCTCAACTCTGTGAGATGAACACATACGTCTCAAAGAAGTTTCTCACAATGGATCTGTCGAGTTTTTTTGAGAAGATATATCCTTTTTAACCATAGGCTGTAAACTGCTCATGAATATCCCTCTGCAGATACTATAAAAAGACTGTTTCCAAACTGCTGCATCCAAAGAAATGTTCAACTCTGTGAGATGAATACACCCATCACAAAGAAGTTTCGCAGAATGCTCCTATCTGGTTTTTATGTGAAGGTATTTCCGTTTTCACCATAGGCCTCAGAGTGCTCCAAATATCCATTTACAGACTCTACAGAAAGAGTGTTTCTAAACTGGTCATTCAAAACAAAGGTTCAACTCGGTGAGATGAAAGCACGCATCACAAAGTAGTTTCTCAGAAAGCTTCTGTCTAGTTTTTATGTGAAGATATTTCCTATTTCACTGTAGGCCATAAAGGGCTCACAAATATTTTCTGCAGATTGTTCAAAAAGATTGTTTTCAAACTGATCAATCCAAAGAAAGTTTCAACTCTGCGAGATGAATGGACACGTCACAAAGAAGTTTCTCAGAAAGCATCTGTGCAGTTTTTATGTGAAGTTATTTCTTTTTCACCCTACGCCTCAGTAGGCTCAGAAATATCCCTTTGCAGATTCTAAAAAAGGACTGTTTCCAAACTGCTCAATCTAATGAAAGTTTCACCTCTGTAAGTTGAATGTACACATCACAGAGAAGCTTCCCAGAATGCTTTTGTCTAGTTTTATGTGAAGGTATTTCCTTTTTCACCATAGGCCTAAAACTGCTCACAAATATCCCTCTGCAGATACAACAAAAGGACTGTTTCCAATCTGCTATATCAAAAGATAGGCTCAGCAACATGAAATGAATGCACACGTCACAAAGAAGATTTTCAGAATGTTTCTGTCTAGTTTTAATGTGAAGATGTTTACTTTTCACCATAGGTCTCAAAGCATTCCAAACATCCATTTGCAGATTCCACAAAAAGACTCCTTCCAAACTGCTCTTTCAAAAGAAAGGTTCAACTCTGTGAGATGAAAGCTCACATCACAAAGAAGTTTCTCAGAAAGCTTCTGTCTAGTTTTTATGTGAGGATATTTCCTATTTTGCCACAGGCCTCAATAGACTCACAAATATCCCTTTCAGATTCTACAAAAACCGTGTTTCCGAACTGCTCAATGAAAAGAAAGTTTCAACTCTGTGAGATGAATGCAGAAATAAAAAAGAAGTTTCTCATAATACTTCTGTCTGATTTTTTTGTGAAGATATTACTTTTTCACTGTAGGCCTCAAACCGCTCAGAAATATCTCTTTGCAGATTGTACAGAAAGACTGTTTCAAAACTGTTCAATGAAAAGAAAGATTTATCTCTGTGAGATGAATGCACACATAAAAAAGGAGTTTCTCAGAATGCTTCTGTCTCATTTTTATGTGAAGATATTCCCTTTTTCACTATAGTCCTTAAACCGCTCACAATTCTCTCCCTGCAGTTACAACAAAAAGACTGTTTCCAAACTGCTCCATGAAAACAAACGTTCAATTCTGAGAGATGAATGAACCCATCACAAAGAAGTTTCTTAGAATGATTCTGTCTAGTTTTTATGTGAAGAAAATTCATTTTCAACATAGGAATAAAATGGCTCTGAAATATCCATTTGCAGATTGCACAAAAAGACAGTTTCCAATCTGTTGAATCTAAAGAAAGCTTCAGCTCTGTGATTTGAATCCACGCATCACAAAGAAAGTTCTCAGAAAGCTCCTTTTTAGTGTTTTTGTGAAGATAATTGCTTTTTTACCATAGGCCTAAAAGCACTGAAAATATTCATTAGTGGATTCTACAAAAATACTGTTTCCAAACTGTTCAATCGAAAGAAAAGTTCGACTCTTTGAGATGAAAGCATACGTCACAAAGCATTTTCTCAGAAAGATGCTGATAAGGTTTGATGTGAAGGTATTTCCTATTTCTTCATAGGCTGTAAGAGCTCACAAAAATCCGTTTGCATATTCTGAAAAAAGACTTTTTTCAACCTGCTCATACAAAACAAATGTTCAACTCCGTGAGATAAGAGCACATATCAGAAAGAAGCTTATCAGAATGCTTCTGTCTAGTTTTTATGAGAAGATTTTCTTTTATTATTATCATTATTACACTATAGGTTTATGGTACACGTGAACAATGTGCAGGTAAAATGTGGAATGGAACAGAGTTGAATGCAGAATGGAATGTCAAATGGAATGGAATCAAAAGTGGAATGGAATGGAAAGGAAAGGAATGTGGAATGGAATGTGGAATGTAATGCGAAATGGAATGTGGAAAGGAATGTAATGGAATGTGTAATGGAATGTGGAATGGAACGGAATGGAGTGTGTAAAGGAATGGAATGGAATGTGGAATGGAATGGAATTGAAAGGAATGTGGACAGGAATGGAAAGGAATGGAATGCAATGTGGATTGGAATGGAATAGAAAGTGGAATGGAATGTGGAATGGAAGGGAATGGAATGTGGAATTCAATTGAATTGAATGGAATGTGGATAGGAATGTAATGGAATGGAATGGAATGTGGATTGGAATGGAATGGAATGTGGAATGGAATGTGGAATGCAATGTGGAATGCAATGTGGAATGGAATGGAATCGATTGTGCAATGGAAAGTGGAATGGAATGGAGTGAGGGATGGCATGGAATGGAATGAAATGGAATTTTGATTGGAATGTGGAATGAAATGGAATGGAATATGGAATGGAACATGAAATCGAATGGAATAGAATTCGGAATGCAACAAGGAAAGTAATGGAATGGTACATGGAATGGAACGTGGAATGCAATGGAATGGAACGTGGTTTGGAAGTTGGAATGTAACGTGTAATGTAACCTAGAATGGAATGTGGAATGGAATATGGAATTCAATGGAAAGGAAAGTGGAATGGAATGGAATGGAATGGAATGGAATGTGAAATGTTATGTAATGTAATGTTGAATGGAATGTGGAAAGGAATGGAATGCGGAAAGGAACGTGAAACGCAATGGAATTTACCACGGAATGGAATGGAATGGAAAGTGGAATGGAATAGAATAGAATGTGGAATGGAATGGAATAGAATGTGGAATGGAATGTGGAATTAAATGGAATGGAAAGTGCAATGGAATGGAATGGAATGTGGAACAGAATGTGGAAAGGAATGGAATGGAATGTGGAATGGAATATCGAATGGAATTTAATGGAATGTGGAATGGAATGTGGCATGGAATGCAATGGAATGTGGAATGGAATGGAATAGAATGTGGAATGGAAGGGAATGAAATGTGGATTGGAATTTGGAATGGAATTCAATGGAATGTGAAATGGAATGTGGCATGGAATGGAATGGAATGTGGAATGGAATGGAATGGAATGTGGAATGGAAGGGAATGGAATGGAATGAAATGTCGAATGGAATGTAATGGAATGTGGAATGGAAGGGAATGGAATGGAATGGAACGAGTAATGGAAAGGAAAGGAATGTAGAATGGAACATGGAATTGAAGGGAAAGGAACGTGGAATGGAATGGAATGGAACGCGGAATGGAATGGAATGTGAAATGAATTTTTATTTGTAATGTAGAATGGAATGTGGAATGGAAAGGAATGCAATATGGAATGGAATGGAATGGAATGTGGAATGGCCTGGAATGCAATGTGGATTGGAATGGGGTATGGAATGTGGAATGGAATGTGGAATGGAATGGAATGTGAAATGGAATGTGGAATGGAAAGTGGAAAGGAATTGAATGTGGACTGGATTGTGGAATGGAATCTGGAATGGAAATTGGAATGGATTTTTGAAGGGAATGTGGAACGTAATGTGGAATGGAATGTGGAATGGAATGTGGAATGGAATGCAATGGAATGTGGAATGAAATTTGGAATTGAATGGAATGGAATTTGGGATGGAATGTGTAATGGAATGTGAAATGGAATGTGAAATGGAATGGAATGGAATGTGTAATGGAATGTAGAATGTAACGTGGAATAGAACATGGAATAGAATGAGGAATGGAATGGAATGAAAAGTGGAATGGAATCTGGAATGGAACGTGGAATTCAATGTGGAATGGAACGAGAAATGGAAATTGGATTGGAACGGAAAGAAACGTGGAATTGAACTTGAAATGGAATGTGGAATGGAATGGAAAGAAATGTGGAACCGTATGAAATGGAATGTGGAATGGAATGGAATGTGTACTATAATGGTATGGAATGGAATGTGGAAAGGAATGGAATGGAATCGAATGTGGACTGGAATGGTGTGGAATGGAATGGAACGGAATGTGGAATTGAATGGAAAAGAATGTTGAATGGAATGGAACGGAATGTGCAATAGAATGTGGAACGGAATGGAAATGAATGTGGAAAGGAACGTATTTGAATGTGGAATGGAATGGATTGGAATGTGGAATGGAATGTGGAATGGAATGGAATGCATTGTGGAATGGAACTTGGAATGGAATGTGCATTGGAACGTGGAACAGAATGGAATGTGCAATGGAATGTGGAAGGGAACGTGGAATGGAATGGAATGTGCAATGGATTGTGGAATGGAATTTGGAATGGAATGTGGAATGGATTGTGGAATGGAATGTGGAATGGAAAGTGGAATGGAATGGAAGGTAATATGGAAAGGAATGTGAAATGGAATGGAATGGAAGGTGAAATGGAATGTGGAATTGAATGGAATGTAATGTGCAATGGAATGTGGAATGTAATAGAATGGAATGTGTAATGGAATATGGAATGGAATGGAATGGAATGGAATCTGGAATGGAATGTGGAATGGATTGGAATGTGGAAATCAATGTGGAATGGAATGGAATGGAATATGGAATGGAATGTGGAATGCATTGGAATGCAAAGTGGACTGGAACTTGGAAAGAAATATGCACTGGAACATGGAAAGGAATGGAATGTGCAATGGAATGTGGAAGGGAACGTGGAATGGAATGGAATGTGCAATGGATTGTGGAATAGAATTTGGAATGGAATGTGGAATGGATTGTGGAATTGAATGTGGAATGGAAAGTGGAATGGAATGGAATGGAATATGGAATGGAATGTGAAATGAATGGAATGTAATGTGGCATGCAATGTGGAATTAAATGGAATGGAATGTAAAATGGAATTTGGAATGGAATGTGCAATGGAATGTTGAATGTAATGGACTGGAATGTGTAATTTAACGGAATGGAATGTGTAATGGAATGTGGAATAGAATTTGAAATTGAATGTGGAATGGATCATGGAATGGAACATGGAATGCAGTGGCATGGAACGTGGAAGGGAAAGTGGAATGGAACATGGCATAGAACATCGAATGGAAAGTGGAATGGAATGGAATGCAACGTGGAATGGAAATGAATGGAACTTGGAATGGCACGGAAAGGAATGTGGAATTGAATGGAATGTAATGTTGAATGAAATGGAATGCTTTGTGGAATGGTAAAGAATTTAATGGAATGTAGATAGGAATTTAATGGAATGTAAAGGAATGTGGATTGAATGGAATGGAATATGGAATGGAATGTGGAATGGAAGGGAATGAAATGTGGAATTCTATGGAATTGAATGGAATGTGGACAGGAATGGAATGGAATGGAATGGAATGTGTATAGGAAAGGAATGGAATGTGGAATGGAATGTGGAATGCAATGTGGAATGGAATGGAATCAAATGTTGAATGCAATGTGAATGGTATGAACTGTGGAATGTCATGGAATGGAATGAAATGGAATTTGGAATGGAATGTGGAATGGAATGGAATGGAACATAGAAACGAATGCAACGGAATGTGGAACGGAATGCGGAATAGAATGGAATGGAACGTGTAATGGAAAGTGGAATGGAATGGAATGAATTGAGGAATGGAAAGTGGAATGGACTGGAATGGAACGCAGAATGGAACGTGGAATGCAAAGTGGAATGGAATGTGGAATGGAATGTGGAATGTGGACTGGATTGGAATGGAATGCGGAATGGAATGGAATGGAATGGAATATGGAAAGGAATGGAATGAAACGTGAAATGCAATGGAATGAAGAGGAGAATGTGGAATGCAATGGAATGCAATGTGGAATAGAATGTGGAATGGAATGGAATGGAAAGAGGAAAAGAATGGAATGGAATGGAAAGTTGAATGGAATGGATTGGAATAGAATGTGGAATGCAGTGGAATGGAATGGAATGGAATGGAATGTGAAATGGAACGGAATGGAATGTGGGGTGGAAAAGAATGGAATGTGGAGAGGAATGGACTGGAATGTGGGATGGAATGGAATGGGTAATGGAATGGAATAGAAGGTGAAATGGAATGTGGAATTGAATGGAATGTAATGTGCAATGGAATGTGGAATGTAATGGAATGGAATGTGTAATGGAATATGAAATGGAATGGAATGGAATCTGGAATTGAACGTGGAATGGATTGGAATGTGGAAATCAACGTGGAATGGAATGGAATGGAATGTGGAATGGAATGTGGAATGCATTGGAATGCAATGTTGAATGGTACTTGGAAAGGAATATGCACTGGAACATGGAAAGGAATGGAATGTGGAATGGAATGTGGAAGGGAACGTGGAATGGAATGGAATGTGCAATGGATTGTGGAATAGAATTTGGAATGGAATGTGGAATAATTGTGGAATGGAATGTGGAATGGAAAGTGGAATGGAATGGAATGGAATATGGAATGGAATGTGAAATGAATGGAATGGAATGTGGCATGCAATGTGGAATTAAATGGAATGGAATGTAAAATGGAATGTGGAATGGAATGTGCATTGGAAAGTGGAATGTAATGGACTGGAATGTGTAATTTAAGGGAATGGAATGTGTAATGGAATGTGGATTAGATTTCGAATTGAATGTGGAATGGATCATGGAATGGAACATGGAATGGAATGGCATGGAACGTGGAAGGGAAAGTGGAATGGAACTTGGCATACAACATCGAATGGAAAGTGGAATGGAATGGAACGGAAAGTGGAATGCAAATGAATGGAACTTGGAATGGCATGGAAAGGAATGTGGAATTGAATGGAATGTAATGTTGAATGAAATGGAATGCTTTGTGGAATGGTATAGAATTGAATGGAATGTTGATAGGAATTTAATGGAATGTAAACAAATGTGGATTGAATGGAATGGAATATGGAATGGAATGTGGAACGGAAGGGAATGAAATGTGGAATTGTATGGAATTCAATGGAATGTGGACAGGAATGGAATGGAATGGAATGGAATGTGTATAGGAATGGAATGGAATGTGGAATGTAATGTGGAATGCAATGTGGAATGGAATGGAATCAAATGTTGAATGCAATGTGAATGGTATGGACTCTGGAATGGCATGGAATGGAATGAAATGGAATTTGGAATGGAATGTGGAAAGGAATGGAATGGAACGTAGAAATGATTGCAATGGAATGTGGAATGGAATGCGGAATGGAATGGAATGGAACGTGTAATGAAAGGTGGAATGGAATGGAATGCAACGAGGAATGGAAAGTGGAATGGACTGGAATGGAACGCAGAATGGAACGTGGAATGCAAAGTAGAATGGAATGTGGAATGGAATGGAATGGAATGGAATATGGAAAGGAATGAAATGAAACGTGAAATGGAATGGAATGTGGAAGAGAATGTGGAATGCAACGGGATGCAATGTGGAATGGAATGTAGAATGGAATGGAATGGAATGTGGAAAAGAATGGAATGGAATGGAAAGTGGAATGGAATGGATTGGAATAGAATGTGGAATGCAGTGGAATGGACTGGAATGGAATGGGTAATGGAATGGAATGGAATGGAATGTGGAATCAAATGGAATGGAACAAGGGAAGGAATTTGGAATGGAATGCAATGGAAAGGGAAGGAATGGAATGCAATGGAATGGAACTTGGAATGGAAAGTGGAATGCAATGGAATGCAATGTGGAATGGAATCTGGAATGGAATGGTATGTGGACTGGAATGGAATGTAACGGAATGTGGAATGGAATGGAATGGAATGGGGAAATGGAATGTTGATTGCAATGGAATGGAACGTAGAATGGAATGGAATGCAATGGTATGTGGAACGGAATGTGGAAAGGAATGGAATGGAATGTGGAAATGGAATATTGATGGTAATATAGTGGAATGTAGAATTGAAAGGAATGCAATGGAATGTGGAACGGAATGGAATGGAATGGAAAGTGGAATGGAACGGAATGGTATGTTTAATGCAATGTGCAATGGAATGCAATGGAATGTGAAATGGAATGTGGCATGAAATGGGATGGAATGTGGAATGGAATGGAGTGGAATGCAGAATGGAACTGAATGGAATGTGGAATGGAAAGTGGATTGCAATGCAATGGAATGTGGAAAGGAATAAGTTATGGAATGGAATGGAATGTGGAATGGAAGGGAATGGAATGGAATGGAACGCGTAATGGAATGGAATGGAATGTGGAATGGAACATGGATTGGAATGGAAAGGAACGTGGAACGGAATGGAATGGAACACGGAATGGAATGGAATGTGGAATGGATTGTGGATAGGAATGTGAAATGGAATGTGGAATGGAATCTGGAATTAAATGGAATGGAATGTGGAATGGAATGCAATGGAATGATATGGAATGTGGAATGGAATGGAATGGAATGGAAACAGATGGAATGAAATGTGGAATGGAATATGGAATGTAATGCGGAGTGGAATGTGGAATGGAAAGTTATGGAATGTGGAAAGAAATGTGGAATGGAATGGAAGAAGGAATGGTATGTGGAATGGAAGGGAAAGTGGAATTGAATGGAATGGAATATGGAATGAAAAGTGGAATGGAAAGGAATGGAAGGTAGAATAGAATGTGGAATGAAATGGATTGGAATGTGGAATGGAATGGAATGGAATGTGGAATCGAACGTGGAATGGAATGGAATGTTGAATGAAATATGGAATGGAATGGAATGAAATGTGGAATGGTATGGAATGGAATGCGGAAAGGTTTCGCATGGAATGGAATGTGTACTATACTGGAATGGAATGGAATGTGGAATGGAATGGAGTGGAATGGAATGTGGACTTGAATGGAAAGGAATGGAATGGAATGGAAAGTGAAATTGAGTGGAATGAAATGTTGAATGGAATGGACTGGAATGTGGAATGGAATGTGGAATGGAATGGAATTGATTGTGGAATGGAATGGATTTGAATGTGGAATGGAATGGAATGGAATATGGAATAGAATGTAATGGAATATATGATGGATTGGAATGGAAAATGGAATGGAAAGGAATGCAATGGAATGTGGAATGGAATGGAATGGAATGTGGAACGGAAAGGAATGGAATGGAAGGTGGACTGGAATGGAATGGAATGGAGTGGAAATTGGAATGGAATGGAATGGAATGTGGAATGCCATGGAATGGAATGTTGAATGGAAAATGCAACGAAATTGAAAGAAATGGAATGTAGAATGGATTGGAATGGAATGTGGAATGGAATGGAATGTGGAATGGAATGTGGAAAGGAAAGTGGAATGGAATGGAATGGAATGGAATGGAATGTGAAATGGAATGGAATGGAATGTGGAATGAAATGGAATGGAATATGGAAAGGAAGGTGGAATGGAATGGAATGGAATGTGGAATGGAAGGGAATGGAATGTGAAATCGAATGTGGAATGGAATGGAATGGAATGGAATGGAATGGAATAAAATGTGGGATGGAATGGTTAGGAATGTGGAATGAAACGTGGAATGGAATGTGCAAAGGAATGGAATGGAATACGGAATGGAACATGGAATAGAATGGAGCAGAATGTGTAATGGAATAGAATTTGGAATGCAATGGAATGGAACGTGGAAAAGAATGATGAATTGAATCGAATGTAATGGAATGTGAAATGGAATGGAATGGAATGTGGAATGCAATGGAATGCAATATGCCTTGGAATGTGGAATGGAACGGAATGGAAAGTGGAGTGCAATGGAATGGAATGTCGAATGGAATGTGCAATGGAAAGCAATGGAAAGGAAGGAATGAGGAATGGAATGGAATGGAATGTGTAATGGAATCGAATAGAAGGTGGAATGGAATGGAATATGGAATGGAATGAGTTATGAAATGTGGAAAGGAATGAGTTATTGATTGAGGAATGGAATGTGGCATGGAACTTGGAATGGAAAGTGGAATGGATCATTGAATGGATCGTGGAATGGATCATGGAATGGAACGTGGAATGGAACGTGGAATGCAACGTGGAATGGAATGGAATGGAATGTGGATTGTAATGTGGAAAGAAATGGATTGGAATTGAGTGGAATGTGGAATGGAAGGGAATGTAAGGTGGAAAGGAATGGAATGGAAGGTGGTATGGAACGGAATTGAACGTGGAATGGAATTGACTGGAACGTAGAATGGAATGTGGATGTGGAATGCAATGGAATGTGGAACGGAAGGGAATGGGGTGTAACGGAGTATGGAACGTAATTGATTGGAATATGGACTGGAATGCAGAATGGAATGGAATAGAATGTGGAAAGGAATGTTGAAATGAATGGAATGCAAAGTGCAATAGAATGGAATGTGGAACAGAATGTCGAATGCAATGGAATGAAATGTTCACTGGAATGAGGAATGGAATATGGAATGGAATGGAATGAAATGTGTAATGGAATATGGAATGGAATATTTAATGCAATGTGGAATGCAAGGTGGAATGGAATGGAATGTAAAGTGGAATCGAATGGAATGGAATGTGGAATGGAAGGTGGATGGAATGGAATGGAATGTGGAATGGAATGGAATGGAATATGGGATGGAACGTGGAATCAAATGGGATGGAACGCGGAATGGAATGAAATGAAACGTGGAATGGAAAGTAATGGAATGTGAAATGGAATGTGGAATGGAAAGTGGTATGAAATGGAATGTGGAATGGAATGGAATGGTATGTCGTAAGCAATGGAATGCAATGTGGAATATAATGTGGAATGTAATGGAATGGAATGCGGAATGGAAGGTGGAATGGAATGGAAAGGAATGTGGAATGGTATGTGAAATGGAATGAAATGCAACGTGCAATGGAAAGTGGCATGGAATTGAATGGAATGTGGAATGTAATCGAATGTAATGTGGAATGGAATGTGGAATATAATGGAATGGAATGTGGAATGGAAAGTTTAACGGAATGGATTGGAATGTGGAATGGAATGTGGAATGGAATGAGGAATAGAAACGAATGGTTTGTGGAATGGAAGTGAATGGAATGTAACAGAATATGGAAAGAAAGCATTGCAATATGGTATGTAATGAGGAATGGAATGGAATGGAATTTGGAATGGATGGGGGAATGGAATTTAATGGAAACTGAAATTGAATGGAATAGAATGTGGAATGGAACATGGAATGGAATGGAATGGAAAGTGGAATGCAATGGAAAGAAATGTGCAATGGAATGGAATGGAATGTGGAAAGGAATTTGAAAGGGAATAGAATGGATTGTGGAAAGGAATGGAATGAAATGCGTAATGGAAAGGAATGGAATGTAGAATGGAATGGGGAATGGAATATGGAATGGAATGGAATGAAATGTGGAATGGAATGTGGAATGGAATGGAATGGAATGAGAAATGGAATGTGGAATGGAATATGGAATGCAATGTGGAATGCAATGTGGAATGGAATGGAATGGAATGTGGAATGGAATGGAATGTGGAATGGAAGGGAAAGGAATGGAATGGAATGTGGAATGGAATGGAATGGGATACGGAATGTAACGTGGAATCGAATGGAATGGAACGTGGAATGGAAGGTGGATGGAATGGAATGGAATGTGGAATGGAATGGAATGGAATATGGGATGAAACGTGGAATGGAATGGAATGGATCGTGGAATGGAAAGGAATGATATGTGGAATGGAACGTGGAATGGAATAGAATGGAACGCGCAATGGAATGGAATGAAACGTGGAATGGAAAGTAATGGAATGTGGAAAGGAATGTAGAATGGAACGTGGTATGGAATGGAATGTGGAATGGAATGGAACGGAATGGTATGGTATGTGGTAAGCAATGGAATGCAATGTGGAATAGTATGTGGAACGTAATGGATTGGAAAGCGGAATGGAAAGTGGAAAGGAATGGAAAGGAATTTGGAATGGAAAGTGGAATGGAATGGAATATGAAATGGAATGGAATAGAAAAGTATGTGGAATATACTGTGGAAAGGAATGGAATGGAATGTGGAATGGAAGGCAATGGAATGTTGAATGGAATGGAAAGGAATGTGGAATTAAATCTGGAATGCAATGGAATGGAATGGGAATGGAATGTGGAAAGCAATTGAATGGAATGTGGAATGTAAGGGAATGGAATGGAATGGAATGTGGAATGGAATGGAAAGGAAAGTGGATTGGAATGTAATGGAACGTAATGAGAAATGGAAATGAATGCAATGTGGAATTAAATGGATTGGAATGTGGAATGCAATGTAATGGAAAGTGGAATGGAACTTGGAATGGAACGTGGAATGCAACTTGGAATGGTACGGAATGATACATGGAACGGAATTGAATGGAACGGGGAATGGAATGGAATGGAATGGAATGTGGAATGTAATGGAATTGAATGTGAAATGGAACGTGGAATGGAATGGAAAGGAATGTGGAATGGAATGGAACGGAGTGAGGAGTGGAATGGAATGGAAAGTGGAATGGAATGGAATGGAATGTGGAATGGAATGGAATGGGATGTGGAAAGGAACGTGGAATAGAACATGGAATGGAACGTGGAATGGAACATGGAATGGAAGGGAATGGAACGTGGAATGGAATAGAATGGAATGCGAAATTGAACGGAGTGGAATGTGGAATGGAATGGAACGGAATGAAATGTCGACTGTAATGTGGAATTGAATGGTATGGAATGTCGAATGGAATGTGGAATGGAATGTGGAATGAAATGTGGAAAGCAATGGAATGGAATGTGGAATGGAATGTGGACTGGAACGTCTAATGGAACGTGGGATGGAATGGAATAAAACGTGGAATGGAACACGGAATGGAACGTGTAAATTATAGTGGAATGGAATGGAAAGGAAAGTGGAATTGAACGTGGAATGGAAAGTGGAATGGTATGGAGAGAAATGTGGAATGGAATGGAATGGAATGTGGAATAGAATGAAATAGAATCACTGTGGAATGGAATGTAAAGGAAGGCAATGTTGACATGAATGGAGAGGAGAGGAATGAAATGTGGAATTGAATAGAATGGAATGTGGAATGGAATGGAATGGATCGTTGAATGGAATGTGGAATGGAATGGAATGGATCGTTGAATGGAATGTGGAGTGGAATGCAAAGTGGAATGGAATGTGGAATGGAATGCAATGGAATGTGCAATGGAATAGAATGGAATGTGTAATGGAACGGAATGCAATTTGGAAAGGTATGGAATGGAATGAGGAATGGAATGGAAAGCAATGAAGAAGGGAATGGAATGGAATGTGGAATGGAATGGAATGGAATTGAATGTGGAATGAAATGCAACGGAATGTGGAATGGAATGGAATGGAATGTGGACTGGAATGGATTGGAATGTATAGCGGGATGAAATAGAAGTGAATGTGGAATGGCAAAGAATGGAATGTGGAAAGGAACTTGCATTGGAATTGAAACCAATGTAATGTGGATTGGAAGGGAATGGAATGGAATGTCGAATGGAAAGGAATGGAATATGGGCTGGAACGGAATGGAATGGAATGTGGAAGGAAATGGAATGGAATGTGGAACGGCACGGAATGGAATGTGGAATGGAACTTGCAATGGAATTGAAACCAATGGAATGTGGATTGGAATTGAATGGAGTGAAATGTGGAATGGAATGGAATGGAATGGAGAAAGGAAAGGAATGGAATGTGGAATGCAATGTGGAATGGAATGGAATAGAATGGAATGGAGTGGAATGTGGAATGGAATGTGGAATGGAATTTAATGGAATGTGGAATGGAATGTGGAATGGAATGGAATGGGATTTAGAAAGTAACGTGGAATAGAACGTGGAATGGAACGTGGAATGGAAGGGAATGTAACGTGGAATGGAATGGAATGCATCGTGGAATGGAATGGAATGGAATGTGGAATGGAATTTGAAAATGAACGGAATGGAAAGTGGAATGTAATGGAATGGTATTCGAAATGGAACGGAATGGATAGTGGAATGGAATGTGGATTGCAATTTGAAATGGAATGCAATGGAATGTATTTGGAATGTGAAATGGAAAGGAATGGAATGCGAAATGGAAAGGAAAGGAAAGTGGAATGAAATGGAATGGAATGTCGAATGGAATGGAATGAAATGTCGAATGAAATGTGGAATTTAATGGAATGGAATGTCGAATGGAATGGAATGACATGTCGAATGTAATGTTGAATTGAATGGAATGGAATGTGTAATGGAATGTGGAATGGATTGTGGAATGCAATGTGGAATGGAATGTGGAATGAAATGTGGAATGGAATGGAAAGGAATGAGTAATGGAATGTGGAATGGAATGGAATGGAATGTGGAAAGGAATGAGGAATTGAATGGAATTGAAGGGGGAAAGGGATGGAATGGAAAGAATGGAATGGAATGCAATGTGGAATGGAAAGGAATGAAATTCAATATGGAATGGAATATGGAATGGAATGAGGAATGGAACGTGGAATTTAACATTGTATGCAAAGTGAAATGTATCGTGGAATGGAACGTGGAATAGAACGTGGAATGGAATTTGGAATGCAATATGGAATGGAATGGACATGAAATGTGCAATATAATGTGGAATGGAATGGAATAGAATTGAGTGGAATGTGGCATGGAAATGAAAGGAACGTGGAATGGAATGGAATGGAAAGTGGAATGGAATGGATTGGGATGTGGAATGGAATGGAATTAAATATGGAATGGAATGTGGAATGCAACGTGGAATTGAATGGAATGGAATGTGAAATGGAACGTGGATATGTAATGGAATGTGGAATGGAAAGGAAAGGAATGTGGAATGGAATGTGGAATGTTATGGAAAGGAATGTGGAATGCAATGGAAAGGAAGGTGGAATGGAAAGTTGAAAGGAATGGAATGTGGAATCTAATGGAATGGATAGTGGAATGGAGTGGAATATAATGTGGAAAGGAAAGGGGAATGAAATGGAATGGAATGTGGAATGCAGTGAGGAATGTAATCGAATATAATGTCGAATGGAATGTGCGATGGAATGGAATGGAATGTCGGATGGAATGCGGAATGTAATGTGGAATGGAACGTGCAATGGAATGGAAAGTGGAATGGAATGTAGAATGGAACGTGGAATGCAATAGAACGTAGAATGGAATGAAGAATGGAAAGTGGAATGGAATGGAATTTGGAATGGAACGTAGAATGGAACGTGGAAAGGAACATGTAATGGAATAGAATGTAGAATGGAATGAAGAATGGAATGTGGAATGGAATGGATGGTGGAATAGATTGTGGAATGGAATGTGGAATTTAATGGAATGGAATGTGGAATGGAATGTGGAATGAAATGGAATGGAATGTAGAATGGAATGGAATGCGGAATGGAATGCAGAATGCAAAGGAATGGAATGGAATGTGGAATGGTATTTAAAATGGAATGTGGAATGGAATGTTGAATGGAATGTGGAACGGAATGGAATGGAATTTTGAATGCAATGGAAAGGAATGTGGAATAGAATGGAATACAATGTGGAATGGAAAGTGGAAAGGAATGGAAAGCAATGTGCAATGGAATGGAATGTGGAATGGAATGCATAATGGAATGGAATGAAACGTGGAATGGAAAGTGGAATGGAATGGATTGGAATGTGGGAAGGAATGTGGAACGGAATCTGGAATGAAATGTGGAATGGAATGTGGAGTGGAATGGAAAGGAAGGTGGAATGGAAAGGAATGGAACGGAATGTGGCATGGAATGGAACGGAAGGTGGAATGGAATGGAGTGGAATGGAATGTGGAATGGAATGGAATGGAACGTGGAATGGAATGGAATGTGGAATGGAAAGGAATGGAATCTGGAATGGAATTCAAAGGAATGGAACGTGGAAAGGAATTCAATGGAACGAGTAATGGAAATGAATTAAGAAGGAATGGAATGGAATTTTATGTGGAATGGAATGGAACGGAATGTGGAATGGAACGGAAACCAATGGAATGTGGAATGGAATGGAATGGAATATGGAATGGAATTGAATGGAATTGAATGGAACGTGGAAAGGAAAAGAATGGAACGTGCAATGGAATGGAATGCACCCTGGAATGGAATGGATAATAACGTGGATTAGAATGGAATAGAATGTGGAATGGAATAGATTGTGGAATTGAATGGAACGGAAAGTGGAATGGAACGTGGAATGCAATTGAAAGGAATGGAATGTGGAATGGAATGGCAAGGAATGGAATGTGGAATGCAATGGAATGTGGAATGGAAAGGAATGGAATGAGGAAAAGAATGTGCAATGGAATGGAATGCAATGGAATGTGAAATGGAATTGAATGGATTATGGAATGCAATGGAATGGAATAATGAAAGGAAAATGGAATGGAACGGAATAGAAAGTGGAATGGAATGGAATGGGGTGTGGAATGGAATATGCAATGGAATGGAATGGAATGGAATGGAATGGAATGTGGAATGGAATGGAATGGAATGCGTAATGGAATCGAATAGAATGTGGAAAGGAATGGAACAGAATATGCAATGGAATGAGTTATGGAATTTGGAAAGGAATGAGTTATTGATTGAGGAATTGAACGTGGAATGGAACACGGAATGGAAAGTGGAATGGATGGTTGAATGGATCGTGGAAAGGATCGTGGAATGGAAAGGGGAATGGAATGTGGAATACAATGTCTAATGGAATGGAATGGAATGTGGATTGTAACGTGGAAAGTAATGGATTGGAATGGAGTGGAATATGGAATGGAAGGGAATGGAAGGTGGAATGGAATGTAATGGAATGGAATGTGGAATGGAATGGAATGGAATATGGAATGGAATGTGAAATGGAATGGAATGGAATGGAATGGAATGGAATGGAATGGAATGTGAAATTCAATGGAATGGAATGTGGAATGCAAGGTAATGGCATATGGAATGGAATGTGGAATGGAATGGAAAGGAATGTGGAATGGAATGGAATGGAATGTGGAATGGAATACGGAATGGAATGGAATGGAATGTGGAATGGATAGGAATGGAATGTGCAAAGGAATGGAATGGAACATGGAATGGAATGGAATGGAATGATGAATGGAATGGAATGGGATCTGGAATGGAATGTGGACTGGATTGTGGAATGGAATGGAATGGGATGTGGAAAGGAACATGGAATAAAACGTAGAATGGAACGTGGAAAGGAACGTGGAATGGAATGGGATGTGGAAAGGAACATGGAATTAAACGTGGAATGGAATGCGGAAAGGAACGTGGAACGAAATGGAATGTAACGTGGAATGGAATGGAATGGAATACGGAATGGAATTGGAAATGGAATGGAATGGAATGTGGAATGGAATTCAATGGAATTTGAAATGGAATGGAATGGATCGTGGAATGGAATGTGGATTGGAATTTGAAATGGAATGCAATGGAATGTGTAATAAAATGTTAAATGGAATGAAATGGACTGCGAAATGGAATGGAATGGAATGTCGAATGGAATGGAATTAAATGTCGAATGTAATATGGAATTGAATGGAATGGAAAGTGGAATAGAATGTGGAATGGAATGTGGAATGGAATGTGGAATGACATGGAATGTGGAATGGATTGGAATGGAATGAGGAATGGAATGTGGAATGGAATGAGGAATGGAATGTGTAATGGAATGGAATTGAATGTGGAATGGAATGTGGTATGGAATGAAATGGAATTTGGAAAGGAATTGAAAGGAATGGAATGTGGAATGCAATGGAATGGAATTTGGAACGGAATGGAATGGAAAGTGGAATGGAATGGAATGGAATGGAATGGAACGTAGAATGGAATAGAATGGAACCTGGAATGGAATGGAATGCAATGTGGAATGGAATGGATAGTGAAGTGGAATGGAAGGGAATAGAATGTTGTATGGAACAAACTGTGTAATGGAATGGAATGGAATGTGTAATGGAATGGAATGGAATGTGGAATGGAACGGAAATAATGAGGAATGGAAGGGAATAGAATGGAATGGAAGGTGGAACGGAATGGAATGGAATGTGTAATATAAGAGAATAGAAAGGAATTGAATGTGGAATGTAATGGAAGGGAATACAGAATGGAACGTGGAATGGAATTTAACGGAATGTGGAATTCAATGTGTAATGTAATGGAAGAATGTAATGTTAGAAAGGAATGGAAAGGAATTTGGAGAGGAACGTGGAATGGAAGGAAAGGGAAAGTGGAATGGAATGCAATGGAATATGGAATGGAACGTGGCATGGAATGGAATGGAACGTGGAGTGGAATGGAATGGAAAGTGGAATGCAATGGAACGGAATATGGAATGGATCGTGGAATGGAATGGAATGGAACGTGGAGCGCAATGGAATGGAATGTGGAATGGAAAGTGGAATGGAAATGAATAGAAAGGAACGTGGAATGGAATGGAATGAAAGGTGGAATGGAAAGGAATCGAATGTGGAATGGAAACTGGATGGAACGTGGAAAGTAATGGAATAGAATGTGGAATGGAATGGAATGGAATGCAATGAGGAAGGTAAAGGAATGCAATGTGGAATGGAATGTGGAATTTAGTGGAATGAAATGCGCAATGGAAAGTGGAATGGAATGGAAAGGAATGTGGAATGCAATGTGGAATGGAATGGATTGGAATGTGGAATGGAATGTGGAATGGAATGGAGTGCATTGTGGAATGGAATGTTGAATGGAATGGAATAGAATGTGGAATGGAAAGGAAGGGAATGTGGAATGGAATGAAGAATGGAATGGAATGGAATGTGTAATGCAATGTGGAATGGAAGGGAATGGAATGTGCAATGGAAGGGAAATGAATGGAATGGAATATGGAATGGAATGGATTAGAAAATGGAATGGAATGTGGAATGGAATGGAATGCAATGTGGAATGGAAAGAGGAATGGAATGGAATGGAACCTGAAAAGGAATGGAATGGAATGTTGAATGGAATGTGGAATGGAATGGAATGGAACGCTGCATGTAATGGAATGGAACGTGGATTGGAATGGAATGGAACGTGGAATGGAATGGAATGGAATGTGGAATGGAACATGGAATGAAATGGAACGGAATGTGCAATGGAATAGAATGAAATATGGAAAGGAATTTGAATAGGAATGGAATGGAATGTGGAATGGAATGGAGTGAAAGCCTAATGGAATGGAATGGAATGTGGAATGGAATGTGGATTGGAATTTTAAAGGGAATGCAATGCAATGTCGAATGGAAAGTGAAATGGAATGGTATGGAATGAGAAATGGAATGGAATGGAATGTGGAATGGAATGGAATGGAATGTGGAATGGAATGGAATGCAATGTGGAATATAATGGAATGGAATGTGGAATGGAATGTAGAATTCAAAGGAACGGAATGTAGAATGGACTGGAATGTGGATTGGAATGGAATGGAATGTGGAATGGAATTGAATGGAATGTAGAATATAATGCAATGTTGAATTGAATGGAATAGAGTGGAATGTGGAATGGAATGGAATTGATTGTGTAATGGAATGTGTGATAGAATGTAAATTATTATGGACTGGAATGTGGAATGGAATGGAATGGAATGTTTAATGGAACGTGGAATGGAATGTGGAATGAAATGGAATGGAATGTGGAATGGAATGGAATGCAATGTGGAAAGGAATGGAATGGAATGAGGAATCGAACGGTATGCAATGAAGAAGGGAATGGATTGGAAGGTGGAATGGAATGGAATGGAATTTAATGTGAAATGAAATGCAATGGAATGTTGAATGAATTGAAATATAATGTGGACTGGAATGGATTTGAATGTAATGTGGAAGGAAATGGAATGGAATGTGGAATTGTACTAAATGGAATATGGAATGGAACTTACAATGGAATTGAAACTAATGGAATGTGTATTGGAACGGAATGGAATGGAATGTGGAATAGAATGGAATGTCGAATGGAATGGAATGGAATGTGGGCTGGAACGGAATTGAATCTAATGTGGAAGGAAATGGAATGGAATGTGGAATGTCACTGAATGGAATGTGGAACGGAACTTGCCATGGAATTGAAACCAATGGAAACTGGAATGGAATGTAATGGAATGGAATGTGGAATGGAATGGAATATGGAATGGAATGGAAAGGAATGTGGAATGGAATTTGAAATGGAAAGGAATGGAATGGAAAGGAATGTGAAATGGAATGGAATGGAATGTGGAATGCAATGTAACGGAATACGGAATGGAATGTGGAATGGAAGGGAATGGAATGTGGAATGGAATGCGGAATGGAATGGAAAGGAATGGAATGGAATGGAATTTGGAATGGATTGGAATGGAAGGTGGAATGGAATGGAATGGAATGTGGAACAGAATGGAATGTAATGAGGAATGGAATGGAAATGGATGTGCAATGGAATGTGGAATGGAATGTGTAATGGAATGGAATGCGATATGGAAAGGAACGTGGAATAAAAAGTGAAATGCAACGTGGAACTGAACGTCGAATGGAATGGAATGTAACATGGAATGGAATGGAATGGAATGTGGAATGGAATTTGAAATGGAATGGAATGGAATGTGGAATGGAATGCAATGGAATTCGAAATAGAATGGAATGGATAGTGGAATGGGATGTGGATTGGAATTTGAAATGGAATGCAATGGAATGTGTAATGGAATGTGAAATGGAATGGAAAGGATTGCAAAATGGAATGGAATGGAATGTGGAAAGGAATGGAGTGCAATGTGGAATGGAATGGAATGAAATGTCGAATGTAATGTGGAATTGAATGTAATGGAATGCGGAATGGAATGTGGAATGGAGTGTGGAATGGAATATGGAATTGAATGAAATGTGGAATGGAATGGAATGGAATGAGGAATGGAATGTATAATGGAATGGAATGGAATGTTAAATGGAATGTGGAAGGGAATGGAATTGAATGTGGAATGCAATGTGGAATGGAAGGGAATGGAATGAGGAATGGAATGGAATGGAATGAGGAATGGAATGTATAATGGAATGGAATGGGATGTTAAATGGAATGTGGAAGGGAATGGAATGGAATGTGGAATGCAATGTGGAATGGAAGGGAATGGAATGAGGAATGGAAGGGAATGGAATGGAATGGAATATGGATGGAATGGATTGGAATATGGAATTGAATGTGGAATGGAATGGAATTGAATGTGGAATTGAAAGGGGAATAGAATGGAATGGAACCTGAAAGGTAACGGAATGGAATGTGGAATGAAACGTGGAATGGAATGGAATGGAATGTTGCATGTAATGGAATGGAACATGGAATGGAGTGGAATGGAATGGACTGGAATGTGAAATAGAATGTGGAATGGAACATGGAATGGAATGGAACAGAATGTGCAAAGGAATGAAATGAAATGTGGAAAAGAATTTGAATTGAAATGGAATGGAATTTGGAATGGAATGGAGTGGAAAGCGAAATGGAAAGGAATGGAATGTGGATTGGAATTTTAAATGGAATGCAACGCAATGTCGAATGGAAAGAGAAATGGAATTGTATGGATTGGGAAATGAAATGGAATAGAATGGAATGTGGAATGGAAAGGACTGCAATGTGGTATGTAACGGAATGGAACGTGGATTTGAATGTAGAGTTGAATGGAAAGGAATGTGGAATGGAATGGAATGTGGATTGAAATGGAATGGAATGTGGAATGAAATGGAATGGAATGTGGAATGGAATGGAATGGAATGTCGATTGGAATAGAATGGAATTGAAAGTGGAATGGAATTCAATGGAATGTGGAATGGAAGGGAATGGAATGGAATGGAATGTTGAATGAAAAGGAATGAATTCTGCAATGGAAAGGATAGGAATGGAATGGAATGTGGTATGGAAGGTAATGTAGTGGAAAGGAATGTGGAATGGAATGGAATGCAATAAGGAAAGGAATGTGGAATGGAATTGAATGGAATGTGGAATGGAACGTGGAATGGAATGGAATGTGGAATGGAATGGAGAGGAATGTGGAATGGAACGTGGAAAGGAATGGAATGGAACGTGCAGTAGAAAGGATTGGAATGTGGAATGGAAAGTGGAATGGAATGGTATGGAACGTGGAATGGAATGGAATGAAACGTGGAGTGGAACGGAATGCAATGTGGAGTGGAATTTGGATTGGAACTTAAAATGGATTTTAATGGAATGTGGAATGGAATACAATGGAATGGAATGTGGAATGGAAAGGAATGGAATGGAATGGAATGTGGAATGAAAAGGAATGAATTCTGCAATGGAAAGGAAAGGAATGGAATGGAACTTGGAATGGAAGCTAATGTAATGGAAAAGAATGTGGAATGGAATGGACTGCAATACGGAATGGAATGTGGAATGGAATGGAATGGAATGTGGAATGGAACGTAGAATGGAATGGAATGTGGAATGGAATGGAATGGAATGTGGAAAGCAACGTGGAAAGGAATGGAATGGAACGTGCAGTAGAATGGATTGGAATGTGGAATGGACAGTGGAATGGAATGGTATGGAACATGGAATGGAATGGAATGAAACGTGGAGTGGAATGGAATGCAATGTGGAGTGGAATGTGGATTGGAAATTGGAATGGATTGGAATGGAATGTGGAATGGAATACAATGGAATGGAATGTGGAATGGAATGGAATGGAATGTGGAATAGAATGGAAAGGGATGTGGAAAGGAATGTGGAATGGAACGTGGGATGGAATGGAATGGAATGTGAAATGTAATGGAATGGAATGTGGAATTGAACGTGGAATGTATTTGAATGGAAAGTGGAATGGAATGGAAAGGAATGTGGAATGGAATGGCATGAAATGTGGAAAGCAATGTGGAATGGAATGGAATGGAACGTGTAATGGAATAGAATGGAATGTGGAAGGGAAAGTGGAATGGAATTTAATGGAACGTGGAAAGTAATGGACTGGAATGTGGAATGGAATGTGGAATGCCACCTGCAATGGAAGGGAATGTGGAATGGAATGTGGAATGGAATGTGGAATGGAATGGTACGTGGAATGGAATGGAATGGAATGTGGAATGGAATGGAATGGAATGTGGAATGGAATGGAATGGAATGTGGAATGCAACGTGGAATGGAATGTGGAATGGAATGTGGAATGGAATGGAATGGAATGTGGACTGGAATGGAATAGAATGTGGAATGGAATGGAATGTGGAATGCAACGTGGAATGGAATGAGGAATGGAACGGAATGGAATGTGGAATGGAATGGAATGAAAAGTCGAAGGAAATGTTGAATGAACTGGAATGGATTGTGGAACGCAATGGAATGGAATATGGAATAGAACGTGTAATGAAACGGAATGTGGAATGCAATGTGCGAAGCAATGGAATGGAATCTAAACTGGAACATGGTATGGAATGGAATGCAATGTGGAATGGAAGTTGGAATGGAATGTGGAATGGGACGTGGAAAAGAATGGAATGTGGAAAGGAACGTGGAAAGGAAAGAGAAATGGAATGTAATGTCTAATGTATTCTAGAATGCAATTTGCAATGGAATGTTGAGTGGAATGTGGCATGGAATGTGGAATGGAATGGATTGAAATGTGGAACAGAATGTGCAATGCAATGGAATGGAATGTGCAATGGAATAGATATGATATGAAACGCGGAATGGAATGTGGAATGGAATGGAATGGAATGTGGAATGAAATGTGCAATAGAATGGAATGGAATGTGGAATCAAATGTGGAATGGAAAGGAATGGAGGAGGAATGGAATGTGGAATGGAATGGAATGGAAAGATGAATGGAAGGGAATGGAATGGAATGGAATATGGAATGGAATGGAAAGTGGAATGGAAAGCGGAATGGAATCGAATGCAGCCTGAAATGGAATGTAATCCAAAGTATAAAGGAACGTGGAGTGGAATGGAATGGAACATTGAATGGAATACAATGGAAGGTGCAATGGAGTGGAATGGAATGTGGAATGGAATGGAATGCAATGTGGAATGGAATGGAAAGGAATGTGGAATGAAATGGAATAGAATGTGCAATGGTATGTGGAAAGGAATGGAATGGAATATTAAATGGAATGGAATGTGGAATGGAATGTGCAATGGAATGGAATGAAATGTTGAACGGAATGATATGTGGATTGGAATGGAATGAAATGTGGAATGGATTTGAATGGAATATAGAATGGAATGGAATGGAATGTAGAATGGAACGGAATGCAGAGGAATGTAGAATGGAATGGAATTGTTTATGGAATGCAATGTGGAATGGAACGGAGTAGAATGTGGAATGGAAAGTAGAATGCAATGGAGTGGAATGTGGAATGGATTGGAATGGAATGTGCAGTGGAATGGAATGGAAAGAGGAAGGGAATGAGGAATTGAATGGAATGGATGGTGGAATGGAATGGAATGAGGAATGGAATGAGGAATTGAATGGAATGGATGGTGGAATGGAATGTGTAATGGAATGTGGAATGGAATGGAAAGGAATGTGGAAGGGAACGTGGAATGCAACATGAAATGGAATGTGGAATGGAATCTGGAATGGAATGGAATGGAATGGAATCTGGAATGGAATGTAATGGAATCTGGAATGGAACGTGCAATGGAATGTGCAATGCAATGGAATGGATTTTGGAATGGAATGTGAAATGGAATGTGGAATGGAAAGAAATGGAACGTGGAATCCGATGCGGAATGGAATGGAAAGAAAAGTGGAATGGAATGGAATAGAATGTGGAATGGAATATGGAAAGGAATGGAATGAAACATTGAATGGAATATGAAAAGGAATGGAATGAAATGTGGAATGGATCACGGAATGGAACGTCTATGGAAAGTGGAATGGAACCTGGAATGGAATGGAATGGAACATGGAATGGAAAGTGGAATTGAATGTGGAATGGAACGTGGAATGGAACGTGGAAAGGAAAGGGGTGCAATATGGAATGGAATTAAATGGTATGTGGAATGGAAGGGATTGGAATGTGGAATGTAGTGGAATGGACTGTGGAATGGAATGAGGAATGGAACGGAATGGAATTTGGAATGGAATGTGGAATGTAATGGAATGTGAAATGTAATGAAATGTAAAGGAATGTTGAATGGTATGTGGAATGGAATGGAATGGAATGTGGAATGGAATGGAATGCAATGTGGAATGGAATCTGGAATGCAATGGAATGGAATGTGGAATGGAATTTGGAGAGGAATTGAAAGGAATGCGGAATGGAAGGGAATGGAATTGAAAGGAATGTGGAATGGAATGGAATGGAATGTGGAATGGAATGTGGAATGGAATGAGGAATGGAACGGAATGCAATGGGATTTGAAATAAAATGGAATAGAATGTGAAATGGAATGGAATGGAACGTACAATTGAATGGAAAGGAAAGTGGAATGGAATGTAATGGAATTTGGAATGGAATGGAATGGAAGGCGGAATGGAATGGAAATTGATTTGGAATGGAATACAATGTGAAATGGAATGGAATGGAAAGTGGAATGGAATGTAATGGAATGTGGAATGGAATGTAATGGAATGTGGAATGGAATT
Organism: Pongo abelii; assembly: GCF_028885655.2. Taxonomy (NCBI): domain Eukaryota; kingdom Metazoa; phylum Chordata; class Mammalia; order Primates; family Hominidae; genus Pongo; species Pongo abelii. The sequence goes on along the minus strand of NC_085929.1, from coordinate 12,025,904 downwards.
TAATGTGGAATGGAATGGAATGTGGAATGGAATGGAATGTGGAATGTAATGTAATGGAATGGAATGGAATATGGAATGGAATGGAATGTTGAATGGAATGTAATGGAATTAAGAATGGAATGGAATGGAAATTGGACTGAAAAGGAATTGAATGAAGAAGAATGGGAAATGGAATGGAATGGAATGTGGAATGGAAGTAAATGCAATGTGGATTGGAAAGACATGGAATGTGGAATGGAATGTGGAATAGAATGTGGAATACAATGGAATGGAATGCAATGTGGAATGGAATGAAATGGAATGTGCAATGTAATGGAATGGAATATGGAATGGAATGGAAATGAATGTGGAAAAGAATGCGGAATGGAATGGAATGCAATGTGGAATGGAACGTGCAATGGAACGTGGAATGGAATGGCATGAAACGTGGAATGGAACGTGGAATGGAACGTGGAATGCAACGTGGAATGTAATGGAATGGAAACGTGGAATGGAACATGGAATGCAACATGGAATGTAGTGGAATGGAACATGGAATGCAACATGGAATGTAGTGGAATGGAACGTGGAATAGAACGTGCAATGGAACATAGAATGGAAAGTGGAATGGAACGTGGAATGGAATGGAATGCAACGTGGAATGGAGTGGAATGGAATGTGGAATGGAATGGAATGTGGACAGGAATGGAATGCAATGCTATGGAATGTGGATTGGAATGGAATGGAATGTGGAATGCAATGTGGAATGGCATGTAATTGAATGTGGAATGGATAGGAGTGGAATGTGAAATGGAAAGTGGCATGGAATGGAATGGAATGTTAAAAGGCATGGAATGGAATGTGGAATGGAAAGTAATAGAATGTGAATTGAAAGTGGACTGGAATGGAATGGAATGTGGAGTGGGATGGAATGGAATGTAGAATGGAATGGAATGGAATGTGGAATGCAACCTGGAATGGAAAGGAACGGAACATGGAATGGAACTTGGAATGCAACGTGGAATGGAAAGTGAAATGTGGAATGGAGTGGAATGGAATGTGGAATTGAATGGATTCGAAATTGGAATGGAATTGAATGGAATGTGGAATGGAATGTGGAATGGAATGGATTCAAGAATGGCATGGAATGGAATGGAATGAGGAATGGAATCTGGAATGGAATGGAATGGAATGAGGAATGGAACGAAATGGAAGGGAATGTTATGTGGAATGGAATGTGGAATGGATTGGAATGGAACATGGAATGGAATCTGGAGTGGAATGCAACGTGGAATGGGATGTGTAAAGGAATCGAATGTGGAATGGAATGCGGAGTGGAATGGAATGGAAGGTGGAATGGAATGTGGAATAGAATGGAATGGATGTGGAATTGAATGCAATGGAATGTGGAATGGAATGTGGAATGGAGTGGAATGGAATGTGAAAGGGAATGGAATGGAATGTGGAATAGAATGGAATGGAATGCGGAATGGAATGGAATGGAGTGGAATGTGGAATGGAATAGAAAGGAATGTGGAATAGAATGAAGAATGGAATTTGGAATGGAATGTGGAATGGAATATGGAATGGAATGGAATGGAATGTGGAATGCAATGTAATGGATTGTGGACTGGAATGGAATGGAATGGACTGGAAACTGAAATGTAATGGAAAGGAGTGTGGAATGGAATTCAATGGAATTTGCAATGGAACGGAATGGAATGTGGAATGGAACGTGGAATGGAAGGAAATGGAATGTTTAATGGAATGGAATGGAACGTAGAATGCAATGGAATGGAATGTCGAATGGAATTTCAACTGGAATGGAATGGAATGTGGAGTGGAATTGAATGGAATGCGAAAAGGAATGGAATGGACTGTGGAATGGAATGTAGATTGGAATTTGAATTAGAATGCAATGGAATGTTGAATGGAATGAGAAATTGAATGGAGTGGAATGCGAAACGGAATGGAATGTGGAAGGGAATGGAATGGAATGCGGAAAAGAATGGAACGAATTGTTGAGTGTAATGAGGAACTCAATGGAATGGAATGTGGAATGGAATGGAATGAAATGTGGAAAGGAATGTGATGCAATGGAATGTAATGGAATGGAATGTGGAATGGAATGGAATGGAAGGTGGATTGTAATGGAATGGAATATGGAATAGAATGGAATGGAATATGGAATGGAATGGAATGGAAAGGAATGGAATGTGGAATGGAATGGAAGGGAATGTGGAATGTAATGTGGAATGGAATGGAATGGAAAGGAATGGACTATGGAATGGAATGGAAGGGAATTTGTAATGGAATGTGGAATGGAATGGAATGATATGTGGGATGGAATGGAATTGGTTTTGGAATTTAATAGAATGGAATGGAATGTGGAATGGAATGGAATGTGGAGTGGAATCGAATGGAACAAGGAATGGAGCTTGGAATGGTACGTGGAAAGGAACGTCGAGTAGAATGCAGAATGGAACATGGAATGGAATGCGGAATGGAATATGTAAGGGAAAGTGCCATTGAATGGAATGCAATGTGGAATGGAACTGAATGGCAGGTGGAGAGTAATGGAAATGAACGTGAAATGGATTGTGGAATGGAATGTGGAATGGAATGGGGAATGGAATGGAATGGAATGTGGAATGGAATGTCGAATGAAATGGTATGGAATTTGAAATGGAAAGTGGAATGGAATTTAATGCATTGTGCAATGGAATGGAATGCAATGTGAAAAGGAATGGAAAGGAAAGTGGAATGCAATGGAATGGAATGTGGAATGGAATGGAATGTGTAATGGAATGGAATTGAACGGAATGTGGAATGGAATGAAATGGAATGTCGAATGGAATGTGGAATGGAATGTAATGGAATGTGGAATGGAATGTGTAATGAAATACAATACAAGGTGGAATGGAATGTGCAATGGAATGTGGAATGGAACAAGGAACGGAACTTGGAATGGTACGTGGAAGGGAACGTCAAATAGAACGCGGAATGGAATGTGGAATGGAATGTGGAATGGAATATGGAATGGAATGTGGAATGGAATGGAATGGAATGTGGAATGGAATGTGGAATAGAATGGAATGGAATTTGGAATGGAATTAAATGCAGTGTGGAATAGAATGGAATGCAATGTGGAATGCAATAGAATGGAACGTGGAATGGAATGTGGAATGGAATGGAACGGAATGTGGAATTGAATGGAATGGAATGTGGAAAGGAATGTGGAATGTAATGGAATGTAAAGTGAAATAGAAAGGAATTGAATGTGGAATGAAATGGAATGGAGTGGAATGTGAAATAGAAAGGAATGGAATGTGGAATCAAATATAGAATGGAATGTGGAAAGGAAAATGTAGTGGAATGTGGTATGGAATGGAATGGAATTTGGAATGTAATGGATTGGAACGTGGACTGGAAAGGAATGGAATGGAATGGAATGTGACATGGAATGGTATGGAACGTGGAAAGAAATCCAATTTAATTTGGAATTCAATGGGATGGCATGAGGAATGGAATGGAAAGGCATGTGGAAAGGAAAGGGGAATGGAAAAGAATGGAATTTTGAATGGAATGGAATGGATTGCGGAATAGAATGCAATGGAATGGAAGTTGGAATTTCATGGAGTGGAAAGGAATTCATTGGAATATGGAATGCAACGCAATGCAATGTGGAATGGAATGGAATGGAATGGAATGTGGAATACAATGGAATGGAAAGGAATGGAATGTGGAATGCAATGGAAGGGAATAGGGAGTGGAATGTGGAAGGGAATGGAATGGAATGTGGAATGCAATGGAATGTAGGGGAATGAAGAATGGAATTTAATGTGGAATGGAATGGAATGTATCGTGGAATGGAACTTGGAATGGAATGTGGAATGGAATGGAATGGGATTTGTAATGGAATGTGAAAGGCAATTCAATGGAACCTGGAATGGAACGTGGAATGGAACGTGGAAAGGAAAGTGGAATGGAACATGGAATGGAACGTGGAATGGAATGTGGAATGGAATGTGGAATGGAGCGTGGAATGGTCTGTGGAATGGAATGTGCAATGCAACGTGGAATGGAACGTGGAATGGAATGTGGAATGGAAAGTGGAATGGAATGTGGAATGGAATGGAATGGAATGTGTAATGGCATGCAATGGAATATTGAATGGAATGGAATGGAATGCAGTGGAATGTGGAATGGCATGGAATGGAATGTGGAAGGAAATGTGGAATGGAATGCAGTGGAATGTAGAAGGCAATGGAATGCAAAGTTGAATGGAGTGATTAATGGAATGTAGAATGCTACGTTTAATGGAATGGAATGGAACGTGGAATGGAATGGACTGGATTGTGGAATTCAGTGCAAAGGAATGTTGAATGGAATGGAATGAAATGGAAATTGAAATGGAATGAAATGAAATGTTGAATGGATTGAAAAGGAAAGTGGAATGAAATGGAATGTAGTGGAATGTGGAATGGAACGGAATGCAATGTGGAATGCAATGTGGTATCGAATGTGGAATGGAATGTGGAAAGGAATGAAGTGGAATGTGCTTTGGAAAGTGAAATGGAATGGGGTGGAAAATGGAATGGTATGGAAAAAAGAGGAAAGTTAAAATGAATGGAATGCAATGTGGAAAGGAATGTGGAAAGGAATGGAATGGAATGTGGATTGGAATGTAGAATGGAATGCAATGGAACGTGGAATGGAACATCGAATGAAAAGTGGAATGGCATTGAATGGAATGTGGAAAGGGATGGAATGGACTGGAATGTGGAATGGAATGGAATGGAAGGTGGAATCGAATATAATAGAATGTGGTATTGAAGGGAATGGAGTGGAATATGGAATGTAATGCAATGCAATGAAGAATGGAAGGTGAAATGGAATGCAGAACGGAATGGAGTGTAATGTGGAATGAAATGTGGAATGGAATGGAGTGGAGTGTGGAATGGAATGAAATGGAATATGGAATGGAATGGAATGCAATGTGGAATGGAATGTGGAATGAAACGGAATGTGAAATGGGATGGAATGGAAAGTGGAATGCAATGATATGGAATGTGGAATGGAATGGAATGAAATGTGGAATGGAACGTCAAATGGAAAGGAATGGAACGTGGAATGGAATGGAACGGAATGTGGAATGGAATGGAATGGGAAGTGGAATGGAATGTGGAATGCAGTGGAATGGAATGTGGAATGGAATGTGGAATGGAATGGAATGGAATGTGGAAAGCAATGTGGAATGGAATGGAATGGAATGTGGAATGCAATGGAATGGAAAGTGGAATGGATTGTGGAATGAAATGGAATAGAAAGTGGAATGGAATGGAATGTGGACTCGAATGGAATGGAATGGGGAATGGAATTCAATGGAATTGGGAATGGAGTGAGATGGAATGTGGAATGGAATGGAAAGGAATGTGGAATGGAATGGAAAGGAATGTGAAATGGAAAGGAATGGAATGTGGAATGGAATGTGGAATGGCATGGAACGGAATGGAAAGAGCAATGGAATGGAGTTGAATGGAATGGTATGTGAAATCCAATGAAAAGGATTGTGGAACGGAACGGAATGGAATGCAATGTGGAATGGAGGGGAATGGAAACGAATGGAATGAAATGTGGAATATAATGCAATGGAATGCGGAATGGAATGGAATGGAATCGAAAGTGGAATGGAATGCAATGGAAAGGAATGGAAAGTGGAATGAAATGGATGGGAATGTGGAATGGAATGTGGAATGGAATGGAATGGAATGTTGAATGGAACGGAATAGAATATGAATTGGAATGGAAAGAAACACGGAATGGAACGGAATGTGGAAAGGAATCTATTGGAATGCAATGGAATGGAATGTGGAATGAAATGGAGTGGAATGTGGAATGGAATGGAATGGAAAGTAGAATGGAATCGAAAGGAATATGGAATGGAATGGAATGGAAAGGAATGGAATGTGAAATGGAATGGAAGGGAATTTGGAATGGAATGTGGATCGGAATGGAAGGCAATGTGGAATGGAACGGAATGGATTTTGGAATGGAATGGAATGGAATGTGGAATGGAATGGAATGGAATGTGGAATGGAATGTGGAATGAAAGGGAATGACATGTGAAATTGAATGGAATGGAATGTATAATGGAATGGAATGGAATTGAAGTGGATAGGAATGGAGTGGAATGAGTAATGGCATGTGGATAGGAAAGGAATGGAATGTGGAATGGAACGTGCAAGGAAATGCAATGGAATGGGGAATAGAATGGTATCGAATATGGAATGGAATGAAATGGATTTTTGATTGGAATGGAAAGGAATACGGAATAGAATGTGGAATGGAATGTGGAATGGAATAGAGTGAAATGTGGAATGGAATAGAGTGAAATGTGTAATGGAATATTGAATGGAATGGAGAGGAGTGTGGAATGGAATTGAATGGAATGGGGAATGGAATGGGGAATGGAATGCGGAATGATATGGAATGCAATGTGGAATGGAATGTGGAATGGATCGTGGAATGGTAAGTGGAATGGAACGTGGAGTGTACCTTGGAATGGAATGTGGAATGGAATGAGGAATGGAATGAAATGGAATGTGGAATGGGATGGAATGCGGAATGGAACGTGGAATGGAATGGAATGGAATGGAATGTGGAATGGAATGTGGAGTGGAATGGAATGGAATGTGGAACAGAAATGAATGGAGCGGAATCTGCAATGTATTGGAAAGGAATGTGGAATGGAATGGAGTGGAATGCGGAATGGAAAGACGAATGGAATGGAATGGAATGGAATGGAATGACGAATGGAATGTGGAGTGGAATGGAATGGAATGTGGAATGAAATGGAATGGAGTGGAATGTGCAATGGATTGGAATGGAAAGAGGAATGGAACGTGGAATGGAATTTGGTATGGAATGGAGTGGAATGAGGAATGGAAAGTGGAATGCAATGGACTAGAATGTGGTATGGAACGGAATGGAAAGTGGAATGTAATGCAACGGAATTTAATGGAATGTGAAATGGAACTGAATGGAATGTGGAATGCAATGTGGAATGGAATGGAATTCAATGGAATGGAATGAAATGTAATGTACAATGGAATGGAATTGAAAGGAATGGAATGTGGAATGGAATGGAATGCATTGCAGAATGGAATGGAATGGAATGGAATGTGGAATGGAAGGGAATGGAAACGAATAGAATGCAATGTGGAATAGAATGCAATGGAATGTGCAATGGAATGGAATGGAATGTGGAATGGTATGGGATGGAGTAGAAGGTGGAATGGAATGGAATGGAATGTGGAATGGAATGTGGAATGGAATGGAGTGAAGAGTGGAATGGAATGTGGAATGAAATGGAATGGAACGTGGAATGGAACGTGGAATGGAATAGAATGGAATGTGGAAAGGAATGGAATGGAATGGAATGGAATGTGGAATGGAATTGAATGGAATGTGGAAGGGAATGGAATGGAATGTGGAATGGAATGGAAAGAAACGTGGAATGGAATGGAATGGGTGGAATGTGGAGAGGAATGTGGCATGGAATGGAATGGAATGTGGAATGCAATGTGGAATTTAATGGAGTGGAATGTGGAATGGAATGTGGAATGGAAAGTAATGGAGTATGGAATGGAATGGAATGGTATTTCGAATGCAATGGAATGTAATATGGAATGGAATGTGGAATGACATGGAATGGAAAGTGGAATGGAAAGTGCAATGGAATGGAATTGACTGTGGAATGGATTGGAATGTAATGTGGAATGGAATGGAATAGAATGGAATGTGGAACGGAATGTGGAATGGAGAGAAATGAAATGTGGTATGGAGGTGGAATGGACTGGAATGGAACGTGGAATGGAATGCGTAATGCAACGGAATGGGACGTGAAATGAAATGTGGAAAGTAATAGAATGGAAAATCGAATGGAAAGTGGAATAGAATGTGGAATGGAATGTGGAAAGGAATGGAATTGAATGTTAAAAGGAAAGTGCATTGGCATGGAAAAGAACGTTGAATGGAACGTGTAATGGAACGTGGATAAGAATATGGAATGGACCGTGGAATGCAACGTGGAATGGAATGTGGAATGCAATGTGGAAAGGAACGTACAATGGAATGTGGAATGGAACGTGGAATGGAAAGGGGAATGGAACGTGGAAAGAAATTAAATGGAAAATGGAATGGAATGTGGAAGGGAATGTGGAAGGAAAGTCGCATGGAATGGCAAGGAATGTGGAATGGAATGGAATGTGCAAAGGAATGGAATGAAATTTCGAAAGAAATGGAATGCAATGGAATAGAATGCAGAATGGAGTGGAATAGAATGGAATGTGGAATGGAATCGAATGCAAAGGAATGAAATGGGGAATTGAATGGAAAGGAATGGAATGTGGAATGGAATAGAATGGAATGGAATGGAATTTTGAATGGAATGAAATGTGGAATGGAACGGAATGCAACGTGGAATGCAGTGGAACGGAATGTGGAATGGAACGTGGAATGGAATGGAATGTGGAATGGAAAGTAGAATGGAACGTGGAATGGAATGGAATGGAATGTGGAATGGAATAGGGAATAGACTGCAATGGAATGTGGAAAGGAATGGAATGGAATGTGGAATGGAATGGAATGCAATGTAATGTGTAATTGAACAAAATGCAATGGAATGGAATGGAATGTGGAATGCAATGTGGAATGGAATGGAATGTGGAATGCAATTTAATGCAAGGGAATGGAATGTGGAATGGAATGCAATGGAATAGAATGGTATGCGGAATGCAATGGAATGGATTAGAATGGAATGGATTTTAGAATGGAATGAAATGTGCAATGGAAGAGAATTCAAAGTGGAATGGAATGGAAGGGAATGTGGAATGGAATGTGTAATGGAACTTGGAAGGGAATGAGATGGAATAGAATGAGGAATGGAATGGAATGTGGAATGCAAAGTGGAATGGATTGGAATGGAATGTGGAATGGAATGTGGAATGGAATTGAACGGAATGTGGAAAGGAATGTGGAATGGAATGTGGAATGCAATGCCATGGAATGGAATGGGATGTGGAATGGAATCTAGAGAGGGACGTGGAAAGGAATGGATTAGAATGTGGAATGGAATGTGGAATGGACTGGAAGGGAATGAGGAATGGAATGGAAAGGAATGTGGAATGGAAGTGAAAGGAATGGAACGTGGAATGCAATGCAAAGGAATGGAATGTGGAATGCAATGGAATAGAATCTAATGGAATGGAATGTGGAATAGAATGGAATGGAATGCGGAAAAGAATGTGGAATAGAACGTGGAATGGAGTGGAATTGAACGGAATGGAATGTGGAATGGAATGTGTAATGGAACGTGGAATGGATTGTTTCAAAAGGAATGCTTTGTGGAATGGAATTTGTAATGGAAGGTGGAATGGAATGGAATGGAATGGAATGGAATGGAGTGGAATGTGGAATTCAATGAGGAATGGAACGTGGAATGGAACGTAATTGAATGTGGAATGGAATGTGGAATGGATGGGAATGGAATGTGGAATATAATAGAATGGAATGTGGAATGGAACAGAATGGAAAGTGGAATGAAACGTGGAATGGAATGGAATGGAATGTGGCATGAAAGGGAATGGAATGTGGCATGAAATGGAATGGAATGTGGAAGGGAATGGAACGGAATGGAATGTGGAATGCAATGGAATGGAATGGAATGGAATGTGGAATGGAACGTTGAATGGAATGGAATGCAATCAGGAATGGAATGAGGAAGGGAATGGAAGGGAATGTAGCATTTAATGGAATGGAATGTGGAATGGAATGGAATGGAATAGATTGTGAAATGCAATTGAATGGAACAGAATGGCATGGAATGTGGAATGGAATGGAATGTAACGGGGAATGGAATGTGGAATGGAACGTGGAATGAAATGGAATGTGCAATGGAATGTGGAATGGAAAGTGGAATGGAATGCAATCGAATGTGGAATGCAATGTGGAATTGATGGGAATGTCATGTGGAATCGAGTGTAATGTAATGTGGACTGCAATGCCACGGAATGGAATGGAATGTGGAGTGGAATTGAATGCAATGTGGAATTGAATGGAATGGAATGTGGAATGGAATGCAATCGAATGTGGAACGAAACTGAAAGGAAAGTGGAATGGAAATAAAATTTAATATGGAATGGTATGGAATTCAATGTGGAATGGAATGGAATTGAATGTGGAATGGAACGTGGAGAAGAATGGAAAGGTACGTGGAATGGAATGAAATGGAATGTGAAATATAATGCGGAATGGAATGGAATGTGGAATGGAATGGCAGGTGGAATGGAATGGAATGGAATGCAATGTGGAATGCAATGGAATGGAAAGGAATGCAATGTGGAATGGAATGGAATGTTGAATGGAATGTGGGATGGAATGTGGAATGGAAACTGGAAAGGAATGTGGAACGGAATGGAAGGGAATGTGGAATGGAATCTGGAATTGAACGTGCAATGGAATGGAAAGTTATGGAATGGAATGGAATATGGAATGGAATGGAATGTGGAAGGGAATGTGGAATGGAATGTGAAATGGAATAGAATGGATCTTGGAAAGGAATGGAATGGACATTGGAAAGGAATGGAAGGTGGGATAGAATGGAATGGAATGGAATGGAATGTGGAATGGAAAGTGGAATGGAATGGAATGTGGAATGGAATGTGGAATTGAATGGAATGGAAAGGGGAATACAATGGAAAGGAATGTGGAATGGAACGTGGAATGGAATGGAATAGATGGGAATGTGGAGTGGAATGTGGAACGGAACGTGAAATGGAATGGAATGTGGAATTGAAAGTGGAATGGAATGGAATGGAATTTGTAATGCAATGGAATGGAATAAGGAAGAGAATGTGGAATGACGCGTGGAATGGAATGGAATGGAATAGAATGTGGAACGGAATGTGGAATGTAATATAATGGAATGGAATGCAATGTGGAATTGAAAGTGGAATGGAATGTGCAATGGATTGGAATGGAATGGATTGGAATGGAACGTGGCATGGAATGCGGAATGAACGTGGAGTGGAATGGAATGGAATGTGGAATGGAATATGGAACGGAATGGAATTTAATGTGGAATGGATTGGAATGGAATGTGGAATGAAATCGAATGGAATCGAATGTGATATGGAATGGAAAGGAATGGAATGGAATGGAATGTGCAATGGAATGTGGAGTGGAATGCAATGTAATGGAATGTGGAATGGAAGTTAATGGAATGGAATGGAAAGCGGAATGGAATTGAATGGAACGGAAAGGAATGGAATACAATGTTGAATGGAATGGAATGGAATGGAAATTCGAAAGGAATGGAACAGAATGTGGAATGTAATGGAATGGCAAGTGAAAAGTAAATATAATGGAATGCGAAATGGAAATAGAATGGAAAGTGGAATGAAATGGAATGGAATGTGGAATGGAATATACTGGAATAAGGAACGCAAAATGCAATGGGACGGAATGGAATGTGGAATGGAATGTGGAATGCAATTGAATGGAAAGTGGAATGGAATGCTATGGAATATCGAAAGGAATGGAGTGGAATGGAATGTGGAATGCAATGGAATAGAATCTAATGGAATGGAATGTGGAATGGAATGGAATACGATGCGGAATACAATGTGGAATGGAAAGTGGAATGGAATGGAATTGAACGGAATGAAATGTGGAATGGAATGCAATATAAGGTGGAACGGAATTGAATGGAAATTGAAATGGAAATAGAATTTAATGTGGAATGGTACGTAATGTAATGTGGAATGGAATGGAATTCAACGTGGAATGGAACGTGGAGTGGAATGGAAGGGAACGTGGAATGGAATGGAATGGAATGTGAAATAAAATGTGGAATGGAATGGAATGAGGAATGGAATGGAATGGCATAAGGAATGGAAGGTAATGGAATGGAATGCAATGTGGAATGGAATGGAATGGAATGCAATGTGGAATGCAATGGAATGGAATGGAATGGAATGTGCAATGTGTTGGAATGTGGAATGGAATGTGGAATGGAACGTGGAATGAAATATGGAATGGATTGGAATGGAATGTGCAATAGAATGTCTAATTGAACGTGGAATGGAATGGAACCGAATGTGGAATGGAATGGAGTGGAATGGAATGCGAATTGGAATGTCGAAAGCAATGTGAAATGGAATGTGGAATGGAATGTGGAATGGAATGAAATAGAACGTGGAAAGCAAAGGAGAGGAACATGTAATGGAATGGAACTTCAACTGGAAAGTGGAATGGAATGTGGAATGGAATGCGGAATGGAACGAGGAATGGAATGTGGAATGGAATGGAAAGGAACATGGAATGGAATCTGGAATGGTATGGAATTGAATGGAATGGAATGTGGAATGGAAGGGAAGGGAATGTGGAATGGAATGTGGAATGGAATGGAATGGATTGTGATATGGAAAGGAAAGTGGAATGGAGTGGAATGGAGCGTGGATTGGAGGGGAACGGAATGAGGAAGGGAATGCAATGGAATGAGAAATGGAATGCGTAGTGGAATGTGAAATGGAATGTGGAATGGAACGTGGAATGTTAAGGAATGGAATGTGGAATGGAACGTGGAATTGAATGTGGAATGTAATGTGGAATGGAATGCAATGGAATGTGGACTGGAATATGGAATTGAATGGAATGCAATGTTGAATGGAATGTGGGATTGAAGGGTATTGAATGTTTAATGGAATGTGGAATAGAATGTGGAATGGAACGGAAGGGAATGTGGAATGGAATGTGGAATGGAACGTGGAATGGAACGTGGAATGGAATGGAACGGAATGTGGAGTGGAATGAGGAATGGAACGGAATGGAATGTGGAATGGAATGACAAATGGAATGTGGAATGGAATAGAATGAAACGTGAAATGGGATGTGCAAAGGAATGTGAAATGGAACGTGGAAAGGAATGTGGAATGGAAAAAAATGGAATGTGGAATGTAATGCAAAGGAATTTAATGGAACGTGGAATGGAACGTGGAAACGAATGCGAAATGGAATCGAATGGTTTATGGGATGGAATGTGGAATGGAATGGAACGGTATGGAAACTGGAATGGAATGTGAAATGGAAAGTGGAATGGAATGGAATGTGGAATGGAATGTTGAATGGAATGTGGAATTGAATGTGGAATTGAATGAAATGGAATGTGGCAAGGAATTGAATGGAATGTGGAATGGAATATGGTATGGAATGGAATGGAATTGAATATAGAATTGTATGTATAATGGAATGGAATGGAATGTTGAATGGAATGTGGAATGGAATGATATGGATTGTGGAATGGAATGTGAAATGGAATGTTGAATGGAATGTAGAGTGGAATGCAGTCTAATGTGGAATTGAAAGTGGAATAGAATGGAATGGAACATGGAATGGAAATTTCAATGTAAAGTGGAATGGAAATTGGAAGGCAATGTGGAATGCGACGTGGAATGTAATATGCAATGGAATGTGGAATGGAACTTGAAATGGAACGGAATGGAACGTGGAATGGAACGTGGAATTGAATGTGGAATGAAATGTGGAATGGAAAGCGGAATGGAATGTGCAATGGATTGTGGAGTGGAACGGAGAATGGAATGTAATAGAATGTGGAAGGGAACGTGGAATTGAATGGAATGAAACGTGGAACGGACCATGGAATGGAATTTAGCAGGAAATGTGGAATGGAATGTGGAATGCAATGGCATGCAACTTGGAATGAAACATGGAATGGAATGGAATGGGACGTGGAATGGAATGTGGAATGGAATGTGGAAAGGAAAGTAGAATGCAATGAGGAATGGAACATAATGGAACGAGGAATGGAATGGAATGGAACTTCAAGTGGAATGTGGAATGGAATGTGGTATGGAATGTGGAATGTAACATTTAATGGAATTTGGAATCAAATGTGGAATGGAAAGTAATAGAATGTGGAATAGAATGGAATGGAATGTGGAATGGAATGGAATGTATTGTGGTATAGAAAGGAACGGAATTTGGAAATAGAATGTGGAATAGAATGTAGTGGAATGGTATGGAACACGAAAGGAATGGAAGGGAATGTGCAAAAGAATGTGGAATGGAATGTTGAATGGAAAGTGGAATGGAATGGAATGCAATGTGGAATGGAAAGTGGAAAGGAATGGAATGAAACGTGCAATGGAAAGTCGAATGGAACGCAGAATGGAAAGTTAAATGAAATGTTGTAGGGAATGGAATGGAATGTGGAATGGAATGGAATGGGAACTGGAATCGAATGAGGAATGGAATGGAATAGAATATGGAGTGGAATGGAATGTGCAATGGAAAGGAAGGGAATGTGTAATGGAATGTGGAATTTAATGTGGAGTGGGATGTGGAATAGAATGGAATGGAATGTGGAATGCAATGTGGAATGGAACGTGGAATGGAATGGAATGGATTGTGGAATGCATTTTGGAATGGAATGTGGAATGTAATGGAATGTGGAATGCAATGTTTAATGGAATGGGGAATGGAATGGGGAATGGAATGTGTAATAGAATGGAATGGAATGTGGAATGTAATGTGGAATGGAATGGAATGTGGAATGGAATGTGTAATGGAATGGGGAATGCAATGTGGAATAGAATGGAATGGAATGTGGAATGGATTGTGGAATGGAAAGTGGAATGGAATGGAATGGAATGTGGAATGGAATGTGAAATTGAATGGGCAATGGAATGTAGAATTGAATTGAAAGGAATGGGGAATGTAATCTGGAATTGAATGGAATGCAATGTGGAAAGGAATGTTGAATGCAATGTGAAATGGAATGGAATGGAATGTGGAATGGAATGTGAAATGGAATGGAATGTGGATAGGAATGGAATGGAATGAGGAAGGAAAAGTGGAATGGAATGGAAAGTGGAATGGAATGGAATTGAATGTGGAATGGAATGGAATGGAATGAGGAATGGAATGTGGAATGGAATGGAATGTGGAATGGAATTTAAGGGAATGGAATGGAAATTAATGGAATGGAATGTGGAATGGAATGCAGAATGGAATTGAATGGAATGTGGAATTTAGTGTGGAGAAGATTGGAATGGAATGTGGAATAGAAAGTGGAATGGAATGGAGTGGAATGTGTAATGGAATGTGAAATGAAATGGAATGGAATACGTAATGGAAAGTGGAATGGTACATGGACTAAAACGTGGAATGGAATATGGAATGGAATGCGGAATGGAACATGGAATGGAAAGGAATGGCACGTGGAATGGAATGGAATGGAATGAGGTAAGGAATGCAGTGGAAAGAGGAAGGGAATGTGGAATGGAAAGGAATTTAATGGATTGTGGAATGCAATGGAATGTGGATTGGAATGGAATGTGGAACTGAATGGAATGGAATGTGTAATGGAATGGAATGTGTAATGGAATGGAACGTGTAATGGAATGGAAAGGAACATGGAACGGAATGGAATCTGGAATGGAATGCAATGTAATGGAGTGTTGAATGAAATGGAATGGAATGCAATGTGGAATGGAAGGGAATGTGGAATGGATTGGAATGGATTGGAATGGAACGTGGAATGGAATGGAAAGGAACGTGGAATGGAATGGAATGGAATGTGGAATGGAATGCAATGTATCATGGAATGGAATGGGTTAGAATGGAATGTCGAGTGGAATGGAACGTGGAATGCAATGGAATGGAACGTGGAATGGAATGGAATGGAACATGGAATGGAATGGAATTGAATGTGAAATGGAATGGAATTGAAAGTGGAATGGAATTGAACTGAAAGTAGAACAGAATGGAATGGAATGCAATGTGGAATATAATTGAATGGAATGTGGAATAATTGAAATGGAATGGTATGTGGATTGGAATGGAATGGAATGTGGAATTGAATGGAATGGAATGTCGAATGCAATGGAATGGAATGTGAAATAGAATGGAATAGATTATGGAATGGAATGTGGATTGGAATGGAATGGAAAGTGGAATAGAATGCAATGGAATTGTATGTAATGTGGAAAGGAATGGAATGGAATATGTAATGGAATATGGAATGGAGCGGAGAAGGGAATGTGGAATGGAACGTGGAATGGAATGCGGAATGGAATGTGGAATGGAAAGGAAAGTGATGTGGAATGGAATGTGGAATGCAATGGAATGGAATGCTGAATGGAAAGGAATGGAATGCAGAAAGGAAATTAATGGAATGTGGAATGGAATGCAATGCTATGGAATGTGGAAAGGAATGCAATGGAATGGAATGTGGGATGGAAGGAAATGGAAAGTGGATTGGATTGGAATGGAATGTGGAATGGAATGGAAAGGAATGGAATGGAATGCCAAATGGAATGGAATGAAATGCGGAATGCAATACAATGGAATGGAATGTGGAATGGAATAGAATGGAATGTTGAATAGAATGGAATGAAATGTGGAATTGAATGAGGAAGGCAATGGAATGGAATGTGGAATAGAATGTGGAGTGCAATCGAGTGGAATGTGGAATGGAATATGGAATGGAATGTGAAATGGAACGGAACAGAATGTGGAATGGAAAGGAAAGGAATGTGGAATGGAATGGAATGGAATGTGGAATGGAATTGAATGGAATTTTGAATGGAATTAGGATTTGAATGTAAAGGAATGGAAGGGAATGTGGAATATAATGGATAGTGGAATCGAATGGAATGTGGAATGGAATGGAATGGAATGTGGAATGGAATGTGAAATAGAATGGAAAGGAATGTGGAACTGAATGTGGATTGGAATGGAATGGAAAGTGGAACACAATGCAATGGAATTGTATGTAATGTGGAAAGGAATGGAATGGAATATGTAATGGAATGTGGAATGGAACGAAGAATGGAACATGGAATGGAACGTGGAATGGAATGCGGAATACAATGTGCAATGGAATGGAAAGTGATATGGAATGGAGTGTGGAATGCAATGGAAAGGAATGCGGAATGGAATGGAATGGAATGGAGGAGGGAAATTAATGGAATGTGGAATGGAATGCAATGCTATGGAATGTGGAAAGAAATGGAATGGAACGGAAGGTGGAATGGAATGAAATGTAATCTGAATTGGATTGGAATGGAACGTTCAATGCAATGGAATGGAATGGAATGGAATGCAGAATGGAATGGAATGAAATGTGGAATGCAATAGAAGGGAATGGAACGTGGAATGGAATGGAATGGAGTGTGGAATAGAATAGAATGGAATGTGCACTGGAATGTGGAACGGAATGTGGAATGGAATGTGGAAAGGAATGTGCAATGGAACAGAATGGAATGTGAAATGCAATGAAAAGGAATATGTATTGGAATGTGGAATGGAACGGAATGGAATGTGAAATTCAAAGAGGAAAGGAATGTGGAATGGTAAGGAATGGAATGTGGAATGGAAGGTGGAATGGAGTGTGCATTGGAATGTAGAATGGAATGTGGAATGCAATGCGGTTAGGAAGGTGGAAAGGAATGTGTAATGGAACGGAATGGAATATGGAATGGAATGTGGATTGGAGTGTGGAAAGGAATGTGGAATTGAACGTAATGCAATGTGGAATGGACTGTGAAATGGAATGTGGAATGGAACGGAATGTAATGTGGAATAGAATGTGGAATGGAATGTGGAATGGAATGTGGAATGGAATGTGTAATGGAACGGAATGCAATGTGAAATGGAGTGTGTAATGGAATGTGTAATGGAATGTCAAGTGAAATGCAATAGAATGTGTAATTGAAAGTGGAATGGAATGGAATGGAATATGGAAAGGAATGTGGAATGGAACGGAATGGAATGTCGAATGGAATGTGGAAAGGAATGTGGAATGGAACGGTATGTAAAGTGGAATGGAATGGAGAATTGAATGTTGAAAGGAAGTGGAATGGAATGGAATGGAATGCAGAATGAAACATGGCACGATATTGAATGGAACTTGGAATAGAACGTTGAATGGAACGTGGAATGAAAGGTGGAATGGAATGGAATGTGAAAGGAATTTAATGTAATGTGGAACGGAATATGGAATTCTGCGGAACGGTTTGTGGAATGGATTGGAATTGTATGTGGAATGGAATGGAATGGAATATGGAATGGAATGTGGAATGCAATGGAATGGAAAGTGGAATGGAATGTGGAATGTTGTAGAATGGAAAGTAGAATGGAATGGAATGTAATGTGGAATGGAATGTGGAATGGAATGGGAAGCAATGTGGAAGGGAATGTAGAATGGAATGCGGAATGTAATGGAATGGAAAGAAATATGAAATGGAATGTGGAGTGGAATGTGAAAAGGAACGTGGAATGGAAAAAAATGGAAAGTGGAATGGAGAATTGAATGGATTGTGGAATGGAATGGAATGGAATGTGGAATGGAATGTGCAATGGAATGGAGGGGAATGTGCAAAGGAACGTGGAATGGAATGTGGAAGGGAATGCAATGGTATGTGAAATGGAATGTGGAATAGAATGTGAAATGGAATGTGGAAAGAAATGTGGAATGGAATGGATTGTGGAATGGAACGTGGAATGTAACGCGGAAAGGAACGAGGAATGGAAAGGTATGGAATGTGGAATGGGATGTGGAATGGAATGTGGAATGGAATGAAATGGAATGTGGAATGGAATGTGGGAAGCAACGTGGAATGCAACGTGGAATGCAATGGAATGGAACATGGAATGGAATATGGAATGTTACGTGGGATGGAAAGTGGAATGGAACGTGGAATGGAATGGAAAGGAATGTGGAATGGAATGTGGAATGGAAAGTGAAATGCAATGTGGAATGGAAAGTGAATTGCAAAGTGGAATATAATGGAATGAAAGGTGAACAGAACGTGGAATTGAATGGATAGGAACGTGGAATGGAAGGTTGAATGGAATGGAAAGAAACATGGAATGGAACGTGGAATGGAACGTGGAATGGAATGTGGAATGGAATGTGGAATGTAAAGAGGAATGGAATGTGGAATGGAATGGAATGCAATGGAATGTTGAATGGAATGGGATGGGATGTGAAATTCAATGGAATGGAATGGAATGTGGAATACAATGGAATGGAATGGAATTTGGAATGGAATGGAAAGATTGTGTAATGGAATATGTAATGGAATGGGATGCAATGTGGAATGGAATTTGGAATGTAATGAGAAATTGAATGGAATAGAATGTGTAATGGAATGTGGAATGGAATGGAATGGAATGTGGAATGGAAAGTGGAATGGAATGTGGAAAGGAATGTGGAATGGAATGGAATGAAATGTGCAATGAAATGTGGATTGGAGTGTGGATTGGAATGTGGAAAGGAATTTAATGGAATATGGAGTGGAATGGAATGGTATGTGGAATGGAATGTGGAAAGGAATGGGAAATGGAATGTTGAATGAAAGTGGAATGGAAAGGAATGGAATGTGAAAAGTAATGTGGAATGGAATGGGGAATGGAATGTTGAAAGGAAACTAGAATGGAATGGAATGGAAAGAGGAATGCAACGTGGAATGATATTGCATGGAATTTGGAATAGAACATTGAATGGAACGTGGAATGGAATGTCGAATGGAATGGAGTGGAAGGTGGAATGGAATTTAATGGAATGTGGAATGGAATGGGGAATGTAATGGGGAATGGATCGTGGAATGGAATATGGAATGGAACAGAATGGAAAGTGGAATGGAATGTGGAATGGAGTGTGGAATTGAATGTGTATTGGAACGGAATGGAATGTGAAATGGAATGTGCAATGGAAGGTGGAATAGTATGTCAAATAAAATGGAACGGAATGTGAAATCGAACTTGGAATGTAATGGAATGGAGTGTAGAAGGGAATATGGGATGGAATAGAATGGAATGTGGAATGGATAGTGGAATACAATGTGGAATGGAAAGTGAAATGGAATGGAGTGGAATGTGGAATGCAATGTGAAATGGAATGTAATGGAATGCGAAATGGAATTTGGATTGGGAAGTGGAATAGAACGTGGAATGGAATGTGGTATGGAACGTGGAATGGAATGGAAAGGAACGTGAAACGGAATGTGGAATGGAATGGAATGGAATGTGGAATGGAATGTGCAAAGGAAAGTGGAATGGTATGCAATGTAATGGGGAATGGAACGTGGAATATTGTTGAATGGAACTTGGAAAGGAACGTAGAAAGGAAAGTGGAATGGAATGTGAAATGGAATGTGGAATGGATTGGAATGCAATGTGGAATGGAATGTGGAACGCAATGTGGAATGGAATGTGGAAAGGAATCTGGAATGGAAAGGAATGGAATGTGAAATTGAATTCAATGGAATGTGGATGGAAGGTGGAATGGAATGGAATGGAATGTGGAATGGAATGTGGAAAGGAATGTGGAATGGAACGGAATGGAATGTGGAACGGTATCTTTAATGGAGGGTGGAATGGAATGTGGAATGGAATGCTGAATGGAATGTGGAAAGGAATGTGGAATGGAAAGGAATGGAATGTTGAATGGAATGTGGAATAGACTGTCGAATGGAAAGGAGTGCAACGTGGAAAGGAACGTGAAATGGAATGGATTGAAATATGAAATGGAATGTGCAATGGAATGTGGAAAAGAATGTCAAATATAATGGAATTGAATGTGGAATCAAACATGGAATGGAATGGAATGGAACGTGGAATGGAATGTGGCATGCAATGGAATGCAATGTGGAATGGATTGTGGAATGGAATGTGGAGTGGAATGAGGAATGGAATGGGGTTGAATGTGGAATGGAACGTGAAATGGAATGGAATGGAATGTGAAATGGAATGTGGATTGGAATGTGGAATGGAACGTGGAATGGAAAATGGAATGGAACGTGTAATGGAATGGAAAGGAACGTGTAATGGAATGTGGAATGGAAAGGAAAGGAATGTGGAATGAAATGTGGAATGCAATGGTCTGGAAGGTGGAATGTAATGTGGAATGGAATGGAATGGAATGTGAAATTGAATGTGGAGTGGAATGGAAAGGAATGTGGAATGGAAGGTGCAATGGAATGGAACAGAATATGGAATGGAACGTGGAATGGAATTTAATGGAACGTGGAATGGAACTGAATGGAACGTGGAATATAACTGAATAGAAAGTGGAATGGAAGGGAATGGAGTGTGGAATGCAAGGGACTGGAATGCAGAACGGAATGTGTAATGGAATATGGAATGAAATGTTGAATGGAATGTAAAGGAACGTGGAATGCTATGGAGTGGAATGTGGAATGGAATGGAATGTAAAGTGGAATGGAATGGAGTGTAATGGAATGTGGAATGGTATGGAATGGATCATGGAATAGAATGTGGAATGGAATGTGGAAAGGAATGTGGGATGCAATGTGAAATGGAATGTGGAATGGATTGTGGAATGGAATGAAATGGAACGTGGAATGGAATGGAATAGGACATGGAATGAAATGGAATGGAACGTGGAATGGAAAGTGGAATGAAATGGAATGGATTGTGGATTGGAAGGGAATGGAATGGAATGTGGAATGGAATGGAATGGAACATGGAATGGAATGGAAATGAATGTGGAATGGAAGGGAATGTAATGTGGAATGGAAAGTAGAATAGAATTTAATGGAACGTGGAATGGAATTGAATAGAACATGGAAGGTAATGGAAGGGATTGTGGAATGCAACAGACTGGAATGTGGAATGGAATGTGGAATGGAATGTGGAATGGATTCTGGAATGGAATGGAAATGAAGGTGGAATGGAATGGAATAGAACGTTGAATAGAATGGAATGGAATGTGGAATGGAATTGAATGGAAAGGAATGTGGAAAGGAATGGAATGGATCGTGGAAAAGAACGTGGAATGGAAGGTGGAATGGTATGTATAACGGAATGTGGAATGTAATGTTAAATGGAATGTGAAATGGATTGTGGAATGGAATGAAATTGAAAGTGGAATGGAATGGAATGGAAATTGGAATGGAAGGGAATGGAACGTGGAATGGAATATGGAATGGAATGGAATGGAATGCGGAATGGGATGGAATGGAATGTGGAATAGAATGGAATGGAACGTGGAAAGGAATGGAATGAAATGTGGAATGGAAGGGAATGGAATGTGGAAAGTAATGTGGAATGGAATGTGGAAAGGAAAGAGGAATGGAATGGAATGTGCAATTGAATGAAATGGAACGTGGAAAGGAATGGAATGGAAAGTGGAATGGAAGGGAATGGAATGAGGAATGGAATGTGGAATGGAATATGGAATGTAATGTGGAATACAATGCAATAGAACGTGGAATTGAATGGAATGGTACGTGGAATGCAATGGAATGGAATGTGGAATGGCATGGAATTGCATGTGGAATGGAGTGGAATGGATTGTGGAAAGAAATGTGGTATGGAATGTGCAATGGAATGTGAAATCGAATGTGGAATGGAACGTGGAATTTAATGGAATGGAATGTGGAGAGGAATGGAATGTAATGGAAAGTGAAATAGAACGTGGAATGTAATGGAATGTGGTATTCAATGGAATGGAATGGAATGTTGAATGAAATGTGAAATGGAATTTAATGTGAAATAGAATGTGGAATGGAAAGTTGAATGGAATGAAATGGAACGTGTAATGGAACGGAATGGATCATGGAATGGAACAGAAAGGTAAGTGGAATGGAATGTGAAAAGGAATGTGGAATGGAATGTGAAATGGAATGTGGAATGGAATGGAATGGAACGTGGAATGGAATGCAAAGGTACGTGGAATGGAACATGGAATGTAACGTGCAATGGAATTGAATGGAAAGTGGAATGGAATGGAATGGAATGTGGAATTGAATGGAATGGAATGTGGAATGGAATGGAACAGAATGTGGAATCGAAAGTAGAATGGAATGTGGAATTGAATGTTGAATGGAATGCAATGGAATATAGAATGGAATATGCAATTGAATGGAATGGAATGTGCAAAGGAATGTGGAATGCAATGTGGAATGCAACGTGGAATGGAATGGAATGGAAAGTGGAATGGAATGTGGACTGGAATGGAACGGAATGTGGAATGGAAAGGAATGAAATGTGGAATTGAAAGTGGTATTGAACGTCTAATGCAAAGGATAGAAATGTCGAATGGAACGTGGAACGGAATAGAATGGAATGGGGAATGTAACGTGTGATGTAACGGAATTTAACTTTGAATGGAATGTGGAATGGAACTTAGAATGGAACGTGGAATGGTTTGGAATGGAAAGTGGAATGGAATGTGGAATGCAAAGGGGAATGGAACGTGGAATGTAACGCAATGGAACGTTGAATGGGTTGTGGAAAGGAATCTGGAATGGAATGTGGAATGGAATGGAAAGGGGAATGGAATGGAATGGAACAGAATAGAATGGAATGGAATGTTGAATGGAATGGAACACAATGTGGAATAGAATGTGGAATGGAAAGGGATGGAATGTGGAATGGAATCTGGAATGGAATGGAAATGGAATGGAATGTGGAATGGAATGGAATGGAGTGGAATGGAATTTTGAAAGAAATGGAAAGTAATGTGGAATGTAATGCAATAGAATGTGGAATGGAATGGAAAGTGGAATGGAATTGAATGTAGAATATAATGTTTAATAGAATTTGACGGAATGTGGAATGGAATAGAATGGAACGGAATGTGGAATGGAATGGAAAGAAATGGAATGTGGAACGGAGCGGAATAGAATGTGGTACAGTATGGAATGGAATGTGGAACGGAATGTAGAAGGTAATGGAATGGAATGTGAAATGAAATGGAATGTGATATGGAATGGAATGTGGAATGTGAAATGTAATGTGGAATGGAATGTGGAATGGATTGTGAAATGGAATGTGGAATTGAATGTGAAATGGAATGTGGAATGGAATGTGGAATGGAATGAAAAGGAAAGTGGAATGGAATGGAATGGAACGTGGAATTTAATGGAATGCAACGTGTAATGGAACGTGGAATGCAATAGAACGGAGTGTGGAATGGAAAAGAAAGGAATGGTATGGAATATGGAATGGAATGGAATGGAATATGGGATGGAATGTGGAATGGAATGGAATGGAAAATGGACTGGAACGTGGAATGAAACGAGTAATTGAACGTGCAATTGAACGTGGAATGGATTGAATAATGGAATGGAATGGAGTGTGCAAAGGAAGGGAATGGAATGTGGAATGCAATGTGGAATAGAAAGTGTAAAGGAATGTGGAAAGGAATGTGGAATGGAATGGACTGGAAAGTGGTATGGAATCGAATGGAACATGGAATTGAATGGAATGGAATTGAATGTGGAATGGAATGGGAAGGAATGTGCAATTGAATGGAATAGAATGTTCAATGGAATGGAATGGAATTTGCAATTGAATGGATTTGAATGCGGAATGGAATGGAATGGAAAGTTGAATGGAATGGAATGGAATAGAATGTGGACAGGAATGGAATGCAATGGAATGGAATGTGGAATGGAATGGAGTGTGGAATGGAATGGGGAATGCAATGGAATGGATTGTGGAATGGAATGGAATGGAATGTGGAATGGAATGGAATGGAATAGAATGTGGATTGGAATGAAATGGAATGTAACAGAACGTGGATTGGAAAGTAATGGAATGTGGAATGGAATGTGGAATGCAATGGAATGGAATGTGAATGGAATGGAATGGAATGTGGAACGGAATGTGAAATGGAATTTATTCTGAAATGGAATTTGGAATGGAATGTTGAATGGAAAGAAATGGAACGTGAAATGGAATGGAATGGATCGTGGAATGGAACGGAAAGGTAAGTGGAAAGGAATGTGAACAGGAATGTGGAAGGGACTGTGAAATGGAAAGTGGAATGGAATGGAATGGAAATTTGAATGGAATGCAAAGGTACGTGGAATGGAACATGGAATGTAACGTGCAACAGAATTGAATGGAATGTGGAATGGAAAGGAATGGAATGTGACATTGAATGGAATGGAAAGTGGAATGGAAAGGAACGGAATGTGGAATGGAAAGTGGAATGGAATGTGGAATGGAACGTCGAATGGAATACAATGGAATGTAGAATGGAATATGCATTTGAATGGAATGGAATGTGCAAAGGAATGTGAAATGCAATGTGGAATGGAATGGAATGGAAAGTGGAATGGAATGTGGATTGGAATGGAACGGAATGTGGAATGGAAAGGAACGGAATGTGACATTGAATGGAATGGAAAGTGGAATGGAAAGGAACGGAATGTGGAATGGAAAGTGGAATGGAATGTGGAATGGAACGTCGAATGGAATACAATGGAATGTAGAATGGAATATGCATTTGAATGGAATGGAACGTGCAAAGGAATGTGGAATGCAATGTGGAATGGAATGGAATGGAAAGTGGAATGGAATGTGGATTGGAATGGAACGGAATGTGGAATGGAAAGGAATGGAACAGAATTGAAATTGGAATGGAATCTGGAAAGTAACGTTGAATGGAATAGAATAGAATGGAATGTGGAATGGAAAGTGGAATGGAAATGAATGGAATGTGGAATGGAATGGAAACGAATGTGGAATGGAAAGGACTGGAATGGAATGTGGAATGGAATGGAATGGAATGTGAAATGGAATGGAGTGGAATGTGGAATGGAATGGAATGGAATGTGGAATGGCATGGAATGGAATGTGGAATGGAATATAGAATGGATTGGAATGGAATGGAAGGTGGAATGGAATGGAAAGGAAGTGGAAAGACATGGAATGGAATGAAATGGGCAATAGAATGGAAGGGAATGTGGAATGGAAGGGAATGGAATGGAATGGAATGTGGAATTGAATGGAAGGTGGAATGGAATGGAAAGGAAGTGGAATGGCATGGAATGGAATGAAATGTGCAATAGAATGGAATTGAAAGTGGAATGGAAGGGAATGGATTGTAATGGAATGTGGAATGGAATGGAATGGAATGTGGAATGGAAGGGAATGGAATGGGGAATGGAATTTGGAATGTAATGGAATGGAATGGGATGCGGAGTGGAATGGAATGGAAGGTGGAATGGAATGGAAAGGAATGTGGAATGGAATGCAATGGAATGAAATGTGGAAGAGAATAGAATGGAATTTGGAATGGAAGGGAATGGAATGGAATGGAAAGTTGAATGGAATATGGATTGGAACTTTGAATGGAATGGAATGGAACAGAATGGAACGTGGAATGGAATGTGTAATGGTAAGTGGAATGGAATAGGTAGGAACAGAGTGGAATATGGAATGGAATGTGGAATGGAAAGAGGAATGGCATGGAATGTTGAAAGCAATGTGGAATTGAACGTGGAATGGAAAGGAATTGAACGTGGAATGGAAAGTTTAATAGATTGGAATGGAATTTGGAATGGAATAGAAGGGAAAGTGAAATGGAATGTGGAATGCAATGGAATGGAATGAGGAATGGAAAGTGGAATGGAATGGAATGGAATGTGGCATGAAATGGAATGGAATGTGGAATGGAATGGAACGGAATAGAATTCAGAATGCAATGGAATGGAATGGAATGGAATGGAGTGTGGAATGAAACTTTGAATGGAATGGAATGGAATATGGAATGGAATGTGGAATGGAATGGAACGGAAAGTGGAATGGAATGAAACGGAATGTGGAATGGAATTGAATGGAATTGAATGTGAAATGCAATGGAATGGAATGGAATGTAGAATGGAATGGAATGGAATGGGGAATGGAATTTGGAATGCAAAGTAGAATGCAACGGAACATGCCATGGAATGTGGAATGGAAAGTGGAATTGAATGGAATCGAATCTGGAATGCAATGTGGAATGGATGGGAATGGCATGTGGAATAAAATGGAATGGAATATTGAGTGCAATGCAATGGATGGGAATGCCACGTGGAATCAAATGGAATGGAATATTGAATGCAATGCAATGGAATGCACTGGAATGTGGAATGGAATTCAACGGAAAGTGAAATGGAAATAGAATTTAATGTGGAAAGTTATAGAATTTAATGTGGAATGGAATGGAATTCAATGTGGAATCGAACGTGGAATGGAATGTATTGGAATGTGAAATAGAATGTGGAATGGAATGGAATGTGGAATGGAATAGAATGGAATGTGGAATGGAATGTGGAATGGAATATGGAATGGAATGGAATGGAAAGCAATGTGTAATACAATGGAATGGACTGGAATGGAATGTGGAATGGAATGGAACTTCGAATGGAACGTGAAATGGAATTTGGAATGGAATGGAATGGAATGTGGAATGGAATGTGGAATGGAACGTGGAAGGGAATGGAAAGGAATGGAATGGAATGGAATTTGGAATGGAATTCAATGGAATGCGATGTGGAGTGGAATTAAGTATGGAACGTGGAATGCAATGGAATGGAATGGAATGTGGAAAGGAAAGGTGTGGAATGGAATGTGCGATGGAAATGAATGGAATGGAATGGAAAGTGGAATGGAATGGAATCTGGAATGGAATGCAATGGACTGCGGAATCCAATCGAAAGGAATGGAATGTGAAATGGAATGGAATGGACTAAGGAATGGAATGGAAAATTACATAATATGAAATGGAATGGAAAGGAATGTGGAAAGGAATTGTACGGAATGGAATGTGGAATGGAAACGAATGAAATGGAATTTGAAAGTGGAATGGAACTGAATGCAGCATGGAATGGATTGGAATGGAATGTGGAATGGAATATGGAATGGAATGGAATGGAATGTGGAATGGAATGGAATGGAATGTGGAATGGAATGGAATGGAATGTGGAGTGGAATGGAATGTAGTAAAACGCTATGTGGAATGGAATGGAATGGAATGCAATGGAATGGAATGGAATGGAATATATAGTGGAATGGAAAGTGGAATGGAAGGGAATGGAAACTGGAATGAAATGGAACGTGGAATGGAGTGGATTTGAACGTGGAATGGAATATGGAATGGAATGGAACAGAATGAACAATGGAATGAGGAATGGAACATTTAAAGGAATCGAAAGGAAGATGTAATAGAACGTGGAATGGAACGTGGAATGTATCGTGGAATGGAATGGATTGGAACGTGGAATGGAATGGATCGTGGAATATAATGGAATGTAATGTGGAATGGAAAGGAATGGAACATGGAGTGAAATACTATGGAAAGTGGAATGGAGTGGCATGGAACATGGAATGTAATGTGGAATGGAATGGAAGGAATGGAACGTAAAGTGGAATGGAATGGAATGTGGAAAGGAATGGAATTGAATGTGGAATGGAATGTGGAATGTAATGGAATGGAATGTGGAATGGAATGTTGAATGTAATGGAATGGAATGTGGAATGGAATGTGGAATGGAATGGAATTTAAAATGGAAGTAGAATGGAATGTGAAATGGAAATAGAATGGAATGTGGAATGGAATGGAATGGAATGTGGAATGGAATGCTATGGAATGTGGAATGGTACGTGGAATGGAATGGAATGCAATGTGGAATGGAATGTGGAATGGAATTTGGAAAGCAATGGAATGGAATGGAATGTGGAATAGAATGGAATGCAATTTGGAATGGAATGGAATGGAATGTGGAATGGAATATTGAATGAATTGGCATGGAATGGAAGGTGGAATGGAATGCAAAGGAATGTGGAATGGAATGCAATGGAATGAAATGTGGAAGAGAATGGAAACGAATTCGGAATGCAAGGGAACGGAAAGGAATGCAATATGGAATGGAATGGAATGGAAAGTGAAATGGAATGTGGAATAGATCTTGTAATAGAATGGAATCGAACGGAATGGAATGTGGAATGGAATGTGGAATGGTACGTGGAATGGAATAGGTTAGAACGGAATGGAATGTGGAATGAAATGTGGAATGGAAGGTGGAATGGAATGGAATGGAATATAGAATGGAATGGAATGTGGAATGGAATGGAATGGAATACAGAATGGAATGGAATGCGGAATGCAGTGGAAGTCAATGTGGAATGGAAGGTGGAATGGAAAGAAATGTGGAATGGAATGCAATGGGAATGGAATAGAATGGAATGTCGAATGGAATGTGGAATGGAACGGAATTGAATGCGGAATGGAATGGAATGGAATGGAATGTGGAATGGAATGGAATTGAATGTGGAATGGAATTACATGGCATGTGAAATGGAAACAGAATGGAAAGTGAAATTCAAATAGATTGGGATATGGAATGGAATGGAATGTGGAATGGAATGGAATGGAATGTTGAATGGAACGTGTAATTAAATGGAGTGGAATGTGGAAAGGAAAGTGAAATAGAAAGGAATGAAATGTGGAATGGAAGGGAATGGAATGTCGAATGGTATGAAGTGGAACGGAATGTGGAATGCAATGGAATGGAATGTGGAATGGAATGGAATGGAATGTTGAATGGAACGTGTAATTAAATGGAGTGGAATGTGGAAAGCAATGTGAAATGGAATGGAATGAAATGTGGAATGGAAGGAAATGGAATGTCGAATGGTATGAAGTGGAACGGAATGTGGAATGCAATGGAATGGAATGTGGAATGGAATGGAATGGAATGTTGAATGGAACGTGTAATTAAATGGAGTGGAATGTGGAAAGGAATGTGAAATGGAATGGAATGAAATGTGGAATGGAAGGAAATGGAATGTCGAATGGTATGAAGTGGAACGGAATGTGGAATGCAATGGAATGGAAGGTGGAATGGAATGGAATGGAATGTTGAATGTAATGTGGAATGGAATGGAATGGAATTTTATGTGGAATGGAATGTGGAATGGAACGTGGAATGGAATGGAATGGAAGAGAATGGAATGAGGAATGGAATGCGGAATGGAATGTGGAATAGAATGGAATGGAATGTGGAATGGAATATGGAATGGAACGAAATGGAATCTGGAATGGAACGGAATCGAATGTGGAATGCAATGGAATAGAATGGAATGTGGCATGGAAGGGAATGGAATGTGGAATGGAATGGAATGGAATGTGGAATGCAATGGAGTGGAATGTGGAATGGAATAGAATGGAATATGGAATTGAATGGAATTTAATGTGGAATGGAATGAAATGGAATGTGGAATGGAATGGAATGCAACGTAATGTGTAATTGAAAGAGGAATGGAATGGTATAGAATGGAAAGGAAAGTGGAATGGAACGTTTAATCGAATGGATACGAATGTAATGGAATGCGGAGTGGATTGTGGAATGGAACGTGGAATGTAATGGAATGGAATGTGGAATAGAATGTGGAATAGAATGGAATGGAATCGAATGTAATGGAATGTGGAACGGAATGGAATGAAATGTGGAATGGAATGGAATGTGGAACGGAATGTAATGGAATGTGGAATGGAATGTAGAATGGAATGTGGAATGGAATGGAATTTAATCTGGAATGGAATAAGAAATGGAAAGTGGAATGGAAAGGAATGGAACGTGGAATGGAATGCAATGGAAATTGGAATGTAATGGAACTTGGAATGGCGTGGAATGGAACTTGGAATGGAATGTGGAATGGAATGGAATGTGGAAAGGAATGAGTAATGGAACGTTTAATGGAATGGAATGCAACATGGAACAGAAGGTGTAATGGAACGTGGAATGGAACGTGGAATGGATCGTGGAATTGAATGGAATGGAACGTGCAATGGAATGGAAGGTGGAATGGAAAGGATCGTGGAAAGGAATGGACTGGAAAGTGGAATGGAATAGTATAGAATGTGGAATGGAGAAGGATGGAACGTGGCATGGAATGTGGAATGGAACGACACGGAACGGAATGCAAAGTGGAATGGAATGGAACCTGGAAAGGAATGGAATTTAATGTGGAATGGAATGCGGAATGTAATGGAATGGAATGTGGAATGGAATGGAATGTGAAATGGAAATAGAAAGGAATGTGGAATTTAATGAAATGGAATGTGGAATGGAATGGAATGAAATGTTGAATAGAATGTGGAATGGAATGGAATGGAATGTGGAATGCAATGGAATGGACTGGAATGGAATGCGGAATGCAATGGAATGGAATGGAATGGATAGTGGAATGGAATGGAGTGGAATATGGAATTCAATGTGGAAAGGAATGGCATGGTATGTGGAATGGAATGGAAAGGAATTTGGAAAGGAATGTGGAAAAGATTGGAATGCAATATGGAATGGAATGGAATGGAACGAGGAACGGAATGTGGAATGGAATGTTGAATGGAATATAATGGAATGTGTAATGGAATAAGGAACGGAAAGAGGAATGGAGAGGAATGGAACGTGTAATGGAATGTGGAATAGAAAGGATTGGAATGTGGAATGGAAAGGATTGGAACGCGAAATGGAAAGTTTAATGGAATGGAGTGGAATGTGGAATGCAATGGAATGGAATGTGGAATGGAATGAGTTATGGCATGTGGAATGGAATGGAATGGAACGTGGAATAGAATTAGGAAAGGAACGAGGAAGGGAATGTGGAATGGAACGTGGAATGGAATGTGGAATGGAACGTGGAATGTAATTGAACTTGGAATAGACTGAGGAAAGGAACGTGGAATGGAATGTGGAATGCAACGTGGAATGGAATGTGGAATGGAACGTGGAATGCAATGGAATGGAAAGTGGAATGGAATGGAATGGAACGTGGAAAAGAATGGAATGAATGTGGAATGCAATGGAATGGAATGTGTAACGGAATGTGGAATGGAATGTGGAATTGAATGGAATGGAATGGTATGTGGAATTGAATGGAATGGAATGTGGAATGGAATAGAATGTGGAATGGAATGGAATGGAATGGAATAGAATGTGAAAGGAAAGTTTAAAAGAATGGAATGGAAAGTGGAATGGAATGTGGAATGGAATGGAATGGAACGGAATGGAATAGAATGTGGAAAAGAAAGTTTAATAGAATGGAATGGAAAGTGGAATGGAATGTGGAATGTAATAGTATGGAAAGTGGAATGGAGAGGAATGGAACGTGGAATGGAATGTGAAATGGAATGGAACAGAAAGAAGTGCAAAGTGGAATGGAATCAAATTGAATGTGGAGTGGAATGTGAAATGGAATGGAATGGAATGTGGAATGGAATGGAATGTGAAACGGAAATAGAATGGAATGTGAAATGGAAATACAATGGAATGTGGAATGGAAGGGAATGGAATGTGGAATGGAAGGGAATGGAATGTGGTATGCAATCGAATGGACAGGAATGTGGAATGCAATGGAGTGGAATGGAGTGGAATGTAATGTGGAATGGAATTCAATGGAATGTGGAATGGAATGTGGAGTGTAAAGTGGAATGGAATGGAATGGAACGGAATGGAATGTGGAATGGAATGTGGAATGGAACGTGGAATGGAATGGAATGGAATGTGGGGTGGATTGTGGAATGTAATGTGGAAAAAAATGGAATGGGATGGAGTGGAATCGAATGTGGAACGGAATGAAATGGAATGTGGAATGCAATGGAATGTGGACTGGAATGTAATTGAATGGATAGGAATGGAATGGAATACGGAATGCAATGAGGAATGGAATGGAATGGAATGTGGAATGGAAAGGGGAATGGAATCTGGAATGCAATGTGTAATGGAATGGAAGGGAATGCAATGTGGAATGGAATGTGGAATGGAATGTGGAAGGGAATGCAATGTGGAGTGGAATGGAAAGTAATGTGGAAAGAAATGGAATGGAATGTGGAATGGAATGCAAAGGAATAGAATGGAAAGTGGAATGGAATGGAGTGTAATGGAATGGAATGTGTAATGGAATGTGGAACGGAATGTGGAATAGAATGGAATGAATGTGGAATGCAATGTGGAATGTAATGGAACGTGGAATGGAATGTGAAATGGAATGGAAACTGGAATTGAATGTGGAATGGAAGGGAATGTGCAATGGAAAGTTGAATTGATTGGAATGGAATGTAGAATGAAATAGAATGGAATTTGGAATGGAATCTAGAATGCAACGTTGAATGTAACGTGGAACGGAATGAAATGGAACGTGGAATGGAAAGTGGATTGGACAGTGTAATGGAATGTGGAAAGGAATGTGGAATGTGGAATGGAATGGAATGTGGAATGGAATGCAATGGAATGTGAAATGGAAGTTTGAATGGAATGGAATGCAATGTGGAATAGAATGGAATGGATTGGAAATTGGATTGGAAAGGAATGGAATTTAGATTGTTATTTAATGGAATGGAACGGAATGGAATGTGGAATGTAATGGAATTGAATGTGCAATGGAATGGAATGCTATGTGGAATGCAAAGTGGAAGGGAGTGGAATGGAATGAGTAATGGAATGTGGAATGGAAAGGAATAAAATGCGGAGTGGAATGGAATGGAATGTGGAATGGAAAGTGGAAAGGAAGGTGAAATGAAACGGAATGGAAAGTGCAATGGAAGGTGGAAAGTAACACAGAATGGAATGGAGTGTATCATGGAATGGAAAATGGAATGGAACGTGCAGTGGAAAGTGTAATGTAATGAAAAAAAGGTGGAATGGAAAGTGGAATGGAACGTTGAATGGAACGTGGGATGCAATGGAATGGAAAGTGGAATGGCATGGAATGGAATGTGGAATGGAATGGTATGGAATGTGGAAAGGAATGGAATGGAATCATATTTGGAATGGAATTGAACGGAAAGTGGAATAGAATGGAATTGAATATGGAATGGAAAGGAATGGAATGTGGAATGGAATTAAATGGAATGGAATGTGGACTGGAAGCGAATGAAATGGAAAGGAATGTGGATTGGAATGGAATGGAATGTGGAATAGAAACTGGAAAGGCATGGAATGGTATGTGGAATTTAATGGTAGGGAATGTGGAATAGAAAGTATTGCAATGTGGAATGGAACATGGAATGGAACATTGAATGGAATGGAAAAGAACGTGGAATGGAAAGTGGAATTATACATGGAATGGTATGAGGAATGTGGAATGGAATGGAATGGAGTCTGGAATGGAATGAAATGGAACGTGGATTGGACTGGGATGGAATGTGGAATGGAACGGAACGGAAAGTGGAATAGAATTGAAAGGAATGTGGAATGGAAAGTAGAATGGAATGGAATGTGGAATGGAACGGAATGGAATGTGGAATGCAATGGAATGGAACATGGAAAGGAACGTGTAATGGAAT
The DNA here is from genome assembly GCF_028885655.2 of Pongo abelii. NCBI lineage: Eukaryota > Metazoa > Chordata > Mammalia > Primates > Hominidae > Pongo > Pongo abelii. Next base: position 11,991,754 of record NC_085929.1, on the reverse strand, counting down.
GGAATGTAGAATGGAACGGAATGGAATGTGGAATGCAATGGAATGGAACATGGAAAGGAACGTGTAATGGAATGGAAAGGAACGTGGAAAGGAACGTGGAATGGAATGGAACGGAACGTGGAATGGAACGTGGAAAGAAATGTGAAATCGAAAGTGGAAAGGAAAGTGGAATAGAATGTGGAATATGGAATGGAATGGAATGGAATGTGGAATGGAATGCAATGGAATGCCTTCTGGAATGGAATGGAATGTGGAATGGAAAGTGGAATGGATTGTGGAAAGGAATGGAATGCAATGTGGAATGGAATGTGGAATGGAATGTTATTTGGAATGGAATGGAATGGAATATGGTATGGAATTAAATGGAATGGAATGGGCAATGGAATGTGGAATGGAGTGGAATGGAATGTGGAATGGAATGGAATGGAATGTGGAATTGAACGTGGAATGGAATGGAATTAAATGAGGAATGGAATGGAATGGAATTGAATGGATAGGAACGTGGAATACAATGGAATGGAAAGTGGAATGCAACGTGGAATGGAATGCAATGGAACGTGGAATGGAACGTGCAATGGAAAGTGCAATGGAACGTGGTATGGAATGTGGAATGGAACGTGGAATGTAACGGAGAATGTAATGGAATGGAACGTGGAATGCAAAGTGGATTGGATAGGGGAATGGAATGTGGAGTGGAATATGGAATGTGGACTGAAATGTAATGTGGAATGGAATGCAATGGAGTGTTAAATGGAACGTGGAATGGAATGGATTGCAATGTGGAATGGAATGGAATGGATTGGAATGAGGAATGGAATGTAATGGAATTTCCAGTGTTTTGGAATAGAAGTGAACGGAAAGTGGAATGGAATGGAAGGTAATGTGGAATGGTACAGAATGGAGTGGAATGGAATGGAATGTGGAATGGAATGGAATGGAATGGAATGCGTAAAGGAATGTGGAATGGAATGGAAAGTGGAATGGAATTGATTGGAATGTGGAATGGAATGTGGAATGGAATATGGAATGGAATGGAATGGAATGTGTAATGGAATGTGGAATGGAAAGTGGAATGTAATGTAATGTGGAATGGAAGGTAATGGAATGTTGAGTGTGGAATTAAATGGAATGGAACGTGGAATGGAATATGGAATGGAATGTGGAATGGAATGGAATGGAATGTGGAATGGAATCTGTAATGTAATGTGGAATGTAATGTGCAATGGAATATAATGTGGAATGCAATGGAATGGAATTGAATGGAATATGGAATTGAATGTGGAATGGAATGCGGTATGGAATGAAATGGAGTGTGGAATCGAATGTGGAATGGAATGGAATGGAACCTGGAATGGAACCTGTAATGGAATGTGGAATGGAATGGAATGTGGAATGGAATCGAATGTGGAATGGAATGGAATGGAACCTGGAATGGAACCTGTAATGGAATGTGGAATGGAATGGAATGTGGAATGGAATGGAATGTAATGTGGAGTGGAATGGAATGGAATGTGGAGTGGAATGTAACGGAATGTGGAATGGAATGTTGAATGGGATGGAATGGAATGTGTAATAGAATGTGGAATGGAATGGAATGGAATGCGGAATGGAATGTGGAATGAAATGGAATGGAATATGAAACTGAATGTGGATTGGAATATAATGGAATGTGGAGCAGTATGTGGAATGGAACGAGGAATGGAATGGAATGGAAAGTGGAATGGAATGGAATGGAATTTGGAATGGAATGCGGAAAGGAATGGAGTGGAATATGGAATGGAACGGAGTGTGGAAAGGAACATGGAATGGAATGTAGAATGAAAAGTGGAATTGAACGCGGTATGGTATGTAATGGAAAGTAGAATGGAATGTGGAATGGAATGTGGAATGGAACGTAGAATGGGACGTGGAATGGAATGCAATGGAAAGTGGATTGGAACATTGAATGGAATGAGGAATGGGACGTGTAATGGAATGTGGAATCTAAAGTGGACTGGAAAGGAAAGGAATATGTAACGGAAAGGAATAAAATGAGGAATGGAATGCAATGGAATGTGGAATGGAATGTGTAATGGAATGGAGTGGAGTTTCGAATACAATGTGGAATGGAAAGGAATGGAATGGAATGGAATGGTAAGGAATGTGGAATGGAATGTGGAATGGAAAGTGGAATGGAATGTGGAAAGCAATGGAAAAGAATCTGGAATGGAATGTGGAATGGAACGGAATGGAATGGAATGGAAAGTGTAATGGAATGTATAATTGAATTTGGTATGGAACGCGGAATGGAACGTGGATGGAATGGAATGTGGAATGGAATGTAAAATGGAATGGAATGGAATGGAATGTAGAATGGAATGTGGAATATAATGGAATGGAATTTTTAAAGGGAATGCAATAGAATCTGTAACAGAATGTTGACTGCATAGAATGCAATGTGGAAAGCAATGTGGAATGGAAAATAATGGAAAGTGGAATGGAAACTTAATGGAATGTGGAATGAAATCTGTAGGGAAACGTGCAATGGAACGTAGAAAGGAATGGATTTGAACGTGGAATGGAACGTGGAATGGAAGATGGAATGGAATGCAATGGAACGTGAAATAGAAAGTGGAATGGCATGAAATGGAACGTGGAATGGAATGTGGAATGGAATGGAATGTTTTAGGCAATATGGAATGGAATGGAATGGAATGTGGAATGAAATGTGGCATGGAACGTGGAATGGAATAGAATGCAATGTTGAATGGAAGGTGGAATGGAACGGAATTGTACATGGAACGGAATGTGGAATGGAATGCAATGGAACGTGGAATGGGAGGTGGAATGGAATGGAATGGAATGTGGAATGGAAAGTGGAATGGAATGGAATGTGGAAAGAAATGGAATGGAAAGTGGAATGTAATGGAATGTGGAATGGAATGCAATGGAATGTGTAATGGAATGTGGAATAGAATGTGGAAAGCAATATGGAAAGTAATAGAATGTGGAAGGGAAATTGGAATGGAATGTAAAGGAACGTAGAATGGAACATGCAAAGGAACATGGAATGGAATGGAATGGAAGGTGGAATGAAATGGAATGGAATGTGAAATGGAAAGTGGAATGCAATGGAATGGAACAGGGAATGGAATGTGGAATGGAATGGAACGGAAGTTGGAACGGAATGGAATGGAATGTGGAATGGAATGTGGAATGGAATGTGGAATGGAATGTGGAGTGAAATTGAATGGAATGGAATGTGGAATGCAATGTGGAATGGAATGTGGAATGGAAGGTGGAATGGAATAGAACAAGGAAAGGAATGTGGAATACAATGTGGAATGGAATGGAATGGAATGTGCAATGGAATGTGGAATGGAATGGAACGGCACGTGGATTACAACGTGGAATGGAATGGAATGTCGAATGGAATGAAATGGAATGGAATGAAATGGAATGCAATGTGGAAAGGAATGGAATGGAATGCAATGTGGAATGGAATGGAATGTGGAATGCAATGGAATGCAATGGAATGGAATCTGGAATTGAATGTGGAATGGAATGTGGAATGGGACGGAATGGAATTGAAGGTGGAATGGAACAGAATTGAATGTGCAAAGGAATGTGGAATGGAATGGAATGGAATGGAATGTGGAATGAAATGTGGAATAGAGTGTAGCGTGGAATGGAAAGTGGAATGGAATGGAATGGAATTTGGAATGGAGTGTGGAATGGAATGGAATGGAATGTGGATTGGAATTTGATGAAATGTGGAATGGAATGTGGAATGGAATGTGGGATTGTATGGAATGGAAAGTGGAATGGAATGTGGAATCGAATGTAATGGAATGTGGAATGGAAAGGAATGTGGAATGGAATGGAATTTAATTGTATGGAATATAGAATGGAATGTAATGGAAAGTGGAATGGAATGGAATATGGAATGGAATTTAACGTGGAATGGATTGGAATGGAATATGGTTTTGAATGGAATATAATGTGGAATGGAAAGGAATGGAATGGAATGGAATGCGAAACGGAATGTGGAATGTAACGTGAAATGGAATGTGGAATGCAATGTGGAATTGAATGTAATGGAACGTGGAATGGAATGGAGTGCAAAGGAGTGGAATGGAAAGTCAAATGGAACGTGGAAGGGAATGTGGAATGGAATGTGGAATGGAACATGGAATGGAAAATGAAATGAAATGGAATGGAACGTGGAATGGAATGGAATGGAGTGCAATGTGGAATGGAATGGAAAGGAATGGAATGAAATGGAATGGAAGGCAGAATAGAATGTAATGGAATGCGGAACGGAATGGAATGGAATGCAGAATGGAATGGAATGGAATGTTGAATGGAATGGAATGGAATATTGAATGGAAAAGAATGGAATGGAATGGAATGTGGAATGGAATGGAATGGGAAGTGGAATGGAATGGGAAGTGGAATGGAACGGAATATGGAATGGAATGGAATGGAATGTGGTTTGGAATGGAATATAATGTGGAATGGAAAGGAATGGAATCGAATGGAATGCGAAATGGAATGTGGAATGTAACGTGAAACGGAATGTGGAATGCAATGCAGAATGGAATGTAATGGAACGCGGAATGGAACAGAGTGGAAAGGAGTGGAATGGAACGTCAAATGGAACGTGGAAGGGAACGTGGAATGGAATGTGGAATGGAACATGGAAAGGAAAATGAAATGGAATGGAATGGAATGGTATGGAATGGAATGGAATGGAATGTGGAATGGAATGGAATGGAGTGCAATGTGGAATGGAATGGAAAGGAATGGAATGAAATTGAACGGAATGCGGAATAGAATGTAATGAAATGCGGAATGGAATGGAAGGGAATGCAGAATGGAATGTTTAATGGAATAGAATGGAATCTGGACTGGAAAGGAATGGAATGGAATGGAATGTGGAATTTAATGGAAATGAAAGAGGAATGGAAGGGAATGGAGTGTATTGCGGAATGGATTGGAACGGAATTGAATGGAATGGAATGTGGAATGGAATGGAATGGCGTGCAATGTGGAAGGGATTCGAACGGAATGGAATGGTATCGAATGCGGAATGGAATGGAATGGAATGCGGAAGGGAATGGAAAGGAATGCGGAATGGAATGGAATGCAATGTTGGATGGATTGGAATGGAATGTGGAATGGAATGGAATGGAATGGATTGTGGAATTGAATGGAATGGAATGGAAATAAATGGAATGTGGAATGGAATGGAATGGAATGATAAATGAAATGTGGAATGAAATGGAATGGAAAGTGGAATCGAATGTGGAATGGAATGGAATGGAATTTGGAATGGAATGGAATGGAATGAAACGTGAAATTGAAAGCGGAATGGAATGTGAAATGGAATGTAGATTGGAATGTGGAATTGAATGAAATAGAACGTGGGATGGAACGGAATGGGACATGGAAAGGAATGCAATGGGACGTGGAATGGAATGGGAATGGAACGTGGAATGGAATGTGCAATGGAATGCTAAATGGAACGTGGAATGGAATGGAATGGAACGTGTAATGGAATGTGGAATGGATCGTGGAATGGAAAGTGGAATAGAATGGAATGGAATGTGGAATAGAATGGAATGGAACGTGGAAAGGAATGGAATGAAATGTGGAATGGAAGAGAATGGAATGCGGAAAGTAATGTGGAATGAAATGTGGAAAGGAAAGAGGAATGGAATAGAATGTGCAATTGAATGAAATGGAACGTGGAAAGGAATGGAATGGAAAGTGGAATGGAAGGGAATGGAATGAGGAATGGAATGTGGAATGGAATATGGAATGGAATGTGGAATACAATGCAATGGAACGTGGAATTGAATGGAATGGTACATGGAATGCAATGGAATGGAATGTGGAATGGCATGGAATTGCATGTGGAATGGAATGGAATGGATTGTGGAAAGAAATGTGGAATGGAATGTGCAATGGAATGTGAAATCGAATGTGGAATGGAATGTGGAATTTAATGGAATGGAACGTGGAGAGGAATGGAATGTAATGGAAAGTGAAATAGAATGTGGAATGTAATGGAATGTGGTATTCAATGGAATGGAATGTGAATGGAATGGAATGGAATGTGGAATGGAATGCGAAATGGAATTTGATGTGAAATAGAATGTGGAATGGAAAGTTGATGGAATGAAATGGAACGTGTAATGGAACGGATTGGATCGTGGAATGGAACGGAAAGGTAAGTGGAATGGAATGTGAAAAGGAATGTGGAATGGAATGTGAAATGGAATGTGGAATGGAATGGAATGGAACGTGGAATGGAATGCAAAGGTACGTGGAATGGAACATGGAAAGTAACGTGCAATGGAATTGAGTGGAAAATGGAATGGAATGGAATGGAATGGAATGTGGAATTGAATGGAATGGAATGTGGAATGGAATGGAACAGAATGTGGAATGGAAAGTAGAATGGAATGTGGAATTGAATATTGAATGGAATGCAATGGAATATAGAATGGAATATGCAATTGAATGGAAAGGAATGTGCAAAGGAATGTGGAATGCAATGTGGAATGGAATGGAATGGAAAGTGGAATGGAATGTGGATTGGAATGGAACGGAATGTGGAATGGAAAGGAATGGAATGTGGAATTGAAAGTGGTATTGAACGTCTAATGCAAAGGATAGAAACGTAGAATGGAATGTGGAACGGAATAGAATGGAATGGGGAATGTAACGTGGGATGTAATGGAATTTAACTTAGAATGGAATGTGGAATGGAACTTTGAATGGAACGTGGAATGGTTTGGAATGGAAAGTGGAATGGAATGTGGAATGCAAAGGGGAATGGAACGTGGAATGTAATGCAATGGAACGTTGAATGGGATGTGGAAAGGAATCTGGAATGGAATGTGGAATGGAATGGAAAGGGGAATGGAATAGTATGGAACAGAATAGAATGGAATGGAATGTGGAATGGAATGGAACACAATGTGGAATAGAATGTGGAATGGAAAGGGAAGGAATGTGGAATGGAATCTGGAAGGGAATGAAATGGAATGGAATGTGGAATGGAATGGAATGGAGTGGAATGGAATTTTGAAAAAAATGGAATGTAATGTGGAATGTAATGCAATAGAATGTGGAATGGAATGGAATGTGGAATGGAATGGAATGTAGAATATAATGTTTAATAGAATTTGATGGAATGTGGAATGGAATGTGGAATGGAATAGAATGGAACGGAATGTGGAATGGAATGGAAAGTAATGGAATGTGGAACGCAGCAGAAAAGAATGTGGAACAGTATGGAATGGAATGTGGAACGGAATGTAAAAGTTAATGGAATGGAATGTGAAATGAAATGGAATGTGGAATGTGAAATGTAATGTGGAATGGAATGTGGAATGGAATGTGGAATGGATTGTGAAATGGAATGTGGAATTGAATGTGAAATGGAATGTGGAATGGAATGTGGAATGGAATGAAAAGGAAAGTGGAATGGAATGGAATGGAACGTGGAATTTAATGGAATGCAACGTGTAATGGAACGTGGAATGCAATGGAACGGAGTGTGGAATGGAAAGGAATGGAATGGTATGGAATATGGAATGGAATGGAATGGAATATGGGATGGAATGTGGAATGGAATGGAATGGAAAATGGACTGGAACGTGGAATGAAACGAGTAATTGAACGTGCAATTGAACGTGGAATGGATTGAATAATGGAATGGAATGGAGTGTGCAAAGGAAGGGAATGGAATGCAGAATGCAATGTGGAATAGAAAGTGTAAAGGAATGTGGAAAGGAATGTGGAATGGAATGGACTGGAAAGTGGTATGGAATCGAATGGAACATGGAATTGAATGGAATGGAATTGAATGTGGAATGGAATGGGAAGGAATGTGCAATTGAATGGAATAGAATGTTCAATGGAATGGAATGGAATTTGCAATTGAATGGATTTGAATGCGGAATGGAATGGAATGGAAAGTTGAATGGAATGGAATGGAATAGAATGTGGACAGGAATAGAATGCAATGGAATGGAATGTGGAATGGAATGGAGTGTGGAATGGAATGGGGAATGCAATGGAATGGATTGTGGAATGGAATGGAATGGAATGTGGAATGGAATGGAATGGAATAGAATGTGGATTGGAATGAAATGGAATGTAACAGAATGTGGATTGGAAAGTAATGGAATGTGGAATGGAATGTGGAATGGAATGGAATGGAATGTGAATGGAATGGAATGGAATGGGGAACAGAATGTGAAATGGAATTTATTCTGAAATGGAATTTGGAATGGAATGTTGAATGGAAAGAAATGGAAGGTGTAAAGGAATGGAATGGATCGTGGAATGGAACGGAAAGGTAAGTGGAAAGGAATGTGAACAGGAATGTGGAATGGACTGTGAAATGGAATGTGGAATGGAATGGAATGGAAATTTGAATGGAATGCAAAGGTACGTGGAATGGAACATGGAATGTAACGTGCAACAGAATTGAATGGAATGTGGAATGGAAAGGAATGGAATGTGAAATTGAATGGAATGGAAAGTGGAATGGAAAGGAACGGAATGTGGAATGGAAAGTGGAATGGAATGTGGAATGGAATGTCGAATGGAATACAATGGAATGTAGAATGGAATATGCATTTGAATGGAATGGAATGTGCAAAGGAATGTGGAATGCAATGTGGAATGGAATGGAATGGAAAGTGGAATGGAATGTGGATTGGAATGGAATGGAATTTGGAATGGAAAGGAATGGAATGTGGAATTCAAAGTGGTATTGAACGTGGAATGCAAAGGATAGAAATGTAGAATGGAACGTGGAATGGAATAGAATGGAACAGGGAATGGAACGTGGAATGTAATGGAATTTAACGTTGAATGGAATGTGGAATGGAATGTGGAATGCATCTTTGAATGGAATGTGGAATGGTTTGGAATGGAAAGTCGAATAGAATGTGGAATGGAATGGAATGGACTGTTGAATGGAAGGGAAAGGAATGTGGAATGGAATGTGGAATGCAATTGAATGGAAAGGAATGTGGAATGCAATGTGGAATGGAAAGAGGAATGGAACGTGGAATGGAATAGAACGTGGAACGGAATGCGGAATACAAAGTGGAATGGAATGGTATGGACTGTGCAATGCAATGTGGAATGGAATGGAACGGAACATGGAATGGAACGTGGAATGGAATGTAGAATGGAACCTGGAAAATAATGTGGAATGCAATGGAATGTAATGTGCAATGGAGTGTGGAATGGAATATATTGGAATGGAATGGAATGTGGAAAGGAACATTGAATGGATCGTGGAATGGAACGTAAAATGGAATGGAATGGAAAGTGGAATGGAATGGAACGGAATGTGGAAAGGTATGGAATGGAATGGAATGAAATGGAATGCAATGTGGAAAGGAATGGAATGGAATGCAATGTGGAATGGAATGGAATGTGGAATGCAATAGTATTGAATGTAATGGAATCTGGAATTGAATGTGGAATGGAACGGAATGGAATTGAATGTGGACTGGAATACAAAAGAATGTGCAAAGGAATGTGGAATGGAATGGAATGGAATGTGGAATGAAATGTGGAATGGAGAGGATCGTGGAATGGAATGTGGAATGGAATGGAATGGAATTTGTAACGGAGTGTGGAATGGAATGGAATGGAATGTGGATTGGAATGGAATGAATTGTGGAATGCAATGTGGAATGGAATGTGGGATGGTAAGGAATGGAAAGTGGAATGGAATGTGGAATCGAATGTAATGGAAAGTGGAATGGAATGGAATGGGAAGTGGAATGGAATGGGAAGTGGAATGGAACGGAATATGGAATGGAATGGAATGGAATGTGGTTTGGAATGGAATATAATGTGGAATGGAAAGGAATGGAATCGAATGGAATGCGAAATGGAATGTGGAATGTAACGTGAAACGGAATGTGGAATGCAATGCAGAATGAAATGTAATGGAACGTGGAATGGAACGGAGTGGAAAGGAGTGGAATGGAACGTCAAATGGAACGTGGAAGGGAACGTGGAATGGAATGTGGAATGGAACATGGAATGGAATGGAATTGTATGGAATGGAATGGAATGGAATGTGGAATGGAATGGAATTGTATGGAATGGAATGGAATGGAATGTGGAATGGAATGGAATGGAGTGCAATGTGGAATGAAATGGAAAGGAATGGAATGAAATTGAATGGAATGCGGAATAGAATGTAATGGAATGCGGAATGGAATGGAAGGGAATGCAGAATGGAATGTTTAATGGAATAGAATGGAATATGGAATGGAAAGTAATGGAATTGAATGGAATGTGGAATTTAATGGAAATGAAAGTGGAATGGAAGGAAATGGAATGTATTGCGGAATGGATTGGAACGGAATTGAATGGAATGGAATGTGGAGTGGAATGGAATGGAATGGCGTGCAATGTGGAAGGGATTCGAACGGAATGGAATGGTATCGAATGCGGAATGGAATGGAATGCAATGTTGGATGGATTGGAATGGAATGTGGAATGGAATGGAATGGATTATGGAATGGAATGGAATGGAATGGAAATAAATGGAATGTGGAATGGAACGGAATGCAATGATCAATGAAATGTGGAATGAAATGGAATGGAAAGTGGAATCGAATGTGGAATGGAATGGAATGGAATTTGGAATGGAATGGAATGGAATTAAATGTGAAATGGAAAGCGGAATGGAATGTGAAATGGAATGTAGATTGGAATGTGGAATTGAATGAAATGTATCGTGGGATGGAATGGAATGGAACATGGAAAGGAATGCAATGGGACGTGGAATGGAAGGAGGAATGGAAAGTGGAATGGAATGGAATGGAACGTGTAATGGAATGTGGAATGGATCGTGGAATGGAAAGTGGAATAGAATGGAATGGAATGTGGAACTGAATGTTGTATGGAATGGAATGGAACGTGGAAAGGAATGTGCAAAGGAATGGAATGGAATGTGGAATGGAATTTGAAATGCAACGTGCACTGGAATGGAGTGGAATTTGGAATGGAATATGGATTGGTATGGAATGGAAAGTGGAATGGAACGTGCAATGGAATGTGGAATTGAACGTGGAAGGGAAAGTGCAATGGATTGTGGAATGGGACGTGGATTGGAATGGAACGGAAGGTGGAATAGAAAGTGGAATGGTAGGAATGGAACGTGCAATGGAACGTGGAATGGAATCTGGAATTGAATGTGGAATGGAACGTGGAATGTATCCTTGAATGGAATGGAATGGAAAGTGGAATGGAATGTGGAATGGAATGTGCAATGGAATGCGGAATGGAACGTGGAATGGAATGGAATGGAACGTGTAATGGAATGTGGAATGGGTCGTGGAATGGAAAGTGGAATAGAATGGAATGGAATGTGGAATTGAATGTGGAAAGGAATGGAATAGAATGTGGAAAGGAATGTGCAATGGAATGAAATGGAATTGGGAATGGAATTTGGAAGGCAACGTGGACTGGAATGGAGTGGAATTTGGAATGGAGTATGGATTGGTATGGAATGGAAAGTGGAATGGAACGTGCAATGGAATGTGGAATGGAACGTGGAAGAGAAAGTGCAATGGATTGTGGAATGGGAAGTGGATTGGAATGGAATGGAAGGTGGAATGTAAAGTGGAATGGTAGGAATGGAACGTGCAATGGAACGTGGAATGGAATCTGGAATGGAATAGGTAATGGAACGTGGAAAGGATCCTTGAATGGAATGGAATGGAAAGTGGAATGGAATGTGGAATGGAACATAGAATGGAACGGGGAAAGGAATGGAATGGAATGTGGAATGGAATGTGCAATGGAATGGAATGTATTGTGGAATGGAATGTGGAATAGAATGAGGAATACAATGGATAGGAATGTGTAATGGAAAGTTGATTGGAATGGAAAAGAATGTGGAATGGAATGGGATGTAATGTGGAATGGAATGGAATATAATGTGGAATGGAATGTGGAATGGAATGGAAAGGAATGTGGAATGGAATGTGGAATGGAAGGAGGAATGGTATGTGGAATGGAATGGAATGTTGAATGGAATGTGGAATGGAATGTGGAATGGAATATAAAGAAATGTGGAATGGAAGATGGAATGGAATGTGGAATGGAAAGTGGAATGGAATGAAATGGAACGTGGAATTGAACGTGGAATGGAACGTTAAATTGAATTTAATGGAATGTGGAAGGGAAAGTAAAATGTAATGTGGAATGGAATGATGAATGGAATGGAAAGCAATGTGGAATGGAATGTGGAATGGAATGTGGAAGGGAACAGGGAATAGAACGGAAAGGAATGTGGAAGGGGATGTGGAATAGAATGTGGAATGTAATCTGGAATGGAATGAAATGGAATGTGGAATGGAATGTGGAACGGAATTGATTGGAATGTGGAAAGGAATGTGGAATGGAATGCAATGGAAAGTGGAATGGAACAGAATGGAATGTGTAATGGAAAATGGAAAGGAACAGTATGCAATTTGGATTGGAATGTGAAGTGGAGAGTGGAATCGAGTGTGGAATGGAATGGAATGGAAAGTGGAATGTACTTTGTAATGGAATTGTGGAATGGAAGGTGAAATGGAATGGAATGTAATTTGCAGCAGAACGTGCAATGGAATGGAATGGAACATGGAATGGAAAGTGGAATGAAACATGGAATGGAAACGAATGGAACGTGGAATGGAGAGTAGAATGGAATGTGGAAACGATTGAAATGTGGAATGGAATGGAACAGAACGTGGAGTGGAATGGAATGAAATGTGTAATGGTATGGAATTGAACGTGGAATGGAATGGAAAGGAATGTGTAATGGAATGTCGAATGAAATGAGAAATGGAAGGTGGAATGAAAAGTGGAATGGAACAGAATGAATGGAACATGGAATGGAATGGAATGGAACGTGGAATAGAACGTGGAATGGAACGTGGAATGGAATGTCGTATGGAATGGAATGGAATCTGGAATGGAATGGAATGGAATGTGGAATGAAACGAGGAATAGAAGGTGGAATGGAATGTGAAATGGATTGTACAATGGAGTGGAATGGAATGTGGAATAGAAAGTGGAATGGAATGCAGTGGAATGGGTAATGGAATGTGGAATAGAAAGTGGAATGGAATGTAATGGAATTGATTGTGGAATGGAATGGAATGGAATGTATAATGGAATGTGTAGTGGAATGTGGAACACAATGTTGAATGGAATGGAATGGAATGTGCAAAGGAATGTGTAATGGAATGTGGAAGGGAACATGAAATGGAATGGAATGGAATGGGGAATACAATGTGGAAGAGAATGTAGAATGGAATGTGGAATGGAAAGGAATGTGTAATGGAATGTGGAAGAGAATGTGGAATGAAATGTGGGATGGAATGTAATTGACTGTGGAATGGAATGGATATGAATGTGGAAAGGAATGTGGAAGGGAAGACAATGCAATGTTGAATGGAACGGAATGATGTGTGGAATAGACTGTGGAATGGAATGTGGAGCGGAATGGAACTGAATGTGGAATGGAATGTGGAAAGCAGTGTGGAATTGAATGTGGAAAAGAACAGAATGGAATGTGGAATGGAACGTGGAATGGAATGTGGAGTGGAATGAGGAATGGAAAGTGGAATGGATAGGAATGGAACGTTAAATGGAAAGGAATGGAATGTCGGATGGAATGTGGAATGGAATGGAAGGGAACATGGAATGGAATGTGGAATGGAATAGAATGGAACGTGGAATGAAATGTGCAATGGAATGTCTAAAGGATTGGAAAGAGGAAAAGAATGGAATGGAATGTGGAATGGAAGGGAATGGAATGTGAAATGGAATGTGGATTGGAATGTGGAACGGAATGTAATGGAACATTGAAAGGAATGGAATGGAACATGGAATGAAATGTGGAATGGAACGTGGAATGGAATTTCGGATGGAATGGAATGCAATGTTGAATGCAATGGAATGGAATGTCTAATGGAATTTGGAATGGAAAGGAATGGAATGTGGAATGGAATGTGAAATGGAATGCGGAAAGGAATGTGGAATGGAATGGAATGGCATGCGGAATGGAATGTGGAATGGAATGGAATGGAATGTGGAATGGAATGTGAAATGGATTGTGGTATGGAATGCGGAATGGGATACGGAATGGTGAGGAATGGATTATGGAATTGATTGGAATGGAAGGTGGAATGGCATGTAGAATGGAAAGGAATTGAATGTCGAAAGGAATGGAATTGATTGTGGAATGGAATGGAAACTAATGTGGAATCGATTAGGGAATGAAATGTGGAATGGAACGTAGAACAGAAGGTAATGGAAGGTGGAATGGAATGGAATGGGGAATGGAATGGAGTGGAATGTGAAATGGAATGTGGAACGGAAGGTGAAATGAAATGTGGAACGGAAGGTGAAATGGAATGTGGAACGGAAGGTGAAATGGAATGTGGAATGGAATGTGGAATGGAATGTGGAATGGAACGGAATGGAATGTGGAATGGAATGGAATGCAATGGAATGTGGAACTGAATATTGAACGGAATGTGGAATGGAATGTGGACTGGAATGTAGAAAGGAATCTGGAATTTAACGGAATGGAATGTGAAATGGAATGCAATGCAATGTTTAACGGTATGTGGTATGAAATGGAAAGGAATGCGGAATGGAATGTGGAAAGGTATGTGGAATGGAACGGAATGAAATATGAAATGGGATGTGGAATGGATTGTGGAATGTAATGTGGAATGGAATGTAGAATGGAATGCGGAATGGAATGTGGAAAGAAATGCAGAATGGAATGGAATGGACTGTGGAATAGAACGGAAAGGGATTTGGAATGGACCGTGGAATGGATCGTGGATTGGAATGTGGAATGGAACGGAATGGAATGTGGAATGGAATGTGGAATGGAGTGTGGAATGGAATGTGGAATGGAACGGAATGGAACGTGGAATGCAATGTGGAATGGAATGTGGAATGGAGTGCGTAATGGAAAGTGGAATGCAACGGAAAGCAACGTGGAATGGATTCTTGAAAGGAATGTGGAATGGAGTGTGGAATGGAATGTGTAAAGGAATGGAATAGAATGTGAAATGGAGTTTGGAATGGAATTTGGAACGGAATGTGGAATGGAACGTGGTATGGAATGGAATGGAATATGGAATTGAATGTTGCAGGGAATGGAACAGAATGTGGAAAGGATTGTGGAATGGAAATTGGAATGGAATGTGGAATGGAACGTGGAGTGGAACGTCGAAGGAAACGTGGAATGGAATGGAATGGAACGTGGAATGGAATGGCATGGAATGTGGAATGGAATGTGGAATAGAATGTGGAATGAAATATAGAATGTAATGGAAGGAATGTGGAATGGAATGTGGAATGGAATGCAATGTAATGTGGAATTGATTGGAATGGAATGTGGAATGGAATGTGGAATGGAATGTGGAATGAAACGGAATGCAATGTGGAATGGAATGGGGAACGGAATGTTGAAAGGAAATAGAATGGAATGGAATGCAATGCGGAATGGAAAGTGAAATGATATTGAATGGAACATGCAAAAGAACATTGCATTGAAAGTGGAATGTAATGTGGAAAGGAATGGTATGGAATGTGGAATGGAATTTTGGGAATGTGGAAAGGAATGTGGAATCGAATGTGGAATGGAATGCGGAATGTAATGTGGAACGGAATATGGAATGGAACGCAATGGAATGTGGAAAGGAATGTGGAATAGAGTGTGGAATGGAATGTGTAATGGAACGGAATGGAATGTGAAATGGAATGTGGAATGGACTGTGGAATACTTTGTCAAAAGTAATAGAATAGAATGTGGAATTCAAAGCGGAATGGAAAGGAATGCAACGTGGAATGGAATGTGGGATGAAATGAAATGGAATGTGGAATGGATTGTGGAATGGAACGTGGAATGTAAAGTGGAATGGAATGTAGAGGAAAGTGGAAAGGAATGTGAAACATAATTTGGATTGGAATGTGGAATAGAACGTGGAATGGAACGTGGAATGGAACGTGGAATTGAATGGAATTGAACGTCTTATGTAATGTGGAGTGGAGTGGAATAGAATGTGGAATGGAATGGAATGGAATGTGGAACGGAATGTGGAAAGAAAAGTGGAATGGAAAGGAATGGAATGAGGAATGGAACGTGGAATTTAAATGAATAGACCTTGGAATGGAAGGTAGATTGGAACGTTGAATGGAATGTGGAATGAAATGGAATTGAATGTGGAATGGAATGGAATGGAATGTGGAATGGAACGGAATGGAATGTGGAATGGAATGGAATGGAATATGGAATGGTATGGAATGGAAATTGGAAAGGAAATTTGAATGGAATGGAATGGAATGGGGAATTGAATGGAATCGAATGTGAAGTGGAATGTGGAATGGAATGCTAAATGGAATGTGGAGTGGAATGGAATGCATTGCGGAATGGAATGGAATGGAATGTGGAATGCAATGCGGAACAGAATGTGGAATTCAATGTGGAATGGAATGTGGAATAGAACGAAGAATAGAATGAATTGGAAACTGGAATGGAAAGTGGATTGGAATGGAAAAGAATGTGGAATACAATGGGATGGAATGTGGAATGGAATGTGGAATGGAATAGAATATAAAGTGGAATGCAATGTGGAATGGAATGGAAAGGAATGTGGAATGCAAAGTGGATTGGAATGTGGAATGGTATGTGGAATGTAATGGAATGTGGAATGGAATGTGGAACGGAATATAATGTAATGCGGAATGGAAGATGGAATGGAATGTGGAATTGAAAGTGGAATGGAATGGAATGGAACAGTGAACGGAACGTGGAATGAAATGTGGAATGGAATGGAAGGGAAAGGAATGTGGAATGTAATGTGATATGTAGGGTGGAATGGTATGTTGAATGGAATGGAAAGGAATGTGGTATGGAATGTGGAATGCAATGTTGAATGGAATGTGGAAGGGAACATGGAATAGAATGGAATGGAATGTGGAATGGGTTGTGGAATAGAATGTGGAATGTAATGTGAAATGTAATGGAATGGAATGTGGAAAGGAATGTGGTATGGAAAGGAACGGAATGTGGAATAGAATGGCATGGATGTTTAAAGGAAAGTTTCATGGAATGCAATGGAATGTTGAGTGGAACGGAATGAAATGTGGAAAGAAATGTGGAATGGAATGTGGAATGGAAAGGAATGGAATTTGGAATGGAATGTGGAGTGGAGAGTGGAATCCAATCTGGAATGGAATGGAATGGAAAGTGGAATGGAATTTGTAATTGAATTGTGGAATAGAACGTGCAATGGAATGGAATGGAATTTGCAGCGGAACGCGGAATGGAATGGAATGGAACATGAAATGGAAAGTGGAATGTAACTTGGAAAGGAAAGGAATGGAAAGTGGAATGGAATGCGGAATGGAATGTGGAAAGGATTGTAATGTGGAATGGAATGGAATGGAAAGTGGAATGGAATGCAATGGAATGTGGAATTCAATGGAATTGAACGTGGAATGGAATGGAAAGTAATGTGTAATGCAATGTCGAATGGAATGCGAAATGAAAGACGGAATGAAATGTGGAATGGAACAGAATGAATGGAACATGGAATGCAATGGAATGGAACGTGGAATAGGTCGTGGAATGGAAAGTGGAATGGAATGGAATGGAATGTGGAAAAGAATGGAATGAAATGAAATGGAATATGGAATGGAATGAAATGTGGAATGGAATGGAATGGAATGTTAAATGGAATGTGGAATGGAAGGTGGAATGGAACGTGGAATGGAATGGAATCTAATGTGGAATGGAATGTAATGGAATGTGGATTGGAATGTGGAATGCAATGGAATGGAAAGGAATGGAATGTGGAATGGAATTGAATGGAATATGAAATGAAATGGAATGTGGAGTTGAATGGAATTGAATGTTTAATGGAATGGAATGGAATGTGGAATGGAATGGAATTGAATGTGGAATGGAATTTAGAGTTGAATGGAGAGGAATGGAATGGAATGTGGATTGGAATAGAATGCATAACGGAAAGGTAAGGAATGTGGAATGGAATGGAATGGAATGCGGAATGGAATGGAATGGAAAGCGGAATTGCATGTAATGAAATGTGCAATGGAATGTGCAATGGAATGGAAAGGAATGGAATGCAACGGGGGATGGAATGTGGAATGGAATGGAATGGAATGTGGAATGGAAAGAATGCTATGTGTAAAGGAATGGAATGGAACGTGGAATGGATTATGGAATGGAGTGGAAAGGAATGGAATGTGGAAAGGTTTGGAATGGAATGTGGAATGGAATGCGGAATGGAATGGAATGGAATGTGGAATGGAATGGATAGCAGATTGGAATGTGGAATGGAATGTGGAATGGAAAAGAATGGAATGGAATGGAATGGAATATGGAATGGAATGGAACGGAATGGAATGTGAAATAGAATGGAGTGGAATATGGAATGGAACATGGAATAGAATGGAATGTGGAGTGGAATGTGGAATGGAATGGATCATGGAATGGAATGTGGAATACAATGGAATGGATTCTAGAATGGAATGTGGAATTTAATGTGGAATGGAATGTAATGGAACAACGAATGGAATGGCATGGAAGATGGAATAGACTGCAATGAAACAAGGAATGGAATGGAATGGAACGTGCAACGGAACATGCAATTGAACGTTGAACAAAACGTGGAGTAGAATTGGAATGGAATGGAATGGAATGCGGGATAGAAGAGAATGTGATGTGGAATGGAAAGTGGAATGGAATTTAATGGATTGTTTAATGGAATGCAATGGAATATGGAATGGAATGGAATCGAATGTGGAATGGAAGGTGGATTTGAATGGAAATTAATGTGGAATGGAATGGAATGTGGAATTGAATGTTTAACGGAATTGAATGGAAAGGAATGTGGAATGGAATGGAATGGAATGGAATGTTGAATGGAATTGAGTGGAATGAGGAATGGAATGCACTGGAATGTGGAATGGATTGGAATGCAATGTGGAAGGGAATGGAATGGAATGTGGAATGGAACGGAATTGACTGTGGATTTGAATGTGGAATGGAGTGAAATGCAATGGAATGAGAAATGAATTGGAATGGAATGTGGAAATAAATATGGAATGGAAAGGAAAGGTATGTGGAAAGGAATGGAAAGCAGATTGGAATGTGGAATGGAATGTGGAATGGAATGGAATGGAATGGAATGTGGAATGGAATGGAATGTAATATGAAATGGAATTAAATTGAATGGAACGTAGAACAGAATGGAATAGAATATGGAATGGAAAGTGGAATGGAATATGGAATGGAATGGAATGGAATGTGGAATTGAATGGAATTGAATGCAAAGTGGAATGGAAAGAAATGGAATGGAAAGTGGAATGGAATGTGGAATGGAATGGAATGGAATGTGGAATGGAATGTAGAATGGAATGTTGAAAGGAATGGAATGTGGAATGGAAGGTGGAATGTAATGGAATGCAATGCAATGTGGAATGTAAAGCAATGGAATATGGAAAGGAATGGAATGGAATGGACAGTGTAATGGAATGGAATGGAATGCAATGTGGAATGGAATTCAATGGAATGTGGAATGGAATGGAATGGAATCTGGATTGGAACTGAATGGAATGAAATGTGGAAAGGAAAGAAATGGAATGGAATGTGGAATGCAATGTGGAATGGAATTCAGTGGAATGTGGAATGGAATGTGTAATTGAATGCAGTGGAATGTGGAATGGAAAGTGGAATGGAATGCAATGGAATGTGGAATGGAAAGCGGAATGTAATGGAATGGAATGTGGAAAGTACAGGAATGGAATGTGGAATGCAATGCGTGATGGAATGGAATGGAATGTGTAATGACAAGTGGAATGCTTTGGAATGTGGATTGGAATGTGGAATGCAATGTGAAATAGAATGGATTGGAATGTGGAATGGAATGTGGAATGGAATGTAATGAAATGAGGAATGCAAAGGAATTTAACTGTGTGAAATGTGGAATGGAATGGAATTGAAAGAGGAATGGAATGTTGAATGGAATGGAATGGAACTTGAAATGGAACGTGGAATGGAACGTGGAATGGAACGCGGAATGGAACGGAAGGGAATGTGGATTGGAAAGGAATGAAGCTCGTAATGGAATTTGTAATGGAATGGAATGGAATTGAATGGAATGTGGAATGGAATGGAATGGAATGTGGAATGGAATGCTATGGAATGTGGAATGGAATGCTATGGAATGTGGAATGGAATGGAAATGAAGGGAATGTTGAATGGAATGGAGTGGCATGTGGAATGGAAATTAATGGAATGCAGAATGGAATTGAAAGGAGTGGAATATGGAATGGAATGGGATGGAATGGAATGGAATGAAGAATGGAATGCAATAGAAAGGAATGTGGAATGGAATGGAATGGAACTTGGAATGGAATGTGGATTGGAATGTGGAATGGAATGGAATGTGTATTGGAATGTAATGGAAGGTGGATAGGAATGGAACGGGGAATGGAAAGCAATTGATAGTGGATTGGAATGGAATGGAATGTGGAATGGAATCGAATGGAATGTGAAATGGAAAGCGGAATGGAAAGTGAAATGGAATGTAGAATGGAATCTGGAATTGAATGAAATGGGACGTGTGATGGAACGGAATTGAACATGGAATGGAATGCAGTGGGACGTGGAATGGAAGGAGGAATGGAACTTGGAATGGAATGTGCAATGGAATGCATAATGTAACGTGGAATGGAATGGAATGGAACGTGTAATGGAATGTGGAATGGATAGTGGAATGGAACGTGGAATAGAATGGAATGGAATGTGGAATTGAATGTGGAATGGAATGGAATGGAACGTGGAAAAGAATGTGCAATGGAATGGAATGGAATGTGGAATGGAATGTGGAATGGAATATGGAAGGGAACATGGAAAGGAATGGAGTGGAATGTGGAACGGAATATAGACTGTTATGCAATGGAAAGTGGAATGGAACGTGGAAAGGTATGTGGAATGGAACGTGGAAGGGAAAGCACAATGGATTGTGGAATGGGACGTGGATTGGAATGGAATGGAAAGTGGAATGGAACGTGGAATGGTTGGAATGGATCGTGCAATGGAACGTAGAATGGAATCTGGAATGGAATGTGGAATGGAACGTGGAATGGATCCTTGAATGGAATGGAATGGATTGTGGAATGGAATGTGGAACGGAACATGGAATGGAACGTGGAATGGAATGGAATGGAATATGGAATGGAAGGTGCAATGGAATGGAACGGATTGTGGAATGGAATGTGGAATAGAATGAAGAATACAATGGATAGGAATGTGGAATGGAAAGTGGATTGGAATGGAAAAGAGTGTGGAATGAAATGGGATGGAATGTGGAATGGAATGTGGAATGGAATGGAATATAATGTTAAATGGAATGTGGAAAGGAACAGAAAGGAATGTGGAATGGAATGTGAAATGAAAAGTGGAATGGTACGTGGAATGGACTGGAATGCAGAATGGAATGTGGAATGGAATGTGGAATGGAATATAAAGAAATGTGAAATGGAAGATGGAATGGAATTTGGAATGCAAAGTGTATTGGAATGAAATGGAACGTGGAATTGAACATGGAGTGGAAAATGGAATGGAATGGAATGGAATGTGGAAGGGAAAGTGAAATGTAACGTGGAATGAAATGACGAATGGAATGGAAAGGAATGTGGAATGGAATGTGGAATGAATTGTGGAAGGGAACACGGAATAGAAAGGAATGGAATGTGGAATGGGATGTGAAATAGAATGTGGAATGGAATGTGGAATGGAATGAAATGGAATGTGGAATGGAATGTGGAATGGAAGGGAATGGAATGTTGAACGGAATGGATTGGAATGTGGAATGGAATGTGGAATGTAATGTGGAACGGAATGGATCGGAATGTGGAAAGGAATGTGGAAGGGAATGCAAAGAAAAGTGGAATGGAACAGAATGGAATGTGTAATGGAATATGGAATGGAATGGAATTGAATTTGGAATGGAATGTGAAGAGGAGAGTGGAATTGAATGTGGAATGGAACGGAATGGAAAGCGGAATGTAATTTGTAATGGAATTGTGGAATGGAAGGTGAAATGGAATGGAATGTAATTTGGAGCAGAACGTGGAATGGAATGGAATGGAACATGGAATGTTAAGTGGAAAGGAACGTGGAATGGAATCGAATGGAACGTGTAATGGAATGTAGAATGGAATGTGGAAACGATTGAAATGTGGAATGGAATGGAACAGAATGTGGAATGGAATGGAATTAAATGTGTAATGGAATGGAATTGAATGTGGTATGGAATTGAACTTGGAATGGAATGGAAAGGAATGTGTAATGGAAAGTCTAATGAAATGTGAAATGGAATGTGGAATGAAAAGTGGAATGGAACAGAATGAATGGAACATGGAATGGAATGGAATGGAACGTGGAATACAACATGGAATTGAACGCGGAATGGAATGTCGTATGGAATGGAATGGAATCTGGAATGGAATGGAATGGAATCTGTAATGAAACGTGGAATAGAAGGTGGAATGGAATTTGAAATGAATTGCACAATGGAGTGGAATGGAATGTGGAATGGAAAGTGGAATGGAATGCACTGAAATGGGGAATGGAATGTGGAATGGAATGTGGAATGGAATGGAATGGAATGTGGAATGGAATGTGGCATGGAAAGTGGAATGCAATGGATTAGATTGTGGAACGGAATGTGAATGGAATGGAATGGGATGTGGAATGGAAACCTTAAGGCAACATGGAATGGAATGGAATGGAATTGATTGTGGAATGGAATGGAACGGAATGTGTAATGGACTGTGAAATGGAATGTGGAATGTAATGTTGAAAGGAATGGAAAGGGAGGTGCAATGGAATGTGGAAGGGAACATGGAATGGAATGGAATTAAATGTGGAATAGAATGTGGAATACAAGGTAGAACGGAATGTGGAATGGAAAGGAATATGTAATGGAATGTGGAAGGGAATGTGGAATGGAATGTGGAATGGAATGTAATTGATTGTGGAATGGAATGGATTTGAATGTGGAAAGGAATGTGGAAGGGAAAACAATGCAATGTGGAATGAAACGGAATGAAATTGGGAATGGACTGTGGAATGGAATGTGGAAAGGAAAGGAACAGAATGTGGAATGGAATGTGGAAAGCGGTGTGGAATTGAATGTGGAATAAAACGGAATGCAATGTGGAAAGCAATGTGGAATTGAATGTGGAATAGAACGGAATGGAATGTGGAATGGAACGTGGAATGGAATGTGGAGAGGAATGTGGAATGGAAACTGGAATGGATTGGAATCGAATGTTAAATGGAAAGGAATGGAATGACGGATTGAATGTGGAATGGAATGGAATGGAACATGGAATGGAACGTGGAATGGAACGTGGAATGGAATGGAATGGAACGTAGAATGGAATGTGGAATGGAATGGCGAAAGGATTGGAAAGTGGAATGGAAGAGAATGGAATGTGGAATGGAAGGGAATGGAATGTGGAATGGAATGTGGAATGCATTGGAATGGAATGGGAAATGGAATGGAGTGGAAAGTGAAATGGAATGTGGAACGGAAGGTGAAATAGAATGTGGAACTGAAGATGTAATGGAATGTGGAATGGAATGTGGAATGGAATGGAATATAATGTGGAATGCAATGTGGAATGGAATGGAAAGGAATGCGGAATGCAATGTGGAATGGAATGTGGAATGGTATGTGGAATGGAATGGAATGTGGAGTGGAATGTGGAATGGAATGTGGAATGGAATATAAAGTAATGTGGAATGGAAGATGGAATGGAATGTGGAATGGATAGTGGAATGGAAGGGAATGGAAAGTGGAATGGAACATGGAATGAAACATGGAATGAAACGTGGAATGGGATGGAATGGAATGTGGAATGTTATGTGAAATGTAGGGTGGAATGGAATGTTGAATGGAATGGAAAGGAATGTGGAATTGAATGTGGAATGCAATGTGGAATGGAATGTCAAAGGGAACATGGAATAGAATGGAATGGAATGTGGAATGGGATGTGGAATAGAATGTGGAATATAATGTGGAATGGAAGGGAATGGAATGTGGAATGGAATGTGCAATGGGATGTGGAATAGAATGTGTAATGTAATGTGGAATGGAATGGAATGGAATGTGGAATGGAATGTGGAATGGAAAGGAATGGAATGTGGATCGGAATGGATTGGAATTTTTAAAGGAATGTGGCATGGAATGCAATGGAATGTTGAATGGAACGGAATGGAATGTGGAATGAAATGTGGAATGGAATATGGAATGGAAAGGAATGGAAATTGGATTGGAATGTGGAGTGGAGAGTGGAATCGAATGTGGAATGGAACAGAATACAAAGTGGATTGGAATTTGAAATGGAATTGTGGAATGGAAACTGAAATGGAATGGAATGGAATTTGGAGCAGAACGTGGAATGGAATGGAATGGAACATGAAATGGAAAGTGGAATGGAAGGTGGAATGGAAAGGAATGGAACCTGGAAAGGAATCTGGAATGGAATTTGGAAAGGATTGTGATGTGGAATGGAATGGAAGGGAATGTGGAATGGAAAGCAATGGAATGTGGAATGGAATGGAATTGAACGTGGAATAGAATGGAAATGAATGTGTAATGCAATGTCGAAAGGAATGCGAAATGAAAGGTGGAATGAAATGTGGAATGGAACAGAATGAATGGAATGTGGAATGGAATGGAATGGAACGTGGAATACATCGTGGAATGGAAAGAGGAATGGAATGTCGAATGGAATGGAATGGATTGTGGAATGGAATGTGGAATGGAAGGTGGAATGGAATGAGAAAATTAATGTGAAATGGAGTGGAATTTAAAGTGGAATTGAAAGAGGTATGGAATGCAGTGGAATGGGGAATGGAATGTGGAAAGGAAAGGAATGGAATGGACTGTGGAATGGAATGTGGCATGGAAAGTGGAATGCAATGGATTGGAATGTGGAACGGAATGTGGAATGGAATGGAATGCAATGTGGAATGGAAAGTTTAATGGAATCTGGAATGGAACGTGGAATGTAATGTGGAATGGAATGGAATGCGATTGAATGTGGAATGGAATGGAATGGAATGTGTAATGGAATGTGAAATGGAATGTGGAATGGAATGTTGAATGGAATGGAATGTGGAATGGAACGTGGAATGGAATGTGGAAGGGAACATGGGATGCAATGTAATGAATGTGGAATAGAATGTGGAATAGAATGTAGAATGGAATGTGGAATGGAATGGAATGTGGAATGTAATGTGCAATAGATTGTGGAATGGAATGTGAAATGGAACATAGAATGGAATGTGGAATGGAATAAAATGGAATATGGAATGGAACGTGGAATGGATTGTGGAATGGAATGTAATGGAATGTGGAATGGAATGGGGAATGGAATGTGGAATGGAATGTGCAAAGGAAGGTGGATTGGAATGGAATGGAATGTGGAAAGGGATGTGCAAAGGGAAGTGGAAAGGAATGTTGAAGGGAATGCAATGGTGTGTTAAATTGAATGTGGAATGGAATGTAAAATGGAAAGTGGAAACAAATGTCGAATGGAATGGAATGGAACGTGGAATAGAATGGAATGGAACGTGGAATGGAACGTGGAATGGAAAGTGGAAAGGAACGTGGAATGGAATGGAAAGGAATGCAGAATGGAATGTGGAATGGAATGGAATGGAATGGAATGGATTGTTGAATTGAATGTGGACTGGAAAGTGGAATGGAACGTGGAATGTAACGGAATGGAACGTGGAATGGAACGTGGAATTGTAGGTGGAATGGAACGAGGAATGGAATGAGGAATGGAATGGAAAGGAATGTGGAATGGAATGTGGAAAGGAATGTAAAACGCAATGTGGAAGGGAATGGAATGGAATGTGGAACGGAAGTTGGAATTGAATGTACTGGAAAGTGGAATGGAATGAAACGTGGTATGGAACATGGAATAGAACGTGGGATGGAATGTGGAATGGAATGGAATGGAATGTGGAATGGAATGTGGAAAGGAATGTGTAATGGAATGGAATGGAATGTAGAGTGGAATGTGGAAAGGAATGTGTAATGGAATGGAATGGAATGTGGAATGGACTGTAGTGGTTTGTGGAACGGAATGTGGAATGGAATGGAATGGAATGTTGAATGGATTGTAGAAAGGAATGTGGAATGGAACGGAATGGATTGTGCAATGGAATGTGGAATGGAATGTGGAATGGAAAGAAATGGAATCTGGAATGGAAAGTAGAATGGAGTTTGTAATGGAATGTGGAATGGACGGAAAGGAACATGGAATGGAATGTGGAATGGAATGTAGCATGGAAAGTGAAATGGAATGCAATTGACAGTGGAATTGTAAGTGGAATTAAATGGAATTGGAAGTGGAAGGGAACGTGGAATGGAACGTGGAATGGAAAGGAATGGAACGTTGAATGGAATGTTTAATGGAATGTGAAACGGAATGTGGAATGGAATGGCATGGAATGTGGAAAGGAATGAGGAATGGAATGTGGAATGGAATGGAATGGAATATGAAATGGAATGGAAAGGGATGCGGAAAGGAATATGGAACGGAACGTGGAACAGAATGTGGAATGGAATTTGGAAAGGAATGTGGAATAGAATGGAATGGAATGTGAAATGGAATTGAATGGAATTTGGAATGAAATGTGGAATGGAAAGGAATGGAATGTGGAATGGAATGTGGATTGGGGTGTCGAATGAAATGTGGAATGGAATGTGGAAAGAAATGTGGAAAGCAATGTGGCATGTAATGGAATAGAATGTGGAATGGAATGTGGAATGGAGTGTGGAATGGAATGTGGAATGGAATGTGGAATGGATTGTGGAATGGAATGTGGAATGGAATTCAATGGAATGCGGAATGGAATGGTATGTTGAATGGAATGTGGAATGGAATGTGTAATGGAATGTGGAATGAATGTGGAATGGAACAGAAAGGAAAGTGAAATGAAATGTGGAATGGAATGTGGAATGGAATGTTGAAAGGAAACTGTACTGGAATGGAATGGAATGCGGAATGGAAAGTGGAATGATATTGAATGGAATTTAGAATAGAACATTGAATGGAACGTGGAATGGAATGTGGAATGGAATGGAAAGGAATGTGGAATGCAATGTGGAATGGAGTGTGGAATGTCATGTAATGTGGAATGGAAAGAAATGGAAAGTGGAATGGAATGTAGAATGGAATGTAGAATGGAATGGAATGGAATGTGGAATGGAATCTCGAATGGAATGTGGAATGGAATGGAATGTGGAATGGAATGGAATGTGGAATACAAAGGAATGGAATGTGGAATGGAATGGAATGGAACGTGGAAAGGAGTGGAAAGGAACATGGAATGAAATGGAATGGAATGTGGAATGGAATGGATTTAAAACTAGAATGCAATGGAACGAAACGTGGAATGGAATGGAATGGCATGGAATGTGAATTGAATGTGAAATGCAATGCCATTGAATGTGGAATGGAATGGAATGGAATGTGGAGTGAAGTGGAATGTAGTGTGGAATGGAATGTGGAATGGAATGGAATGTGGAATGGAATGGAATGGAACCTGGAATGGAATTTGGAATGGAAAGGAATGGAATGTAGAATGGAATAGAGTTGAATTTTTAGTGGAATTTGCAAAGGAATGGAATGGAATGGGGAACAGAAAGGAAAGGAATGAGGAATGGAATGGAATGGAACGGAATGGAACGTAGATTAGAACGTGGAATTGAACGTGGAATGGAACGTGAAATGGAACGTGCAATGGAATGTGGAATGGAATTGAATGGAATGTGGAATATAATGTAAAACGGAATGGAATTGAACGGAATGGAATGAGGAACGGAATGTGGAATGGAATGGAATGGAATGTGGAATGGATTGTGGAATGGAATGCAATGGAATGTCGAATGGAAAATGAAATGGAATGGAATCAAACGTCGAATGGAACTTTGAATGGATCGTGGAATTGAACGTGGAATGGAAGCTGGAATGGAAAGTGGAAACGAAAGCAATGCAACGTGTAATGAAATGGAATTCAAAGTGGAAAAGAATGGAATGGAATGTGCAATGGAATTGAATGGAACGGGGAATGGAATGTGGAATTGAATGGAATGGAATTTGGAATGGAATGTGGCTTGGAATGTAATGGAATGTGGAATGGATTGGAATGCAATGTGGAATGGAATGGAATAGAAATTGGAATGGAATGTGGAATGGAATGGAATGGAATGTGCAATGTAACGTGGAAAAGAATGGAATGGAATGTGGAAGGGAATGGAATGGAATGAGGAATGAAATTGAATAGAATGGAATGAAAAGTGGAATGGAATGGAATGGAATGGAATGGAATTTGGAATGGAATGGAATGGAATGGAACGTGGAATAGAATGGAATGGAATGTGGAATGGAATGGAATGGAATGTGGATTGGAATGTAGAATGCCATGGAATGCAACGTGGAATGGAAAGCGGAATGGAGTGGAATGGAATGTGGAATGAAATGCAATGCAACATCGAAGGTAATGGAATGTAACGGAATGTGAAATGCAATGGAAAGGAATGGAATTCAAGGTGGAATACATTGGAATAGTATGTGGAATGGAATGGAATGTAATGTGGAGTGGAATGGAATGGAATGTAGAATGGAATGTGGAATGCAAACTGGAATAGAATGGAAAGGGATTGAATGGAATGTGGAATGGAATGGAATGGAATGTGGAAGGAAATGGAATTCAATGGAGGGTGAAATTGATTTGAAAGCAATTTGGAATGGAATGGAATAGAAAGTAGAAAGGAGTGCAATGGAATGTGGAATGGAATGGAATGGAATACGGAATACAAAGTGGAATGTTATGGAATGGAATGTGAAATGGAATGGATTTCCCAGTGCAATATGGAAAGGAATGGAATGGAAGGTGGAACGGAATGTGGAAGGGAATGGAATAGAATGTGCAATGTAATGGAAAGGAATGGAATGTGGAATGGAACTGAGTAGAATGGAAGGGAATGTGTAATGGAATGGAATGGAAGGGAATTTAGAATGGAATAAGGAATTGAATGGAATGCAATTTGGAATGGAATGAAATGGAATGTGGAAAACAATGGAATGGAATTTGGAAAGCAATGGATAGGAATTTGGGAAGCGATGTGGAATGGAATGGAATGGGATGTTAAATGGAATGTGGAATGGAATGGAATGTGGAATGGAATGGACTGGAATGGAATGGAATGCGGAATGGAATTGAATGGAAAGAAATGTGGAATGGAATGGAATGGAATGTGAAATGGAAGGAATGGAATGTGTAATGGAAAGTGGATTGGATTGGAATGGAATGTGAAATGGAATAGAAAGGAAAGTGAGATGGAATGTGGAAAGGAATGGAAAGCACTGGAGTGGAATGTGGAATGTAATGGAATATAATGGAATGTGAAATGCAAATAGAATTGAATGTTTTATAGAATGGAATGGAATGTGAAATGGAATGGAATGAAATGTGGAATGGAATGGAATGGAACGTGGAAAGGAATGTGGAATGGAATGGAAGGGAAAGTGGAATGGAAAGGAATGGAATGTGGAATGGAATGGAATGGAATGTGGAAAAGAATAGAATGAAATGGAATGTGGAATTCAATGGAATGGAATGGAATCTGGGATGGAATAGAATGGAATGTGGAATGGAATGGAATGGAATGTGGAATTGAATGGAATGGACTATGGAATGGAACTTGGAATGGAAAGGAATTGAATGGAATGTGGAATGGAATGCAATGGAGTGGAATGTGGAATAGAATGGAAGGTAATTGAATATGGAATGGACTGGAATGGAATGGAATGTGGAATGGCATGGAATGGAATGTGGAATGGGACGTGGAACGGAATGGAAAGGAACGTGGAATGGAAAGGAATGGAATGTGAAATGGAATGCGGAATGGAATGGAATGGAACGTGGAATGGAATGGAATTGAATGTGAGATGGAATGGAATTGAACGTGAAATGGAATGGAATGGAAGTTGGAATGAAAAGGAATGGAATGTGGAATGGAATGGAATATGCAATGGAAGGGAATGGAATTTGGAATGGAATGGAATGGAATGTGGAATGGAATGAAATGGACTGTTGAATGGAATGGAATGGAATGTGGAAAGGAACGTGGAATTTAACCTAGATTGGAACGTGAAATGGAACATGCAATAGAATGTGGAATGTAAAGGAATGTAATGTGGAATGTAATTTGGAATGGAATGGAATGGAATGGAATGGAAAGGAATGGAGTTTGAAATGGAGTGGAATGGAAAGTCGAATGGAATGGAATGGAATGTGGAATGGAATGGAATGGAATGTGGAATGGATTGTGGACTGGAATTCAACGGTATGTAGAATGGAATATGAAATGGATTGGAATGGAATGTGGAATAGAACGTGTAATGGATCGTGAAATGGAACGTGGAATGAAAGGTGGAATGGAACGTGGAAAGGAATGCAATGCAACCTGGAATGAAATGGAATTCAAAGTGGAATGGAGTACAATGGAAAGTGCAATGGAATGGAATACAATGTGGAAAGGAATGTGGAATGGAATGGAATATACTTTGGAATTGAATGCGGAACGGAATAGAATGGAATGGAAATTGGAATGGAAAGTGGAATGCAACTGAATGGAATGTGCAATGCAATGTGGAAAGGAATGGCTTGGAATGCGGAATGGAATCTGGAAGGGAGTGGAATGAAATGTGGAATGCAATGGAATGGAATGTGGAAAGCAATAGATTGGAATGTGGGATGCAATGTAGAATGGAATAGAACGGAATGTGGAATGGATTGTCTAATGGAAAGGAATGGATCGGAATGTGGAAAGGAATGGAATGGAATCGAATATGAAATGGAAATAGAATGGAATGTTTAATTTAATGGAATGGAATGTGGAATGTAATGGAATGGAATGTCGAATGGAATGGAATGAAATGTGGAAGAGAATGAGGAATGCAATGGAATGTGAAATGGAATGGAAAGGAATGTGGATTAGAATCGAATGGAATGTGAAATGGAGTTGAAAGGAATGTGGAATGGAATGTGGAAATGAATGTAGAATACAAAGGAATGGAATGTGGAATGGAATGGAATCTAATGGAATGTGGAATGGAATGGAATTGTATTTGAAATGGATTGGAATGGAAAGTGGAATGGAATGCAATCTAATGGAATGTGTAATGGAATGGAATACAATGGGGAATGGAATGGAATGTGGAATGGAAGAGAATAGAATATGTAATGGAATGGAATGGAGTGTGGAATGGAATGTGGAAAGGAAGGAAATGGAATATGGAATGAAATGGAATGAAATGTGGAATGGAATGTGGAATGAACGGAATGGAATGTGAAATGGAAGGGAATGCAATGTGAAATGGAATGGAATCGAATGTGGAATGGAATGTCGAAGGGAAAGAGGAATGGAAAGTGGAAAGGAACGTGGAATGGAACGTGGAATGGAACGTGGAATGGAATGTGGAATGGAATGCAATGAAATGTGTAATGGAAGGGAATGCAATGGAATAGAATGGTATGAGAAATGGAAAGGAATGGAATGTGGAACGGTATGCAATTAAATGTGGAATGGAATGTGGAACAGAATGTGGAACGGAATGGAATGGAATGGAATGCGGAATGGAAGGAATGGAAAGTGGAATTGAATGGAGTCGAATAGAATGTGGAATGGAATGAAATGGAATGGGGAATGGAATTGAATGTGGAATGGAATGTAATGTGGAATGGAATGGAATGGCATCTGCAAAGGAAAGTAATGGAATGTGGAATTATATGGATTGGAATGTAATGTGTAATGGAATGGAATGGAATGTGAAAAGAAATGGGATGGAATGTGGAACTGAATGTGGAACGGAATGGAATGGAATGTGGAACGGAACATGGAATGGAAAGTGTATTTGAACGTGGAATGGAATGTGGAAGGGAAGGTGGAATGGAACGGAAGGGAAAGTGGAATGCAATGGAAGGTAACGTGGAATGGAATGGAATGGAATGGAACGGAATGTGGAATGGAATGGAATGGAATGAAATGCAATGGATTGGAATGTGGAATGTAATGTGGAAAGGAACGTGGAATGGAATGGAATGGAATGTAGAATGGAAAGGAATGGAATGGAATGGGATGGAATGTGAAATGGAATGTGGAATGGAACGTGGAAAGGAATGGAATGTGGAAAGGAATGGAAGGGAATGAGGAATGGAGTGTGCAATGGAATTTAGAATGGAATGGAACGTGGAATGGAATTCATTGGAATGTGGAATGGAATGTGGTATGGAATATGGAATGCAATGGAATCGATTGTGGAATGGAAATGAATAGATTGTGGAATGGAATGTGAAATGGAATTGAATGGAATCTGAAAAGGAATGTAATGGAATGTGGAATTTTATGGATTAGAATGTAATGTGTAATGGAATGGAATGGAATGTGAAATGAAATGGAATTTAATGTGGAACCGAATATGGAACGGAATGGAAAGGAATGTGGAATGGAACGTGGAATGGAAAGTGTATTTGAAAGTGGAATGGAATGTGGAAAGGAATGTGGAATGGAAGGGAATGGAAAGTGGAATGGAATGGAAGGTAATGTGGAATGGAATGGAATGGAATGGAAAGGAATGTTGAATGGAATGGAATGGAATGCAATGGAATGGATTGGAATGTGGAATGTAATGTACAAAGGAACGTGGAATGGAATGGAATGGAATGTAGAATGGAATGGAATGGAATGGAAAGGGATAGAATGTGGAATGGAATGTAGACTGGAATGTGGAATGGAATGGAATGTGGAAAGGAATGGAAGGGAATGAGGAATGGGATGTGGAATGGAATGTGGAATGGAATGGAAAGTCGAATGGAATTCATTGGAATGAGGAATGGAATGTGGTATGGAATATGGAATGCAATGGAATGGAATGTTTAATGGAATTGATTGGATTGTGGAATGAAATGTGGAATTGAATGGAATGGAATTTGGAATGGAATGTGGAATAGAATGGAATGCAACGCATTGGAATTTTAAATCGAAATGGTATAGAATGTAATGGAATATGCAATGGAAATTGATGGAGGTGAATAAGGAACGTAATGGAATGGAATGTGGAATGGAAAGTGGAATGGAATCGAATAGAATGTGGAATGGAATGTGGAATGGAATAGAATGGGATGTGGAATGGAAACGAATGGAAAGTGGAATGGAATGTGGAATGGAACATGGAACGGAATGGAATGGAACGTAGAATGGATTGGAATGTAATGAGAAAGGGAATGCAACGGAATGTGGAATGGGATGGAATGGAAGGAAAGACAATTTGAAATGGAATGTAATGGAATGTGTAATTGAATGCAATGGAATGAGGAATGGAATGCACTGGAGTGTAATGTGGAATGCAAGCTCTAATGGAATGTGGAATCGAATGTGGAATCGAATGTGGAATGGAATAAAGTGGAATGTGGAATGCAATATGGAATGTAATGGAGAGGAGTGTGGAATGGAATAGAGTGGAATGTGGAATGGAATATGGAATGCAATGGAGAGGAGTGTGGAATGAAATGGAATGGAATGGCATATGAAATGGAATGGAATGTGGAATGGAATGTGGAATGATGTGGTTGGAATGTGGAATGATATGGAATGGAATGTGGAATGGAATAGAATGGAATGTGGAATGGAATGGAATAGAATGGAATGGAATGAAAAGCGCAATGGAATTGAATGGAATGTGGAATATATTGTGGACTGGAATGGAATGGAATGTGGACTAGAATGGAATGAAATGGAATGTGAAATGGAATGTAATGGAATGTAGAATGGAATTGAATGGAATGTGGTATGGAATGGAATGGAATGTGGAATGTAATAGAATGGAATGTGGAATGTATTGGAATTGAATGTGGACTGGAATGGAGTGGAATGTGGAAATTAATGGAATGGAATGTTGAATGGAAAGTGGAATGGAATGGAATGGAATGTGGAATGGAATGTGGTATGGAATGGATTGGAATGTGGAACGGAATGGAATGAATTGTGGAATGGAATAGAATAAATGAATTGATAAGTGGAATAGAATGGTATCGAGTGGAATGTTGAATGCAATGGAATGGAATGGAATGGAATCGAAGGGAATGCGGATTGGAAATTGTAATGGAGTGGAATGGAATGTTGAATGTAATGGAATTCAACGAAATGTGGAATGGAATGGAATGGAATGTGGAAAGGAATGTGGAATGAAATTAAAAGGAATGTGAAAAGAATGCAATGGAACATGGAATGGAATGTAATGCAATGTGGAATGGAATGTGGAATGGAATGGAATGGAATATGAAAAAGAATGGAATGCAATGTGGAATGCAATGTGAAATGGAATGGAATGGAAAGGAATGTGGAATGGAATGGAAAGGAATGTGAAATGGAATGGAATGGAATGGACTGTGGAATGGAATGGAATGGGAATCGAAATGGAATGGAATGTGGAATGGAATGGAATTGGATGTGAAATGAAATGGAATGGAAGGTGGAATGGAATGGAATGGAGTGGAAAGTGGAATGCAGTGGAATGGAATTTGGAAAGGAATGAAGAATGGAATGTGGAAAGGAACGTGGAATGGAATGTGGAATGGAATGGAATGGAATGTGGAATGCAAAGGAATTGAATGTGGACTGGAATGGAATGGAATGGAATGGAACGTGAAATGAAATTGAATGGAATGTTGAATGGAATTCAATGGAATTAGAATGGAAAGGAAAGGAAAGTGGA
The DNA here is from genome assembly GCF_028885655.2 of Pongo abelii. Classification (NCBI taxonomy): domain Eukaryota; kingdom Metazoa; phylum Chordata; class Mammalia; order Primates; family Hominidae; genus Pongo; species Pongo abelii. The sequence goes on along the minus strand of NC_085929.1, from coordinate 11,956,810 downwards.
ATGGAAAGTAATGAGGAATTGAATGGAATGGATTGCAGAATGGGATTGAATCTATTGGAACGTGGAATCGAATGGAATGGAAACGAAAGGGAAGGAAAGTGGAATGGAATGCAATGGAAGGGTGAATGGAATAAAATGGAAAGTGAAATGGTATGGAATGGAATGGAATGTGGAATGGAATGGAATGTAAAGGAGTGGAATGTGCAATGGAATGGATGGGAATGTGGGATGGAATGTGGAATGGAATGGAATGGAAAGTAGAATGGATATGAATGGAATTTGGAATAAAATGGAATGGAATATGGAATGGAATGGAATGGAATGCTGAATGGAATGTAATGGAATGGAACGTGGAAAGGAATGTAATGGTATTGAATGGAATGGAATGGAATGTGGAATGAAATGGAATGCAATTTGGAATTGAATGTGGAATGGAGTGAAAGGGAAAGTGGAACGGAATGGAATGGAATGTGGAATGGAATATGGAATAAAATGGAATGGAATGGAATGTGGATTGCAAAATGAAGTGCCATGGAACAGAATGGAATGGAATGTGGAATGGAATGGAATGGAATGTGGAATAGAAAGGAATGGAATATGCAATGAAAGGTAATGGAATGTGCAATGGAATGGAATGGAATTGAATATGGAATGAAATGGAATGGAATTGAATGAAATGGAATGGAAGGGAATGCGGAATGGAATGTGGAATGGAATGGAAATGAAAGTGTAATGGAATGGAATGTGGAATGGAATGTGCAATGGAATGGAATGAAAACGAATAGAATGGAATGCAGAATGGAATGCACTGCAATAAGGAATGGAATGGAATGGAAATTGTAATGGATGGGAATGGAATGGAATGTGAAACAGAATGCAATGGAAAGGAATGGAATGAGGAATGGAATGTGGAATGGAAAGGAATTGAATGTGGAATAGAAAGTGGAATGGAATGTGGAAAGGAATGGAATTTAATGTGGAATGCAAAGAATGGAACGTGGAAAGTAATGGAATGGAATGGAATCTGGAAAGGAATGTAATGTAATGTAATGGATTGGAATACAAAGTGGAATGGAAAGAAATGGAATGTGAAATGGAATTGAATGTAATGTGGAATGGAACATGGAATGGAAGATGTAATTGAAAGCAAAGGAACGTGGAGGGGAAAGAGGAATGCAATGTGGAATGGAACGTGGAATGTAATGGAATGCAATGTGGAATGGAATGGAATGGAGAGTGGAATGTAAAGGATTCGAATGTGGAATGGAATGGAATGGATAGTGAAATGGAATGTGGAATGGAACAGAATAGAATTTGGAATAGAGTGGAACGGAATGGAATGTGGAATGGAATGGAATGAAATTTGGAATGGTATGTGGAATGGAATGGAATGGAATGTGGAATGGAATGGAATGAAATTTGGAATGGTATGTAGAATTGAATGGAATGCAATGTGGAATGGAATGTTGAAGGGAATGTGGAATGGAATGTTGAATGGAATATGGAATGGAATGTCGAATGGAATGTGGAATGGAATGGAATGGAATGTGGAATGCAATGTGGAATGGAATGCAGAATGGAATTGAATGGAATGTGGAATGCAATGGAAAGTGGAATGGAGTGTGGAATGGAATGGAATGGAAGAGTGCAATGCGGAATGGCATAGAATGGAATGTGGAACGGAATGCTATGGATTGAGGAATGAAACGGAATGGAACCTGTAATGAAATGGAATGGAATGAAATGTGGAATGGAATGGAATGGAAAGGAATGGAATGTGGAATGGAATGTGGAATGCAAAGGAATGGAAATTGGAATGGAAGGTGGAATGGAATGTGGAAAGGAATGGAATCCAATGTGGAATGCACAGGAGTGGAACATGGAAAGGGACATGTAATGGAATGGAATGGAACGTGGAGGGGAAAGTGCAATCGAATGTGGAATGGAAGGTGGAATGGAAAGGAATTCAATGTGACATGGAATGGAATGCAAGGTTGAAAGTAATGGAATGGAATGGGAAATGGAAAGGAATTGAATGGAATGGAATGTGAAATGGAATGGAATGGAATGGAATGGAATGTGGAAAGTAATGAAATGGAATGTGGAATGGAATGGAATGGAATTTGGAATGGAATGTTGAATGAAATGGAATGGAAAGTGGAATGGAAAGTGGAATAGAATCTAATTGAATGTGGAATGGAATGGAATGTGCAATGGAATATGGTGTGGTATGGAATTTGGTATGGATTGGAATGGCATGTGGAATGGAGTGGAATGGAATGGAAAGGAATGGAAGGGAATTCAGAATGAAATGTGGAAAAGAATAGAAAGGAATGTGGAATGGAATGTAATGGAATGGAATGTGGAATGGAATGGAATGGAATGTGGAACACAATGCAATGCAATGTAATGTGGAATGTAAAGTGGAATGGAATGGAAGAGAATGTGAAAAGGAATGGAATGGAATGTGTAATTGAATGGAATGGAATGTGGAATAGAAAGAAATGGAATGTGACATGGAATGGAACTGAAAGAAGAATGGAACGAGGAATGAAACGGAGTGGAATGTGGAATGGAATTGAATGGAATGTGGAATGGAATGGAATGGAATGGAATGTGGAATGGAATGGAAAGGAATGTGGAATGGAATATGGAATGGAACAGAAAGGAATGTGAAATGGAATGGAATGGAATGTGGAATGGAATGGAATGGAATTTTAAAAGGAATGCAATCGTACATGGAATGGAATGGAATGTGGAATTGAACAGAATGGGATTTGGAATGGAATGGAATTGAATGTGGAATGGAATGGAATACAATAAGGAATGGAATGTGGAATGGAATGGAATGGAAAGTTCAATGGCATGTCGAATGGAATGGAATGGAACGTGGAATGGAACGTGGAATGGAAAGTGGAAAGTAACGTGGAATGGAATGTTTAATGTTCCACGGAATGGAATGTGGAATGGAATATAGAATGCAATGGAATAGAATGTGGAATGGAATGGAATGGAATGTGGAATGGAATTTAATGAAATGTGAAAAGGAATGGAATGGAATGTGGAATGGAATGGAAAGTAACATGGAATGGAATGGAATGGAATGAGGAATGGAAAGTGGAATGGAATGGAATGGAATGTGGAATGGCTTGTGGAATGGAATGGAATGCAACGTGGAATGGAAAGTGGAAAAGAAAGTGGAATGGAACGTGGATTTTACCATGGAATGGAATGTGAATTGGAATGGAATGGAATCGAATGGAATGTGGAATGGAATGGAATTGAATTTGGAATGGAATATGGAAAGGAATGGAATAGAAAGTGGACTGGAATAGAATGGAATGTGGAATTGAATGTGGAATGGAATGGAATGGAATGTGAAATGGAATGGAATGGAATCAGGAATGCAATTTCAAATGGAATGGAATGGAATGGAATGAAATTTGGAATGGAATGTAATCCAATGTGGAATGGAATGTGGAATGGAATGGAATGGGATGTGAAAAGGAATGGAATAGAAGGTGGAATGGAATGGAATGGAGTGGAAAGTAGAATGCAGTTGAATGGAATGTGGATTGGAATGTAGAACGGAATGTGGAATGGAATGTGGAATAAAATGTGGAATGGAATGGAATGGAATGTGGAATGGAAAGTGGAATGCAATGGAATTGAGACAGGAATGGAACGTGGAATGGAACGTGGAATGGAACGTGGAATGTAATGTGGAATGGAATGTTGAATGAAAGGGAATAGAATGTGGATTGGAATGTGGAATGGAATTGAATGGAATGTGGACTGGAATGGAATGAAGTGGAAGGTGGAGTGGATTGGAATGGAATGTGGAAGAGAATGTGGAATGGAATGGAATGAAATGTGAAATGGAATGGAATGGAATGTGGAATGGAAAGGAATGGAATGAAATGGAATGGAATGGAATGGAATGAAATGGAATGGAATGTGGAATGGAATGCAATTGAATGTGGAAAGTAATAGAGTGGAATGTGGAATGGAATGGGATGCAATGTGAACTGGAATGGAATTGACTGGAGTGGAATTATGGGATTGAAAGGAATGGAATGGAATGGAATGTGGAAAGGAGTGGAATGGAATTTATAATGGAATGTAGAAAAGAATGTGGAATGGAATTGAATGCAATGTTTAATTGAATGGAAAGGAATTGAATGGAATGTGGAATGGGATGGAATGGAATGTGGAATGATATGTGGAATTGAATGTGCAATGGAATGAAATGGATAGGAGAATGCAATGCAATTCAATGTGGAATGGAATTGAATGGAATGGAATGGAAAGTGAAATGGAATCGAATGGAATTTGTAATGGAATGTGGAATGGAATGTGCAATGGAATGTGGAATATAACGGAATGGATTGTGGAATGTATTGTGGAATTGAATGAGCAATGAAATGAAATAGAATGTGGAATGGAATGGAAAGGAATGTGGAATGGAATGGAATGGAATGTGGAATGGAATGGAATGCAATGTGGAATGATATGGGAGAGGATAAGGAATGGAACGTGGAATGAAATGGAATGGAATGTGGAATGGAATCTGGAATGGAATGGAATGGAACGTGGAATGGATCGTGGAATGGAACGTGAAATGGAAAGTGCACAGGAACGTGGAATGGAACATGGAAAGGACCGTGGAATGGAATGTGCAATGGAATGGAATGTAATCGAACGGAATGTGGAATGGAATGGAACGTAATGTGGAATGGAATGGAACGGAATGTGGAATGGAATGTAGAACGGAATGGAATGGAATGTAGAATGAAATGTGGAATCGAATGGAATGTAATGTGGAATGCAATGTTAAATGGAATGGAATGGAATGCGGAATGGAATGGAATGGCATGTGGAATGGAATGCAATGGAATGTGGAATGTAACGAGGAATGGAATGGAATGGAATGTGAAATGGATTGGAATGGAAAGTTGACCTGAACGGAATGAATTGGAAGATCGAATGGCTTGGAATTGAATGTGGACTGGAATGTGGAATGGAATGTAGAATGGAATGCGGAATGGAACGTAGTGGAATGTGGAATGGAATGCAATGGGATTTGAAATGGAATGCTATGGAAGGTGAAATGGAATGGAATGGAGAGGAAAGTGGAATGGAATGGTACGGAAAGTGGAATGGAATTGTATGGAATGCAATTGAATTTGTAATGGGTAGGAAGCGAATTTGAAATGGAATGGAATGGAATGTGGAATGGAATGGAATTAACTGGAAATTGGAATGGAATGGAATGTGGAATGGAATTAGAATTGGAATTTGGAATGCAATGTGGAATGGAAAGTGGAATGTAGTGCTGTGGAATGTGGAAAGGAATGGAATGGAATTGAATGTGGAATGGAATGTGGAATGGATTGGAATGGAATGTGGAATGGATTGTGGAATGGAGCGTGGAATGGAATGGAATGGAATGGAATGTGGAATGGAATGGAATGTGGAATTGAATAGAATGGCATGGAATATGGAATGGAATGGAATGCAATGTGGAATGGAATGTGGAATGGAATGTGGAATGGAATATGGAATGGAATGGAGTGGAATGTGGAAAGGACTGATATGGAATGTAGAATACAATGGAGTGGAATGTGCAATGCAAAGTGAGATGGAGTGGAGTGGAATGTGGAATGTAATGGAATGGAAAGTGGAATGGAATATGGAATGCAATGGAACGGAATGTTGAATGGAATGCTTAATGGAATAGAATGGAAAGTGGAATGGAATGTGGTTAGGAATGGAATGGAATGTGAAATGTAACGTGGAATAGAATGTGGAATGGAATGTGGAATGGAGTGGAATGGTATGTGGAAGGGAATGTGGAATGGAATGGAATTGAATGTGAAATGGAATGGAATGAAATGTGGAATGGAAAAGAATGAAATGTGGAATGGAATGGAATGGAATGTGGAATGGAACGTGAAATGGAATGGAATGTGGAATGGAATGTGGAATGGAATGGAATGGATCGTGGAACAGATCGTGGAATTGAACGTGGAATGGAAAGTGGAAAGGAACGTGGAATGGAACGTGGAAAGGACCGTAGAATGGAATGTGGAATGGAATGGAATGCAATGTGGAACAGAATGCGGAATGCAAAGGAATGGAATGCGGAATGGAATGGAAGGGAATGGGGAATGGAATGGAATGCAAAGTGGAATGGAACACAATTGAACGTGGAATGGAATGGAATGTGAAACGGAATGTGAAACGGATTTGAATGGAATGGAATGGAACATGGAATGGAAAGTGAAATGGAAAGTGGAATGGAATGTGGAATGGAGTGGAATGGAATGTGGAATGGAATGTGGAATGGAATGGAATTGAACATGGAACAGAATGTGGACTGCATCATGGAAAGGAACGTTGAATGGATCGTGGAATGGAATGTGGAATAGAATGTGGAATGGAATGTAAAGTGGAATAGAATGGAGTGGAATGGAATGCTGTGGAATGGACTGGAATGGAATGGAATGTGGGATGCAATGGAATTGAATGTGGAATGGAATGGAATGGAATGTGGAATGGAACATGGAATGAAACGGAATGGAATTTGGAATGGAGTGTTGAGTGCAATGGAAAGAAAAGTGCAATGTATCGTGGAATGGAACGTGGAATGGAAAGTAGAAAGGAAAGTGGAATGGAACATGGAATCGTCCATGGAATGGAAGGTGGAATGGAACATGGAATGGAAAGGAATGGAATGGAAGGGAATGTGGAATGGAATGGAAAGGAATGTGGCCTGGAAGGGAATGGAATGGAGTGGAATTTGACATGCAATTTGGAATGGAATCGAATGCAAATTTGAACGGAGTGAAATGCAATATGGAGTGGAATGTGGAATGGAATCTGGTATGGAATGGAATGCAAAGAAGAATGTATTGGAATGGAATGTGGATTGGAATGGAATATCATGGAAAGTGGATTGGAATGTGGAATGGAATGTGGCGTGGAATGGAATGGAATGTGGAATGGAATGGAATGCAATGGAATTGAATGGAATGAGTAATGGAGTAGAATAGATTGTGGAATGGAAAGAGGATTGGAATGCAATGGAATGTGAAATGGAATGGAAAGGAATGTGAAATGGAATGGAATGTGGAATGTAATCTGGAATCGAATGAGGAATGTAATGGAATGGAACGGAAGGGAATGAAGAGAATGCGGAATGGAATGAGGAATGGAATGGAAAGGAATGTTGAATGGAATGGAATTCAATGTATTGTGAAATGGAATGGAATGGAATGTGGAATGGAATGTGGAATGGAATGGAAGGGAATGTGAAAAGGAATGGAATGGAATGTGGTATGGAATGGAATGGAAGGTGAAAATGTACGGAATGGAATGTGAAATGGAATGCAAAGGAATGTGGAGTGGAATATGGAATGGAATGAGGAATGCAATGTGGAATGGCAAGGAATTGAATGGAATGGAATGGAAAGTGGAAAGGAATGGAATTGAATGTGGAATGGAATGGAATTGAATGAAAAGTGGAATGGATTGTAACGTAATTTGAATGGAATATGGAATGGAATGTGGAAAGGAATGGAATGGAATCGAAAGGAATGTGGAATAGAATGGAATGCAATGTAATGTGGAATGGAATGGAACCGAATGTGGAATGGAATGTGGAATGGAATGGAATGGAATGTGGAATGGAATGCAATGTAATGTGCGATGGAATGGAAGGGAAAGTGGAAAGGAATGTGGAATGGAATGGAATGCAATGTGGAATGGAATGTGGAATATAAGGTGGAATGGAATGGAATTTGGAATGGAATGTGGAATGGAATGGAATGGATCCTGGAATGGAACGAGGAATGGAAAGTGGGAAGGAACGTGGAATGGAACGTGGAATGGACCGTGGATTGGAATATGGAATGGAATTTTGAAATGGAATGGAATAGAAAGTGAAATGGAATTGAAAGGAATGAGGAATTGAATGTAATGGAATGTGGAATGGAATGGAATGGAAAGGATGTTGAAAGGAATGTAATGGAATGTGGAATGGAATGTGTAAAGGAATGGAATGGAATTTTGATTGGAATTGAATGGAATGTGGAATGGAATGTGGAATGGAATGTGGAATGGAATGGAGTGGAATGTGGAATAGAATGTGCAATGGAATGGATTGGGGTGCTCAATAGAATGGAATGGAATGTCGAATGGAAGAGAATGCAACGTGGAATGGAATTTGGAGTGATATGGAATGGAATGGGTAATGGAATGTGGAATGGAATGGGATGGAAATTAGAATGGAAGGTGGAATAGAACATGGAATGGATGTGGGATGTGGAATGGGATGTGGAAGGGATGTGGAATGGGATGTGGAAGGGATGTGGAATGGAACGTGGAATGGAATGGTATGGAATGTTTAATGGAATGTGGAATGAAATGGAATGGAATGTGGAAAGGAGTGGAATGCCATTTGGAATGGAATGGAATGGAATGTGGAATGTAATGGAATGGAACTTGGAGTGGAACGGAGAATGGAAGATGGAATGGAAAGTGGAATGGAATGGAATGGACTGAAATGTTGAATGGAATGGGACAGAATGAACTCTGGAATGGAGTGTAATGGAATGTGGAATAGAAAGCAATGAGATAGAAGGTGAAATGGAATGGAATGGATTTGGAATGGAATTTGTAATGGAATATGGAATGCAATGTGGAATGGAATGTGGAATGGAAGGCAGTGGAATGTGGAAAGAAATGGAATGGAATGTGGAATGGAACGGAGGGAAATGTGGAATGGAAAGTGGAAAGGAATGGATTGGAATGTGGAATGGATTGGAAAGGAGTGGAATGGAACGTGGAAAGAAATGTGGAATGCAATGGAATGCAGTGTGGAATGCAATGTGGAATGGAATGGAATGGAACGTCGAATGCAAAGTGGAATGGAATGTGGAATGGAATGCGGAATGGAATGGAATGGAACATGGAATGAAACGTGTAATGGAAAGTAGAAAGGAACGTGTAATGGATCCTGGAATGGAACGTGTAATGGAATGTGGAATTCATTTTAAAGGAATGGAATGGAACCTGGAATGCAAAATGGAATGGAACTTGGAATGGAATGTGGAATGGAGTGGAATGGAATGTGGAATGGAATGTGGAATGCCATGGAATGAAACATGGAATAGAACATGCAAGGCAACGTGGAAAGGAATGTGGAATGGATCGTGGAATGGCACGTGGAATGGAATGTGGAATGGAATGTAGAAAGGATTTGAATGGAATTTGGAATGGAATGTGGAATGGAATGAAAAGTGGAATAGAATGGAATCCAATGGAATGAAGTGGAATGAAATGGAATGTGGTATGGAATGTAATGGAATTTGGAATTGAAAGTGAAATGGAATGGAATGGAACGTGGAATGGATCGTGTAATGGAATGTGGAATGGACAACGCAAAGGAACGTGGAATGGAACGTGCACTCGACCATGGAATGTAATATGGAATGGAATGGAATGTGGAATGGAATGGAATGGAATGTAGAATGGACTGGAATGGAATGGAAGGGAATGTGGAATGGAATGGAATGTAAAGTGCCAATGAAGGGAATTCAATGGAATTTAATTTGGAATGGAATGTGAAATGGAATCAAATGCATGACGGAATTCATTGGAATGCAATATGGAATGGAATGTGGAATGTACTGTGGAATGGAATGGAATGGAAAGTGGAATGCAACGTGGTAAGGAAAGTGGAAGGGAACGTGGAATGGAACGTGGAATGGAATGTGGAATGGAATGTGGAAAGTAATGCAATGTGGAATGGAAAGTAGAATGGAAATTGGAATGCAAAGTGGAATGGAAAGTGGAAAGGAAAGCGGAATGGAACGTGGAATGGAAGGCGGAAAGTAACGTGAAATGGAACGTGGAATGGAATGGAATGCAATGTGGAATGGAATGCAATGGAAGGTGGAGTGGAATGGATTGTGGAATGGAATGGAATGAATGGAAGGCAGAATGGAATGCTATGGAATGGAATGTGGAATTCAATGGAATCAAACGGAAGAGAAAGGAATGGAATGGAAGGGAAGGGAATGTGGAATGGAATGGAATGGAATGGAATGTGAAATGGAATTAAATAGAATGTGGAAGGAATGTGCAGTGTAATGAAATGGAAAGTGAAAACAAATGGAATGGAATGTAGAATGGAATGTGGAATGGAATGGAATGGAATGTGGAACAGAATGTGCTATGGAATGGAATGAAATGTGGTATGGAATGGAATGGAATGTGCTATGGAATGGAATTGAATTTGGAATGGAATGGAATTGAATGAAATGTGGAATGGAAAGTAAAATAATTTGAAATGGAATATGGAATGGAATGTGGAATGGAAGGGAATGGAATGTGAAATAGAATGTGGATTGGAATGTGGAACGGAATGTAATGGAAGGTGGAATGGAATGGAATGGAACGTGGAATGAAATGTGGAATGGAACGTGGAATGGAATTTCGGATGGAATGGAATGCAATGTTGAATGCAATGGAATGGAGTGTCTAATGGAATTTGGAATGGAACGGAATGGAATGTGAAATGGAATGCGGAAAGGAATGTGGAATGGAATGGAATGGCATGCGGAATGGAATGTGGAATGGAATGGAATGGAATGTGGAATGGAATGCGAAATGGATTGTGGTATGGAATGCGGAATGGGATATGGAATGGTGAGGAATGGATTATGGAACTGATTGGAATGGAAGGTGGAATGGCATGTAGAATGGAATGGAATTGAATGTCGAATGGAATGGAATTGATTGTGGAATGGAATGGAAATTAATGTGGAATCGATTAGGAAATGAAATGTGGAATGGAATGTAGAACAGAAGATAATGGAAGGTGGAATGGAATGGAATGGGGAATGGAATGGAGTGGAATGTGAAATGGAATGTGGAACGGAAGGTGAAATGGAATGTGGAACGGAAGGTGAATTGGAATGTGGAACGGAAGGTGAAATGGAATGTGGAATGGAATGTTGAATGGAATGTGGAATGGAATGTGGAATGGAACGCAATGCAATGGAATGTGGAACGGAATGTTGAACGGAATGTGGAATGGAATGTGGACTGGAATGTGGAAAGGAATCTGGAATTTAACGGAATGGAATGTGAAATGGAATGCAATGTAATGTTTAACGGTATGTGGAATGAAATGGAAAGGAATGTGGAATGGAATGTGGAAAGGAATGTGGAATGGACTGTGGAATGGATCGTGGATTGGAATGTAGAATGGAACGGAATGGAATGTGGAATGGAATGTGGAATGGAGTGTGGAATGGAATGTGGAATGGAACGGAATGGAACGTGGAATGCAATATGGAATGGAATTTGGAATGGAGTGCGGAATGGAAAGTGGAATTCAACGGAAAGCAACGTGGAATGGATTCTGGAAAGGAATTTGGAATGGAGTGTGGAATGGAATGTGTAAAGGAATGGAATAGAATGTGAAATGGAGATTGAAATGGAATTTGGAACGGAATGTGGAATGGAACATGTTATGGAATGGAATGGAATGTGGAATTGAATGTTGCAGGGAATGGAACAGAATGTGGAAAGGATTATGGAATGGAATTTGGAATGGAATGTGGAATGGAACGTGGAGTGGAACGTCGAAGGAAACGTGGAATGGAATGGAATGGAACGTGGAATGGAATGGAATGGAATGTGGAATGAAATATGGAATGTAATGGAAAGGAATGTGGAATGGAATGTGGAATGGAAGGCAATGTAATGTGGAATTGATTGGAATGGAATGTGGAACGGAATGTGGAATGGAATGTGGAATGAAATGGAATGCAATGTGGAATGGAATGGGGAATGGAATGTTGAAAGGAAATAGAATGGAATGGAATGCGGAATGGAAAGTGAAATGATATTGAATGGAACATGCAATAGAACATTGCATTGAAAGTGGAATGTAATGTGGAAATGAATGGTATGGAATGTGGAATGGAATTTTGGGAATGTGGAAAGGAATGTGGAATCGAATGTGGAATGGAATGTGGAATGTAATGTGGAACGGAATATGGAATGGAACGGAATGAAATGTGGAAAGGAATGTGGAATAGAATGTGGAATGGAATGTGTAATGGAACGGAATGGAATGTGAAATGGAATGTGGAATGGATTGTGGAATACATTGTCAAAAGTAATAGAATAGAATGGGAAATTGAAAGCGGAATGGAATGGAATGCAACGTGGAATGGAATGTGGGATGAAATGAAATGGAATGTGGAATGGATTGTGGAATGGAACATGGAATGTAAAGTGGAATGGAATGTTGTGGAATGTGGAAAGGAATGTGAAATGGAATTTGGATTGGAATGTGGAATGGAACGTGGAATGGAACGTGGAATGGAATGTAGTGGAATGTGGAAAGGAATGTGAAATGGAATTTGGATTGGAATGTGGAATGGAACGTGGAATGGAACGTGGAATGGAAAGTGGAGTGTAATGGAATTGAATGTCTTATGGAATGTGGAGTGGAGTAGAATGGAATGTGGAATGGAATGAAATGGAATGTGGAATGGAATGTGGAAAGAAAGAGGAAAGGAATGGAATGTAATGAGAAATCGAACGTGGAATTTAATTGAATGGACCTTGGAATGGAAGGTAGATTGGAACGTTGAATGGATTGTGGAATGAAATGGAACTGAATGTGGAATGGAATGGAATGGAATGTGGAATGGAACGGAATGGAATGTGGAATGGAATGGAATGGAAGATGGAATGGTATGGAATGGAAAGTGGAATGGAAATTGGAATGGAATGGAATGGAATGGGGAATTGAATGGAAGGGAATGTGAAATGGAATTTGGAATGGAATGCTAAATGGAATGTGGAGTGGAATGGACTGCATTGTGGAATGGAATGAAATGGAATGTGGAATGCAATGCGGAAAGGAATGTGGAATTGAATGTGGAATGCAATGTGGAATAGAACGAAGAATAGAATGGATTGTAAACTGGAATGGAAAGTGGAATGGAAAGGAAAAGAATGTGGAATGGAATGGGATGGAATGTGGAATTGAATGTGGAATGGAATGTAATATAATGTGGAATGGAATGTGGAATGGAATGGAAAGGAAGGTGGAATGGAATGTGGAATGGAAGGTGGAATGGAATGGAAAGGAATGTGGAATGCAATGTGGGTTGGAATGTGGAATGGTATGTGGAATATAACGGAATGTGGAATTGAATGTGGAATGGAAAATAAAGTAATGAGGAATGGAAGATGCAATGGAATGTGGAATGGAAAGTAGAATGGAATGCAATGGAACGTGGAACGGAACGTGGAATGAAACATGGAATGGAATGGAATGGAATGTGGAATGTAATGTGAAATGTAGGGTGGAATGGTATGTTGAATGGAAAGGAAAGGAATGTGGAAGGGAATGTGGAATGCAATGTGGCATGGAATGTGGAAGGGAACATGGAATAGAATGGAATGGAATGTGGAATGGGATGTGGAATATAATGTGGAATGTAATGTGGAATGGAATGGAATGGAATGTGGAATGGAATGTGGTATGGAAAGGAATGGAATGTGGAACGGAATGGCTTGGAATGTTTAAAGGAATGTGGCATGGAATGCAATGGAATGTTGATTGGAATGGAATGGAATGTGGAATGAAATGTTGAATGGAATGTGGAATGGAAAGGAATGGAATTTGTAATGCAATGTGGAGTGGAGAGTGGAATCGAATGTGGAATGGAACAGAATGGAAAGTGGAATGGAATTTGTAATGGAATTGTGGAATGGAACGTGAAATGGAATGGAATGGAATTTGCAGCGGAACGCAGAATGGAATGGAATGGACTGGAAATGGAAAATGGAATGTAACGTGAAATGGAAAGGAATGGAACGTGGAATGGAATGCGGAATGGAATGTGGAAAGGATTGTAATGTGGAATGGAATGGAATGGAATGTGGAATGGAATGCAATGGAATGTGGAATGGAATGGAATTGAACGTGGAATGGAATGGAAAGTAATGTGTAATGCAATGTCGAATGGAATGCGAAATGAAAGGTGGAATGAAATGTGGAATGGAACAGAATGAATGGAACATGCAATGGAATGGAATGGAACGTGGACTAGGTCGCGCAATGGAAAGTGGAATGGAATGGAATGGAATGTGGAGTAGAATGGAATGGAAAGGAATGGAATATGGAATGGAATGAAATGTGGAATGGAATGAAATGGAATGTTAAATGGAATGTGGAATGGAATGTGGAATGGAATGTGGAATGGAATGGCATGGAATGTGGAATGGAATGGAATGGAATGTGGAATGGAATGTGGAATGAAATGGAATGTAAAGGAATGGAATGTGGAATAGAATTGAATGGAACATGTAATGAAATGGAATGTGGACTGGAATGGAATTGAATGTTAAATGGAATGGAATGGAATATGGAATGGAATGGAATTGAATATAGAATGAAATTTAGAGTTGAATGGAAAGGAATGGAATGGAATGTGGAATGGAATAGAATTCATAACAGAAAGGTATGGAATGTGGAATGGAATGGAATGCATAACGTAAAGGTATGGAATGTGGAATGGAATGGAATTCAATGTGGAATGGATTGGAATCGAAAGTGGAATTGAATGTAATGGAATGTGCAATGGAATGTGCAATGCAATGGAAAGGAATGGAATGCAACGTGGAATGGAATGTGAAATGGAATGGAATGGAATGTGGAATGGAAAGAATGCTATGTGTAAAGGAATGGAATGGAATGTGGAAAGGAATATGGAATGGAGTGGAATGGAATGGAATGTAGAACGGTTTGGAATGGAATGTGGAATGGAATATGGAATGGAGTGGAATGGAATGGAATGTAGAACGGTTTGGAATGGAATGTGGAATGGAAAGTGAAATGGAATGGAATGGAATGTGGAATGGAATGTTTAATGGAATGGATCACAGATTGCAATGTGGAATGGAATGTGGAATGGAATGGAAAGGAATGGAATGTGAAATAGAATGGAGTGGAATATGGAGTGGATTATGGAATGGAACGTGGAGTGGAATGGAATGTGGAGTGGAATGTGGAATGGAATGGATCGTGGAATGGAATGTGGAATGCAATGGAATGGAATGTAGAATGGAATGTGGAATTTAATGTGGAATGGAATAGAATGGAATAACGAATGGAATGGCATGGAAGAAGGAATAGACTGCAATGAAACAAGGAATGGAACGGAATGGAATGTGCAACAGAACATGCAATTGAACGTTGAATGGAACGTGTTATAGAACGTGGAATGGAATGGAATGGAATGCGGGATAGAAGGGAATGTGATGTGGAATGGAAAGTGGAATGGAATTTAATGGAATGTTTAATGGAATACAATGGAATGTGGAATGGAATTGAATCGAATGTGGAATGGAAGGTGGATTTGAATGGAAAGGAATGTGGAATGGAATGTAGAATGGAATGTGGAAACGATTGAAATGTGGAATGGAATGGAACAGAATGTGGAATGGAAAGGAATGAAATGTGTAATGGAATGGAATTGAACGTGGAATGGGATGGAAAGGAATGTGTAATGGAATGTCTAATGAAATGTGAAATGGAAGGTGGAATGAAATGTGGAATGGAACAGAATGAATGGAACATGGAATGGAATGGAATTTAACGTGGAATAGAACGTGGAATGGAATTTGAAATGGATTGCACAATGGAGTGGAATGGAATGTGGAATGGAAAGTGGAATGGAATTCAGTGAAATGGGGAATGGAATGTGGAATGGAATGTGGAATGGAATGGAATGGAATGTGGAATGGAATGTGGCATGGAAAGTGGAATGCAATGGATTAGAATGTGGAACGGAATGTGAATGGAATGGAATGGGATGTGGAATGGAAAACTTAAGGCAACGTGCAATGGAACGTGGAATGGAATGTAATGGAACTGATTGTGGAACGAAATGGAATGGAATGCGTAATGGACTGCGAAATGGAATGTGGAATGTAATGTTGAATGGAATGGAATGGAATGTGCAATGGAATGTGGAATGGAATGTGGAAGGGAACATGGAATGGAATGGAATGGAATGTGGAATAGAGTGTGGAATAGAATGTACAATGGAATGTGGAAGGGAAAGCTATGTGTAATGGAATGTGGAAGAGAATGTGGAATGGAATGTGGAATGGAATGTAATTGATTGTTGAATGGAATTTATTTCAATGTGGAAAGGAATGTGGAAGGGAATACAATGCAATGTGGAATGAAACGGAATGAAATGTGGAATAGACTGTGGAATGTAATGTGGAAAGGAATGGAGCAGAAAGTGGAATGGAATGTGGAAAGCAGTGTGGAATTGAATCTGGAATTGAACGGAATGGAATGTGGAAAGCAATGTGGAATTGAATGTGGAATAGAATGGAATGGAATGTGGAATGGAATGTGGAATGGAATGTGGAATGGAATGTGGAGAGGAATGTGGAATGGAAAGTGGAATGGATTGGAATGGAATGTTAAATGGAAAGGAATGGAATGTCTGATGGAATGTGGAATGGAATGGAATGGAACATGGATTGGAATGTGGAATGGAACATGGAATGGAACGTGGAATGGTACGTGGAATGGAATGTGGAATGGAAAGTCGAAAGGATTGCAAAGTGGAAAGGAATAGAATGGAATGTGGAATGGAAGGGAATGGAATGTGGAATGGAATGTGGAATGGAATGGAATGGAACGGGGAATGGATTGGAGTGGAATGTGAAATGGAATGTGGAACGGAAGGTGAAATGGAATGTGGAACGGAAGATGAAATGGAATGTGGAATGGAATGTGGAATGGAATGTGGAATGGAATGGAATATAATGTGGAATGCATTGTGGAGTGGAATGGAAAGGAATGTGGAATGCAATGAGGAATGGAATGTGGAATGGTATGTGGAATGGAATGGAATGTGGAATGGAATGTGGAATGGAATTTGGAATGGAATATAAAGTAATGTGGAATGGAAGATGGAATGGAATGTGGAATGGACAGTGGAATGGAATGGAATGGAAACTGGAATGGAACATGGAATGAAACGTGGAAAGGAATGGAATGGAATGTGGAATGTTATGTGAAATGTAGGGTGGAATGGAATGTTGAATGGAATGGAAAGGAATGTGGAATGGAATGTGGAATGCAATGTGAAATGGAATGTCGAAGGGAACATGGAATATAATGGAATGGATTGTGGAATTGAATGTGTAACGTAATGTGGAGTTGAATGGAATGGAATGTGGAATGGAATGTGGAATGTAAAGGAATGGAATGTGGAACGGAATGGATTTGAATTTTTAAAGGAATGTGGCATGGAATGAAATGGAATGTTGAATGGAACGGAATGGAATGTGGAATGAATTGTGGAATGGAATGTGGAATGGAAAGGAATGGAATTTGGAATGGAATGTGGAGTGGAGAGCGGAATCGAATGTGTAATGGAACGGAATGCAAAGTGGAATGGAATTTGTAATGGAATTGTGGAATGGAACGTGAAATGGAACGGAGTGGAATTTGGAGCGGAACGTGGAATGGAATGGAATGGAAAATGAAATGGAAAGTGGAATGGAAGGTGGAATGGAAAGGAATGGAACGTGGAATGGAATGTGGAATGGAATTTGGAAAGGATTGTAATGTGGAATGGAATGGAATGGAATGTGGAATGGAGTGCAATGGAATGAGGAATTGAATGGAATTGAACGTGGAATAGAATTGAAATGAATGTGTAATGCAATGTCGAAAGGAATACGAAATGAAAGGTGGAAAGAAATGTGGAATGGAATGGAATGGAATGTGGAATGGAATGCAATGGAATGTGGAATGGAATGGAATTGAACGTGGAATAGAATGGAAATGAATGTGTAATGCAATGACGAAAGGAATGCGAAATGAAAGGTGAAAAGAAATGTGGAATGGAACAGAATGAATGGAATATGGAATGGAATGGAATGGAACGTGGAATAGACCGTGGAATGGAAAGTGGAATAGAAGGTCGAATGGAATGGAATGGAATGTGGAATGGAATGTGGAATGGAAGGTGCAATGGAATGAGAAAAGGATTGTGAAATGGAGTGGAATGGAAAGGGGAATGGAAAGAGGTATGGAATGCAGTGGAAAGCGGAATGGAATGTGGAAAGGAAAGGAATGGAACGTGGAATGGAATGTGGCATGGAAAGTGCAATGCATTGGATTGGAATGTGGAACAGAATGTGGAATGGACTGGAACGTAACGTGGAATGGAAAGTTTAATGGAATCTGGAATGGAAAGTGGAATCTAACGTGGAATGGAATGGAATGGGATTGAATGTGGAATGGAATGGAATGGAATGTGTAATGGAATGTGAAATTGAACGTGGAAAGGAATGTAATGGAACGAGCAATGGCATGTGGAATGGAATGCAACGGAATGTGGAATGGAATGGAGTGGAATGTGGAATGGAATGTGGAATGGAATGTGCAATGCAATGTGGAGTGGAATGGAATGGAATGTGGAATGGAACGTAGAAAGGAAGGTGGAATAGAATGGAATGGCACGTAGAATGGAAACTACAATGGAACGTGGAATGTAATGGAATGTAACAGGGAACAGAAAGTGGAATGTAACGTGGAATTTAAAGGAATGGAACGTGGAATGGAACGCGGGATGGAATGGAATGGAACGTAGAATGGAACATGGAATGGAATGTGGAATGGAAAGTGGAATGGAATGGAATGGAATGTGGAATGGAACCTGCAACGGAATGTGAAATGGGACTTTGAATGGAATGCTAGAATGGAATGGAATGCCAAGCGAAATGGAATGGAAGTTGCAATGGAAAGGAATGGAATGCAGAATGGAATGGAATGGAATGTGGAATGGAATGGAATGGAGTGTGGAATGGAATTGAATGGAATGGAACGTGCAATGGAATAGAATTTGGAGTGGAATGGAATGGAATGAAATGTGCAGTGGAATGGAATGTGGAATGGACTGGATTGGAATATGGAATGGAATGGAATGCAGATTGGAATTAAATGGGATGGAATGTGGAAAGGAACATGGAATGGAATTGAATCGAAAGTAGAATGGAATGGAATGGAAGCGGAATGGAATGGATAGGAACGTGGAATGGAATGGTTTGTCATGAGGAATGGAATGGAATTGAATGTGGAATGGAACGAATTGGAATGGAATGTGCAATGGAATAAAATGTGGAATGGAATGGAATCTCGACTGGAATGGAATGTGGAATGGATTTGAGTGGAATGTGGATTGGATCGGAATGGAATGGTAAGTGAAACGGAAAGTGAAATCGAATGGAATGGAATGTGGTATGGAACATTGAATGGAATGGAATGGAATTTGGAATGGAACGTGGAATGGAACGCGAAATGGAAAGTGGGATGGAATGTGGAAATTGGAATGGAATGGAACGGAATTTGGAATGGAATGGAGTTGAATGTGGCTAGGAATGGAATGCAGTGTGGACTGGAATGGACTGGAATGTGGAATGGAATGGAATCGAATTAATTTTGAATGGAATGGAATGTAATATGAAACGGAATGTAATGGAATGTGGAATGGAATGGAATCGAACATTGAATGGAATGGAAAGGAATGTGGAATTGAACGGAATGGAATCTGGAATGGAACGTGGAATGGAATGGAATGGAATGGAATGGAAAGGAATGTGGAATGGAATGCGGAATGGAATGGAATGTGAAATGGAATGGAACGTGGAAGGGAACGTGGAATGGAATGCAATGGAGTGTGTAATTAAATGGATTGGAATGTGTAATGGAGTAGAAAATGGAGTGGAATAGAATGGAATGTTGAAGGCAACGTGGAATTGAATTGAATGGAATGTGGAATGGAATGTGGACTGGAGTTGAGTGGATTGTGGAATGGAATGGAATGGAATGTGGAATGGAAAGGAATGGAATGCAATGTGGAATGGAATGTGGAGTTGAAAATAGTGGAATGTGGAATGGAATGTGGATTGGAATGGATTGTGGAATGGAGTGGAATGCAATGGAATGGAATGTATAATGGAATGGAATGTGGAATGGAATGGAATGCAAAGTGGAATGGAATGGAACGTGGAAAGGAATGGAATGAAATGGAATATAGACTGGAATTGAATGGAATGGAATGTGGAATGCAATGTGGAATTGAACGGAAGAGAATGTAGAGAGGAATGTGGAATGGAAGGTGGAATGGAATGGAATGGAAGGGAATGTGGAATGGAATTGAATGTGGAATGGAATGGATTGGAATGCAGTGGAATGGAATGTGAAATAGAATGGAATGGAATGTTGTATCGAATGTGGAATGGAATGGAATGGAATGTGGAATGGAAAGTGGAATGCAGTGGAATGGAATGTGGAATTCAAAGTGGAATTGAATGGAATGCAATGAGGAATGGAAACTGAAAAGGAGTGGAATGGAATAGAATGGAATGTAGAATGAAATGAAATTGAATGTGGAATGGAAATTGCAATGGAACGTGGAATGGAATGTTGAATGGAATGTGGAATTGAACGTGGAATGGAATGGATTGTGGAATGGAAGGTAGAATGGATTGCAATGTGGAATGGACTGTCGAATGTAATCTGGAATGGAATGTGAAATGGAATGGAATGGAACGAGGAATGGAATACGGAATGTAATGGAATGGAATGTGGAATGGAATGGAATGGAATGTGGAATGGAAAGTGGAATGGAATGGAATGGAATGTGGAAAGGAACCTGCAACGGAATGTGAAATGGAACTTTCAATGGAATGCTGGAATGGAATGGAATGCCAAGCGAAATGGAATGGAAGTTGCAATGGAAAGGAATGGAATGCGGAATGGAAAGGAATGGAATGTAGGATGGAATTTGGAGAGGAATTGAATGCAACGTGGAATTGAATGTGGAATGGAATGGAATGTGGAATGAATGGAATGGAATGTGGAATAGAATGTAATGGAATGTAGAATGGAATGTGGAATGGAATGGAATATGAAATGGAATGGAATGGAACGTGGAATGGAACGTGGAATGGAATGCAATGGAATGTGGAATTGAATTGAATGGAATGTGTAATGAAATAGAAAATGGAGTGGAATGGAATGGAATGTTGAAGGCAACGTGGAATTGAATGGAATGGAATGTGGAAAGGATTGCAATGTGGAATGGACAGTGGAATGTAATCTGGAATGGAATGTGGAATGGAATGGAATGGAATGTGGAATGGAATGGAATGGAATGTGGAATGGAAAGTGGAATGCAATGGAATGGAATGTGGAATGGAACCTGGAAAGGAATGTGAAATGGGACTTTGAATGGAATGCTAGAATGGAATGGAATGCCAAGCGAAATGGAATGGAAGTTGCAATGGAAAGGAATGGAATGCGGAATGGAATGGAATGGAATGTAGAATGGAATTTGGAGAGGAACTGAATGCAACGTGGAATGGAATGTGGAATGGAATGGAATGTGGAATGAATGGAATGGAATGTGGAATAGAATGGAATGGAATGTAGAATGGAATGTGGCACGGAAAGGAATATGAAATGGAATGGAATGGAACGTGGAATGGAACGTGGAATGGAATGCAATGGAATGTTGAGTTGAATGGAATGGAATGTGTAATGGCGAAAAAAATGGAGGGGAATGGAATGGAATGTTGAAGGCAACGTGGAATTGAATGGAATGGAATGTGGAATGGAATGTGGACTGGAGTTGAATGGAATGTGGAATGGAATGGAATGGAATGTGGAATGGAATGTGGACTGGAGTTGAATGGAATGTGGAATGGAATGGAATGGAATGTGGAATGGAAAGGAAAGGAATGCAATGTAGAATGGAATGTGGAGTTGAAAGTAGTGGAATGTGGAATGGAATGTGGATTGGAATGGATTGTGGAATGGAGTGGAATGGAATGGAATGGAATGTATAATGGAATGGAATGTGGAATGGAATGGAATGCAAAGTGGAATGGAATGGAATCTGTAAAGGAATGGAATGAAATGGAATATGGACTGGAATTGAATGGAATGGAATGTGGAATGCAATGTGGAATGGAACGGAAGAGAATGTAGAGAGGAATGTGGAATGGAAGGTGGAATGGAATGGAATGGAATGGAATGTGGAATGGAATGGGTTGGAATGTGGAATGGAATGCAATGGAATGCAGTGGAATGGAATGTGAAATAGAATGGAATGGAATGTCGTATCGAATGTGGAATGGAATGGAATGGAATGTGGAATGGAAAGTGGAATGAAATGGAATGGAATGTGGAATTCAAAGTGGAATTGAATGGAATGCAATGAGGAATGGGACCTGAAAAGGAGTGGAATGGAATAGAATGGAATGTGGAATGGAATGGAATGGAATGGAATGAGGAATTGAAGTTAGAATTGACTGGAATGGAATGTGGAATAGAACGGAATGGAATGTGGAATGGATTGTGGAATGGAATTGAATGGAATGTGGAATGGAATAGAATGGAATGTGGAATGGAAGGGGAATGGAATGGAATGGAATGTGGAAAGGAATGTGGAATGGAAGGGACTGGAATTTGGAATGTAAGATGGAATGGAATGGAATGGAATGTGGAATGAAATGGAATGAAACATCAAATGGAACGTGGACTGAATCGTGGAATGGATCGTGGAATGGAACGTGGCCTAGGATGTGGAATGGAATGTGGAATGGAATGGAATGGAATGTGGAATGGAATGGAATGGAATGTGGAATGGAAAGAACTGGAATGTGTAATGGAAAGAATGCAATGTTCAATGCAGTGGAATTGTATGGAATGTGGAGTGGACAGGAATGGAATGGAATGGAATGGAATGTGCAATGGAATGGAATGTGCAATGGAATGGAATGGAATGTGCAATGGAATGGAATGGAAAGTGGAATGTAATAGAATGGAATGCAGAATGGAATGGAATGGAAAGTGGAATTGAATGGAATGGAATGGAAAGTGGAATGGAACATGAAATTAAAAGGAATGGAACGTGGAATGGAAAGTGGATTTGAATGGAATGGAACATGATACGGATTGTGGAATGTAATGCGGAATGGAATGTGAAATGGAATGTGGAGTGGAACGTGGAATGGAATGGAATGGAATGTGGAATTGACTGTGGAATGGAACGTGGAATGGAACCCAGAATGGAATGGAATGGAATGTGGAATGGAATGTGGAATGGAAAGCGGAATGGAACCTGTAGTGGAATGTAATGTAATGTGCAAAGGAATGTGCAATGGTAAGGAATGGATTGTGGAATGGAATGAGGAATTGAATGTGGAATAGAATGGTATGGAATGTGGAATGGAAAGTGGATTGGAATGGAATGGAATCCTGAATGGAATGCTACGGGTTGTGGAATGGAATGTGGACTGGACTGGAATGCAACCAGAAATGGAACGTGGAATGGAATGTGGAATGGAATGGAATGGATTGTAGAATGGAATGGAATGGAATGTGAAATGGAATGTGGAATGGAATGAGGAAAGGAAAGTGGAATGGAATGGAATGGAATGTGGAATGGAACATGGAATGGAATGGAAAGGAAAGTGGAATGGAACGTAGAATGGAATGTGGAATGGAATGGAAAGGAATGTGAAATGGAATGTGGAAAGAATAGAATGGAATGGAATGTGGAATAGAAAGTGGACTGGTATGTGGAATGGAGCTTGGAATGGAATGGAATGAAATGTGGAATGGAATGGATTTCACATTCCATTCCATTCCATTCCACATTCCATTCCATATTCCATTCCATTCGATTCCACATTCCATTCCATGTTCCATTCCACGTTCCATCTCATTCCATTCCACATTCCATTCCACGTTCCGTTACACATTCCATTTCACATTCCATTTCACATTCTATTCCATTCCATCCCATTTCACACTCCATTCTACATTCCACTCCACATTCCTTTCCATTCCATTCCACATTCCATTCCATTCCATTCCACGTTCCATTCAACGTTCCATTCCACATTCCATTCCAGTTTCCATTCCACATTCCATTCCAGTTTCCATTCCATACCATTCAACTTTTAATTCCACGTTCCATTCCACATTGCATTCCACATTCCATTGCGTTCCATTCCACATTGTATTACACTTTCCATTCCATATTCCTTTGCACATTTCTTTTCATTCCTTTGCACATTCCATTCCACATTCCATTCCATTCCATTCCACATTCCATTCCACATTACATTCCACGTTCCATTCCACGTTCCATTCCATTCCATTCCACGTTCCATTCCATTCCATTCCACGTTCAATTTCATGCCGTTCCTCGTTCCATTCCACATTCCTTTCCACATTCCATTGCGTTCCATTCCATATTCCATTCCACATTCCATTCCACAATCCATTCCACATTGCATCCCACATATCATTCCACTTTCCATTCCATTCCATTCCACGTTCAATTCCACATTCCGTTGCATTTCATTTGACATTCCATTACACATTCCGTTCCACACTCCATTTCACATTTCATTCCGTTCCATTCCACATTCCATTCCACACTCCATTCCACATTCCATTCCACATTCCATTCAGTTCCATTCCACATTCCATTTCCCACTCCATTCCACATTCCATTCCGTTCCATTCCACATTCCATTCCACACCCCATTCCACATTCCATTCCACATTCAATTCATTTCCATTCCACATTCCTTTCCACCTTCCTTACTGCACTGCATTCCACATTCCATTCCACATTCTAATCCACACTCCATTACACCTTCCATTCCACATTCCATTCCTTACATTTCCACATTCCTTTCCACTTTCCATTTCACATTCCATTCCATTCCATTCCACATTCCAAAACACATTCCATTCCATTGAATTTCACATTCCATTCCGTTCCATTGCACATTCCTTTCCACATTCCATTCCACATTCCTTTTCACATTCCGTTCCACATTCCATTCCACATTCCATTCCACACTCTGTTCCACATTCCATTCCACATTCCATTCCATTCCTTTCAACATTCCGTTCCATTCCATTCCACATTCCATTTCACATTCCATTCCTTTCCATTCCACATTCCATTCCACATTCTAATCCACATTCCATTCCATTCCTTTCCACATTCCATTAGACATTCCATTTAACGTTCCATTCCTTTCCATTCCACTTTCCAATCCACGTTCCATTCCACGTCCCATTCCATTTCATTCCACGTTCAATTCCACAGTCAATTCCATTCCATTTCGCTTTCTGTGCTACATTCCATTCCACATTCAATTCCACGTTCCATTCCGTCCATTCCACATTCCATTCTACACTCCATTCCTCATTCCATTCCAAATTCCATTCCGTTCCATTACACATTCCATTCCACATTCCTTTCCAAGTTCCATTCCACATTCCATTCCATTCCATTCCACATTCCTTTCCACATTCCTTTCCACATTCTGTTCAATGACATTTCACATTCCATTCCTCATTCCATTCCACATTCCGTTGCACATTCCATTCCATTCCATTCCACATTCCATTCTACGTTCCTTTCCATTCCATTCCACCTTCCATTCCACTTTCCATTCCACAAAATTCCACGTTCCGTTTCGCATTCCATTCCTTTGCATTCCACGTTGCATTTCACATTCAATTCCACATTCCATTCCACATCCCTATCCATTCCATTCCTCATTCCATTCCACGTTCCATTCCACGTACCATTCCATGTTTCATTCCACGTTCTATTCCATTCCATTCCACGATCCATTCCACGTTCCACTCCACATTCCATTCCAGATTCAATTCCATTCCGTTCCATTCCATTGCACATTCCTTCCACATTCCATGCCATATTCCATTCCATTCCATTACACGTTCCATTCCACGTTCCACTCCACGATCCATTCCACGTTCCATTCCATTCCATTCGACATTTCTTTCCACCTTCCATTTCGCAATACAATCCACATTCCTTTTGACATACCATTGCATTCCCTTCCACAATCCATTCCACATTCCTTTGCACATTCCATTCCATTCTATTACACATTCCATTCCACATTCCATTCCCTTCCATTCAACATTCCATTCCACATTCCATTCCACTACATTCCACATTCCAGTCCAGGTTCCGTTTCACGTTCCATTTCATTCCAGTCCACATTCCATTCCACGTTCCATTTCACATTCCATTCCACATTCCATTTCATATTCCTTTCCATTTCATTCCACATTTCATTCTACATACCATTCCACATTCTTTTAAATTCCATTACACATTCTATTCCACGTTCCATTCCATTCCATTCCACTTTCCATTCCACTTTCCATTCCACCTTCCATTCCACTATCAATTCCATTCGATTCCACTTTCCATTCCAAATTCCATTCCACATTCCATTCCACATTCCATTGCGTTCCATTCCACATTTCATTCCATATTCCTTTGCACATTCCTTTCCATTCTTTCCACATTTCATTCCACATTCCATTCCACATTCCATTTCACATTCTATACCACTTGCCTTTCCACGTTCGATTCCATGTTCCATTCAATTCCGTTCCACGTTGCACTCCATTCCTTTCCACATTCCGCTTCATGCCATTCCATGTTCCATTCCACGTTCCATTTCACATTCCATTCCGTTCCATTCCATTCCATTCTGTTCCATTACATTCCATTCCACACTCTTCCATTCCATTCCATTCCACATTCCATTCCATTCCATTCCATTCCATTTACAATTCCATTCAATTCCATTCCACATTACAGTCCACATTCCGTTCCACATTCCATTCCGTTCCTTTCCACAATCCATTCCACACTCCATTCCAGATTTCATTCCACATTCCATTCCGTACCATTCCGCATTCCTTTCCATATTCCATTCCACATTCCTTCCCATTCCATTCCACATTCCTTTCCATTCCATTCCACATTCCATTCCGTTCCATTCCACATTCTATTCTGCATTCCATTAAATTCCATTCCACATTCCATTCCATTACATTCCAAATTCCATAACTTTCTGTTCCACATTCCATTCCACGTTCAATTCCACGTTGCATTCCACATTCCATTCCACGTTCCATTCCATGTTCCATTCCTTTCCGTTTCACGTTCCATTCCACGTTCCATTCCACATTGCATTCCACATTCCATTCCACGTTCCATTCCACATTCCACTTCACATTCCATTCCACGTCTTATTCCATTCCATTACACATTCCATTCCACATTCAATTCCATTCCTTTTCAACAATCCATTACACATTCCATTTCACATTTCATTCCACTTTCCATTCCACATTCCATTCCATTCCATTCCATTCCATTCCATTCCATTCAATCCCACATTCCATTCTATTCCATTCCACATTGTATTGCACTTTCCATTCCACTTTCCATTCCACTTTTCTCTCCACGTTCCATTCCACATTGCATTCCTTTCCACATTCCACTCCACATTATATTCCATTCCATTCCATATTCCATTCCACTTTCCATTCCACATTCTCTTCCACATTACATTCCATTTCAGTCCATATTCCTTGCCACATCCCATTGCTATTCCAGTCCACATTCGATTCCACATTCCACTCCATTCCTTTCCACATTCCATTCCATTCGAATCCACTTTCCATTCCACATTCCATTCCATTCTATTCCACATCCTATTCTCCATTCCATTCCACATACCATTCCTTTCCATTGCACATTCCATTCCACAATCCATTCCATTTCCTTCCTCGCTCTATTCCACATTCCATTCCACATTCCGTTCCATTCCATTCCAATGTTCCATTCCACATTCCATTCCACGTTCCATTCCATTGCATTCCACGTTCCATTCCATTCCATTCCACGTTCCATTCCATTCCATTCCACCTTCAATTCCACATTCCACTCCACTCCTTTCCACATTCCTTTCCACATTCCTTTCCCTTCCACTTCATCTTCAATTCCACATTATATTACATTCCATTCCATTCGACATTCCATAGCATTCCATTCAATTCCATCATTCCTTTCCACATTCCATTCCATTCCATTCCATTCCATTCCATTCCATTCCACATTCCATTCAATTCCATTCCAGTCCATTCCATATTCCAATCAATTACATTCCATATTCCATTCCATTCAATTCCAAATTTCATTCCATTCCATTCCACGTTCCATTCCATTCAATTCCACATTCCATTCCATTCCATTTCACATTCTATTCCACATTCCATTCCATTCAATTCCACCTTCCATTCCACGTTCAATTCCATTCCATTCCATTCCACATTCTATTCCATTCCATTCCACAATCCATTCCACATTCCATTCCTCATTCCATCCCACATTCCATTCCATTCCATTGCATCTTCAATTCCACGTGAAATTCCATTCCATTCCTTTCAACTTTCCATTCCACATTCCATTCCTTTCCATTCCACATTCTTTCAATTCCATTCTGCATTCCATTCCATTGCATTCCATTCCATTGTACATTCCATTTTATTCCATTCCACGTTCCATTTCACGTTCCATTTCACGTGTCATTCAAAGTTCCATTCGACATTACGTTTCATTCCACTTTAAATTCCATTCCATTCCACGTTCCATTCCATTCCACATTCAATTCCATTCCATTCCACATTCCATTCCATTCCATTCTAAAATCCATTCCATTTCATTCCACATTCCATTCCGTTCCATTTAATTCTATTCTACATTCCATCCCATTCCATTCCATTCCACATTCCATTCCTTTCCATTCCACATTCCATTCCTTTCCATTCCATTCCTCATTCCATTCCAATACATTCCACATTGCATTCCACATTCCTTTAAACATTCCATTGCACTTTCCATTCCACGTTCCATTTCACGTTCCATTCCATTCCATTCCACATCCCGTACCATCCCAATCCGTTCCATTCCACTTTCCATTCCTTTCCATTCCATTCCAAATTCCATTCAATTACATTACACATTCCTTTCCTTTCCATTCCACTTTCCATTCCACATTTCATTTAACGTTCCGTTCCAAATTCCATACCGCATTCCATTCCACGTTGCATTCCATTCCATTCCACGTTCCTTTCCATCTTCCATTCCATTCCATATTCCATTCCACATTCCATTCCATGTCCCATTCCACATTCCATTCCACGTTCCTTTCCACGTTCCATTCCAAGTTCCATTCCAAATTCCATTCCATTCCATTCCATATTTCATTCCACATTCTATTCCACATTCCATTCTATTTCATTCCACATTTCATTCCACATTCCATTCCATTTCATTCCACATTCCATTCCACATTCCATTCCGCATTCCATTCCATTCCACATTCCATTCCACATTCCATTCCATTTCATTCCACATTCCATTCCACATTCCATTCCACATTCCATTCCATTCCACATTCCACTCCACATTCCATTACATTGCATTCCATTTTCCATTCCACGTTGCACTCCACATTCCATACCATTCCATTCTCTTGCAATTTCCATTCCACTTTCCATTCCACAATCCATTTCACATACCGTTCCATTCCATTCCACATTACATTCCACGTTCCACTCCATTCCATTCCACCTTTGATTTCACATTCCATTCCACATTCCATTCCATTCCACATTCCTTTCCAAGTTCCCTTGCATTCCTGTCCACATTCCATTCCACTTTCCATTCCATTCCATTCCACATTCCACTCTATTCCAATCCACAATCCATTCCACATTCCATTCTATCCCATTTCACTATCCATTGCACATTCCATTGCATTCCATTCCACATTAAATTCCGCATTCCATTCCATTCCCTTCCACATTCCATTCCACAACTAATTCCACATTCCATTACATGTTCTATTCCATTCCATTCCGCATTCCATTCCGCTTTCCTTTGCACATTCCATTCCACGTTCCATTCCAGGTTCCATTCCACGTCCAATTTCACCTTCTATTCCACGTTCCATTTCATTCCATTCCACGTTCCATTCCTTTCCATTCCACGTTCCATTTCATTTAATTCCGCATTCCATTCTACATTCCATTCCACATTCCATTACACATTCCATTCCATTCCATTCCATTTCACATTCCATCGCCTACCAATCCACACTCCGTTCCTTTCCATCCCAAATTCCATTGCGTTCCACATTCCTTTCCATTCCATTCCACATTCTATTCCTTTCCGTTCTGTGTTCCATTCCATTCCAGATTCTATTCCACTACCTTCCACATTCCTTTCCACTTTCCATTCCATGTTCCATTCTATTCCATTCCACATTCCACTCCATTCCATTCCACACTCCATTCCAGTCAATTTCACTTTCCCTTCCATTCCATTCCTTTCCGAATTCCATTCCTCATTCCATGTCACGTTCCATTTCATTTCATTCCACATTCCATTTCCTTCCATTCCACATTCCATTCCATTCAATTCCACATTCCATTCCATTCCTTTCCATTTCATTCCACATTCCATTCCGCATTCAATTCCATTCCACATTCCATTCCACATTCCATTGCATTGCATTCCAAATTCCGTTCCACGTTACACTCCACATTCCATTCCATTCCATTCCCTTACAAATTCCATTCCACTTTCCATTCCACAATCCATTCCACATACCGTTCTATTCCATTCCACATTACATTCCACGTTCCATTCCATTTCATTACACTTTTGATTCCACATTTCATTCCACATTTCATTCCATTCCACATTCCATTCCAAATTCCACTGCATTCCTATCCACATTCCATTCCACTTTCCATTCCATTCCATCCCACATTCCACTGCATTCCAATCCACATTCCATTCCAGATTCCATTCTATCCCATTTCACTTACCATTCCACATTCCATTCCATTCCTTTCCACATTCAATTCCGCATTCCATTCCATTCCATTCCACGTTGCATTCCACGATTAATTCCACATTCCATTACACGTTCCATTCCATTCCATTCCACGATCCATTCCACGTTGCATTCCATGACTAATTCCACATTCCTTTAAACGTTCCATTCCATTTCTTTCCACGATCCATTACACGTTCAATTCCATTCCATACCACGTTCCATTCCGCATTACTTTGTACTTTCCATTCCACCTTCCATTCCACGTCCCATTTCATTCCATTCCTCGTTCCATTCCAATCCATTCCAGGGTCCATTTCATTCAATTCCACATTCCATTCTACATTCCATTTCACATTCCAGTCCACCTTCCATTACACATTCCATTCCATTCCATTCCATTTCACATTCCATCGCATTCCAATCCACATTCCATTCCTTTCCATTCCACATTCCATTCCGTTCCACATTCCATTCCATTCAATTCCACATTCTATTCCTTTCCGTTCTATGTTCCATTCCATTCCACGTTCCATTCCATTTCACTCCACATTCCTTTCCAATCCATTCCACTTTCCATTCCATTCAATTCCACATTCCATTCCATTCCATTGCATTCCATTCCACATTCCATTCCATTCCATTCCTCATTGCATTCCATTCCATTAATTCCGAATTCCATTCCATTCCATTCCAAATTCCATTCTATTCCATTCAATTCCATTCCATTCCAAATTCCATTCCATTACTCATTGCATTCCATTCCATTCCTTTGCATTCCATTCCATTCCATTCCATTCCTTTCAAAATTCTATTCTATTCCATTCAATTCCATTCCATTCCACATTCCATTCCATTCCATTCCACATTCCATTGCTTTCCATGCCACATTCCATTCCATTGGATTACCCATTCCATTCCCTTCCATTCCATTCCATTCCGCATTCCATTCCATTCCATTCCCCATTCCATTGCATTCCATTCCCATCCTTTCCAAATTCCATTCCATACCATTCCATTCCACATTCTATTCCATTGCATTTCACAATCCATTCCATGTCATTCCACATTCCATTCCATTCCATTTCATTCTATTCTATATTCCTTACCATTCCATTCCTTTCCACCTTCCATTCCTTTCCATTCCATATTCCATTCCATTCCATTACACATTCCATTCAGTTCCATGGCACATTCAATTCCACAATCCATTCCGTTCCACTTTCCTTTCCACGACCTATTCCAAATTCCATTACACTTTCAATTCCATTCCATTCCACGTTCCATTTCGCATTCCATTGCACATTCCATTCCACATACCATCCCACCATCCATTACACATCCCATTTCATTCCATTCCACGTTTCATTCCATTACATTCCACGTTCCATTTCATTCAATTCCACATTCCATTCTAGATTCATTTCGCATTCTATTAAACATTCCATTTCACATTCCATTCCATTCCATTCCAAATTGCATTCCATTCCAGTCCACATTCCAATCCTTTCCGTTCCACTTTCCATTCTGTTCCACGTTCCATTCCATTCCATTTTGTATTCCATTCCATTCCACTTTACATTACGTTCCACATTCCATTCCATTCCTTTATATTCATATCAAATTCCATTCCACATTCCAATATATTCCACACCACATTCCATTAAATTCCATTCCACTTTCAATTCCATTCAATTCCACATTCCGCTCCATTCCGTTACTTACCATATTCCATTCCATTCCACTCCTCATTCCATTTCTCTCCATTCCACATTATATTCCATTCTATTCCACATTCTTTTCCATTCCATTGCATTCCATTCCAAATTCCATTCCATTTTCCATTCCATTCGATTCCACTTTCCATTCCGTTCCATTCCACGTTCCAATGCATTGCATTCCACATTCCATTCTATTCCATTCCACATTGCATTCCATTCCATTCCATTCCATTCCACATTTCATTCTATTCCATTCCATTCCACATTCCATTCCATTCCATGCAACTTTGTATTCTATTCCATTGCAGATTAAATTCCATTCGATTCCATTCCATTCCACATTCCATTCCAATCAATTCCAGACTGAAGACCATGCCATTCCACATTCCATTTAAATTCCATTCCATTCCATTCCATTCCACATTCTATTCCATTGTATTCCATTGCATACCACATTCCATTCCACATATCTTTCCATTCCATTCCACATTCCATTGCTTTCCATTCCACATTGCATTCCATTCCGTTCCACATGGCATAGCATTCCATTACATTCCACATTGCATTCCATTCCACTTCATTCCACATCCCATTCGATTCCATTCCACATTCCATTACATTCCGTTCCATATTACATTCCATTCCATTCCATTACACATTCCATTCCACTCCATTCCACATTCCGTTCCACATTCATTTCCATTCCATTCTACATTCCATTCCACATTTCATTCCATTCGATTCCACATTCCAATCCACATTCCCTGACATTCCATTTCACATTCCATTGCACATTCCATTGTCTTCTATTACACATTTCATTCCATTCAATTCGATTCCATTCCACATTCAATTCCATTCCATTCCAAATTCCCTTCCATTCCGTTCCACATTCCATTCCATTCCATTCAATTCAATTCCACATTCTTTTCCACATTCCAGTCCATTCCACTCCACATTAAATTCCATTCCATTCCACATTCCAATCCATTGAATTCAACTTTGCATTACATTCCATTCCACATTGCAATCCATTCCATTCCACATTGAATTCCATTCCATCCACATTCCATTCCGCTCCATTCCACATTCCATTCCATTCCATTCCATTTCAAATTGCATTCCATCCCATTCGACATTACATTCGATTCCATAATCAGTTCCATTCCATTCCATTCCATTCCAAATTCCATTCCATTCCATTCCACTTTGCATTCCTTTTCATTCCACATTGCATTCCACATTTCATTCCACATTCCATTCAATTCCACTTTCCATTTCATTCCATTCCATTTCATTTCACATTCCATTCCATTCCATTCCACATTCTATTCCATTGCATTCCGCATTCCATTCCATTCCATTGTCTTCCAATCCATTCAACCTAGCATTCCATTCCATTCCATTCCGCAATCCATTCCATTCCATTCCATTCCGTTCCAGTCTATTCCACATTGCATTCTATTCCATTCCATTCCACTTTCAATTCCATTCCATTCCACATTCCATTCCATTTCTCACTCCATTCACCTTTCCATTCCAAACCATTGCACAGTCCATTCCACATTACTTTCCATTCCATTTCAATCCATTGCAACTCCATTCCACATTCCATTTAATTCCATTCCACATTGCCTTCCACATTCAATTCCAATCCATTCCACATTCTTTTCAACCTTCCATTGCATTCCTTTCCACTTTCCTTTCCATTCCATTCCGCATTCTATTCCATTCCATTGTACATTCCATTCCATTCCAATCCACATTCCATTCCATTCCACATTCCATTCACTTTCCATTCTTTCCATTCCGCATTCCATTCCAATCCATTCCAAATTCCTTTCCATTCCATTCCACATTGCATTCCATTCCATTCTCCATTCAATTTCAGTCCACATTCCTTTCCATTCCATTCCTTTCCATTCAATTCCAAATTCCATTCCACATTCCATTCCATTCCACTCAGCATTCCATTCCATTCCGCTCCACATTCCATTCAATTCCATTCCATTACTTTCCATTCCATTCCATTCCATTCTACTTTCCATTCTATGTTCCATTCCATGTTCCATTCCATAACATTCTAAGTTCCGTTCCATGTTCCATTCCATGTTGCATTCCACGGTCCGTTCCATTGAATTCCAGATTCCCTTTCATTCCGTCCCACATTCCATTCCTTTCCATTCCACTTTCGATTGCATTCCATTCCACCTTCTATTCCATTCCATTCGATTCCATTGCATATTCCATTCCACATTCCATTGAATTCCACACACATTCCATTCCATTCCACATTCCATTCAACATTCCATTCAATTCCATTCCACATTCCATTCCATTCCAATCCACTTTCCATTCCATTCCATTCCACATTGCATTGCATTCCATTCCGCGTTCCATTCCATTCCACATTTCTTTCCATTCCATTCCATTCCATTCCAGATTCCATTCCATTCTTTTCCATTAAATTCAATTACACATTCCATTCCTTTCCATTCCATATTCCATTCCACTTTCCGTACCAATCTATTCCACATTTCACTCCACTTTCCATTCCATTACATTCCACATTCCATTCCATTCCATTCCGCATTCCATTACATTCCATTTCCCGTTCCATTCCATTGCAGATTGCATTCATTTCCCTTCCATTCCACATTCCATTCCTTTCCATTCCACAATCAATTCCGTTCCATTCCATTCTTTTCCATTTCAAATTCCATTCCATATTCCATTCCGAACCATTCCACAATCCATTCCACATTCCATTCAATTCCATTCCACATTCCATACCATTAAACATTCCATTCCATTCCATTCAATTCCACTCCATTCCATTCCACATTCCATTCCATTCCATTCCACATTCCATTCCATTCCACATTCCATTCCCTTCCATTCCACATTCCATCCCATTGCATTCCATATTGCATTCCATTCCATTTCACATTCCATTCTATTCCATTACACATTCCATTCCATTTCAAATTCCATTCCATTCCATTCCATTTAATTCCAATCCTCATTCCATTCCATTTCACTCCACATTCCATTCCATTCCATTCCATATTCCGTTCCAATCCATTCCTTTCAATTCCTTTCCACATTCCATTCTGCATTAATTCCACGTTCCATTCAATTCCATTCCACGTTTCATTCCACATTGCATTCCACGTTGCATTCCAGAATCCTTTCCATTGAATTCCAAATTCCATTAGATTCCATTCCACATTGAATTCCATTCCATTCCAAATTCCATTCTGTTCCATTGCATTCAATATTCCATTCCATTCCATTCCACTTTACATTCTATTCCATTGCACATTCCATTCCATTCCATTCCTATCCATATTCCATTCCATTCCTTTCCACATTCAATTCCATTCAATTCCATACTGCATTCCATTCCATTCCACATTCCATTACATATTCCATTCCACATTCCATTACATATTCCATTCCATTGCATTCCATTCCATTCCACATTGCATTTCATTCCATTCCATATTCCATTCCATTCCATTCCACATTGATTTCCATTCTATTCCATTCCACATTGCATTCCATTCCACATTCCATTCCGTTTCTTTCCACATAAGATTCCAATCCATTCCATTCCACATTGCACTCCATTCCATTCCATTCCCCATACCATTCCATTCTATTCCAAAATCCAATCCTTTCCATTCCACATTGTATTACATTCCATTCCATTCCACATCCCATTCCATACCATGCCATTCCATTCCATTCCACATTCCATTACACACTCCATTACATTCCATTCCTCATTCCTTTCCATTCCATTCCACATTCCATTTCATTAAACATTCCATTACATTCCACTTCCCATTGCATTCCTTTAAATTCCATTCCATTCCATTCCACATTGCATTCCATTGCGTTCCATTCCACATTGCATTCCATTCCATTCCACATTCCATTGCATTCCATTCCACATTGCATTCCATTCCATTCCACTCCAAATTCCATTCCATTCCATTCCTTTCCTTGTTCCATTCCATTCCATTCCACATTGCATTCCATTACATTCCTTCAATATTCCATTGCATTCCATTCCATTCCACTGCACATTCCATTCCACATTCCATTACATTCTATTCCACATTGCATTCCTTTCCATTCCACATTCCATTCCATTGCACATTGCATTTCTTTCCATATTGCATTCCTTTCCTTTCCATTCAAATCCCAATTCCATTCCACATTCCTTTCCATTCCATTCAACATTCCATTCCATTCCATTCCCCATTCCATTCCACTTTCCATTCCATTTCATACCAAATTGCATTCAATTCCATTGCATTCCACATTCCATTCCTTTGCATATTGCATTGCATTCCATTCCACATTGCATTTCATTCATTACCATTACACATTCCACTGCATTCTTTTCCTTTACATATTCCAGTGAATTCCATTCCACATTGCATTCCATTCCATTTCATTACAATTTCCATTCCATTCTGTTCCATTCCATTGCACTTTCCATTACATTCAATTCCACATTCCTTTCCATTCCATTTCACATTCCATTCCATTCCATTCCACTTTCCATTGCTTTCCATTACAGATTCCATTCCATTTCACTTTGGGTTCCATTCCTTTCCTTTCAAATCCAAATTCCATTTCACATTCCATTCCATTCCATTCGACATTCCATTCCATTCCATTCCACATTCCATTCCATTCCTTTCTTTTCAATTCTAAATTCCATTCTACATTCAGTTACATTCCATTCCACATTCCTTTCCATTCTGTTAAACATTCAATTCCATTCCAGTCCACATTCCATTCCATTCCATATTCCATTCCATTCCATATTCCATTCCATTCCATTCCACATTCCATTCCATTCCATTCCATTCCATTCCATTGCACGTTCCATTCCACATTCCCTTCCATTTCTTTGTACATTCCATTGCATTCAATTCTACATTCCATTCCACTCTATTCCACATTGCATTCCGTTCCATTCCATTTAACACTTCGTTCCAATCCATTCCATTCCACATCGAATTCCTTTTCATTCCACATTGCAATCCATTCCGTATTCCCTTCCATTACATTCCTTTCCATTCCAAATTCCATTTCATTCAATTCCGTTCCAAATTCCATTTCATATTCCCTTCCTTTCCATTGCATTCCATTCCAAATTCCATTCCATTCCATTCCGTTCCACATTCCATTCCACTTTCCATTCCATTCCCTTCCACATTTCATGCCACAATCCATTCCATTCCACGTTCCATTCCATTCCATTCCATTCCATTCCACATTTTATTCCATTCCATTCTGCATTCCATTCCATTCCATTCTGTTCCAATACATTCCAAATGGCATTCCATTCCATTCCCATTCCATTCCATTCCACTCAGCATTCCATTACATTCCGTTCCACATTCCATTCCATTCCATTCCATTCCATTCTACGTTCCATTCCACTTTCCATTCCATGTTCCATTCCATTCCATTCCACGTTCTGTTCTATGTTCCATTCCACGTTCCATTCCACGATCCTTTCCATTGAATTCCACATTCCATTCCATTCCGTTCCACATTCTATTCCATTACATTTCACGTTGCATTCCATTCCATTCCCACTTCTATTCCATTCCATTCCTTTCCATTCCACATTCCATTCCGCTTTCCATTCTATTCTATCCCACATTTCATTCCACATTCCATTACATTCCATTCCACTTTCCATTTCATTCCACTCCACATTCCTTTCCACATTCCATTCGATTCCATTCCACACTCCATTCCACATTCCATTCCATTCCATTCAACATACCTTTCCACTTTCCTTTCCATTACATTCCATTTCATATTCCATTCAATTACATTCCATTACAATCCACATTTCATTACATTCCAATGCACATTCCATTCCTTTCCATTTCCCGTTACTTTCCATTCTACATCCCATTCCTTTCCATTCCACATTCCATTCCATTACCTTCCACATCCCTTTCCACTTTCCATTACGAATTCCATTCCACTTTCCATTCCATTCCATTCCACATTCCTTTCCCTGCCATTCCACATTCCATTCTATTCAATTAAATATTGCATTCCGTTCCGTTCCACCTGCCATTCCATTCCATTCCATTCCTTTCCATTCTGCATTCCATTCCATGTTCCATTCCATGTTCCTTTCTATTCCATTCCACGTTCCATTGCACTTTCCATTCCACGATCCTTTCCACTGAATTCCACATTCCATTCCATTCCATTCCACATTCAATTATATTTCGTTCTACATTCCATTGCATTCCATTCCATATTCCATTCCATTCCATCCCACATTACATTTCATTCTGTTGCACTTTAAATTCCACATTCCATTCCATTCCATTCCACATTCCATTCCACTTTACATTCCATTATGTTCCACATTCCATTCCACGTTCCATTCCATTCCATTGCACTTTCCATTCTATTCTGTTAAACATTCAATTCCATTCCAATCCGTATTGCATTCCCTTTCATTCTGCATTCCTTTGCATGCCATTCCCCATTGCATTGCCTTCCATTCCATCCCACATTTCATTCCCATTTCCATTCCATTCCATTCCATATTACATTCCACTCCATTACATTCCATTCCACATTGAATTCCACATTCATTTCCAGTTCATCCCACATTGCATTCCACATTCCATTCCATTCCATTTCACATTCCCATCAAATCCATTACACATTCCATTCCATTCCATTCCATATTCCATTCCATTCCACTCCACATTCCATTCTGTTCCATTCCACATTCCATTCCGTTCCATTCCACATTCCATTCCATTCCATTCCACATTGCATTCCATTCCATTCCACATTCCATTCCATTCCCTATTGCCTTCCATTCCATTCCATTCCATTCGAAATTCCATTCCAATCTATTACGTTCCACATTCCATTCCACTTTCCATTCCACTCAATTCCATATTTCATACCACATTCCATTCCATTCCACGTTCTATTCCATTCCATTCCATTCCAGTCCATTTCACATTCCATTCCATTCCATTCAACATTCTATTCCATTACATTCCGCATTCCATTCCATTTCATTCTTTTCCAATCCATTCCACATTGCCTTCCATTCCTTTCCATTCCGCATTCCATTGCATTCCTTTCCGTTCCAATCCATTACACATTGCATTCCATTCCATTCCATTCTGCTTTCAATTCCATTCCATTCCACATTCCTTTCCATTGAATTTCATTCCATTTCACCCTCCATTCCTCATTCCATTCCAATCCTTTTCACAATGCATTCCACATTAATTTCCAGTCCATTCCAATGCATTCCAACTGCATTCCACATTCCATTCCATTTCATTCCACGTTCCATTCCACATTCCATTCCAATCCATTCCACATTCCATTCCACTTTCCATTGTATTCCATTCCGCATTCCATTCCATTCCATTCCACATTCCATTCCATTCCATTCCACATTCTATTCCATTCCATTCCACATTCCATTCCATTCCAATTCACATTCCACTCAATTCCTCATTCCATTAAAATTTCCATTCCTCTCCATTCCACATTCCATTCCATTCCATTCCATATTCCATTTCATTCCATTCCATGATGCATTCCATTCCATTCCACCTTCCATTCCATTCCACATTCCATTTCATTCCATTCCATTAAATTCCAAATTCCATTCCACTCAACATTCCATTCCACTCAACATTCCATTCCACTCGGTTCCACATTCCATTCCATTCCATTCCCTTCCATCCCAATCCATTGTAAGTTCCATTCCACTTTCCAATCCATGTTCCATTCCATTGCATTCCACGTTCCATTCAATGTTCCATTTCACGTTCCATTCCACGATCCTTTCCATTGCATTCCACTTTCTTTTCCATGTTCCATTTCACGTTCCATTCCACTATCCTTTCCATTGAATTCCACATTCAATTCCCTTGCGTTCCACATTCTATTCCATTCCATTCAACTTTCCATTCCATTCCACATTCCATTCCATTCCATTTCATTAAATTCCAAATTCCATTCCACATTACATTCCTTTCCAGTCAACATTCCATTCCATTCCATTCCACATTCCATTCCATTCCACTCCATTCCATTCTACGTTCGATTCCACGTTCCATTCAATGCTCCATTCCATTCCATTCCACCTTCCTTTCCATGTTCCATTTGACGTTCCATTCCACGATCCTTTCCATTGAATTGCACATTCCATTCCATTCCATTCCACCTTCCTTTCCATGTTCCATTTGACGTTCCATTCCACGATCCTTTCCATTGAATTGCACATTCCATTCCATTCCATTCCATTCCATATTCCATTCCACATTCCATTGAATTCCACTAAACATTACATTCCATTCCACATTCGATTCCATTCCATTCCACATTCCATTCCATTCCTTTTCATTCAATTCTAAATTCCATTCCACTTTCAATTACATTCCATTCCATATTCCATTCCATTCCAATCTGTTAACATTCAGTTCCATTCCAGTCCACTTTGCAATTCATTCCATATTCCAATCCATTCTATTCCACATTCAATCCATTGCATTCTATTCCATTAAACATTCCATTGCACATTCCATACCATTCCTTTGTGCATTCCATTGCTTTCCATTTCACATTCCATCACACTCCATTCCACATTGCATTCCATTCCATTCCATTCCACACTTCATTCCATTCCATTCAATTCCACATTCCCTTCCATTCTGTTCCATGCTGCATTCCATTCCATTCCACATTGCATTTCGTTTAATATTCCCTTCCATTCCATTCCATTCCAAATTCCATTCCATTGCATTCCGTTCCACATGATTCCACTTTCCATTCCATTCCATTCCACATTTCATTCCGCATACCATTCCATACCACATTCCATTCCAATCCATTCCATTCCATTCCATTCCATTACACATTCTATTCCTTTCCATTCCGCATTCCATTCCATTCCATTCTACTCCAATCCATTACACATGGCATTCTGTTCCATTCCATTCCGCATTCCATTCCATTCCATTTCTTTCCAATCCATTCCGCATTGCATTCCATTCCATTCCATTCCACATTCCATTCCATTCATTTCCAATCCATTTCACACTCCATTTCCCATTCCATTCCAATCCATTGCACAATCCATTCCACATTACTTTCCATTCCATTCCATTCCACATTCCATTCCATTCCACATTCCATTCCACTCGTTTCCACATTCCATTCAATTCCATTCGATTCGACATTCCATTCCTTTCCATTCCGTTCCATTCCACCTTCTACTCCATCCCATACCATTCCACATTCCACTCCATTCCATTCCACATTCCATTCACATTCCCCTTCTTTCCTTTCCAATTTCCATTCCACCTTCTACTCTATTCCATATCATTCCACATTCCACTCCATTCCATTCCACATTCCATTCATATTCCAATTCTTTCCTTTCCACATTCCATTCCACATTCCATTCCATATTCCATTCCATTCCATTCCATATTAGACTCCATTCCATTCCATTGCACATTCCATTCCATTCCATTCCATATTCCTTTGCATTCCATACCAAAATCCGTTGCATTCTATTCCACATTCAACTCCTTTCCATTCCATTTCACATTGTATTCAATTCCATTATACTTTCCTTTCCATTCCATCCCACATTCCATTCCAAATTCCATTCCACAATCCATTCCACCTTCCATTCCTTTCCATTCCACATTCCATTCCACATTCCATTCCATTCCATTCCAGTCCACATTCCATTCCATTCAATTCCACATTCCATTCCTTTCCATTCCACATTCCATTCCACATTCCATTCAATTCCATTGCACACTCCCTTCCATTGCATTCCACATTGCATTCCTTTCCATTGCACATTACTTTCTACATTCTATTCTACATTGCATGCCTTTCCATTCCACTTTCGATTCCACATTCCTTTCCAAATTCCATTCCATTACATTTCAATTTCCATTCCGCATTTCATTGAATTGCAATTCACGTTCACTTCCACATTCCCTTCCATTCCATTCCGTATTCAATTGCATTCCATTCCACATTCCATTCCATTCCATTCCACATTCCATTCCATTCCATTCCGCATTCCATTCCATTCCATTCTGCATTCCATTCCATTCTCTTCCATTCCATTCCATTCCATTCCATTCTGCATTCCATTCCTTTGCATTCCATTCCATTCCATTCCATTCCATTCCACATTCCATTCCTTTCCATTACATTCCACTTTCATTTTCATTCCTTTCCATTCCATTCCACGTTCCATTCCACATTCCTTTCCATTCCACATTCAACTATATTCCATTCCACATTCCATTGAACATTCCATTCCTCATTTAATTCTACATTTCATTCCATTCCATTCCACATTCCACTTTCCATTCCATTCCATTCCACTTTCCATTCATTCTATTTCAACTTACATTACATTCCTTTCAATTACACCTTCCATTTCTTTCCATTCCACATTCCATTATATTCCATTCAACATTCCATTGCATTCCATTCCACTACATTCCACATTTCATTCCACATTCCATTCCATTGCATTCCACATTCCATTCCTCTACATTCAACTCTAATTCACATTGCCTTCCACTTTGCATTCCATTCCATTCCACATTCTGTTGCCCATTCCATTCCATATCATTCCGCTTTCCCTTCCATACCATTCCACATCCGATTGCACATTGCGTTGCATTCCATTCCACATTCCATTAAATTCCATTCTATTCCATTAAATTCCTTTCCACATTCCGTTCCATTGCATTCCTTTCCACATTCCACACCATTCCATTCCATTTCATTTTTCTTTCCATTACATTCCACATTCCATTCCTTTCCATTAAACATTCCATTCCATTCCATTCCACATTCCATTCCACATTCCCTTCCATTCCATTCCACATTCCATTCCTTTCCATTCCACTCCAATCGACATTCCA
This sequence comes from Pongo abelii, assembly GCF_028885655.2. Classification (NCBI taxonomy): domain Eukaryota; kingdom Metazoa; phylum Chordata; class Mammalia; order Primates; family Hominidae; genus Pongo; species Pongo abelii. The sequence goes on along the minus strand of NC_085929.1, from coordinate 11,913,195 downwards.
TTCCATTCCATTCCATTGCACATTCCATTCCTTTCTAATCCGCATTATATTGAATTCCACTCCACATTCCATTGCATTCTTTTCCATTCCATTCCATTCCTCATTTCATTCCATTCAATTCCATTCCACCTTCCATTCCATTCCATTCCAAATTCCTTTCAATTACATTCCACATTCCATTCCATTCAATTTCAAGTTCCCTTCCATTCCATTCCTTTCCAGTCCACATTCAATTCCATTCCATACGACATTCCATTCCATTCCGTTCCACATTCAATTCCAACTTCCATTCCACATTCCATTACACTTTTCATTCCTTTCCATTCCACATTCCATTGCACATTCCTTTCCATTCCATTCCACATTCCATTGCATTCCAATCCACTTTCCATTGCGTTCGTTTCCATTCGATTCCATTCCACATTCCATTCCAGTCAATTTCACTCCACAATCCATTCCATTCCAGTCCTTTCCATTCCAATTTCCATTCTACATTCCTTTCCATTCCATTCCACATTCCATTCCATTCCATTCCAAGTTCTATTGAATTCCATTCCACATTCCATTCCATTCCATTCCATTGCATGTTCCACTCCATTACACTGAATTCCAGTCCACATTCTATTCCATTTCTTTCCACAATCCATTCCATTCCATTGCACTTTCCATTCCACATTCCATTCCACGTTACATTCCACGTTACATTCCGCGATGTTTTACACATCACATTCCACGTTAAATTCCACATTCGATTCCACATTCTATTCCACATTCCATTCCATATTCCAATCCATTCCTTTCCACATTGTATTCCATTCAGTGGCATTCCACATTCCATTCCATTCTCCGTTCTATTCCTTTCCATTCCACATTCCATTCCACATTCCACTCCATTCCATACCACGTTCCATTCCACATTCCATTCAACATTCCACTCCATTCCATTCCATTCCACATTCCATTCTATTCCATTACGTATTCCATTCCATTCCACATTCCATTCCATTCCTTTCCACATTCCGTTCCACATGCCATTCCATTCCGTTTCATTCCATTCCAAATTCCATTCCGTTCCATTACACTCTACAGTCCATTCCATTCCACATTCCATTCCACATTCCACCCCATTCCATTCCAAATTCCATTCCACATTCCATCCCTCATTCCATTCCAATCCTTTGCACATTCCACTCCATTCAATTCCATTCCACATTCCATTCCATTCCACTCCACATTCCATTCGACATTCCATTGCTTTCAATTCCATTCCATTCCACGTTCAATGCCGCATACATTCCATTCCATTCCATATTCCATTCCATTCTATTCCTCATTCCATTCCATATTCCATTCCAAGTTCCATTCCACGTTCCATTCCACCTTCCATTCCATTCCATTCCACATTCTCTTCCACAATGCATTCTATATAATTCCACCTTCCATTCCACATTCCATTCTTTTCCATTACACATTCCATTACACATTTCATTCCATTCCTTTCCACATCGATTCCATAACATTCCTTTCCACATTCCATTCCATTCCATTTCATATTTCATTAAATTCCATTCCACATTCCATTCCATTCCATTCCATTCCCTTCCATTCCACATTCCATTCCATTCCATTCCATTCCACTTTCCATTCCATTCCATTCCAAACTCCATTGCATTCCATTCCACATTCCCTTCCATTCCATTCCATATTCCATTCTTTCCATTCCATTCCATTCCACATTTATTTCCATTCCATTCCATTCCACATTCCATTGTGTTCCTTTCCACATTCCATTGCATTCCATTCCACATTCCATTCCATTCGTTTCCATTCCCTTCCTTTCCACATTCCTTTCCATTCCGTTCAATTCCGCAATTCATTCCATTCCATTACACATTACATTCCAATCCGTAAAATTCCACATTCCATTACATTCCTTTGCAGAATACATTCCATTCCATTCCACATTACATTCCCTTCCACATTCGATTCCATTCCCCATTCCATTTCATTCCATTCCACATTCCATTCGATTCCATACAATTCCACTTTCCATTCCATTCCATGCCTCATTCCATTCCATTCCATTCCTCATTCTGTTCCACATTCCATTTCACATTTCATTGCATTCCTTTCCACATTCCATTCCTTTCTAATCCACATTCCATTCCTTTCCATTTCTCATACCATTCTATTCCATTGCATTCCCTTCCATTCCACATTTCATTTCATTCCATTCCACATTCCATTCCACTTTCCATTCCACGTTCCATTCGACGTTCCTTTCCACTTTCCTTTCCACTTTCCATTCCTAATTCCATTCGACATTCCATTCCGCGTTCGATTCCATTCCATTTCACATTGCATTCGCTTCCATTTCACATTCCACTCCCTTCATTCCACATTCCATTCCACATTTCATTCCATTTCATTCCATATTCCATTCCCCTCCTTTCCAAATTCCATTCCACAGTCCATTCCATTGCATTCCATATTCTATTCCCTTCCATTCCACATTCCACTCCATTCCCCATTGCATTCATTTCCATTACACATTCCATTAGATTGCATTCCATTCCACTTTCCATTCCAATCCATTCCAAATACTATTCCACTCCATTCCACATTCCTTTAGATTCCATTCCATTCCACATTCCATTCCATTTCATTCCACATTCATTTCCACATTCCATTCCACATTCCATTCAATTCCATTCCTCATTCCATTCGATTATAATCCACATTCCTTGCCATTCCATTTCACATTCCATTCCATTCGACATTCCCTTCCACATTTCATTCCATTCCATTCCACTCCATTCCAAATTCCATTCTGTTCCATTAAACACTCCATTCTATTTCCATTTCACGTTCCATTCCATTCCATTACTTTCCACATTCTGATCCATTCCTTTACATTCGACATTCCATTCCACATTAAGTTCTATTCAATTCTACATTGCGTCCCACATTACAATCTATTGGTTTCCACATTCCATTCCATTCCATTCCACATTCCATTCCATTCCACTGCATTCCACATTCCATTCCATTCCCTTACACATTCCATTCCATTCCCTTACACATTCCATTCCGCATTCCAAGCCATTCCTTTCCACTTTTCCTTGCACATTCCATTCCTTTCCATTCCACTTTCCATTCCAAATTCCATTCCATTCCATTCTGCATTCCATTCCAAATTCTATTCCATTCCATTCCACATTCCTTTCCACATTCCCTTCCATTCCATTGCAGATTCCATTATATTCCATTCCAGTTTGAATTCCATTTCATTCAGGTTGCATTGCATTCCTTTCCACATTCCATTCCACGATCCATTACACGTTCCATTCCACGTTCCATTCCATTCAATTTCATATTCCTTTCTACATACCACTGCATTCCAGTCCACAATACATTCCACATTCCATTCCATTCCATTCCACATTCGTTTCCATTCCATTCCAATTTCCATTCCACTCAATTTCCAACTCCATTCCCTTCCATTCCATTCCATTCCGTTCCATTCCACATTACATTCCACATTCCATTCCATTCCATTCCGTGTTCCATTGCACGTTCCATTTCACGTTCCATTCCACGTTAAATTCCACGTTCCTTTCCACGTTCCATTCCATTCCTTTCAACAGTCCATTTCATTCCATTGCACATTGCATTCCATTCCATTCCACATTCCATTCCCTTCCATTGCGTATTCCATTCCATTCCACATTCCATTCCATATCATTCCAAGTTCCATTAAATTATATTTCACGTTCCATTTCATTCCATCTCACATTCCATTCCATTCCATTCCACGTTCCATTCAATTCCATTCCACATTGCATTTCACATTCCACTCCTTTCCATTCCACGTTACTTTCCATTCCATTCCACGTCCCATTCCACATTCCATTCCATGCCATTCCACATTCCCTTCCATTCCAGTCCATTCCATATTCTATTACCTTCCATTCTATTCCACATTCCATTCCATTGCATTCCATTCCACATTCCATTCAATTCCTTTCCATTCCACGCTCCATTCCATAGTCCATTCCATTCCATTCCACATTCCTTTCCATTCCATTCCACATTCCATTCTATTCCATCCCACATTCAATTCCATTCCATTGAATTCCACATTCCATTCCATTCTATTCCTTTCCACAATCTGTACCATTCCATTCCTCTTTCCATTCCATTCCATTCCACATTCCATTCCATTCCAGTTTCCTTTCCACGTTCAGTTCCATTGCATTCCTCATTTGATTCCATTCCATTCCACATTCCATTCCGTTTTATTAAACATTCCATTCTCTTTCCATTTCACATTCCATTATATTCCATTACATTCCGCATTCCACTACAGTGATTTCCATTCCATTCCACATTCCATGCCACTTTCCTTTCTATTCCATTTCACATTCCATTCCAATGCAATCCACTTTTCATTCCACATTCCATTCCTTTCCATTCCACATTCCGTTCCATTCCATTCCACATTGCATTCCATTTCATTCCATTCCCCATTGTGTTCCATTCCAATCCATTCCGTTCAAAATTCCATTCCATTCCACTATCCATTCCACATCCCATTCCATTCCATTCCACATTGCTTCCCACATTCCAATTCATTGCCTTCCAAATTCCGTTCCATTGATTTCCACATTCCATTTGATTCCATTCCACATTCCATTCCATTCAATTCCAAATTCCATTCCAAATTCCCTTCCATTCCATTCCATTACACATTCCGTTCTTTCCACGCCATTACATTCCAGATTCCATTCCATTCCATTACATTGCACATTCCATTCCATTCCCTTCCCCATTCCGTTCCACATTCCATTCCATTCCTTTCCGTATTGCACTGCACAATCCATTGCTTTCCACATTCCTTTCTATAACATTCCACTTTGAATTTCGTATTCCATTCCATTCCATTCCATATTCCATTGCACTCCATTCTACTTTCTATTCCATTCCATTCCAAATTGCTTTCCAATCAATTTCAAACTCCATTGAATTCCATTTCCTTCCACGTTCCATTCCATTCCATTCCACATTCCATTCAATTCCTTTGCATTCCATTCCACTTTCCATTGCACATTCCATTCTACATTCCATTCCATTCCACCCAACCTTCCATTCCATTGCATTCCACATTCCATTCCACATACTATTCCATTGTATTCCACCTTCCATTCCATTCCATTCCATTGCATTTCACATTCCATTCTATTCCACTCCACATTCCATTCCATTGCATTCCACATTCCATTCCACATACTATTCCATTGTATTCCACCTTCCATTCCATTGCATTTCACATTCCATTCCATTCCATTGCATTCCACATTCCATTCCACATACTATTCCATTGTATTCCAACATCCATTCCATTCCGTTCCATTGCATTTCACATTCCATTACATTCCATGGTGCATTGCATTTCATTCGACATTGCATTTCACTGCATTCCTCTTTCCATTCCACATTGCATTCCATTGCATTCCACATTTCAATCCACATTCCATTCCATTCCATTCCACATTCCTTTCTATTCTATTCCACGTTCCATTCCATTCCATTCCATTCCACATTCCGTTCCATTCCATTCCATTCCATTCCACATTTCATTCCATTCCATTCCACTGCATTCCTCATTCCATTCCATTCTTTTCCACATTGCTTTGCACATTCCATTCCATTCCATTCCAAATTCCATTCCAATTTATATTTCATTCCATTCTACTTTTCATTCCAATCCATTCCACATTCCATTCCATTCCATTCCACATTACATTACAAATTCCGTTCCATTCCATTCCACATTCCATTCCACATTCCATTCAATTCCATTGTACATTCCATTCCAATCCTTTCCACTTTAAATTCCATTTCATTCCACTTTGCATTGCTTTCATTTCCACTTTCCATTCCACCTTACATTCCATGTTCCATTCCATGATCCATTCCACGTTCCATTCCACATTCCACTCCATTCCATTTCATATTCCATTCGACATTCCATTGCATTCCATTCCACAATCCATTCCACATTCCATTCCATTCCATTCCACATTCCATTCCTCATTCAATTCCATTCAATTCCAATCCGTTCCACATTACATTCCACATTCCATTCCATTCCATTACATTCCACATTCCATTTCACGTTCCATTTCACGTTCAGTTCCACGTTCCATTCCACGTTCCAGTCTACGTTCCATTCCGTTCCATTCCACTTTCGAATCCACATTCCATTCCATTCCATTTCTCATTCCTTTCCTTTCCATTCCCCATTCCATTCCATTCCATTCCATTCCAAATTCCACTCAAATTTCCATTCTATTCCATTCCACATTCCATTGCATTCCATTCCAAATTCCATTCCGTATTCCATTCCATTCCATTCCAAATTCCATTCCATTCCACATTCCATACCATTCCATTCCACATTCCATTCCACACTCCATTCCACTCCACTCCACATTTCATTCCATTCCATTCCACATTCAATGCCATTCCATTCAACATTCCATGCCATTCCATTCCATTACACATTTCATTCCATTGCATTCCAGTTTCAATTCCATCCCATTCCACATTCCATCCCATTTCATTCCACGTTCCGTTCCACTAGATTCCAAGTTCCATTCCATTCCATTTCACGTTCTATCCCATTCCATTCCACGTTCCATTCCATTCCATTCCACATTCAATTCCTTTGCATTCCACATTCCATTCCATTGCACATTCCATTCGGGATTCCCTTCCACATTCCATTCCATTCCTTTCCACATTCCATTCTACATTCCGTTCCACTTTCCATTCATTTCCATTCCACATTACATGACATTCCTCACTCCTTTCCACATTCCATTTCATTCCATTCCACATTCCATTCCACGTTCCATTCAACTTTCTATTCCAAATTCCATTCAATATCATTCCACTTTCCATTCCACATTCCATTCCATTCCAGTCCAGTTTCCTTTCAACATTCCATTCCACATTCCTTTCCACATTACATTTCACATTCCATTCCGTTCCATTCCACATTCATTCCACATTCCATTCCACATTCCATTCCACATTCGTTTCCACATACCATTCCATTCCATTCCGCAGTCCATTCAATTCCATTCCACATTCCATCCCACAATCCATTCCACATTCCATTCCACATTCCATTCCACATTCTATTCCATTACATTCCACATTCCTTTCCACATTCCTTCCACATTCCATGCCATATTCCATTCCATTCCATTACACGTTCCATTCCACGTTCCACTCCACGATCCATTCCACGTTCCATTCCATTCCATTCGACATTTCTTTCCACCTTCCATTTCGCAATACAATCCACATTCCTTTTGACATACCATTGCATTCCCTTCCACAATCCATTCCACATTCCTTTGCACATTCCATTCCATTCTATTACACATTCCATTCCACATTCCATTCCCTTCCATTCAACATTCCATTCCACATTCCATTCCACTACATTCCACATTCCAGTCCAGGTTCCGTTTCACGTTCCATTTCATTCCAGTCCACATTCCATTCCACGTTCCATTTCACATTCCATTCCACATTCCATTTCATATTCCTTTCCATTTCATTCCACATTTCATTCTACATACCATTCCACATTCTTTTAAATTCCATTACACATTCTATTCCACGTTCCATTCCATTCCATTCCACTTTCCATTCCACTTTCCATTCCACCTTCCATTCCACTATCAATTCCATTCGATTCCACTTTCCATTCCAAATTCCATTCCACATTCCATTCCACATTCCATTGCGTTCCATTCCACATTTCATTCCATATTCCTTTGCACATTCCTTTCCATTCTTTCCACATTTCATTCCACATTCCATTCCACATTCCATTTCACATTCTATACCACTTGCCTTTCCACGTTCGATTCCATGTTCCATTCAATTCCGTTCCACGTTGCACTCCATTCCTTTCCACATTCCGCTTCATGCCATTCCACGTTCCATTCCACGTTCCATTTCACATTCCATTCCGTTCCATTCCATTCCATTCTGTTCCATTACATTCCATTCCACACTCTTCCATTCCATTCCATTCCACATTCCATTCCATTCCATTCCATTCCATTTACAATTCCATTCAATTCCATTCCACATTACAGTCCACATTCCGTTCCACATTCCATTCCGTTCCTTTCCACAATCCATTCCACACTCCATTCCAGATTTCATTCCACATTCCATTCCGTACCATTCCGCATTCCTTTCCATATTCCATTCCACATTCCTTCCCATTCCATTCCACATTCCTTTCCATTCCATTCCACATTCCATTCCGTTCCATTCCACATTCTATTCTGCATTCCATTAAATTCCATTCCACATTCCATTCCATTACATTCCAAATTCCATAACTTTCTGTTCCACATTCCATTCCACGTTCAATTCCACGTTGCATTCCACATTCCATTCCACGTTCCATTCCATGTTCCATTCCTTTCCGTTTCACGTTCCATTCCACGTTCCATTCCACATTGCATTCCACATTCCATTCCACGTTCCATTCCACATTCCACTTCACATTCCATTCCACGTCTTATTCCATTCCATTACACATTCCATTCCACATTCAATTCCATTCCTTTTCAACAATCCATTACACATTCCATTTCACATTTCATTCCACTTTCCATTCCACATTCCATTCCATTCCATTCCATTCCATTCCATTCCATTCAATCCCACATTCCATTCTATTCCATTCCACATTGTATTGCACTTTCCATTCCACTTTCCATTCCACTTTTCTCTCCACGTTCCATTCCACATTGCATTCCTTTCCACATTCCACTCCACATTATATTCCATTCCATTCCATATTCCATTCCACTTTCCATTCCACATTCTCTTCCACATTACATTCCATTTCAGTCCATATTCCTTGCCACATCCCATTGCTATTCCAGTCCACATTCGATTCCACATTCCACTCCATTCCTTTCCACATTCCATTCCATTCGAATCCACTTTCCATTCCACATTCCATTCCATTCTATTCCACATCCTATTCTCCATTCCATTCCACATACCATTCCTTTCCATTGCACATTCCATTCCACAATCCATTCCATTTCCTTCCTCGCTCTATTCCACATTCCATTCCACATTCCGTTCCATTCCATTCCAATGTTCCATTCCACATTCCATTCCACGTTCCATTCCATTGCATTCCACGTTCCATTCCATTCCATTCCACGTTCCATTCCATTCCATTCCACCTTCAATTCCACATTCCACTCCACTCCTTTCCACATTCCTTTCCACATTCCTTTCCCTTCCACTTCATCTTCAATTCCACATTATATTACATTCCATTCCATTCGACATTCCATAGCATTCCATTCAATTCCATCATTCCTTTCCACATTCCATTCCATTCCATTCCATTCCATTCCATTCCATTCCACATTCCATTCAATTCCATTCCAGTCCATTCCATATTCCAATCAATTACATTCCATATTCCATTCCATTCAATTCCAAATTTCATTCCATTCCATTCCACGTTCCATTCCATTCAATTCCACATTCCATTCCATTCCATTTCACATTCTATTCCACATTCCATTCCATTCAATTCCACCTTCCATTCCACGTTCAATTCCATTCCATTCCATTCCACATTCTATTCCATTCCATTCCACAATCCATTCCACATTCCATTCCTCATTCCATCCCACATTCCATTCCATTCCATTGCATCTTCAATTCCACGTGAAATTCCATTCCATTCCTTTCAACTTTCCATTCCACATTCCATTCCTTTCCATTCCACATTCTTTCAATTCCATTCTGCATTCCATTCCATTGCATTCCATTCCATTGTACATTCCATTTTATTCCATTCCACGTTCCATTTCACGTTCCATTTCACGTGTCATTCAAAGTTCCATTCGACATTACGTTTCATTCCACTTTAAATTCCATTCCATTCCACGTTCCATTCCATTCCACATTCAATTCCATTCCATTCCACATTCCATTCCATTCCATTCTAAAATCCATTCCATTTCATTCCACATTCCATTCCGTTCCATTTAATTCTATTCTACATTCCATCCCATTCCATTCCATTCCACATTCCATTCCTTTCCATTCCACATTCCATTCCTTTCCATTCCATTCCTCATTCCATTCCAATACATTCCACATTGCATTCCACATTCCTTTAAACATTCCATTGCACTTTCCATTCCACGTTCCATTTCACGTTCCATTCCATTCCATTCCACATCCCGTACCATCCCAATCCGTTCCATTCCACTTTCCATTCCTTTCCATTCCATTCCAAATTCCATTCAATTACATTACACATTCCTTTCCTTTCCATTCCACTTTCCATTCCACATTTCATTTAACGTTCCGTTCCAAATTCCATACCGCATTCCATTCCACGTTGCATTCCATTCCATTCCACGTTCCTTTCCATCTTCCATTCCATTCCATATTCCATTCCACATTCCATTCCATGTCCCATTCCACATTCCATTCCACGTTCCTTTCCACGTTCCATTCCAAGTTCCATTCCAAATTCCATTCCATTCCATTCCATATTTCATTCCACATTCTATTCCACATTCCATTCTATTTCATTCCACATTTCATTCCACATTCCATTCCATTTCATTCCACATTCCATTCCACATTCCATTCCGCATTCCATTCCATTCCACATTCCATTCCACATTCCATTCCATTTCATTCCACATTCCATTCCACATTCCATTCCACATTCCATTCCATTCCACATTCCACTCCACATTCCATTACATTGCATTCCATTTTCCATTCCACGTTGCACTCCACATTCCATACCATTCCATTCTCTTGCAATTTCCATTCCACTTTCCATTCCACAATCCATTTCACATACCGTTCCATTCCATTCCACATTACATTCCACGTTCCACTCCATTCCATTCCACCTTTGATTTCACATTCCATTCCACATTCCATTCCATTCCACATTCCTTTCCAAGTTCCCTTGCATTCCTGTCCACATTCCATTCCACTTTCCATTCCATTCCATTCCACATTCCACTCTATTCCAATCCACAATCCATTCCACATTCCATTCTATCCCATTTCACTATCCATTGCACATTCCATTGCATTCCATTCCACATTAAATTCCGCATTCCATTCCATTCCCTTCCACATTCCATTCCACAACTAATTCCACATTCCATTACATGTTCTATTCCATTCCATTCCGCATTCCATTCCGCTTTCCTTTGCACATTCCATTCCACGTTCCATTCCAGGTTCCATTCCACGTCCAATTTCACCTTCTATTCCACGTTCCATTTCATTCCATTCCACGTTCCATTCCTTTCCATTCCACGTTCCATTTCATTTAATTCCGCATTCCATTCTACATTCCATTCCACATTCCATTACACATTCCATTCCATTCCATTCCATTTCACATTCCATCGCCTACCAATCCACACTCCGTTCCTTTCCATCCCAAATTCCATTGCGTTCCACATTCCTTTCCATTCCATTCCACATTCTATTCCTTTCCGTTCTGTGTTCCATTCCATTCCAGATTCTATTCCACTACCTTCCACATTCCTTTCCACTTTCCATTCCATGTTCCATTCTATTCCATTCCACATTCCACTCCATTCCATTCCACACTCCATTCCAGTCAATTTCACTTTCCCTTCCATTCCATTCCTTTCCGAATTCCATTCCTCATTCCATGTCACGTTCCATTTCATTTCATTCCACATTCCATTTCCTTCCATTCCACATTCCATTCCATTCAATTCCACATTCCATTCCATTCCTTTCCATTTCATTCCACATTCCATTCCGCATTCAATTCCATTCCACATTCCATTCCACATTCCATTGCATTGCATTCCAAATTCCGTTCCACGTTACACTCCACATTCCATTCCATTCCATTCCCTTACAAATTCCATTCCACTTTCCATTCCACAATCCATTCCACATACCGTTCTATTCCATTCCACATTACATTCCACGTTCCATTCCATTTCATTACACTTTTGATTCCACATTTCATTCCACATTTCATTCCATTCCACATTCCATTCCAAATTCCACTGCATTCCTATCCACATTCCATTCCACTTTCCATTCCATTCCATCCCACATTCCACTGCATTCCAATCCACATTCCATTCCAGATTCCATTCTATCCCATTTCACTTACCATTCCACATTCCATTCCATTCCTTTCCACATTCAATTCCGCATTCCATTCCATTCCATTCCACGTTGCATTCCACGATTAATTCCACATTCCATTACACGTTCCATTCCATTCCATTCCACGATCCATTCCACGTTGCATTCCATGACTAATTCCACATTCCTTTAAACGTTCCATTCCATTTCTTTCCACGATCCATTACACGTTCAATTCCATTCCATACCACGTTCCATTCCGCATTACTTTGTACTTTCCATTCCACCTTCCATTCCACGTCCCATTTCATTCCATTCCTCGTTCCATTCCAATCCATTCCAGGGTCCATTTCATTCAATTCCACATTCCATTCTACATTCCATTTCACATTCCAGTCCACCTTCCATTACACATTCCATTCCATTCCATTCCATTTCACATTCCATCGCATTCCAATCCACATTCCATTCCTTTCCATTCCACTTTCCATTCCGTTCCACATTCCATTCCATTCAATTCCACATTCTATTCCTTTCCGTTCTATGTTCCATTCCATTCCACGTTCCATTCCATTTCACTCCACATTCCTTTCCAATCCATTCCACTTTCCATTCCATTCAATTCCACATTCCATTCCATTCCATTGCATTCCATTCCACATTCCATTCCATTCCATTCCTCATTGCATTCCATTCCATTAATTCCGAATTCCATTCCATTCCATTCCAAATTCCATTCTATTCCATTCAATTCCATTCCATTCCAAATTCCATTCCATTACTCATTGCATTCCATTCCATTCCTTTGCATTCCATTCCATTCCATTCCATTCCTTTCAAAATTCTATTCTATTCCATTCAATTCCATTCCATTCCACATTCCATTCCATTCCATTCCACATTCCATTGCTTTCCATGCCACATTCCATTCCATTGGATTACCCATTCCATTCCCTTCCATTCCATTCCATTCCGCATTCCATTCCATTCCATTCCCCATTCCATTGCATTCCATTCCCATCCTTTCCAAATTCCATTCCATACCATTCCATTCCACATTCTATTCCATTGCATTTCACAATCCATTCCATGTCATTCCACATTCCATTCCATTCCATTTCATTCTATTCTATATTCCTTACCATTCCATTCCTTTCCACCTTCCATTCCTTTCCATTCCATATTCCATTCCATTCCATTACACATTCCATTCAGTTCCATGGCACATTCAATTCCACAATCCATTCCGTTCCACTTTCCTTTCCACGACCTATTCCAAATTCCATTACACTTTCAATTCCATTCCATTCCACGTTCCATTTCGCATTCCATTGCACATTCCATTCCACATACCATCCCACCATCCATTACACATCCCATTTCATTCCATTCCACGTTTCATTCCATTACATTCCACGTTCCATTTCATTCAATTCCACATTCCATTCTAGATTCATTTCGCATTCTATTAAACATTCCATTTCACATTCCATTCCATTCCATTCCAAATTGCATTCCATTCCAGTCCACATTCCAATCCTTTCCGTTCCACTTTCCATTCTGTTCCACGTTCCATTCCATTCCATTTTGTATTCCATTCCATTCCACTTTACATTACGTTCCACATTCCATTCCATTCCTTTATATTCATATCAAATTCCATTCCACATTCCAATATATTCCACACCACATTCCATTAAATTCCATTCCACTTTCAATTCCATTCAATTCCACATTCCGCTCCATTCCGTTACTTACCATATTCCATTCCATTCCACTCCTCATTCCATTTCTCTCCATTCCACATTATATTCCATTCTATTCCACATTCTTTTCCATTCCATTGCATTCCATTCCAAATTCCATTCCATTTTCCATTCCATTCGATTCCACTTTCCATTCCGTTCCATTCCACGTTCCAATGCATTGCATTCCACATTCCATTCTATTCCATTCCACATTGCATTCCATTCCATTCCATTCCATTCCACATTTCATTCTATTCCATTCCATTCCACATTCCATTCCATTCCATGCAACTTTGTATTCTATTCCATTGCAGATTAAATTCCATTCGATTCCATTCCATTCCACATTCCATTCCAATCAATTCCAGACTGAAGACCATGCCATTCCACATTCCATTTAAATTCCATTCCATTCCATTCCATTCCACATTCTATTCCATTGTATTCCATTGCATACCACATTCCATTCCACATATCTTTCCATTCCATTCCACATTCCATTGCTTTCCATTCCACATTGCATTCCATTCCGTTCCACATGGCATAGCATTCCATTACATTCCACATTGCATTCCATTCCACTTCATTCCACATCCCATTCGATTCCATTCCACATTCCATTACATTCCGTTCCATATTACATTCCATTCCATTCCATTACACATTCCATTCCACTCCATTCCACATTCCGTTCCACATTCATTTCCATTCCATTCTACATTCCATTCCACATTTCATTCCATTCGATTCCACATTCCAATCCACATTCCCTGACATTCCATTTCACATTCCATTGCACATTCCATTGTCTTCTATTACACATTTCATTCCATTCAATTCGATTCCATTCCACATTCAATTCCATTCCATTCCAAATTCCCTTCCATTCCGTTCCACATTCCATTCCATTCCATTCAATTCAATTCCACATTCTTTTCCACATTCCAGTCCATTCCACTCCACATTAAATTCCATTCCATTCCACATTCCAATCCATTGAATTCAACTTTGCATTACATTCCATTCCACATTGCAATCCATTCCATTCCACATTGAATTCCATTCCATCCACATTCCATTCCGCTCCATTCCACATTCCATTCCATTCCATTCCATTTCAAATTGCATTCCATCCCATTCGACATTACATTCGATTCCATAATCAGTTCCATTCCATTCCATTCCATTCCAAATTCCATTCCATTCCATTCCACTTTGCATTCCTTTTCATTCCACATTGCATTCCACATTTCATTCCACATTCCATTCAATTCCACTTTCCATTTCATTCCATTCCATTTCATTTCACATTCCATTCCATTCCATTCCACATTCTATTCCATTGCATTCCGCATTCCATTCCATTCCATTGTCTTCCAATCCATTCAACCTAGCATTCCATTCCATTCCATTCCGCAATCCATTCCATTCCATTCCATTCCGTTCCAGTCTATTCCACATTGCATTCTATTCCATTCCATTCCACTTTCAATTCCATTCCATTCCACATTCCATTCCATTTCTCACTCCATTCACCTTTCCATTCCAAACCATTGCACAGTCCATTCCACATTACTTTCCATTCCATTTCAATCCATTGCAACTCCATTCCACATTCCATTTAATTCCATTCCACATTGCCTTCCACATTCAATTCCAATCCATTCCACATTCTTTTCAACCTTCCATTGCATTCCTTTCCACTTTCCTTTCCATTCCATTCCGCATTCTATTCCATTCCATTGTACATTCCATTCCATTCCAATCCACATTCCATTCCATTCCACATTCCATTCACTTTCCATTCTTTCCATTCCGCATTCCATTCCAATCCATTCCAAATTCCTTTCCATTCCATTCCACATTGCATTCCATTCCATTCTCCATTCAATTTCAGTCCACATTCCTTTCCATTCCATTCCTTTCCATTCAATTCCAAATTCCATTCCACATTCCATTCCATTCCACTCAGCATTCCATTCCATTCCGCTCCACATTCCATTCAATTCCATTCCATTACTTTCCATTCCATTCCATTCCATTCTACTTTCCATTCTATGTTCCATTCCATGTTCCATTCCATAACATTCTAAGTTCCGTTCCATGTTCCATTCCATGTTGCATTCCACGGTCCGTTCCATTGAATTCCAGATTCCCTTTCATTCCGTCCCACATTCCATTCCTTTCCATTCCACTTTCGATTGCATTCCATTCCACCTTCTATTCCATTCCATTCGATTCCATTGCATATTCCATTCCACATTCCATTGAATTCCACACACATTCCATTCCATTCCACATTCCATTCAACATTCCATTCAATTCCATTCCACATTCCATTCCATTCCAATCCACTTTCCATTCCATTCCATTCCACATTGCATTGCATTCCATTCCGCGTTCCATTCCATTCCACATTTCTTTCCATTCCATTCCATTCCATTCCAGATTCCATTCCATTCTTTTCCATTAAATTCAATTACACATTCCATTCCTTTCCATTCCATATTCCATTCCACTTTCCGTACCAATCTATTCCACATTTCACTCCACTTTCCATTCCATTACATTCCACATTCCATTCCATTCCATTCCGCATTCCATTACATTCCATTTCCCGTTCCATTCCATTGCAGATTGCATTCATTTCCCTTCCATTCCACATTCCATTCCTTTCCATTCCACAATCAATTCCGTTCCATTCCATTCTTTTCCATTTCAAATTCCATTCCATATTCCATTCCGAACCATTCCACAATCCATTCCACATTCCATTCAATTCCATTCCACATTCCATACCATTAAACATTCCATTCCATTCCATTCAATTCCACTCCATTCCATTCCACATTCCATTCCATTCCATTCCACATTCCATTCCATTCCACATTCCATTCCCTTCCATTCCACATTCCATCCCATTGCATTCCATATTGCATTCCATTCCATTTCACATTCCATTCTATTCCATTACACATTCCATTCCATTTCAAATTCCATTCCATTCCATTCCATTTAATTCCAATCCTCATTCCATTCCATTTCACTCCACATTCCATTCCATTCCATTCCATATTCCGTTCCAATCCATTCCTTTCAATTCCTTTCCACATTCCATTCTGCATTAATTCCACGTTCCATTCAATTCCATTCCACGTTTCATTCCACATTGCATTCCACGTTGCATTCCAGAATCCTTTCCATTGAATTCCAAATTCCATTAGATTCCATTCCACATTGAATTCCATTCCATTCCAAATTCCATTCTGTTCCATTGCATTCAATATTCCATTCCATTCCATTCCACTTTACATTCTATTCCATTGCACATTCCATTCCATTCCATTCCTATCCATATTCCATTCCATTCCTTTCCACATTCAATTCCATTCAATTCCATACTGCATTCCATTCCATTCCACATTCCATTACATATTCCATTCCACATTCCATTACATATTCCATTCCATTGCATTCCATTCCATTCCACATTGCATTTCATTCCATTCCATATTCCATTCCATTCCATTCCACATTGATTTCCATTCTATTCCATTCCACATTGCATTCCATTCCACATTCCATTCCGTTTCTTTCCACATAAGATTCCAATCCATTCCATTCCACATTGCACTCCATTCCATTCCATTCCCCATACCATTCCATTCTATTCCAAAATCCAATCCTTTCCATTCCACATTGTATTACATTCCATTCCATTCCACATCCCATTCCATACCATGCCATTCCATTCCATTCCACATTCCATTACACACTCCATTACATTCCATTCCTCATTCCTTTCCATTCCATTCCACATTCCATTTCATTAAACATTCCATTACATTCCACTTCCCATTGCATTCCTTTAAATTCCATTCCATTCCATTCCACATTGCATTCCATTGCGTTCCATTCCACATTGCATTCCATTCCATTCCACATTCCATTGCATTCCATTCCACATTGCATTCCATTCCATTCCACTCCAAATTCCATTCCATTCCATTCCTTTCCTTGTTCCATTCCATTCCATTCCACATTGCATTCCATTACATTCCTTCAATATTCCATTGCATTCCATTCCATTCCACTGCACATTCCATTCCACATTCCATTACATTCTATTCCACATTGCATTCCTTTCCATTCCACATTCCATTCCATTGCACATTGCATTTCTTTCCATATTGCATTCCTTTCCTTTCCATTCAAATCCCAATTCCATTCCACATTCCTTTCCATTCCATTCAACATTCCATTCCATTCCATTCCCCATTCCATTCCACTTTCCATTCCATTTCATACCAAATTGCATTCAATTCCATTGCATTCCACATTCCATTCCTTTGCATATTGCATTGCATTCCATTCCACATTGCATTTCATTCATTACCATTACACATTCCACTGCATTCTTTTCCTTTACATATTCCAGTGAATTCCATTCCACATTGCATTCCATTCCATTTCATTACAATTTCCATTCCATTCTGTTCCATTCCAT
This sequence comes from Pongo abelii, assembly GCF_028885655.2. Taxonomy (NCBI): domain Eukaryota; kingdom Metazoa; phylum Chordata; class Mammalia; order Primates; family Hominidae; genus Pongo; species Pongo abelii. The sequence continues at coordinate 11,894,700 of NC_085929.1, read as the reverse complement.
TGCACTTTCCATTACATTCAATTCCACATTCCTTTCCATTCCATTTCACATTCCATTCCATTCCATTCCACTTTCCATTGCTTTCCATTACAGATTCCATTCCATTTCACTTTGGGTTCCATTCCTTTCCTTTCAAATCCAAATTCCATTTCACATTCCATTCCATTCCATTCGACATTCCATTCCATTCCATTCCACATTCCATTCCATTCCTTTCTTTTCAATTCTAAATTCCATTCTACATTCAGTTACATTCCATTCCACATTCCTTTCCATTCTGTTAAACATTCAATTCCATTCCAGTCCACATTCCATTCCATTCCATATTCCATTCCATTCCATATTCCATTCCATTCCATTCCACATTCCATTCCATTCCATTCCATTCCATTCCATTGCACGTTCCATTCCACATTCCCTTCCATTTCTTTGTACATTCCATTGCATTCAATTCTACATTCCATTCCACTCTATTCCACATTGCATTCCGTTCCATTCCATTTAACACTTCGTTCCAATCCATTCCATTCCACATCGAATTCCTTTTCATTCCACATTGCAATCCATTCCGTATTCCCTTCCATTACATTCCTTTCCATTCCAAATTCCATTTCATTCAATTCCGTTCCAAATTCCATTTCATATTCCCTTCCTTTCCATTGCATTCCATTCCAAATTCCATTCCATTCCATTCCGTTCCACATTCCATTCCACTTTCCATTCCATTCCCTTCCACATTTCATGCCACAATCCATTCCATTCCACGTTCCATTCCATTCCATTCCATTCCATTCCACATTTTATTCCATTCCATTCTGCATTCCATTCCATTCCATTCTGTTCCAATACATTCCAAATGGCATTCCATTCCATTCCCATTCCATTCCATTCCACTCAGCATTCCATTACATTCCGTTCCACATTCCATTCCATTCCATTCCATTCCATTCTACGTTCCATTCCACTTTCCATTCCATGTTCCATTCCATTCCATTCCACGTTCTGTTCTATGTTCCATTCCACGTTCCATTCCACGATCCTTTCCATTGAATTCCACATTCCATTCCATTCCGTTCCACATTCTATTCCATTACATTTCACGTTGCATTCCATTCCATTCCCACTTCTATTCCATTCCATTCCTTTCCATTCCACATTCCATTCCGCTTTCCATTCTATTCTATCCCACATTTCATTCCACATTCCATTACATTCCATTCCACTTTCCATTTCATTCCACTCCACATTCCTTTCCACATTCCATTCGATTCCATTCCACACTCCATTCCACATTCCATTCCATTCCATTCAACATACCTTTCCACTTTCCTTTCCATTACATTCCATTTCATATTCCATTCAATTACATTCCATTACAATCCACATTTCATTACATTCCAATGCACATTCCATTCCTTTCCATTTCCCGTTACTTTCCATTCTACATCCCATTCCTTTCCATTCCACATTCCATTCCATTACCTTCCACATCCCTTTCCACTTTCCATTACGAATTCCATTCCACTTTCCATTCCATTCCATTCCACATTCCTTTCCCTGCCATTCCACATTCCATTCTATTCAATTAAATATTGCATTCCGTTCCGTTCCACCTGCCATTCCATTCCATTCCATTCCTTTCCATTCTGCATTCCATTCCATGTTCCATTCCATGTTCCTTTCTATTCCATTCCACGTTCCATTGCACTTTCCATTCCACGATCCTTTCCACTGAATTCCACATTCCATTCCATTCCATTCCACATTCAATTATATTTCGTTCTACATTCCATTGCATTCCATTCCATATTCCATTCCATTCCATCCCACATTACATTTCATTCTGTTGCACTTTAAATTCCACATTCCATTCCATTCCATTCCACATTCCATTCCACTTTACATTCCATTATGTTCCACATTCCATTCCACGTTCCATTCCATTCCATTGCACTTTCCATTCTATTCTGTTAAACATTCAATTCCATTCCAATCCGTATTGCATTCCCTTTCATTCTGCATTCCTTTGCATGCCATTCCCCATTGCATTGCCTTCCATTCCATCCCACATTTCATTCCCATTTCCATTCCATTCCATTCCATATTACATTCCACTCCATTACATTCCATTCCACATTGAATTCCACATTCATTTCCAGTTCATCCCACATTGCATTCCACATTCCATTCCATTCCATTTCACATTCCCATCAAATCCATTACACATTCCATTCCATTCCATTCCATATTCCATTCCATTCCACTCCACATTCCATTCTGTTCCATTCCACATTCCATTCCGTTCCATTCCACATTCCATTCCATTCCATTCCACATTGCATTCCATTCCATTCCACATTCCATTCCATTCCCTATTGCCTTCCATTCCATTCCATTCCATTCGAAATTCCATTCCAATCTATTACGTTCCACATTCCATTCCACTTTCCATTCCACTCAATTCCATATTTCATACCACATTCCATTCCATTCCACGTTCTATTCCATTCCATTCCATTCCAGTCCATTTCACATTCCATTCCATTCCATTCAACATTCTATTCCATTACATTCCGCATTCCATTCCATTTCATTCTTTTCCAATCCATTCCACATTGCCTTCCATTCCTTTCCATTCCGCATTCCATTGCATTCCTTTCCGTTCCAATCCATTACACATTGCATTCCATTCCATTCCATTCTGCTTTCAATTCCATTCCATTCCACATTCCTTTCCATTGAATTTCATTCCATTTCACCCTCCATTCCTCATTCCATTCCAATCCTTTTCACAATGCATTCCACATTAATTTCCAGTCCATTCCAATGCATTCCAACTGCATTCCACATTCCATTCCATTTCATTCCACGTTCCATTCCACATTCCATTCCAATCCATTCCACATTCCATTCCACTTTCCATTGTATTCCATTCCGCATTCCATTCCATTCCATTCCACATTCCATTCCATTCCATTCCACATTCTATTCCATTCCATTCCACATTCCATTCCATTCCAATTCACATTCCACTCAATTCCTCATTCCATTAAAATTTCCATTCCTCTCCATTCCACATTCCATTCCATTCCATTCCATATTCCATTTCATTCCATTCCATGATGCATTCCATTCCATTCCACCTTCCATTCCATTCCACATTCCATTTCATTCCATTCCATTAAATTCCAAATTCCATTCCACTCAACATTCCATTCCACTCAACATTCCATTCCACTCGGTTCCACATTCCATTCCATTCCATTCCCTTCCATCCCAATCCATTGTAAGTTCCATTCCACTTTCCAATCCATGTTCCATTCCATTGCATTCCACGTTCCATTCAATGTTCCATTTCACGTTCCATTCCACGATCCTTTCCATTGCATTCCACTTTCTTTTCCATGTTCCATTTCACGTTCCATTCCACTATCCTTTCCATTGAATTCCACATTCAATTCCCTTGCGTTCCACATTCTATTCCATTCCATTCAACTTTCCATTCCATTCCACATTCCATTCCATTCCATTTCATTAAATTCCAAATTCCATTCCACATTACATTCCTTTCCAGTCAACATTCCATTCCATTCCATTCCACATTCCATTCCATTCCACTCCATTCCATTCTACGTTCGATTCCACGTTCCATTCAATGCTCCATTCCATTCCATTCCACCTTCCTTTCCATGTTCCATTTGACGTTCCATTCCACGATCCTTTCCATTGAATTGCACATTCCATTCCATTCCATTCCACCTTCCTTTCCATGTTCCATTTGACGTTCCATTCCACGATCCTTTCCATTGAATTGCACATTCCATTCCATTCCATTCCATTCCATATTCCATTCCACATTCCATTGAATTCCACTAAACATTACATTCCATTCCACATTCGATTCCATTCCATTCCACATTCCATTCCATTCCTTTTCATTCAATTCTAAATTCCATTCCACTTTCAATTACATTCCATTCCATATTCCATTCCATTCCAATCTGTTAACATTCAGTTCCATTCCAGTCCACTTTGCAATTCATTCCATATTCCAATCCATTCTATTCCACATTCAATCCATTGCATTCTATTCCATTAAACATTCCATTGCACATTCCATACCATTCCTTTGTGCATTCCATTGCTTTCCATTTCACATTCCATCACACTCCATTCCACATTGCATTCCATTCCATTCCATTCCACACTTCATTCCATTCCATTCAATTCCACATTCCCTTCCATTCTGTTCCATGCTGCATTCCATTCCATTCCACATTGCATTTCGTTTAATATTCCCTTCCATTCCATTCCATTCCAAATTCCATTCCATTGCATTCCGTTCCACATGATTCCACTTTCCATTCCATTCCATTCCACATTTCATTCCGCATACCATTCCATACCACATTCCATTCCAATCCATTCCATTCCATTCCATTCCATTACACATTCTATTCCTTTCCATTCCGCATTCCATTCCATTCCATTCTACTCCAATCCATTACACATGGCATTCTGTTCCATTCCATTCCGCATTCCATTCCATTCCATTTCTTTCCAATCCATTCCGCATTGCATTCCATTCCATTCCATTCCACATTCCATTCCATTCATTTCCAATCCATTTCACACTCCATTTCCCATTCCATTCCAATCCATTGCACAATCCATTCCACATTACTTTCCATTCCATTCCATTCCACATTCCATTCCATTCCACATTCCATTCCACTCGTTTCCACATTCCATTCAATTCCATTCGATTCGACATTCCATTCCTTTCCATTCCGTTCCATTCCACCTTCTACTCCATCCCATACCATTCCACATTCCACTCCATTCCATTCCACATTCCATTCACATTCCCCTTCTTTCCTTTCCAATTTCCATTCCACCTTCTACTCTATTCCATATCATTCCACATTCCACTCCATTCCATTCCACATTCCATTCATATTCCAATTCTTTCCTTTCCACATTCCATTCCACATTCCATTCCATATTCCATTCCATTCCATTCCATATTAGACTCCATTCCATTCCATTGCACATTCCATTCCATTCCATTCCATATTCCTTTGCATTCCATACCAAAATCCGTTGCATTCTATTCCACATTCAACTCCTTTCCATTCCATTTCACATTGTATTCAATTCCATTATACTTTCCTTTCCATTCCATCCCACATTCCATTCCAAATTCCATTCCACAATCCATTCCACCTTCCATTCCTTTCCATTCCACATTCCATTCCACATTCCATTCCATTCCATTCCAGTCCACATTCCATTCCATTCAATTCCACATTCCATTCCTTTCCATTCCACATTCCATTCCACATTCCATTCAATTCCATTGCACACTCCCTTCCATTGCATTCCACATTGCATTCCTTTCCATTGCACATTACTTTCTACATTCTATTCTACATTGCATGCCTTTCCATTCCACTTTCGATTCCACATTCCTTTCCAAATTCCATTCCATTACATTTCAATTTCCATTCCGCATTTCATTGAATTGCAATTCACGTTCACTTCCACATTCCCTTCCATTCCATTCCGTATTCAATTGCATTCCATTCCACATTCCATTCCATTCCATTCCACATTCCATTCCATTCCATTCCGCATTCCATTCCATTCCATTCTGCATTCCATTCCATTCTATTCCATTCCATTCCATTCCATTCCATTCTGCATTCCATTCCTTTGCATTCCATTCCATTCCATTCCATTCCATTCCACATTCCATTCCTTTCCATTACATTCCACTTTCATTTTCATTCCTTTCCATTCCATTCCACGTTCCATTCCACATTCCTTTCCATTCCACATTCAACTATATTCCATTCCACATTCCATTGAACATTCCATTCCTCATTTAATTCTACATTTCATTCCATTCCATTCCACATTCCACTTTCCATTCCATTCCATTCCACTTTCCATTCATTCTATTTCAACTTACATTACATTCCTTTCAATTACACCTTCCATTTCTTTCCATTCCACATTCCATTATATTCCATTCAACATTCCATTGCATTCCATTCCACTACATTCCACATTTCATTCCACATTCCATTCCATTGCATTCCACATTCCATTCCTCTACATTCAACTCTAATTCACATTGCCTTCCACTTTGCATTCCATTCCATTCCACATTCTGTTGCCCATTCCATTCCATATCATTCCGCTTTCCCTTCCATACCATTCCACATCCGATTGCACATTGCGTTGCATTCCATTCCACATTCCATTAAATTCCATTCTATTCCATTAAATTCCTTTCCACATTCCGTTCCATTGCATTCCTTTCCACATTCCACACCATTCCATTCCATTTCATTTTTCTTTCCATTACATTCCACATTCCATTCCTTTCCATTAAACATTCCATTCCATTCCATTCCACATTCCATTCCACATTCCCTTCCATTCCATTCCACATTCCATTCCTTTCCATTCCACTCCAATCGACATTCCATTCCATTCCATTCCATTGCACATTCCATTCCTTTCTAATCCGCATTATATTGAATTCCACTCCACATTCCATTGCATTCTTTTCCATTCCATTCCATTCCTCATTTCATTCCATTCAATTCCATTCCACCTTCCATTCCATTCCATTCCAAATTCCTTTCAATTACATTCCACATTCCATTCCATTCAATTTCAAGTTCCCTTCCATTCCATTCCTTTCCAGTCCACATTCAATTCCATTCCATACGACATTCCATTCCATTCCGTTCCACATTCAATTCCAACTTCCATTCCACATTCCATTACACTTTTCATTCCTTTCCATTCCACATTCCATTGCACATTCCTTTCCATTCCATTCCACATTCCATTGCATTCCAATCCACTTTCCATTGCGTTCGTTTCCATTCGATTCCATTCCACATTCCATTCCAGTCAATTTCACTCCACAATCCATTCCATTCCAGTCCTTTCCATTCCAATTTCCATTCTACATTCCTTTCCATTCCATTCCACATTCCATTCCATTCCATTCCAAGTTCTATTGAATTCCATTCCACATTCCATTCCATTCCATTCCATTGCATGTTCCACTCCATTACACTGAATTCCAGTCCACATTCTATTCCATTTCTTTCCACAATCCATTCCATTCCATTGCACTTTCCATTCCACATTCCATTCCACGTTACATTCCACGTTACATTCCGCGATGTTTTACACATCACATTCCACGTTAAATTCCACATTCGATTCCACATTCTATTCCACATTCCATTCCATATTCCAATCCATTCCTTTCCACATTGTATTCCATTCAGTGGCATTCCACATTCCATTCCATTCTCCGTTCTATTCCTTTCCATTCCACATTCCATTCCACATTCCACTCCATTCCATACCACGTTCCATTCCACATTCCATTCAACATTCCACTCCATTCCATTCCATTCCACATTCCATTCTATTCCATTACGTATTCCATTCCATTCCACATTCCATTCCATTCCTTTCCACATTCCGTTCCACATGCCATTCCATTCCGTTTCATTCCATTCCAAATTCCATTCCGTTCCATTACACTCTACAGTCCATTCCATTCCACATTCCATTCCACATTCCACCCCATTCCATTCCAAATTCCATTCCACATTCCATCCCTCATTCCATTCCAATCCTTTGCACATTCCACTCCATTCAATTCCATTCCACATTCCATTCCATTCCACTCCACATTCCATTCGACATTCCATTGCTTTCAATTCCATTCCATTCCACGTTCAATGCCGCATACATTCCATTCCATTCCATATTCCATTCCATTCTATTCCTCATTCCATTCCATATTCCATTCCAAGTTCCATTCCACGTTCCATTCCACCTTCCATTCCATTCCATTCCACATTCTCTTCCACAATGCATTCTATATAATTCCACCTTCCATTCCACATTCCATTCTTTTCCATTACACATTCCATTACACATTTCATTCCATTCCTTTCCACATCGATTCCATAACATTCCTTTCCACATTCCATTCCATTCCATTTCATATTTCATTAAATTCCATTCCACATTCCATTCCATTCCATTCCATTCCCTTCCATTCCACATTCCATTCCATTCCATTCCATTCCACTTTCCATTCCATTCCATTCCAAACTCCATTGCATTCCATTCCACATTCCCTTCCATTCCATTCCATATTCCATTCTTTCCATTCCATTCCATTCCACATTTATTTCCATTCCATTCCATTCCACATTCCATTGTGTTCCTTTCCACATTCCATTGCATTCCATTCCACATTCCATTCCATTCGTTTCCATTCCCTTCCTTTCCACATTCCTTTCCATTCCGTTCAATTCCGCAATTCATTCCATTCCATTACACATTACATTCCAATCCGTAAAATTCCACATTCCATTACATTCCTTTGCAGAATACATTCCATTCCATTCCACATTACATTCCCTTCCACATTCGATTCCATTCCCCATTCCATTTCATTCCATTCCACATTCCATTCGATTCCATACAATTCCACTTTCCATTCCATTCCATGCCTCATTCCATTCCATTCCATTCCTCATTCTGTTCCACATTCCATTTCACATTTCATTGCATTCCTTTCCACATTCCATTCCTTTCTAATCCACATTCCATTCCTTTCCATTTCTCATACCATTCTATTCCATTGCATTCCCTTCCATTCCACATTTCATTTCATTCCATTCCACATTCCATTCCACTTTCCATTCCACGTTCCATTCGACGTTCCTTTCCACTTTCCTTTCCACTTTCCATTCCTAATTCCATTCGACATTCCATTCCGCGTTCGATTCCATTCCATTTCACATTGCATTCGCTTCCATTTCACATTCCACTCCCTTCATTCCACATTCCATTCCACATTTCATTCCATTTCATTCCATATTCCATTCCCCTCCTTTCCAAATTCCATTCCACAGTCCATTCCATTGCATTCCATATTCTATTCCCTTCCATTCCACATTCCACTCCATTCCCCATTGCATTCATTTCCATTACACATTCCATTAGATTGCATTCCATTCCACTTTCCATTCCAATCCATTCCAAATACTATTCCACTCCATTCCACATTCCTTTAGATTCCATTCCATTCCACATTCCATTCCATTTCATTCCACATTCATTTCCACATTCCATTCCACATTCCATTCAATTCCATTCCTCATTCCATTCGATTATAATCCACATTCCTTGCCATTCCATTTCACATTCCATTCCATTCGACATTCCCTTCCACATTTCATTCCATTCCATTCCACTCCATTCCAAATTCCATTCTGTTCCATTAAACACTCCATTCTATTTCCATTTCACGTTCCATTCCATTCCATTACTTTCCACATTCCGATCCATTCCTTTACATTCGACATTCCATTCCACATTAAGTTCTATTCAATTCTACATTGCGTCCCACATTACAATCTATTGGTTTCCACATTCCATTCCATTCCATTCCACATTCCATTCCATTCCACTGCATTCCACATTCCATTCCATTCCCTTACACATTCCATTCCATTCCCTTACACATTCCATTCCGCATTCCAAGCCATTCCTTTCCACTTTTCCTTGCACATTCCATTCCTTTCCATTCCACTTTCCATTCCAAATTCCATTCCATTCCATTCTGCATTCCATTCCAAATTCTATTCCATTCCATTCCACATTCCTTTCCACATTCTCTTCCATTCCATTGCAGATTCCATTATATTCCATTCCAGTTTGAATTCCATTTCATTCAGGTTGCATTGCATTCCTTTCCACATTCCATTCCACGATCCATTACACGTTCCATTCCACGTTCCATTCCATTCAATTTCATATTCCTTTCTACATACCACTGCATTCCAGTCCACAATACATTCCACATTCCATTCCATTCCATTCCACATTCGTATCCATTCCATTCCAATTTCCATTCCACTCAATTTCCAACTCCATTCCCTTCCATTCCATTCCATTCCGTTCCATTCCACATTACATTCCACATTCCATTCCATTCCATTCCGTGTTCCATTGCACGTTCCATTTCACGTTCCATTCCACGTTAAATTCCACGTTCCTTTCCACGTTCCATTCCATTCCTTTCAACAGTCCATTTCATTCCATTGCACATTGCATTCCATTCCATTCCACATTCCATTCCCTTCCATTGCGTATTCCATTCCATTCCACATTGCATTCCATATCATTCCAAGTTCCATTAAATTATATTTCACGTTCCATTTCATTCCATCTCACATTCCATTCCATTCCATTCCACGTTCCATTCAATTCCATTCCACATTGCATTTCACATTCCACTCCTTTCCATTCCACGTTACTTTCCATTCCATTCCACGTCCCATTCCACATTCCATTCCATGCCATTCCACATTCCCTTCCATTCCAGTCCATTCCATATTCTATTACCTTCCATTCTATTCCACATTCCATTCCATTGCATTCCATTCCACATTCCATTCAATTCCTTTCCATTCCACGCTCCATTCCATAGTCCATTCCATTCCATTCCACATTCCTTTCCATTCCATTCCACATTCCATTCTATTCCATCCCACATTCAATTCCATTCCATTGAATTCCACATTCCATTCCATTCTATTCCTTTCCACAATCTGTACCATTCCATTCCTCTTTCCATTCCATTCCATTCCACATTCCATTCCATTCCAGTTTCCTTTCCACGTTCAGTTCCATTGCATTCCTCATTTGATTCCATTCCATTCCACATTCCATTCCGTTTTATTAAACATTCCATTCTCTTTCCATTTCACATTCCATTATATTCCATTACATTCCGCATTCCACTACAGTGATTTCCATTCCATTCCACATTCCATGCCACTTTCCTTTCTATTCCATTTCACATTCCATTCCAATGCAATCCACTTTTCATTCCACATTCCATTCCTTTCCATTCCACATTCCGTTCCATTCCATTCCACATTGCATTCCATTTCATTCCATTCCCCATTGTGTTCCATTCCAATCCATTCCGTTCAAAATTCCATTCCATTCCACTATCCATTCCACATCCCATTCCATTCCATTCCACATTGCTTCCCACATTCCAATTCATTGCCTTCCAAATTCCGTTCCATTGATTTCCACATTCCATTTGATTCCATTCCACATTCCATTCCATTCAATTCCAAATTCCATTCCAAATTCCCTTCCATTCCATTCCATTACACATTCCGTTCTTTCCACGCCATTACATTCCAGATTCCATTCCATTCCATTACATTGCACATTCCATTCCATTCCCTTCCCCATTCCGTTCCACATTCCATTCCATTCCTTTCCGTATTGCACTGCACAATCCATTGCTTTCCACATTCCTTTCTATAACATTCCACTTTGAATTTCGTATTCCATTCCATTCCATTCCATATTCCATTGCACTCCATTCTACTTTCTATTCCATTCCATTCCAAATTGCTTTCCAATCAATTTCAAACTCCATTGAATTCCATTTCCTTCCACGTTCCATTCCATTCCATTCCACATTCCATTCAATTCCTTTGCATTCCATTCCACTTTCCATTGCACATTCCATTCTACATTCCATTCCATTCCACCCAACCTTCCATTCCATTGCATTCCACATTCCATTCCACATACTATTCCATTGTATTCCACCTTCCATTCCATTCCATTCCATTGCATTTCACATTCCATTCTATTCCACTCCACATTCCATTCCATTGCATTCCACATTCCATTCCACATACTATTCCATTGTATTCCACCTTCCATTCCATTGCATTTCACATTCCATTCCATTCCATTGCATTCCACATTCCATTCCACATACTATTCCATTGTATTCCAACATCCATTCCATTCCGTTCCATTGCATTTCACATTCCATTACATTCCATGGTGCATTGCATTTCATTCGACATTGCATTTCACTGCATTCCTCTTTCCATTCCACATTGCATTCCATTGCATTCCACATTTCAATCCACATTCCATTCCATTCCATTCCACATTCCTTTCTATTCTATTCCACGTTCCATTCCATTCCATTCCATTCCACATTCCGTTCCATTCCATTCCATTCCATTCCACATTTCATTCCATTCCATTCCACTGCATTCCTCATTCCATTCCATTCTTTTCCACATTGCTTTGCACATTCCATTCCATTCCATTCCAAATTCCATTCCAATTTATATTTCATTCCATTCTACTTTTCATTCCAATCCATTCCACATTCCATTCCATTCCATTCCACATTACATTACAAATTCCGTTCCATTCCATTCCACATTCCATTCCACATTCCATTCAATTCCATTGTACATTCCATTCCAATCCTTTCCACTTTAAATTCCATTTCATTCCACTTTGCATTGCTTTCATTTCCACTTTCCATTCCACCTTACATTCCATGTTCCATTCCATGATCCATTCCACGTTCCATTCCACATTCCACTCCATTCCATTTCATATTCCATTCGACATTCCATTGCATTCCATTCCACAATCCATTCCACATTCCATTCCATTCCATTCCACATTCCATTCCTCATTCAATTCCATTCAATTCCAATCCGTTCCACATTACATTCCACATTCCATTCCATTCCATTACATTCCACATTCCATTTCACGTTCCATTTCACGTTCAGTTCCACGTTCCATTCCACGTTCCAGTCTACGTTCCATTCCGTTCCATTCCACTTTCGAATCCACATTCCATTCCATTCCATTTCTCATTCCTTTCCTTTCCATTCCCCATTCCATTCCATTCCATTCCATTCCAAATTCCACTCAAATTTCCATTCTATTCCATTCCACATTCCATTGCATTCCATTCCAAATTCCATTCCGTATTCCATTCCATTCCATTCCAAATTCCATTCCATTCCACATTCCATACCATTCCATTCCACATTCCATTCCACACTCCATTCCACTCCACTCCACATTTCATTCCATTCCATTCCACATTCAATGCCATTCCATTCAACATTCCATGCCATTCCATTCCATTACACATTTCATTCCATTGCATTCCAGTTTCAATTCCATCCCATTCCACATTCCATCCCATTTCATTCCACGTTCCGTTCCACTAGATTCCAAGTTCCATTCCATTCCATTTCACGTTCTATCCCATTCCATTCCACGTTCCATTCCATTCCATTCCACATTCAATTCCTTTGCATTCCACATTCCATTCCATTGCACATTCCATTCGGGATTCCCTTCCACATTCCATTCCATTCCTTTCCACATTCCATTCTACATTCCGTTCCACTTTCCATTCATTTCCATTCCACATTACATGACATTCCTCACTCCTTTCCACATTCCATTTCATTCCATTCCACATTCCATTCCACGTTCCATTCAACTTTCTATTCCAAATTCCATTCAATATCATTCCACTTTCCATTCCACATTCCATTCCATTCCAGTCCAGTTTCCTTTCAACATTCCATTCCACATTCCTTTCCACATTACATTTCACATTCCATTCCGTTCCATTCCACATTCATTCCACATTCCATTCCACATTCCATTCCACATTCGTTTCCACATACCATTCCATTCCATTCCGCAGTCCATTCAATTCCATTCCACATTCCATCCCACAATCCATTCCACATTCCATTCCACATTCCATTCCACATTCTATTCCATTACATTCCACATTCCTTTCCACATTACTTTCCGCATTCCATTCCACATTCCATTCCACATTCCATTCAACACTCCAATCCACATTCCATTCCACATTCCATTCCGTAACATTCCACGTTCGTTTCCACATTCCATTCCAGATTCCATTCCTTTCCATTCTACATTTCATTCCAAATTCCATTCCATTCCATTTCACATTCCATTCCGTTCCATTCCACATTCCTTTCCAAATTCCATTCCACATTGTTTTCCACGTTCCGTTCCATATTCCTTTCCACATCCCTTTCCACTCCATTCCACATTCCATTCCATTCCAGTCCACATTCCATTTCACATTCCATTCCGTTCGATTCTACGTTCATTCCAGATTCAATTCCACATTCCTTTCCACCTTTCATGCCATTCCATTCCTCATTCCATTTCACGTTACATTCCACTTTCCATTCCATTTATTTCCGCATTCCATTCCACATTACATTTAGCGTTAGATTCCTTTCCATTCCTCGTTACATCCCACGTACCCTTCCACTTCCCATTCCATTTGTTTCCACGTTCAATTCTACAGTCAATTGCATTCCATTTCACGTTCCATGCTACATTCCATTCCACATTCCATTCATTGCTCCATTCCGTACATTCCACATTCAATTACAAACTCCATTCTACTTTCCTTTCCAGAATCCATTTCGTTCCATTCCACATTCTATTCCACATTCCATTGCACATTCCATTCCCTTCCATTCCACACTCCTTTCCACATTCCATTCAACATTCCACTCCATTCCATTCCACATTCTGTTCCACAAACCACTATATTGCATTCCACATTACATTCCATTCCATTACACATTCCTTTCCACATTCCCCTCCACATTCCATTCTGTTACATTTCAGATTTCATTCCACATTCCATTCCACATTCCATTCCACGTTCTATTCCATGTTGCATTCCACTGTTCATTGCATTCCTCGTTCCGCTACATTGAATTACAAGTTCCGTTCCACATTCCATTCCATTCCCTTCCACATTGTGTTTCACATTCGTTTCCACATTCCATTCCACATTCCTTTCATTCCATTCCTCATTCCATTCCACCTACAATTCTAAGTTCCATTCCTCGTTCCATTCCATTACATTCCACGTTCCATTCCACGTTGCATTCCATATTCCATTCCACATTCCATTCCATTCCACATTCCATTCCATTCCACATTCCATTCCACATTCCATTCCACATTCCATTCCACATTCCATTCCACATTCCATCCCATTCCATTCCACGTTCCTTTCCACTTTCCATTCCACATTCCATTCCACGTTCTTTTCCATTCTTTTCCATGTTCCATTCCATTCCATTCGATATTTGTTTCCACTTTCCATTTCACATTCCATTCCACATTCAATTTGACATACCATTGCATTCCCTTCGATATTCCATTCCACAATCCTTTGCACATTCCATTCCACATTCCATTCCATTCTATTCCACATTCCATTCCATTCCATTCCACGTTCCTTTCCACTTTCCATTCCACATTCCATTCCATTTCATTCCACATTCCATTCCACATTCCATTCCATTCCAATCCACGTTCCATTCCACGTTCCATTTCACGTTCCATTTTAATCCATTCCACATTCCATTCCATGTTCCATTTCACTTTCCTTTCCACATTCCATTTCGCATTCCTTTACATTCCATTCCATTCCACATTCCATTCTACATTCCATTCCACATTCCTTTCCATTCCATTCCACATTCCATTTCACGTTCCATTCCATTCCATTCAGCATTCCATTCCATTCCACATTCCATTCCACATTCCATTCCATTCCATTCCACATTCCATTCCACTTTCCATTCCACGTTCCATTTTATTCCTTTCCACATTCCATTCTATTTTCCATTTCACAATCCATTCCACTTTCCATTTCGCATTCCTTTCCGTTCCATTCCATTCCACATTCCATTCTACATTCCATTCCACATTCCTTTCCATTCCATTCCACCTTCCATTTCACGTTCCATTCCATTCCATTCAACATTCCATTCCACATTCCATTCTATTCCATTCCACATATCATTCCTTTCAATTCCACATTCCATTCCATTCCACTACACACTCCATTCCACATTCCATTCCATTCAATTCCACCTTCCATTCGATATTCCATTCCATTGCATTCCATTCCATTCCATTCCACATTCCATTCTACTCCATTACCCAATCCATTCCACATTCCTTTCCACAGTCCTCTCCACATTCCATTCCATTCCACTCCAACTTCAATTCCACATTACATTCGATGACTTTCCTTTCCAATTTACATTACATTACTTTCCATTCCACTTTTCTTTCCATTCCATTCCAATCCACATTCCATTCCACATTCCATTCCATTCCATTCCATATTCCATGCCTGTCTATTCCACATTCCTTTCTATTCCATTGCACATTCCTTTCCACGTTCCATTCTACGTTACTTTCCTCTTTCCATTCCTCATTCCTTTCCACATTACATTCCACATTGCATTCCACATTCCATTCTACATTCCATTCCAATCCACATTCCATTCCATTCCATTACACATTCCATTCCATTACACATACCATTCAATTCGATTAAACATTCCATTTCACGTTGCATTCCCCATACCATTCCACGTACCATTGAATTCCGTTCCACATTCCTTTCCACTTTCCATTATACATACATTTCCACATTACTTCCGTACCATTCCACATTCCATTCCATATTCCATTCCATCTTCCATTCAAAATTCCTTCCCAGATTGCATTCAATTCCATTCCACCTTCCATTCAAAATTCCATTCCATTCCATTCCACATTCCATTCCATAACATTGTACATTCCACGCCACATTCCATTCCATTCCATTCCACATTCCATTCCACATTGCATTCCATTCCTTTTCACATTGCATTCCACATTCCATTCCACATTCCATTCCATTCCGTTCCATTCTCCATTCCACGTTCCATTCCACTTCCCATTCCATTCCATTCCACGTTGAATTCCCCTTTCAATTCCTTCCCTTTTCACGTTGCTTTGCACATTCCATTCAATTCCATTCCACATTCCTTTCCGTTTCATCGCACATGCCACTCCACATTCCATTCAATTCCATTCCAATCCACATTCACTTCCATTCCTTTCCATTCCAGTCCACATCCTATTCCATTCTGTTCCATTCCACTTTCCATTCCAATCCATAACACATTCCATTCCATTCCATTCCATATACAATTGCACAATCAATTCCATATTTCATTCCACATTCCATTCCATTCTATTCCACAAACCATTCCATTCCGTTCCACATTCCATTCCATTCCATTCCATTCCACATTCCATTCCATTCCTTTCCAAATTCCATTCCACATTCCATTTAACGTTCCATTCCTTTCCATTCCACGTTCCATTCCACGTTCCATTCCACTTTCCAATCCAAATCCCATTCCATTTCATTCCACGTTCAATAACACAGTCAATTCCATTGCATTTCACGTTCCATGTTTCATTCCATTCCACATTACATTCCACGTTCCATTCCGTCCATTCCACATTCCATTCCACACTCCATTCCACATTGCATTCCATATTCCATTCCGTTCCATTCCACATTCCTTTCCACATTCCATTCCACATTCCATTCCACATTCCATTCCATTCCATTCCATTCCACATTCCATTCCGCAACCCACAACATTCCATTCCAAATTCCATTCCATTCCATTCCACTTTCCTTTCCACATTACATTCCACATTCCATCCCATTCCATTCCGCATTACTTTCCACATTCCATTCCATTCCATTCCATTTCACATTCCGTTCCACATTCCAATGCATTCCTGTCCACATTCCATTCCACATTCCATTCTACCCCATTCCACATTCCATTCCACTTTCCATTGTATTCCTGTCCACTTTACATTCCACATTCCATTCCACATTTCATTCCATTCCATTCAATTCCACAATACATTCCACATTACAATGCATTCCAGTCCACATTCCATTCCACATTCCATTCCATTCCACATTCCTTTCAATTCCAGTCCACATTCCATTCCACATTTCATTCCATTGCATTCCACATTCCATTACATATTCCATTCAATTCCATTCCACATTCCATTCCACAATCCATTATGTTCCATTCCACATTCCATTCCATGTTCTATTCCACATTCGATTCCACTTTCCATTCCACGTTGTATTCCATTCCGCTATATGTTGCATTCCACGTTCCATTGCACATTCCATTTTGTCTTTCATTCAACATTATATTCCACGTTCCATTACACGTTTCATTCAATGTTCCATTCCATACCATTCCTCGTTCCATTCCACCTTCCATTCCATTCCTTTCCATGTTCCATTCCACATTCCTTTCCCCATTCGATTCCACATTCCTTTCCATTCCATTACACAATCCATTCCATTACATTTGACATTCAATTCCATTCTATTCCACATTCCATTCCACCTTCCATTCCATCCAGTTCCATATTCCATTGCACACCATTCCATATTCCATTCCACATTCCATTCCACAATCCATTTCACATTCCATTACACATACCGTTCCATTCCACATTCCATGTCACATTCCATTCCATTCCATTCCACATTCCTTTCTGCATTCCATTTCACATTCCATTCCGCATTCTGTTCCATTCCATTCCACATTCCATTCCACATTCCATTCCATTGCATTCAACATTGAATAACATTCCATCCGACATTCATTTCCAAGTTCCATTCCACATTTCATTCCACGTTCCCTTCCATTCCATTCCACTTTCCATTCCGTTCCGTTATACATTCCAATCCACATTCCATTTCACCTTCCATTCCCTTCCCTTCCACTTTCCACTCCGTTGTTTCCACGTTCCAGTCCTTTTGAAATTCCATTCCACATTCCATTCCACGTTCAATTCCATTCCATTCCACGTTCCATTTCACGTTCCATTCCATGTTCCATTCCATTCCATTCCACGTTCCATTCCATATTCCATTCCATTCCATTTAACGTTCCATTCAAATCCATTCCACTTTCCATTCCACATTCCATTCCACATTCCATTCCACTTTCCATTCCGTTGCATTCCACATTCCATTCCACACTGCATTCCACATTGCATTCCACAATCCGTTCCATTCCTTTCCACATTCCATTCGACATTCTATTCCACATTCCATTCCGTTCTATTGCACATTGCATTGTATTCCCTTCCACATCCCTTTCCACATTCAAACCCATTCCATTCCACATTCCCTTCCCTTCAATTCCACATTTCATTCCATTCCACATTCCATTCCACATTCTATTCCACATTCCATTCCATATTCCATTCCATTCCACATTCTTTTCTACATTCTATTCCACATTCTATTCCACTTTACATTCCATTCCATCCCACGTTCCCTTCCACATTCCATTCCACATTCCATTCCACATTCCATTCCATTCCATTCAACATTGCATTCCACATTCCATTTCACATTCCATTACACATTCCATTCCATTCCATTCCACATTCAATCCCATTCCATTCCATTCCATATTGCATTCCACGTTCCTTTCCAGTTTCCATTAAATTTTCCATTCCAAGTTCCATTCCATTCCATTCCACATTCTGTTCTACATTCCAGTCCCTTGCATTCCACTTTCCATGCCACATTCCATTCCACATTCCATTCCATTCCTTTCCACATTCCATTCCCCATTCCACTGCATTCCATTCCTCTTTCCATTCCACTTTCTATTCCAATCCATTTCACAATCCATTTCTCATTCTTTTCCTCCTTCCATTCCACATTCGATTCCACATTCCTTTGCATTCCATTCAACATTCCATTCCACTTTCCATTCCATGATCTATTCCACGTTCCATTCCATTCCATTCCATTTTCCATTCATTCTGTTCCATTCCACATTTCATTCCACCTTTTATTTCGCATTCCATTCGACATTGCATTCCACATTACTTTCCATTCCATTCCATTTTCAATTCCATTCCATTCCACATTCCATTGCATTCCATTCCATATTCCCTTCCATTCCGTTCCACATTACAATTGTTTCCACATTCCATTCCACGTTCCATTCCTTTCCATTCCACGTTACTTTCCACTTTCCATTTCATGTTCCATTCCATTGCATTCCACGTTCCACTCCAAATTCCATTCCATTCCATTTCAAGTTCCATTCCACAATTCCATTCCAGATTCCATTCCACTATCCATTCCGTTCCATTCCACACTCGATTCCACTCTCTACTCCACATTCCTTTCCAAATTCCATTCATTTCCATTCCACATTTCATTCCACATTTTATTCCACATTCCATTCCTTTGCATTCAACATTCCATTGCATTCCATGACACATTCCTTTAAACATACCAATCCATTCCATTCCACATTCCATTCCTTTCCTTTCCACATTCCATTCCACATTCCATTCCATTCCATTCCACATTACATTCCACATTCTATTCTACATCCCATTCCACATTCCACTCCATTCTATTCCTTGTTCCCTTCCACATTCCATTCCACATTGCATTCCACATTCCATTCCACATTCCTTTCCATTCCATTCAACATTCCATTCCACCCTACATTTCACATTACATTCCACGTTCCATTCCATTCCATGTTTCATTACACGTTCCATTCCACTTTCCTTTCCATTCCATTCCACTTTCCATTCCACATTCCGTTACATCTTCCATTCCACGTTACTTTATATTCAGTTCCACATTCCATTCCACATTCCATTCCACATTCCATTCCATTCCACTTACCAATCCACATTCCATTCCACATTCCATTCCATTCCACATAGCATTCCACATTCCATTCCACGTTTCATTCCACATTCCTTTAAATTCCATTCCACATTGCATTCCACATTGTATTCCAATCCATTCCATATTCCATTCCACATTCCTTTTCACATTCCGTTCAACATTCCATTCCACATTCCATTTCACCTTCTGTTCCACATTCCATTTCATATTCCACTGCATTCCTTTCCACATTCCGTTCCATTCCATTCCCCATTATATTCCATTCAATTCCACGTTCCATTCTACGTTACATTCCACATTCCATTCCACATTCAATTCTTCTTTCCATTCCGTTCCATTCCGCTTTCAATTCCACTTTTCACTCCACATTCCATTCCATGTTCCTTTCCACATTCCATTCCACTCCATCCCACATTCCATTCCATTCCATATTTCATTCCATTTCGTTCCACATTCGATTCCAAATTCCATTCCTTTCCATTCCACTTCCCATTCCATTCCATTCTTCGTTCCATTCAATATACCTGTCCACATTCCATTATATTCCAATCCACATTCAATTTCACGTTCCATTCCATTTCATTCCACATTCCATTCCGCACTCCATTCCGTTGCATTCCACATTCTATTACACATCCAGTCCATCCCATTCATCATTCAATTCCACTTTCCATTACATTCCACTCCACATTCCATTCCACATTCCATTCCATTCCATTCCATTCCACATTCCATTCCATTCCACCTTCCATTCCAGGTTGCATTCCACGTTCCATTCCATTCCATTCCACATTCCATTCCCTTCCATTCCACATTCGATTCCACACTCCATTTCATTCCATACCACATTCCATTCCACATTCATTTCCATATTCCTTTACATTCCATTCCATTGCATTCCACATTCCATTCCTTTACACGTTCCATTCCTTTCCACGTTCCATTCCACATTCTATTACAGATTCCATTCCTCATTCCATTCCATTCCATTCCATATTCCATTCCAGATTACATTCCACATTCCATTCCATTCAATTCCACATTCCACATTCCATTCCCTTCCATTCTACATTACATTATGTTCCACTTTCCATTCCACATTCCATTCAACTGCATTCCATATTCCATTCCACATTCCAATCAATTCCATTACACGTTCCATTCCATTCCTTATTCCATTCCACATTCCATTCCGCATTCAATTCCATTCCATTCCATTCCATTCCATTACACTTTCCATTCCATTCCATTCTGTTCCATTCCACATTACCTTCCATTCCATTCTACTTTCCTTTCACTTCCAATCCAAAACACTGTAAATTCCCTTCCATTCCATTCCATATTCCAATCCATTTCATTCCATTCCTCATTGCATTCCATTCCATTCCACGTTCCATTGCTCATTCCATTCCACGTTCCATTCCATTCCATTCCAAATTCCATTCCACATTCCATTCCATTACATTCCACATTCCACTCCATTCCATTCCACTTTACATTCCACATTCCATTCCTTTCCATTCCACATTCCAATCCTTTCCATTCCACATTCCATTACACATTCAATTCCACTCCATTCCACGTTCCATTCCTTATTCCATTACACATTCCATTCCATTCCATTCCACATTCCATTCCACATTCCGTTCCTCATTCCATTCCATTCCATTCCACATTCCATTCCATTCTGTTCCGCTTTTCTTTCCACATTCCTTTCCATTCCATTCCACATACCATGCCATTCCTTTCCACATTCAATTCCATATTCCTTTCCATTCCATTCCACTTTCCATTCCATTCCATTCCATTGCATTCCACATTTCATTCCAGTCCATTCCACTTGACATTCCACTGAATTCCATTCCATATTACATTCCATTGCATTCCACATTCCTTTCCACAATCCATTCCATTCCATTCCACATTCTATTTCACATTCCATTCCATTCCATTCCACATTCCATTTCATTCAATTCCACGTTCCATTCTATTTCCATTTCACATTCCATTCCATTCCACATTCCTTTCCACATTCCATTCCATTACATTCCACATTCCATTACACATTCAATTCCATTCCTTTCCAGGTACCATTCCATTCCACTTTGCATTCCAATCCGTTCCATTCCAATCCACATTCCATTCCACGTTCCATCGTACTCCATTCCACTTTCTATACTCTTCCAATCCACTTTCTAGTCCATTCCATTCCACGTTCCATTCCATTCCACATTCCATTCAATTGCACGTTCCATTCCATTCAATTCCACGATCCATTCCACGTTCCATTCCACGTTCCATTCCACGTTCTATTCCATGTTGCATTCCATTCCATTAAACGTTCCATTACTCATTCCATTCCACAATACATTCCATTCCATTCCACATTCAATTCCAATTTCCATTGATCACCATTCCACATTCCATTACATTCCACTTTTCGTTCCATTCCATTCCACGTTCCGTTCCATTCCATACCATTCCACTTTCCATTTCTTATTCCATTCCAGATTCCATTCCATTCCATTCCACATTCCATTCCACATTCCATTCCACATTCCCTTCCGCACTCCATTACATTCCGTTCCACATTCCATTCTATTCCACATTGCATTCCATTGAATTCCACATTCCATTCCATTCGATTCCATTCCATTCTATTCCACATTCTATTCCACATTCCATTCCATTGCATTTCACGTTCCATTCCACAATCCACTCCACATTCCATTCCATTCCTAT
Source organism: Pongo abelii (assembly GCF_028885655.2). Lineage (NCBI taxonomy): Eukaryota > Metazoa > Chordata > Mammalia > Primates > Hominidae > Pongo > Pongo abelii. The sequence goes on along the minus strand of NC_085929.1, from coordinate 11,871,404 downwards.
CCATTCCATTACACGTTCCATTCCACATTCCATTCCATTCTATACCGTTGCATTCCTCATTCAATTACATGTTGCATTGCATTCTATTCCACTTTCCATTCCATTCCACTCCACGTTCCATTCCACATACCACTCCATTGCTTTCCACGTTAGATTCCATATTCCTTTCCATTCCATTCCACATTCCATTCCATTCCATTCCCTCCCATTCTACATTCCTTTCCATTCTCTTCCACATTTCATTACATTCCATTCCATCCCACATTCCTTTCCATTACAATTCAACTTCCATTCGCTTCTAATTCATTCCATATTCCATTCCACATTCCATTCCATTCCATTCCATTCCATTCCACATTCCATTCCATTCCATTCCACATTAAATTCCATTCAATTTCACATTCCATTGCATTCCATTCCACATTCCATTCCATTCCACTTTACGTTCCACTCCTTACATTCCATTCCACATTCCATTCCACGTTCCATCCCACTCCATTCCACTTTCCACACTATTCCACTGCATGTTCCATTCCATTCCATTCCACATTACATTCCATTATTTTCCACGTTCCATTCCATTCCACATTCCATTGTATTCCATTCCATATTCCATTGCATTCCATTCCATGAAACTTTCCACATTCCATTCCACGATCTATTCTATCTTCCTTTCCATTCCATTAAATGTTCCATTCCTCATTCCATTCTTCATTCCATTCCATTCCATTCCATATTCCATTCCACGTTCAAACCCACTCCATTCCACGTTCCATTACATGCCACTTTCCATTCCCTTCCATTCCAATTTCCATTCGATTTTATATTCCATTCCATTCCATTCCTTTCCACATTCCATTCTACTACATTCCATTCCATTCCACATTCCATTCCATTCCATTCCACATTCCAATCCATTCCATTCCATATTCCATTCCATTCCATTCCATATTCCGTTCAACATTCCATTCCAATCCATTCCATTGCATTCCACCTTCCATTCCATTAGATTCCACATTCCACTCCATTCCATTCCACATTCCGTTCCATTCGCTTTCCATTCCATTCCATTCCACATTCCATTCCATTGCACTCCACATTCCATTCAATTCCATTCCGCATTCAATACCATTCCACTTTCAAATTCCATTCCATTAGTTTCCATTCCACATTCCTTTCCATACAATTCCTTTCCACAATCATTTCCATTCCATTTCATATTCCATTCCTTTCCAATCCATTCCTTAGTCCATTCCATTCCATTTCACATTCCATTCCTTTCCATTGCATTCCACTGTCCATTCCACTCCATTCCACTTTCCATTCCCTTCCACTTTCCATTCCATTCCATTCATTTTCATCCCACATTCCATTCCATACCATTCCTTTCCAAATTACATTCCATTCCATTCGATTTCACATTCCAATCCATTCCATTCCATTCCACGTTCCATTCCAAATTCCACTCCACATTGCATTCCATTCCATTCCATTCCACATTCCATTGCATTCCGCATTCCATTCCATTCCATTCCTTTCCATTCCATTCCACGTTCCATTCCACATTCCATTCTACATTCCATTCCATTCCATTCCACATTCCATTCCACGTTCCATTCCACATTCCATTCCACATGCCATTCCATTCCACGTTCTATTCCACTCCTTTCCATTGTATTCCACATTGCGTTGCATTCCATTCCATTCCACATTCCATTCCATTCCACATTCAATTTCACATTCCAATACATTCCATTCCACGTTCCATTCCACATTCAATTCCATTCCATTCCACATTAAAATCTATTTCCATTTCACTTTCCGTTGAATTCCATTCCACATTCCATTGCCTTCCATTCCACTCCATTGCATTGCATTCAATATTCCATTCCTTTTGATTCCACATTCCATTCCCATCAATTCCACATTGCATTCCATATTCGATTCCATTCAATTGCACTTTCCATTACACATTCCATGGCCTGTTCTGTTGCATTCCTCTTTGCATTCCAAATTCCATTCCCCATTCCATTCCATTGCATTCTACATTCCATTCCATTCCATTCCATTCCATTCCATTCCATTGCATTTCACATTCCATTCCATTCCATTCCATTCCACCTTCCGTTTCATTCCATTCCACTTTCCATTCCATTCCATTCCACATTCCATTCCACATTCCATTCCATTCAAAGTTCCATTCCACATGCCTTTCCATTCCATTCCATTGCATTCCACATTCCATTCCATTCCACTCCATTCGATTCCACATTCCATTCCATTTCATACCACATTCCATTCCATTCCATTCCACATTCCATTCCTCCTTCCATTCCATTGCATTCCACATTCAATTTCACTTTCCATTCTATTCCATTCCAAATTCCATTCCAATCCATTAAACTTTCCGTTCCACGTTCAACTCCTTTCCATTCCACGTTCAATTCAACATTGCGTTCAACATTCCATTCCATTCCACTTTGCATTCCACATTCCATTTCACATTCCATTCCGTTCCTACCAATTCCATTCCACTTACCATTCCAAATCCCATTCCACATTCCATTCCATTCCATTCCATTCCATTCCAAGTTCCAATCCACATTCCATTCCACTTTCCATTCCATTCCATTCCCTTCCATTCCACATTACATTGCATTCTATTCCACATTTCATTGCATTGCATTACATTCCACATTCCTTTCCATTCCAATCTACCTTCCATTCCATTCCAATCCATTCAATATTCCATTCCACATTCCATTCAATTGCATTCCGATTTCCATTCCATTCCATTCCACGTTAAATTCCATTCCATTCCACATTTCATTCCATTCCATTCAACTTTCCTTTCCATTCCACGCCAAATTCCATTCCATTCAATTCCACATTCCATTGCATTCCACTCTACATTCCATTCCATTCCATTCCAAATTCCATTCCCCATTCCGTTCCCCATTCCATTCCCCATTCCATTCCCTTCCATTCCACATTCCATTCCATTACATTCCACGTTCCATTACACTCTATTCCCTTCCATTCCACAATCCATTCCATTCTATTGCACATTTCATTCCATTCCATGCCATTCCAATTCCTTTCCATTCCATTCCACCTTCCATTCCTTTCCAATCCATTACATATTCCATTCCACATTCCATTCCATTCCACATTCCATTCCGTTTAATTTCACATTCCATTCCATTCCATTCCTGAATCCATTCCCTTCCATTCCACATTCCATTCCATTCCTTTCCATTCCACATTCCTTTCCATTCCATTCCACGTTCCATTCCTTTCCATTCCACTTTCCATTCCACATTCCATCCCGTTCCATTCCATTCAACGTTACATTCCAGATTCCATTCCACTTTCCATTCTGTTCCATTCCATTCCATTCCACATTCCATTCCACATTCCTTTCCATTACATTCCACGTTTCTTTCCTCATTCCATTCCATCTTCCACTCCATTGCATTCCACATTCCATTCCTCATTCAATTCCACGTTCCATTCCATGCCATTCCACGTTCCATTCTGCATTCCATTCCACGTTCCATTCCACGTTCCAGTCCATGTTCCTTTGCATTCCATTCCACGTTGCTTTCCTCATTCCATTCCATGTTCCACTCCATTCCATTCCACATTCCATAACTCATTTCACTCCACGTTCCATTCCTTTTTCCATTCCACATTCCATTCAATGTTCCTTTCCACGTTCCGTTGCATTCCATTCCACGTTCCATTCCTCCATCCATTCTACGTTCCATTCCATTCCATTCCACATTGCATTCCACATTCCATTCCACCTTCCATTCCATTCCATTCCACATTTCATTCCATTCTATTCCACTTTCTTTCCCATATTCCATTCCACATTTAATTACACGTTCCATTCCACTCCATTCCACGTTCCAATCCTTATTCCATTACACATTCCATTCCATTCCATTTCACTTTCCATTCCACATTCCGTTCCATGTTCCATTCCATTCCATTCCACATTCCATTCCATTCTGCTCCACATTTCTTTCCACATTCCATTCCATTCCATTTCACTTCCCGTTCCACATTCCACTCCATAACATTCCAAATTCCTTTGCATTCTATTCCATTCATTTCCTTATTCCACAACACATTCCATTCCATTCCATTCCACGTTCCGTTCCACTCCATTCCACGTTCCATTTGACATAGCATTCCATTCCTTTCCACATTCCATTGCATATTCTGTTCCATTCCATTCCACTCGATTCCACATTCCATTCCATTCCATTCCATTCCACTTTCCATTCCATTCCATTTCACATTCCATTCCACATTGCATTCCACAATCCATACCACATTGCCTTCCATTCCATTCCACGGTCCATTCCACATTCCATAACATTCCATTCCACATTCCATTCCATTCTATACCTCATTCCATTCCATTCCACTTTCCATTCTATTTGCATTTCACAATCCATTCTATTTCCATTTCAAATTCCATTCCATTCCACTTTCCATTCCACTTTCCATTCCATTATATTCCACATTCCATTGCACATTCAATTCCATTCCCATCCACATTCCATTCCATTCCATTTTACATTCCATTCTTTCCATTCCATTCCACATTCCATTCCAGGTTCCTTCCCACTCCATTTCACTATCCATACCATTCCACTCCACGTTACATTCCATTCCATTCCACTCCACATTCCATTCCATTCCATGCCACATTCCATTCCATTCCATGCCTCATTTCATTCCATTCCATTCCACATTCAATTCCATTGCACTCCACATTCCACTCCATTCCATTCCATTCCACATTGCAATCCCCATTCCATTCCCTTCCATTAAACATTCCATTGCCTTATATTCCACAACCCATTCCATTCCAAACCTCGTTCCACTCTATTCAAATCCACAATCCATTGCATTCCAGGCCACTTTCCATTCCTTTCCTTTCCACATTCCATTCTATTCCTTGCACATTCCATTGCGTTCCACTTTACATTACATTCCATTCCACATTTCCATCCATTCCATTCCACATTCCATTCCACATTCCATTCCATTCCACATTCCATTTCATTCCACATTCCATTTCACTCCATTCCATTGGGCATTCCATTCCGTTTCACATTCCATTCCATTCGATACCACATTCCATTCCATTCCATTTCACATTGCATTCCATTCCATTTCTTTCCACATTCCATTCAATCCTATTCCACATTCCATTCCATTCCATTCCACATTTAATTCCATATTCCATTCAATTCCATTCCATTCCATTCCACTTTCCATTCCATTACATTGCATTCCACATTCCATTTCATACCACTCAACTTTCCTTTCCACATTCCATTCCACTTTCCATTCCATTCCTTTCCACATTCCATTCCATTCCATTCCATTCCACATTCCATTCCATTCCATTTCACCATCAATTCCATTCCATTCCACATTCGATTCCAAATTCCCTGCCACATTCCATTCCTTTCCATTCCACATTCCATTGCACATTCCATTCCATTCCATTCCATTCCACATTCCGTTCCATTCCATTCCACTTTCCATTCCATTCCATTCCACATTCTATTCCACATTTCAATCCACATTCCATGCCACATTCCATTCCATTCCATTCCACATTATATTCCACATTCAATTCCACATTCCATGCCACAATCCATTGCATTCCATTCCACAATCTATTCCACATTCTATTCCACATTCCATTCCACATTCCATTACATTCCATTACACTTTCCATTCCATAAGCCATTCAGGTCCATTCCATTCCTCTTTCCATTCCATAATCCATTCAATTTCATTCCCCTTTCCATTCCACATTCCGTTACATTCCATTCCACTTTCCATTCCGCTTTCCAATCCACTTTCCTTTCCACATTTCATTCCATGTTGCATTCCATTCCATTCAATTTCATTCCACATTTCTTTCCTTTCCATTCTATGTTACATTCCATTCCATTGCAAATTCCATTCCTTTGCATTCCATATTCCATTCCATTCCAATCTACATTCCATTCCTTTCCATTCCACAATCCATTCCACATTCCAGCCCATTCCATTCCACATTCCATTCCACACTTCTTTCCATTCCATGCCACATTACATTCCACATTCCATCTCATTTCATTCCACATTCCATTACACATTCCATTCCACTCCTTTCCACATTCCATTCCATTAAACATTCCACTCCACATTCCAATAAAATCCATTCCACAGTCCATTCCACATTCCATTCTATTCCAGTCCACATTTCATTCCACATTCCATTTCATTGCATTCAAAATTTCATTCCACATTCCATTCATTGCATTCTCCATTCCATATCATTCCATTCCATTGCACATTCTATTCCATTCCATTCCGTTCCACATTCCTTCCCATTCCATTCCACATTACATTCCACATTACATTCTATTCCATTCCACATTCCATTCCATTCCATTCCATTCCATTCCCCATTCCATTCGATACCATTCTATTCGATTCCAGATTCGCTTCTATTCCATTCCATTCCAGATTCCAATCCATTCCATTCCATGTTCCATTCCATTTCACATTCCATTCCACATTCCATTCCATTCTATTCGACAATCCATTCCACATTGCATCCCATTCCATTCAATATTCTATTCCACATTCCATTGCATTGCATTTCTTTTTGCATTCCATTCTGTAGAATACCATATTACATTCCATTCCATTCCAAATTCCATTCCATTCCATTCCATTCCACATTACATTCCATTACTTTCCATTCCACATTCCATTCCATTGCATTCCACATTCCACTCCGTTCTTTGAATTCCAAATTCAATGCCATTCCATTCCACATTCCATTGGATTCCATTCCATTCCACATTCCATTTCATTCTATTCCACATTCCATTCCAGTCCATTCCATTCCACATTCCATTCCACATTCCATTCCATTCCTTTCCACATTCCTTGCCATTCCATTCCACATTCCATTCCACATTCCATTTCATTCCATTCCACATTTCGTGCCATTCCATTCCACTTTCTATTCCACATTGCATTAAGATCAATTCCACTTTCCATTCCACATTCCATTCAACATTCCATTCCACATTCCATTCCACATTCCATTGTATCCCATTTCATTCCAAATTCCACACCACATTCCATTCCATTCCATTTCACATCCCATTTCACATTCCATTCCATTCCATTCCACATTCCTCTCCACATTCCATTCCACAATCCATTCCACTTTCCATTCCATTGCATTCAACTTCCCATTCCACATTCCATTCTATTTCATTCCACATTCCGTGCCATTCCATTCCACATTCCATTCCACAGTCCATTCCACATTCCAATCCTTTCCATTGCATTGCATTCTACTTTCCATTCCATTTCATTCCACATTCCATTCCAGATTCCATTCCACTTTCCATTACTTTCCAATCCACATTCTGTTACATTCCATTTCATTCCAATCCACATTCAATTCCATTCCATTCCATTCCACATTCCATTCCATTCCATTCCATTCCTGTCCACATACTATTCCATTCCATTCCATTCCCCTTTCCATTCCATTCCATTCCATTCCTGTCCACATTCTATTCCATTCCATTCCATTTCACTTTCCATTCCATTCCATTCCACATTCAAATCCATTCAATTCCAAATTCCATTCCCTTCCATTAAAAATTCCATTCCATTCAGTTCCACATTCCTTCCTATTCCATTACACTTTCAATTCCATTCCATTCCATTCTATGTTCCATTCGATTCCATTCCACATTCCAATCCATTCCATTCCACATTCCATTCCACGTTCCTTTACACTTTCTATTCCACCTTGCCTTCCGCATTCCTTTCCCTTCCGTTACACATACCATTCGATTCCATTACTTATTCCATTCCACTTTCCATTCCACGTTCAATTGCACGTTCAATTACTCTTTTCATTCCATGTTCCATTCCATTTTCCATTCCATTCCATTAGACATTCCATTCCATATTCCATTCCATTCCATTCCATATTCCATACCATTCCATTCCATTCCATTCCACATTCCATTCTATTGCATTCCACGTTCCATTCCACATTTCATTCCATTAAATTACACGTTTCTTTCCAAACCACTTTCCATTTCATTCCATTCCACATTCCATTCCACATTCCATTTCACATTCCATTCCACATTCCATTTCACATTCCATTCCGCATTCCATCCCACATTCCATTTCATATTCCATTCCACATTACATTTCACATTCCACATTCCATTCCATTCCATTTCACATTCCATTCCATTTCACATTCCATTCCTATACCTTCTACATTCCATTGCACATTCCATTCCATTCTGTTCCACATTCTATTCCATTCCGTTCCATATTCCATTATTTTCCATTCCATTCCACATTCCATTCCATTCTATTCCATTCCACATTCCATTCCACATTCCATCCCATTCCATTAAACACTATTTTCCACATTCCATTCCATTCCACATTCCATTCCATTCCACATTCTATTGCATTACGTTCCACATTCCATTCCATTCCTTTCAACATTCCATTCCACTCCATTCCATTCCATTCCACATTCCGTTCCATTTCATTGCATTCCAGATTCCATTCCACATTCCATCCCTTTCCTTTCCAAATTCCATTCCCATTTTGTACCATTCCATTCCACATTCCATTCCATTCCATTCCACTTTGCATTCCACATTCCATTCCACATTCCACTCCGTTCATACCAATTCCATTCCACTTACCATTCCACATCCCATTGCACATTCCATTCCACATTCCATTCCAATCCACATTCCATTCCAATCCACATTCCATTCCACTTTCCATTCCATTCCATTCCCTTCCATTCCACATCCCTTTCCATTCTATTTGACATTTCATTCCATTGCATTCCATTCCACATTCCTTTCCATTCCAATCCACCTTCCATTCCACATTCCATACTACATTCCCTTCCTTTGCATTCCACGTTCCATTACAGATTCAATTACACAATCCATTCCGTTCCATTCCACATTGCATTCCATTCCATTCCAGATTCCATTCCACATTCCATTCCACATTCTGTTCCTCTTTTCATTCCAAACAATTCCATTTTCCACTCACAGTTCCATTCCGCATTCCATTCCACATTCCATTCAACTTTAAATTCCATTACCTTCCACGTTCCATTCCCCATTGTATTCTATTCCATTCCACGTTCCATTCTACATTTCTATCCTTTGCATTCCAGGTTCAATCCCACTTTCAATTCCAAATTCCATTCCTTTCCATTCCACATTTCGTTCCATTCCAATCCACATTCCATTCCACTTTCCATTCCATTCCATTCCATTCCACTTTGCTTTCCACATTGCATTCCACATTCATTTGCACATTCCATTCCATTCAATTGCATATTCCATTCTACATTCCATTGCATTCCATTCAACATTCCATTCCACATTCCATTCCACTTTCCATTCCACTTTCCGTTCTTTTCAATTCCACATTGCATTACATTCAATTCCACATTCATTCCATTCCATTCCACATTCCATTTCACATTCCATTCCACATTCCATTTCGCATTCCCTTCCACTTAACTTTCCATTCCATTCCACAATCCCTTCCTTTCCATTACACGTTCCATTTCATTCCATTCAACATTCCATTCCACCTTCCATTTCACATAAATTTCCATTTAACATTCCATTCCACATTCCATTCCATTCCATTCACATTCCATTCCATTGCATACCACATTCCATTACATTCCACATTCTATTCCACTTTCCATTACATTCCATTCCTCTGCACATTCCATTCCATTGCATTCCACATTCGATTTCACATTCCATTGCACATTCCGTTCCACATTTCTTTCCTCAATCCATTCCAATCCATTCCACATTCAATTCCATGCCATTCCACATTCCATTCCATTCCATTCCACTTTCCTTTCCATTCAATTCCACGTTCCACTGCATTCTGTTCAACATTCCATTCCATATTCCATTCCACATTCCATTTCTCATTCCATTCCCTTCCATTCCATTCCTCTTTCCATTCCATTGCATTCCACTTTCCATTCTATTCAATTGCACATTCCATTCCATTCCATTCCTCTTTCCATTCCACATTCCATTCCACTTTCCTTTCCGCATTCCTTTCCCTTCCATTCCACATTCCATTCCATTCCATTCCACGATCCATTGCATTCTATTCCACATTCCATTCCATTGCATTCCACATTCCATTCCATTGCAATCCATATTCCATTCCACGTTCCATTCCATTCCAAGTTCCATTCCATTCCAATCCACGTTCCATTTCATTCCATTCCACAATCCATTCCACATTCCATTTAACATTCCATTCCTCATTCCATTATACATACCATTCCACCTTCCATTCCACATTCTCTTCTGCGGTCCATTCCATTCCTTTCCACATTCCTTTCCATTCCATTCCATTCCACATTCCATTCCATTATATTCAACCTTCCATTCCATTGCATTCCACCTTCATTTCCATTCCATTCCACAATCCATTCCGTATTCCTTTCCACATTCCTTTACGCATTCCCCTCCCTTGCATTCCACAGTCCTTTCCATTACCTTCCACGTTCTGTTCATTTCCATTCCACTTTTCTTTAATTTCCATTCTACTTTCCATTCCATATTCTATTCCATTCCATTCCACATTCCTTTCCATTCCATTCCACGTTCCATTCCTTTCCATTCCACATTCCATTCCATTCCATTCCACAATCCATTCCATTTCATTCCAATTTCCATTCCACGTTCCGTTCCATTCCATTCTGTGTCCTATTACATTCCATTCCACTTTCCATTTCATTCCATTCCACAATCCATTCCACATTCCATTTCATATTACATCCCACATTCCATTCCACATTCTATTCCATGATGCATTCTATACCATTCCAAATTCCAGGACACTCCATTCCATTCCACTTTACATTCCATTCCATTCCAAATTCCGTTCAATAGCATTCCATGTTCCTTTACATTCCATTCCACATTCCATTCCGTATTCCATTGCACATTCCATTCTGCATTCCAGTCCCTTGCATTCCACACTCCATTCCCTTCCCTTCCACCTTCTATTCAGTTCCATTTTACGTTCCATTAAATTCCATTCCACGTTTCATTCCATATTCCTTTCCATTCCATTCCACCTTCCATTCCACATTCCTTTCCATTCCACTCCACATTCCATTTCACATTCCTTTCCATTCCATTCCACATTAAATTCCACATTCCAGTCCATTGCATTCCACATTTTATTCCACATTCCATTCCATTCCATTCCATGCCACATTCCATTACACGTTCCTTTCCATTCCATTACACATTCCATTCCACTTCCCATTCCACGTTGCATTCCACATTCCAATCCACATTCCATTTCACATTCCATTCCACCTTGCTTTCTACGTTCCATTCCAAGTTCCTTTCAACTAATTTCCACGTTCCATTCCCCATTACATTGCATTCCATTCCACTTTCCTTTCCACATTCCTTTCCACATTCCATTCCATTCCATTCCACATTGCATTCTATTCCATGCCACATTCCATTCCACGTTCCATTCCATTCCATTCCATGTTCCATTCCACGTTCAATTCCATTACATTTCACATTCCTTTCCACATTCAATTGCACATTCCATTTCATATTTCATTCCATTCCATTTCGCATTCCATTCCACATTGCACTCCTTTCCCTTCGACACTCTATTCCACATTCCATTCAATATTCCATTCCTTTCCATTCCACATTCCTTTCCACATTCCATTCAGCATTCTATTCCACATTCCATTCCACATTCCATTCCACACTCCATTAAAGATACCATTCCACATTCCATTCCGTTCCATTCCACATTCCTTTCCACATTCCATTCCACTTTCCATTCCTTTCCATTCCACATTCCTTCCACATTCCATTCAATTCAATTTCACATTCCATTCCTTTCCATTCCAGATTCCTTTCCACATTCCATTACACATTCCTTTCCACATTGCATTCCACATGCCATTCCACATTGCATTCCATTCCATTCCTCATTCCATTTCACATTCCATTCCACCTTACTTTCTACGTTCCATTCCAAGTTCCTTTCAACTAATTTCCACGTTCCATTCCCCATTACATTGCATTCCATTCCACTTTCCTTTCCACATTCCTTTCCACATTCCATTCCATTCCATTCCACATTGCATTCCATTCCATTCCACATCCCATTACACGTTCCTTTCCATTCCATTCCACGTTCCATACTACGTTCAATTCCACGTTCCATTCCACTTTACAATCCAAATTCCATTTCACATTCCATTACATTCCATTTCACATTGCATTCCACATTCCACTCCATTCCATTTCACTTTCCATTCCGCATTACATTCCACAATCCATTCCACATTCCATTCCATTCCATCCCACATTCCATTCTATGCTCCATTCCATTACATTCCACGTTCAATTCCACATTCTGTTCCATTTTATTTGACATATTATTCCACCTTCCATTGCACATTCCATTTCACATTCCATTCCGTTCCAACACACATTCAATTCCACACTCCATTCCACATTCTATTCCACTTTCCATTCCGTTCCATTCCATATTCCCTTCCACGATACATTCCCTATTACATTCCACGTTCCATTCCACTTTGCATTAAATTCCATTGCACATTCCATTCCATTCCATTCAACATTCCATTCCACGTTCCATTCAACGTTCTATTCCAAATTCCATTCAATATCATTCTACGTTGCATTCCGCATTCCATTCCATTCCACTTTCCTTTCAACATTCAATTCCCCATTCCATTCCACATTACTTTTCACATTCCATTCCTTTCCATTCCACCTTCATTCAACATTCCATTCCCCATTTCTTTCCATGTTCCATTCCACATATGATTCCATTCCATTCCATATTCCCTTAAATTCCATTCCACATTCCAATCCACACTCCAATCCACATTTCACTGCACATTCCATTCCGTTCCATTCCACATTCCTTTCCACATTCCATTCCACTTTCCATTCCACATTCCCTTCCATTCCATTCCACATTCTATTACACATTCCATTCCATTCAATTTCTCATTCCATTCCACATTCCATTCCACAATGCATCCCATTCCATTACAGATTCCATTCCACAATCTTTCCATTCCATTCCACATTCCATTCCATTCCATTCCATTCCACATTCCATTCCATTCCATTGAATTTCACATCCCATTCCATTCTATTCCACATTCCATGCCTTTCCATTACATTCCTCATTCCATTCCACATTCCATTCCACATTCCATTCCATGTTGCATTCAACGTTTCTTTCCTTTCCATTCCACTTTCCATTCAATGATCCTATCCAATCAATTCCACGTTCCCTTCCACGATACATTACATTATATTCCACTTTGCAATTCAAATTCCATTCCACATTGCATTTCACTTTCCTTTCCACATTCCATTCCACATTCTTTTCCATTCCATTCCACGTTCCATTCCACGTTCCATCCCACCTAACATTCCATATTCCATTCCATGTTCCAATTCATTCCATTACACATTGCATTCCACGATCCTTTCCACATTACATTCCACATTCCATTCCATTCCATTCCACATTCCATTCCACCTTCCATTCCACATTCCATAACTTTCAATTCCATGTTCCTTTCCATGTTACATTCCACGTTCCATTCCACTATCCATTCCATTCCATTCAACGTTCCATTCCATTCCATTCCTCATTCCTTTTGACATTCCATTTCACATTGCATTCCACATTCCATTTCACATACCATTGCATTCGCTTCCACATTCCATTCCACATTCCTTTGCACATTCCACTCCATTCCATTGCACATTCCATCCCACATTCCATTCCATTCCATTCCACAATCCACTCAACTTTCCATTCCACGATCCATTTTTTTCCATTCCGCATTCCATTTCACATTCCACTCCACATTCCATTTCACATTCCATTCCATTCCATTATATTCCGCATTCCATTCTACATTCCCTTCCACATTCCTTTCCATTCAATTCCGCATTCCATTCCACGTTACATTCCATTCCATTCCACTTTCCATTCTACAACCATTCCACATTCCCTTCCAATTTCCATTCCATTGCATTCCACTTTCCATTCCACGTTCTATTCCGCATTCCATTCCACATTCCATTTCGTTCCATTCCACATTCCGTTCCACATTCCATTCCATATTCCTTTGCACATTCCTTTCCATTCCATTCCATATTCCATTCCACATTCCATTCCATTCCATTCCACGTTCCATTCCATGTTCCATACCACATTCCATTCCATTCCATTCCATGTTTCATTCCACTCCATTCCACGTTCCATATCATGACATTGCATGTTCCATTCCACATTCCATTTAGCATTCCTTTCCATTCCACACTCCATTCCATTCCATTACACAATCCATTCCATTCCATTCCACATTCCATTCCACAATCCATTCCAATCCATTCTACTCCACTTTCCATTCCATTCCATTCCATATTCCATTCCTTTATATTCCAGATTCCATTGCACATTCCTTTCCACTTTCCATTGCATTCCTTTCCAGATTCCAATCAACACTCCATTCCACATTCCACTCCACATTCCATTCCGTTCCATTCCACATTCTTTTTCACATTCCATTCCTCATTCCATTCCATTGCATTCCACATTCCGTTCCACATTCCATTCCATTCCATTTCACCTTCCATTACGTTCCATTCCACATTCCTTTACACATTCCATTCAACATTCTGTTACATTGCATTGCACGTTTCATTCCATATTCCATTCCTTTCCATTCCACATTCAATTGCATTCCATTCCATAATCCATTCCGCTCAATTCCATATTCTCTTCCACATTCCATTAAATTCCATTCCACATTCCATTCCACATTCCATTCCACGTTCCATTCAACGTTCTATTCCAAGTTCCATTCAATATCATGCCACGTTTCATTATGCATTCCATTCCATTCCATTCCACTTCCTTTCAACATTCGACTATCCATTCCGTTCAACTTCCTTTCAACATTCCACTCCTTTCAACATTCCATTATCCATTCCATTCCACTTCCTTTCAACATTCCATTATCCATTCCATTCCACATTTCATTCCGTTCCATTCCACATTCCATTCTGCATTCCGTTCGACATTTCTTTCCATTCCATTCCACATTCCGTTTCGTTCCATTCCACATCCCGTTTCATTCCATTCCACATTCCTTTCCACCTTCCATTCCATTCCATTCCACATTTCATTCCACCTTCCATTCCACATTTCATTCCACGTTCCATTCCGCGTTGCATTCCACATTCCAATCCTCATTCCATTCCACATTCCATTCCAAATTCTACTCCACAATCCATTCCACATTCCGTTCCATTCCATGCCACATTCCATTCCACTTTCCATTCCATTCCATAACACGTTCAATTCCGCATTCCATTCCATTACATTTGACCTTCCAATTCACATTTCATTCCATTCCATTACACATTCCATTTCACACTCCATTCCAGTATCTATTCCACTTTAAATTCCTTTCCATACCACATTCAATTACACATTACATTCCATTGCACTAGTCATTCCATTCCACATTCCATTCCAAATTCCATTTCACTTTCCGTTCCATTGCATTACACATTCCATTCGACACTCCATTCTATATTCCATTCCATATTCCATTCCATGTTCCATTCCGTTCCATTCCACAATACATTCCACAATCCATTCCACATTCCATTCCACATTCCATTACCTTTCATTCCACATTCCATGCCAGACTACATTCCACAGTATATTCCACATTCCTTGCCGTTCCATTCAACATTCCTTTACACATTCCATTCCGTATCCCATTCCACATTCCATTCCACATTCCGTTCCACACTCCATTCCACACCCCATTCCACATTCCATTCCGTTCCATTCCACATTCCATTCCATATTCCATTCCATTCCATTCCACATTCCATTCCTCATTGCATTCCATTCCTTTCCACATTGCATTTCACATTCCATTCCACATTCCATTCCATTCCGTTCCAAGTTCCATTCCACTTCCCATTCCGTTCCATTCCACGTTGAATTCCACGTTCAATTCCTTTCCATTTCACGTTGCTTTGCACATTCCATTCAATTCCATTCCACATTCCTTTCCATTTCATCACACATTCCATTCCACATTCAATTACATTCCAATCCACATTCTCTTCTATTCCATTCAATTCTAGTCCACATTCTATTCCATTCTATTCCATTCCACATTCCGTTCCAATCCATTCCACATTCCATTCCATTCCATTCCACATACAATTCCACATTCAATTCCGTATTCCATTCCACATTCCATTCCATTCTATTCCACAAACCATTCCATTCCTTTCAATTCCATTGCACATTCCATTCCATTCCTTTCCACATTCCATTCCACATTCCATTTAACGTTCCATTCCTTTCCACATTCCATTCCACATTCCATTTAACGTTCCATTCCTTTCCATTCCACGTTGCGTTCCACAATCCATTCCAAATCCCATTCTGTTTCATTCCACGTTCAATAACACAGTCTATTCCATTCCATTCCACATTCCATTCCAAATTTTACTCCACAATCCATTCCACATTCCGTTCCATTCCATTCCACATTCCATTCCACACTCCATTCCACATTCCATTGTGCATTCCATTCCGTTCCATTCCATATTCCTTTCCACATTGCATTCCACATTCCATTCCACATTCCATTCCATTCCATTCCACATTCCATTCCGCAACCCACTACATTACATTCCAAATTCCGTTTTATTCCATTTCACATTCCTTTCCACATTCCATTCCACATTCCATTCCATTACATTTCACATTGCATTCCCCAATCCATTCGACATTCCATTACCCTTTCCATTCCATTAAATTCCACATTCCATTCCACTTTCCATTCCACGTTCCATTCCACATTCCATTTCATATTCCATTCCACGTTTCATTCCATTCTATTCCAAATTATATTGCATTCCATTCCAACTACCTTTCCATTCCGTGCAATTCCATTCCACTTTACATATCATTCCATTCCATTCCACATTGCATTCCTTTCCATTACACATTCCATTCCATTCCATTCCATATTCCATTCCATTTCATTCCATTCCATTCTGTATTCCATACCATTCCATTCCATTCCACATTCCATTCTTTCCATTCCACATTCCATTCCATTCCTTTCCACATTCCATTCCATTCCATTCCACTTTCCATTCCACATTCCATTCCCTTTCATTCCACATTCCATTCCATTCTATTCCACATTCCATTCAACTTTCCATTAAACGATCCATTCCATGTTCCATTCCATTGCATTCCAGTTTCTATTCCACTGCATTCCAGTTTCTATTCCACACTCCATTCAATTCCATTCCACGTACCTGTCCACATTCCATTCCATTCCATTGCTGGTTCCTTTCCTCATTCCATTCCACATTCGATTCCACGTTCCAATCCACGTTCCATCCATTCAATTCCATGTTCCATTCCATGTTGTATTCTGTTACATTCCAGGTTCCATTCCACATTCCATTGCACATTCCATTCCACTTTCCATTCCACATTCCATTCCACTCCATTACACAATCCATTCCACGGCATTCAAATTCCATTCCACTTTCCATTCCATTCCATTCCACTTTCGATTCCACATTCCATTCCATTCCATTCCACATTCCGTTCCACATTCCATTCTACTCCATTCGGCATCCTATTCCACATTCCATTGCATTGCTGTCCACATACCATTCCATATTCAATTCCACATTCCATTCCATTTGACAATCCATTGCACATTCCAATGCATTCCAGTCCACATTCCATTCCATTCCATTCCATTACATTCCACATTCCATTCAATAACAGTCCACATTCCATTCCACATTTCATTCCATTCCATTCCACATTCCATTCCATATTCCATTCAATTCCATTCCACATTCCATTCAATTTCATTCGACATTCCATTACACATTCCATTACATTCCATTCCAAATTCCATTCCAGGTTCTATTCCACATTGCATTCCACATTCCATTCCATGTTGCATTCCGTTCCGCTCCATGTTGCATTCCAGATTCCATTTCTTTTCGTTCCACGTCCCAATCCATATTCCATTGCACATTCCATTTTATCTTCCATTCCACATTAAATTCCACGTGCCTTTCCACGTTCCATTCAACGTTCCATTCCACGTTCCATTCCATACCATTCAACGTTCCATTCCACCTCACATTCCATTCCGTTCCACGTTCCATTCCACCATATATTCCATTCCATTCCATGTTCCATTGCACATTCCATTCCCCATTCGATTCCACATTCCTTTCCATTCCATTCCACAATCCATTCCATTCCATTCGACATTCAATTCCATTCAATTCCACATTCCATTCCACCTTCAATTCCATCCATTTCTATATCGCATTCCATACAATTCCATGTTCCATTCCACATTCCATTGCACAATTTATTTCACATTGCATTCCTCATTCCGTTATATTCCATTCCACATTCCATTCCACATCCCATTCCATTCCATTCCACATTCCTTTCCGCATTCCATTTCACATTCCATTCCACATTCCAATCCATTCCATTCCACTTTCCATTCCACATTCTATTCCATTGCATTCAACATTGCATTCCATTCCATCCGACATTCCATTCCACGTGCCATTCCACATTTTATTCCACGTTCCATTCCATTCCATTACACTTTCCATTCCATTCCGTTCCACATTCCAATCAACATTCCATTTCACCTTCCATTCCCTTCCATTCCACCTTCCATTCCATAACTTTCCACATTCCAATCTGTTCGACATTCCATTCCACATTCCATTCCACGTTCCATTCAATTCCATTCCACGTTCCATTCCAATTTCCATTCCATGTTCCATTCCATTCCGTTCCACGATCCATTCCACATTCCATTCCGTTACATTTAACGTTGCATTCCAATCGATTCCACTTTCCATTCCACATTCCGTTCCACATTCCATTAAATTCCACATTCCATTCTACATTCTGTTCCACATTCTATTCCACATTCCATTCCATTCCAATCCATGTTCCCTTGCACATTCCATTCCACATTCCATTCCACATTCCATTCCATTCCATTCAACAGTCGATTCTACATTCCATTTCACATTCCATTACACATTACATTTCATTCCATTCCACATTCCATTCCACGTTCCATTAAACTTTCCATTCCACGTTCCATTCCATTCCATTCCACATACCGTTCCACATTCCAATCCATTGCATTCCACTTTCCATGCCACATTACATTACACATTGCATTCCATTCCTTTCCACATTCCATTCCACATTCCATTCCCCATTCCACTGCTTTCCATTCCTCTTTCCATTCCACGTTCCATTCCACTCCATTTCAGAATCCATTTCACATTCCATTCTACTTTCCATTCCACATTCCATTCCATTCCATTCGACATTACATTCCACTTTCCATTCCACGTTCCATTGCACGTTCCATTCCTTTCCATTCCATGATCCATTCATTCTGTTCCACTCCACATTTCATTGCACCTTCCATTTCACATTCCATTCGACATTCCATTACACACTCCTTTCCATTCCATTCTACTTTCAATTCCATTCCATTCCACATTCCATTTCATTCCATTCCACTCCACATTCCATTCCATTCCATTCTACATTACAATCCTTTGCATATTCCATTCCACTTTCCATTCCACGTTGCATTCCATTCCATTCCGCATTCCATTCCACGTACCATTCCATGTTCCATTCCACGTTCCATTCCACCTCACATTCCATTCCGTTCCACGTTCCATTCCACCTTACCTTGCATTCCGTTCCATGTCCCATTCCACATTCCATTCCCCATTCGATTCCACATTCCTTTCCATTCCATTCCACAATCCATTCCATTCCATTCGACTTTCAATTCCATTCAATTCCACATTCCATTCCACCTTCAATTCCATCCAATTCCATATTGCATTCCACGCCATTCCAGGTTCCATTCCACATTCCATTCCACAACTTATTTCACATTGCATTCCACATTCCTTTATATTCCATTCCACATTCCATTCCACATTCCATTCCATTCCATTCCACATTCCTTTCCGCATTCCATTCCACTTTCCATTCCGCATTCCATTTCATTGCATTCAACATTGCATTCCATTCCATCCGACATTCCATTCCACGTTCCATTCCACATTTCATTCCACGTTCCATTCCACTCCATTACACTTTCCATTCCATTCCGTTCCACATTCCAATCAACATTCCATTTCACCTTCCATTCCCTTACATTCCACATTCCATTCCATAACTTTCCACATTCCAATCTTTTCGGCATTCCATTCCACATTCCATTCCACGTTCCATTCAATTCCGTTCCACGTTCCATTCCAATTTCCATTCCATGTTCCATTCCATTTCGTTCCACGATCCATTCCACATTCCATTCCGTTCCATTTAACGTTGCATTCCAATCCATTCCACTTTCCATTCCACATTACTTTCCACATTCCATTAAATTCCACATTCCATTCTACATTCTGTTCCACATTGTATTCCACATTCCATTCCATTCCAATCCATGTTCTCTTGCACATTCCATTCCCCATTCCATTCCACATTCCATTCCATTCCATTCAACATTCGATTCTACATTCCATTTCACATTCCATTACACATTACATTTCATTCCATTCCACATTCAATTACATTGCATTCCATTCCACATTCCATTCCACGTTCCATTAAACTTTCCATTCCACGTTCCATTCAATTCCATTCCACATACCGTTCCACATTCCAATCCATTGCATTCCACTTTCCATGCCACATTACATTACACATTCCATTCCATTCCTTTCCACATTCCATTCCACATTCCATTCCCCATTCCACTGCTTTCCATTCCTCTTTCCATTTCACGTTCCATTCCACTCCATTTCAGAATCCATTTCACATTCCATTCTACTTTCCATTCCACATTCAATTCCACATTCCATTCCATTCCATTTGACATTACATTCCACTTTCCATTCCACGTTCCATTCCACGTTCCATTCCTTTCCATTCCATGATCCATTCATTCTGTTCCATTCCACATTTCATTGCACCTTCCATTTCACATTCCATTCCATTCCATTCTATACCTTTGCATTCCATTCCACATTCCTTTCCATTCTATTCCATTCCATTCCACATTCCATATCATTCCATTGCATTCCACATGCCATACCTTTCCAATACGCATTCCATTCCTTTCCTTTCCACGTTCCATTCCATTCCATTCCACCTTCCATTCCACTTTTCATTTCAACTTCCATTCCTCGTTCCATTCCACGTTCCATTCCACGTTTCATTCCATTCCATTCCACATTCCGTTCCATTCCAATCCACAATCCTTTCCACATTCCTATCCATTCCATTCCAAATTCCATTCCATTCCAAATTCAATTCCACATTCCATTCCATTCCATTCCATTTCAAGTTCCATTCCACATTCCATTCTATTCCATTCCACATACCATTCCATTCAATTCCACATTCCATTCCTTTCCACTCCACATTCCATTGCACTTTCCATTCCATTCAATTCCTCCTTCCCTTCGACTTTCCTTTCCATTCCATGCCACAATCCATTCTACATTCCATTCTTCATTTCTCTCCACATTCCATTCCATTCCATTCCAACTTCATTTCCACATTACATTCCATGACATTCCATTCCACTTTCCATTCCTTTACTTTGCATTCCACATTCCTTTCCATTCCATTCCATTCTACTTTCCATTCTATTCCATTCGCCATTCCTTTCCATTCCTTTCCACATTCCATTCTGTTCCTTTCCACATTCCATTCCACGAAACATTCTACGTTACATTCCACTTCCAATTCCACATTGCATTCCACATTCCATTCTACATTCCATTCCATTCCACATTCCAATCCATTCCATTCCACAGTTCATTCCATGCTTTTCCATTCCACATTCCTTTCCATTCCATTCCATTCCTCTTTCCATTCGATTGCATTATACATTCTATTCCACGTTGCATTCCACTTTCCATTCCATGTTCCATTCCATTCCATTCCACGTTCCATTCCATGTTGCATTAAATTCCGTTGCACATTCGTTTCCACATTCCATTACACATACCTTTCCACATTACTTCCATTCCATTACACATTCCATTACACATTCCATTTAATTCCATTCCATTCCAAATTCCAATCCATTCTACTAGTCATTCCATTCCACGTTCCAATCCGCTTTCCATTGCACATTCCATTTTAGGTTCCATTCCACGTTCCATTCCATTCCATTCCACATCCCATTCCACATCCCATTCCATTCCATTCCACATTCCATACCATTCCTTTCCATTCCATTCCTCATTCCATTGCATTCCATTCCACATTCTATTCCACATTCCATTCCATTGCACTTTCCATTCCATTCCAATCCAGATTCCTTACCATTCCATTGCACATTCCATTGTGTTCCATTATACATTCCATTCCACATTCCATTCTGTTCCTTTGCACATTCCATTCCCCATTCCATTGCATTCCATTCCACATTCCATTCCACATTCCATTCCATTCAATTTCACATTCCATTCCATTTCATTCCAGATTCATTTCCACATTCCTTTCCACATTCCATTCCACATTGCGTTCCACCTTCCATTCCACATTCTATTCCATTCCATTTCACATTTCGTTTCACATTCCATTCTGTTCCATTCCACATTACATTCGACATTCCATTCCACATTCCGTTCCGCATTGCATTCCACATTCCATTCCATTCCATTCCACACTGCATTCCATTCCACTCCACATTCCATTTCGTATTCCATTCCACATTCCATTTCACATTCCATTCCCTTCAATTCCCCATTCCATTCCATTCCTTTCCACTTTCGATTTCACATTCCATTCCATACCATTCCATTCACATTCCATTCACATTCCATTCCCTTCAATTCCCCATTCCATTCCATTCCATTTCACAATCCTTTCCATTCCATTCCACATTCCATTTCACATTCCATTCCGTTCCATTCCACATTCATTCCACGTTCAATTCCACATTCCATTCCACATTCCATTCCACATTCCATTCCAGATTTCATTCCATTCCATTCCATATTCCATTCCATTACACTGCACATTGCATTCCATTCCGTGTCATTCCACGTTGCATTCCACATTCCATTCCATTCCTTTCCACATTCCATTCTGCCTTCCATTTAATGTTCCATTCCTTTCCATTCCACGTTCCATTCCACGTCCCAGTCCTTTTCATTCCACGTTCAATTCCACAGTCAATTCCACTCCATTTCACTTTCCTTGCTACATTCCATTCCATGTTCCATTTCACCTTCCATTCCGTCCATTCCACATTCCATTCCACACTCCATTCCACATTCCATTCCACATTGCACTCCGTTCAATGCCACATTCCTTTCCACACTATATTCCACATTCCGTTGCACATTCCATTCCGTTCCATTCCATATTCCTTTCCACATTCCATTCCACCATAAATTCCACTAGCCATTCCATTCCATTCCACATTGCATTCCACAACCCACTAAATTCCATTCCACATTCCATTCCATTGCTTTCCCCATTCCTTTCCACATTCCATTCCACTTACCTTTCCATTACATTTCACATTCCTGTCCTCATTCCATTCCACATTCCATTCAACATTCCATTCCATTCCTTTCCGCTTTCCATTCCACGTTCGATTCCACGTTTCATTCCATTCCATTCCATGTTCCATTCCACCTTCCGTTCCACTTACATTCCATTCCATTCCACATTGCATTTCACGTTCCACTCCACATTCCATTCCACATTCCTTTCGATTCCATTCCTCATTCCATTCCTCGTTCCATTCCACGTTCCATTCCACGGTTCATTCCATTCTATTGCACGTTCCATTCCGGGTTCCATATCACAATCCATTCCACATTTCATTCCATTTCATTCCATTCCAAATTCTATTCAACATTCCATTCCACATTCCATTCCATTCCATTCCACACTCCTTTCCATGTTCCATTCCACGTTCCATTCCTCGTTACTTTCAATTACTTTCCACGTTCCATTCCATTCCATTCAGCATACCTTTCCATATTTCATTTCACATTCCATTCCACATTCCATTTGACATACCATGGCATTCGCTTTCCCATTCCATTCCATATTCCTTTGCACATTCTTTTCCATTCCCTTGCATATTCCATTCCACATTCCATTCCTTTCCATTCCACATTCCATTCCACGTTCCTTTCACATTGCATTCCACGTTTCATTCCATTCTCTTCCACAATCCATTCCATTCCGTTCCACATTCCATTCCATTCCATTCAATTCCATTTCACATTCCTTATCATTCCATTCCTTTCCACATTCCATTCCTTTCCATTACACATTCCATTCCATTCCATTCCACATTCCATTCTATTTCATCCCATTCCATTCCACATTCCATTACACATTACCTTCCCTCCATTCCAAATTCCATTACATTCCATTCCACATTTCGTTTGACGTTCCATTCCCTGTTCTGTTCCGCGTTCCCTTCCACTTTCAATTCCACCTTCCATTCCGCGTTCCCTTCCATTCCATTTCAGATTCCACTGCACATTTCATTCCCTTCCATTCCATATTCCATACTATTAAATTCCATTCCATTCCACATTCCGTTCCATTCCCCATTCCATTCCACATTCCATTCCATTCCATTCGACAATTCGTTCAGCATTCCATAAAATTCCATTCCACATTCCATTCCATTCCATTCCACTTTCCATAACTGTCCATTCCACATTCCATTCCACATTAAATTCCCCAGTGCATTCCTCCTTCCATTCCACCTTCCATTGCATATTCAATTCTGTTCCATTCCACATTCCTTTCCACATTCCATTCCACATTCCAATCTACTTTCCATTCCATTCCATTCCACATTGCATTCCACTACTCACTACATTCCATTCCATATTCTATTCCGTTCCATTCCACATTGCTTTCCACATTCTCTTCCACATTCCTTTCCATTACATTTCACATTCCTTTCCACATCCACTCCACATTCCATTCCATTCCATTCCACTTTCCATTCCACGTTCCATTCCACAATCCATTCCACGTTTCATTCCATTCCATTCCACGTCCAATTCCAAGTTCCGTTCCATTCAATTGACGTTCCGTTCCTCATTCCATTCCATTCCCCTCCACATTGCATTTCATATTCCATTCCACATTCCTTTCGATTATACTCCTCATTCCATACCACGTTCCATTCCACATATCATTCCACGTTCCATTCCACATTCCATTCCATTCCATTGCATTCCACATTCCATTCAACATTCCATTCCACATTCCATTCCATTCCATTCCACATTCCATTCCACATTCCAATCCTTTTGATTCCGCAGTCCATTAAACTTTCCATTCCACATTCCATCTCATTCCAATCCACATTCCATCTCATTCCATTCCACATTCCATTCCACGTTCCATTTCACATTCCATTGCACACTCAATTCTACATTCCGTTCCACATTCCTTTCCATTCCATTCCACATTCCATTTGACGTTCCATTCCATTCCATTCGGCTTTCCATTCAACGTTCCATTCCACAGTCCATTCGACTTTCCATTCCATACCATTCCACTTTTCATTCCACGTTCCATTCCACATTCCATTCCACATTCCATTCCCTTCCTTCCCATTCCATTCCACATTCCACTACATTCAATTCCATTCCACATTCCATTCCATTCCATACTACATTCCATTCAATTCCATTCCAGATTCCATTCCATTCCATTCCATATCCATTCCATTCCATTACACATTCCATTCCGCGTTCCATTCCTTTCCAAACCACATTCCCTTCCATTACATTCCACTTTCCATTCCACGTTCCATTTCACGTTCCATTTCACGTTCCATTCCATTCCATTCCACATTAAATTCCATTCCATTCCACATTCCATACAAATCAATTCCATTGCCTTCCACATTCCATTACATTCCATTCCAAATTCAATTCCACATTCCAATCCATTCCATTCCACATTGCATTCCACACTCCACTCCACATTCCAATCTACACTCCATTCCACATTCCATTCCACATTCCAAGCCATTCCATGCCACATTGCATTCCACTTTCCATTCCACATTCCATTGCATTCCACTTTCCATTCCACGTTCCTTTCCATTCCATCACACGTTGCATTCCACATTCCATTCCATTCCTTTCCACATTCCTTTCCATTATATTCAACTTTCCATTCCACATTCCTTTGCATTCCATTCCACTTTCCATTCCAGATTACATTCCATTCCATTCCACATTTTATTCCCTTCGTTTCCACATTCCATTCTACTTTCTATTCCACATTCCTTTCCATTCACTTCCACGTTCCATTCCATACCATTCCACTTTCTACTTCATTCCATTTCACATTCCACTACACATTCCAATTCACATTCCATTCCACATTACATTTCACATGCCATTTTATTCCATTCGATTCCATTCCACTTTCCATTCAATTCTATTCCACATTTCCTTCCACATTCCATTCATTTCCATTCCACATTCCATTCCATTACATTCTACATTCCATTCCATTCCCTTCCAAACACCATTCCTTTCCATTACATTACATTTCACTTTCCATTCTATTCCATTGCATTCCGCATTCCTTTCCAGATTCAATTCCATTCCATAGCACATTCCATTCTTTTCCATTGTACACTCCATTCCAAAATTCTTATTCCATTGCATTCCATATTCCATTCTCGTTCCATTCCATTCCATTCCACATTCCATTCCACCTTCTATTCCGCATTTCATTTCACATTCCATTCAATTCCATTCCACATTCTACTCCATTCCATTCCACATTCCATTCCACATTCTATTCCATTCCATTCCACATTACATTCAACATCCCATTCTATTCCATTCCACATTGCGTTCAACATTCCATACTATTCCATTCCTTTCCATTCCACATTCCATTCCATTCCATTCCATTCCATTCCATTCCATTCCATTCCATTCCACATTGCATTCAACATTTCTTTCCTTTCCATTCCACATTGCATTCCAATGCATTCTACATTCCATTCCATTCCATTCCACATTCCACTCCTTTCCATTCCACATTGCATTCCATTCCATTCCACATTCCATTCCACCTTGAATTCCATTCCATTCCACATTGAATTCCATTCCATTCCAAATTCCATTCCATTCCATTCCACATTGCATTCCACATTCCATTCCACATTCCATTCCATTCCATTCCACATTCCATTCCATTCCATTCCACATTGAATCCTCTTCCTTTCCTTTCCACGTTCCATTGCGTTCCATTCGAGATTCCATTCCATTGCACTCAACATTCCATTCCATAATCCTTTCCATTCCATTCCACTTTCCATTCCATTCCATTCTATATTCCATACAATTAAATTCCTTTCCATTCCACATTCCTTTCCATTCCACACTCCATTCCATTCGATTCCATTCCATATTCCATTTCATTCCATTCCATATTCAATTCCATTTCATTCCATTCCATTCCACATTCCATTCCATTCCTTTCCACATTCTATTATATTCTATTCCACATTCCATTCCATTCTACTCCACATTGCATTCCATTCCATTTCATTCCAAATTCCATTCCATTCCATTCACATTCCATTGCCTTCCTTTACACATTACATTCCATTCCTTTCCATTCCACTTTCCGTTATACGTTCCATTCCATTCCATTCAACGTTTCATTGCACGTTCCATTCCATATCCCATTCCATTCCATTTCCCATTCCATTCCTTTCAATTCCACATTTCATTCCACATTGCATTCCATTTCTTTCCACATTGCATTCCACTTTCCATTCAACATTCCATTCCATTCCACGTTACATTCCACGTTGCATTCCACGTCCCATTCCATTTCCTTCCTCATTTAATTCCACGTTCAATTGCATTCCATTTCACGTTGCATTCCACATTCCTTTCAATTCCATTCCACATTCCATACCATTCCATTCCATTCCATTCCATTCCATTCCACATTCCATTCAACATTCCAGTCCATATTCCATTTCAAATTCCATTCGATTGCATTCCACATTCAATTCCACTTTCCATTCCATTGCATTCCTCATTCCATTCCACATTCCATTCCATTCCATTCCATTCCATTCCATTCCATTCCACGTTCTATTCCATTCTGTTGCATTCCAAATTTCATTCCATTCCATTCCGCATTCCATTCCATTCCATTGCATTGCATTCCACATTCCATTCCAATCCAATATACATTCCATTTCATTCCATTCCACATTCCATTCCATTCCATTCCTTTCCACATTCCATAGCATTGCATTCCATTCCAGATTCTATTAATTTCCTTTCTGCATTCCATTCCATTCCATTCCACATTCCATTCTATTGAATTCCACATTCCAGTTCAGATAACTTTCCATTCCATTCCACATTCCATTCTATTGAATTCCACATTGCAGTTCACATAACTTTCCATTCCATTCCACATTCCATTCCGCATTCCATTCCACGTTACATTCCACGTTCCATTCTACGTTCCATTCCACATTCCATTACATATTCCATTCCATTCCTTTCCTCATTGCATACAATTCCATTGCCTTCTATTCCAATTTCCATTCCATTCCAATTCACATTCAATTCCACATTCCATTCAATTCTATTTCACATTTCATTCCATTCCATTCCATATTCCTTTCCATTCAATTCCACTTTCCATTCGATTCCACAATCCATTCTATTCCACATGCCCTTCCATTCGTTTACATTCAAATCCCAATTCCATTCAAAATTCCATTGAATTTCCTTCCACATTCCATTCCATTCCACATTCCATTCCTTTCCATTCCACATTCCATTCCTTTCGATTCCACAGTCAATTCTGTTCCATTCCACATTCCATTCCATTCCATTACATTCCACATTCTATTTCATTTATTCCACATTCCATTATATTATATTCCACATTGCATTCCATTCCATTGTACTCCCCATTGAATTCAATTCCATTTCACTTTCAATTCCATTCCATTCCACATTCAATTCCATTCCGTTTCACATTCCATTCCATTGCATTCCATTCCATTACATATTCCATTCCATTTATTTCCACATGCCATTCCATACCATTCCTTTCCATTCCATTCCATTCCATTCCATTCCATTACACAATCCATTGGATTACATTACATATTCCATTCTATTCCATTCCAGTTTGCATTCCATTCCATTCCATTCCACATTGCATCTCATTCCACTCAATTCCCCATGCCATTCCATTCTATTCCATTTCATATTTCATTCCATTCCATTGCACATTGCTTTCCATTCCATTCCATTCCTCATTCCTTTCCACCTTCATTTCCATTCTATGCAACATTCCATTCATCATTCCTTCCCATTCCATTCCACATTCCATTCCACTTTCCATTCCATTCCATTCCACATTCCATTGCACATTCCAATCCATTCCATGCCAGATTCCATTCCAAATTCCATCCCATTCCATTCCAAATTCCATTCCACGATCCATTCCATTCCACATTCCATTCCACATAGCTTTACATTACAATCCACATTTCATTCCACATTCCATTCTGCGTTCCATTCGACTTTCCATTGCATACTTCCCTCCATTCCATTTCACTTTTCATTCCACATTTCATTCCATTCCATTCCACTTTCCTTTCAATCTTCCTTTCCACGTTCCATTCCATTCCGTTCCACATTCCATTCCACATTGCATTTCACATTCCATTCCACAATCCATACCATTCCATTCCACATTCCATTCCATATTCCATTCCACATTCCATTCGATTGCATTCCACATTCATTTCCACATTCCATTCTATTGCATTTCTCATTCCATTCCAAATTCCATTCCATTCCATTCAACATTGGATTCCATTCCATTCCACGTTCCATTCTATTCTATCGCATTCCACATTTCATTCCATTCCATTCCGCATTCCATTCCATTCCATTCCATTCCATTCCACATTCCATTCCATTCCATTCCTTTACACATTCCATAGCATTGCATTCCATTCCACATTCCATTAATTTCCTTTCTGCATTCCATGCCATTCCATTCTGCATTCCATTCCATTGCATTCCTCATTCCTTTCCACATCACTTTCCATTCCATTCCAAATTCCATTCCGCATTGCATTCCACGATCCATTCCACGTTCCTTGCTATGTTCCATTCCACATTCCATTACATATTCCATTCCATTCCTTTCCACATTACATACAATTCCATTGCATTCTATTCCACTTTCCATTCCATTCCAATCCACATTCCATTCCACATTCCATTCCATTCTTTTACACATTCCATTGCATTCCATTCTACATTCCATTCCATTCAATTCAACATTCCCTTCTATTCCATTCCACATTCCATTGCATTTCATTCCACATTCAATTCCATTCCACATTACATTCTATTCCACATTCTCTTCCATTCCTTTACATTCAAATCCTAATTCCATTCAAAATTCCATTCAGATCCATTCCACATTCCATTCCATTCCAGTCCACATTCCATTACTTTCCATTTCACATTCCATTCCTTTCGATTCCACATTCAATTCTATTCCATTCCACATTCCCTTCCATTCCATTCCATTCCTCATTCCATTTAGTTTATTCCACATTCCATTCCATTCCATTCCACAATGCATTCCATTCCATTCTGTTCCACATTCAATTCAATTCCATTGCACTTTCAATTCCATTGCATTCCACATTCAATTGCATTCCATTCCACATTCCATTCCATTGCATTTCGTTACATTCCATATTACATTCTGTTCCATTCAACATTCCATTCCATTCCATTCCATTCTATTCCATTCCACATTCCTTTCCACATTCCATTCCTTTCCATTCCATTCCTTTCCACGTTGCATTCCACTTTCCATTCCACATTCCATTCCATTCCATTCCATTCCATGTTCAATTCCATTCCATTCCAATTTCCATTCCATTCCATTGCACGTTCCATTCCATTCTATTCCACGTTCCATTCCATTCGACATTCCATTCTAACCCATTGCATTCCATGATACATTCCATTCCATTCCACGTTCCATTCCATTCCATTCCACGTTCCTTTCCATTCCGTTCCACGTTCAATTCCATTCCATTCCAATCCATTCCACATTCCATTCCATTCCATTTCATTCAACGTTCCTTTACATTCCATTCCATTCCAGATTCCATTCCGTTCCATATTCCATTCCATACCACTTTCCATTCCATTCCACGTTCCATTCCATTACACATTCCATTCCATTCAATTCCACCTTCCATTCTAGATTCCATTCCAATCCACATTCCGTTCCATTCCACATTCCATTAAATTCCATTCCATTCCACATTCCCTTCCTCTTTCCAGTCCATTCCTTACCACATTCCATTCCATTCCATTACACGTTCCATTCCATTCCATTCCAAGTTCCATTCCACATTCCTTTCCATATTCCATTCCACTTTCTAGTACACATTCCATTCCACTTTCCATTACATAATCCATTCCATTCCATTTCACATTCCATTACACATTCCACTCCATTCCATTCCACTTTCCATTCACATTCCATTCCTATCTATTCCACACTAAATTCCACATTCCATTCAATTCCATTCCGCATTCCATTCCAAATTCCATTCCATTCCTTTCCATTCCATTAAATTTCATTCCACATTCCCTTCCATTCCACATTCCATTCCTCATTGAATTGCATTCCATTCCACATTCCATTCCGATCCATTCCACATTCCATTCCATTCCACATTTCCTTCCTCATTCCATTCCATTCCTATCCACATTCCATTCCATTTCACATTCCATTGTACATTCCATTCCATTCCATTTCACGTTGCATTCAAAATTCCTTTAAACATTGCATTCTATTCAATTCCACATTACATTACCCATTCCTTTCCATTTAATTCTACATTCCATTGCCCATTCCTTTCCACATTCCTTTCCACATTCCATTCCATTACATTCAACATTCCATTCACCAATCCATTCCACATTCCATTCCATTCTATTCCACATTCCACTCCCTATTCCTTTCCACATTCCATTCCACATTCCATTCCATTCCATTCCATTCCACATTCCATTCCACAATCCATTCCACAATCCATTCCATTCCATTCCACGTTCCATTCTACATTGCATTCCACATTCCATTCCATTCTATTCCACATCCCTTTCCACAATCCATTCCACATTCCATTACCCATTCCTTTCCTTTCCATTCCACATTCCATTCCACTCCATATTCCATTCCATTCAATTCCACATTCAATTCCTCTTCCCATTCCATTCCATTCCACATTCCATTCCATTCCCTACCACATTCCATTCCACTTTCCATTCCGCGTTCCATTCGACCTTCCATTGCACGTTTCATTCCATTCCATTCGACTTTCCATTCCACATTGCATTCCATTCCATTCCATTTTCCATTCTACCTTCCATTCCACATTGTTTTGCACATTCCATTCCTTTCCTTTCCACGTTCCATACCATTCCATTACATTCTATTCTACGTTCTATTCCAAATTCCATTCCGTTCTATACTACAGTACATTCCATTCCATTCCACATTCCATTCCATTCTATTCCACATTCCATTACTTTCCATTCCACATTTGATTCCACATTCCATTAAATGTTCCATTCCACATTCCATACCACATTCCATTCCAGATTCCACTTGAAGTTCCATTCCATTCCATTCCTCGTTCCATTATGTTCCATTCCACGTTGCATTCCTCTTTCCATTCCACATTCCCTTCCACATTCCATTCCACGTCCCATTCCATTCGATTCCATGTTTCATTCAAATTTCTTTTCCATTGCATTCCACATTCCATTCCATGTTTCCTTCTAAATTCCATTCCATGTTCCATTCCACGTTTCATTCCATTCAATACCACTTTCCATTCCACGTTCTATTACATTCCATGCTATGTTCCACTCCACATTCCATTGCACATTTCATTCCGCTTTCCATTCGAGTTTCCTTTCCACATTCAATTCCACGTTCTATTCCATGTTACATTCCATTCCATTCCAAGTTCCATTCCTTATTCCATTGCATATTCCATTCCATGTTCCATTCTACGTTGCATTCCA
Organism: Pongo abelii; assembly: GCF_028885655.2. Lineage (NCBI taxonomy): Eukaryota > Metazoa > Chordata > Mammalia > Primates > Hominidae > Pongo > Pongo abelii. Next base: position 11,837,928 of record NC_085929.1, on the reverse strand, counting down.
ATTTCCATTCCACTTTACATTGAACTTGCAATTCCACTTTCCATTCCAATCCATTCCAGATTCCGTTCCACATTCCAATCCATTGCATTCCACTATCCATACCACATTCCTTTCCACATTCCATTCCCCATTCCACTGCATTACATTCCTCTTTCCATTCCACTTTCCATTCCACTCCATTTCACAATCCATTTCTCATTCCATTCGACCTTCCATTCCACACTCCATTCCACATTCCATTCCGTTCCATTCGACATTCCATTCCACTTTCAATTCCACGATCTATTCAACGTTCCATTCCATTCCATTCCATGTTCCATTGATTCTGTACCATTCCACATTTCATTCCACCTTTCATTTCGCACTCAATTCGACATTGCATTACACATTCCTTTCCTTTCCATTCCACGTACAATTCCATTCCATTCCACATTCCATTGCATTCCATTCCACTTTCCATTCCTTTCCACTCCACGTTACAATCCTTTCTACATTCCATTCCACATTCCATTCCACGTTCCATTCCTTTCCATTCCACGTTACATTCCACTTTCCATTTCATGTTCCTTTCCATTCCATTCCACGTTCTTCTCCAAATTCCATTCCATTCCATTTCACGTTCCATTCAACAATTCCATTACAAATTCCGTGCCACTTTCCTTTCTGTCCCATTCCACATTCAATTCCACTCTCCACTCCACATTCCATTCCACATTCGATTCCACTCTCCACTCCACATTCCATTCCAAATTCCATTCCTTTCCATTCCACATTCCATTCCAAATTTCATTCCACATTCCATTCTGTTCCATTGAACATTCCATTGCATTCCATGCCACATTCCTTTAAACATTCCAATCCATTCCGTTCCACATTCCATGCCTTTCCATTCCCCATTCCATTCCACATTCCATTCCATTCCATTCCACATTCCATTCCACATTCTATTCCAAATCCCATTCCACATTCCATTCCATTCTATTCCATATTCCCCTCCACATTCCATTCCACATTGCATTCCACATTCCATTCCACATTCCTTTCCATTCCATTAAACATTCCATTCCACCCTACATTTCACATTCCATTCCACATTCCATTCAATTCCATTCAACGTTTCATTCCACGTTCCATTCCACGTTCCATTCCATTCCATTCCACTTTCCATTCCACATTGCATTCCACATTCCTGTCCATTCCATTCCATATTGCATTCCACATTATATTCCATGCCATTCCACATTCCACTCCACATTCCATTCCACATTCCATCCCATTCCATTCTACATTCTTTTCCATTCCAATCCACTTTCCATTCCAGTTTCCAATCCATTCTATTCTTCGTTCTATTCCACATTCAATTCCACATTTCGTTCCGCGTTGCATTCCACATTCCATTCCATTCCATTCCACAATGCTTCCCATTCCACTCCACATTCCTTTTCGCATTCAATTCCACCTTCCATTTCATATTCCATTCCATTCATTTTCCCATTCCATTCCATTCCATTCCAATTTCCATTCCACTTTCAATTCCATACCATTCCACATTCCATTCCATTCCATTCCACATTCCATTCCATTCCATTCCATTCCACATTCCATTCCATTCCATTCCATTCCATTCCACATTCCATTCCATTCCATTCCATATTCAATTCCATTTCATTCCACATTCCATTCAACGTTCCAAACTACCATCCGTTTGAAGGTCCATTCAATTAAATTCCACGTTCCATTCCTCTTTACATTCCATTCCTTTCCACTTTCCTTTCCATATTCTATTCCACATTCCATTTCATTCCATTCCACACTCCATTTCATTCCATTCCACATTCCATTCTAGTCCAGTCCACATTTCATAAGACGTTCAATTCCATTCAATTCCACGTTCCATTCCACATTCCAATCCAAATTCTATTTCACATTCCTTTCCACATTCCACTACATTCCATTCCACTTTACATTCCACGTTCCATTCCACAATCCATTCCACATTCCATTACATTTCATCTCACATTCCATTCCACGTTGCATTCCATTCCATTCCACTTTCAATTCCAAATTCTATTCTATTACTTTTGACATTGTATTCCACAATCCATTCCACATTCCCTTTCACCTTCCATTGCGTTCCATTACACATTCCATTCCACACTAAATTCCACATTCCTTTCCACATTCCATTCTGTTCCATTCCATATTCCATTCCTCATTCCATTCCTCATTCCATACCACATTCGATTCCACATTCCATTCCACATTCCATTAAATTCCATTCCACATTCCATTCCTTTCCATTCCACATTACATTCCACGTTCCATTTAATGTTCTATTCCGTGTTCCATTCAATATCATTTCACTTTCCATTCTGCATTCCATTCCATTCCATTCCATTTCCTTTCAATATTCCATTCCCCATTCCATTGCACATTACGTTCCGTTTCATTCCACATTCCACTCCACATTCCATTCCACATTCCATTCCAATCCATTCCACATTACATTGCATTCCACTCCACATTCTATTCCACATTACATTCCGTATTTCATTCCACATTCCATTCCACATTCCATTCCATTCCATTCCACGGTCCATTCCATTCCATTCCACGTTTCATTCCACATTCCATTTCACCTTCCATTCCATATTCCATTCCAAATTCCATTCCACAATCCTTTCCACATTCTGTTCCATTTCATGCAACATTCCATTTCACAATCCATTCCATTCTATACCACTTTCAATTCAACTTTCCATTGCATTACATTTGACATTTCATTCCACATTCCATTCCAAATTCCATTTCACATTCTATTACGTTCCTTTACACATTCCATTCCACATTCCATTCCACATTCCTTTCTACAATCCATTCCACGTTGCTTTCCGTTGCATTCCACAATACATCCCACACTCCATCACACATTCCATTCCACATTCCTTTCCGTTCCATTCCACACTCCATTCCACATTCCATTTGACATTCCGTTCCGTTCCATTCCACATTCCATTCCATGCTCCATTCCAGAGTCCATTGCAAACTCCTTTCCATTCTATTCCACATTCCATTCCCTTCCATTCCGCATTCCTTTCCACGTTCCATTCCGCATTCCATTCCACATTACATTCCACAGTCCATTCCACATCCCATTTCACATTTCATTCCGATCCATTCCACATTCCTTTCCACATTCCATTCCGCATTCCTTTCCATTTCATTCCGCATACCGTTAAATATTCCATTCCATTTCACATTCCATTCCGTTAAATTCCAGATTCCTTTCCACATTCCATTTCACATTCAATTAAAATTTCCTTTCAACTTTCCGTTCCACATTCCATTCCATTCCATTCCACATTCCATTAGACATTCCATCCCGTTCCATTCCACATTCCTTTCCACATTCCATTCCACATTCCATTCCACATTCCGTTCAACATTCCATACCACATTCCATTTCACCTTCCTTTCCACATTCCATTTCACCTTCCGTTCCACATTCCATTTCACCTTCCGTTCCGCATTCCATTTCACATTCCACTCCATTCCATTCCCCATTCCATTCCATTCCATTCCACATTCTATTCCACGTTCCTTTCCACATTCCATTCCATTCCATTCCATTCCCCATTAAATTCCATTCAATTCCACGTTCCATTCTACTTTCCATTTGAAGGTCCAATCAATTCCATTCCACGTTGAATTCCACATTACATTCCATTCAATTCCACTTTCCCTTCCACATTCCATTCCACATTCCATTCCATTCCATTCCACATTCCATTCCATTCCATTCCACTTTCCATTCCTTTCCATTCCACGTTCCTTTCCACATTTCTTTCCACATTCCATTCCACGTTCCACTCCAAGTTCCATCCATTCAATTCCGCTTTCCTTTCCACGTTCTATTCCACATTCCATTGCACCTTCCACTGTATCTTCCATTCCACATTACATTCCACTTTCCTTTCCACGTTCCTTTCAACGTTCCTTTCTGTGTTCCATTCCATAGCATTCCACGTTCCATTCCACCTTCCATTCCATTGTGTTCCACTTTCCATTCCACATTTCATTCCCCAATCGATTCCGCATTACTTACCATTCAATTCCACAATCCATTCCATTCCATTCGACATTCCATTCCATTCCATTCCACATTCCATTCCACCTTGGATTCCAATCAGTTCCATAATCCATTCCACACCATTCCATATCCCCTTCTGCATTCCATTCCACAATCCGTTTCGCATTCCATTCCACATTCCTTTCCATTCCATTCCACATTCCATTCCACATTGCATTCCATTCCATTCCACATTACTTTCCGCATTCCATTTTACATTCCATTCCACATTCCATTCCATTCCATTCCATTCCATTCCAAATTCCGTTAGACATTCCATTCCATTGCATTCAACATTGCATTCCTTTCCATCCGACATTCCATTCCACGTTCCATTCTACATTTCATTCCACTTTCCATTCCATTCCATTCCACGTTCCATTCCATTCCGTTTGACATTCCAATCCAAATTCCATTTCACCTTCCATTCCCTTCCATTCCACATTCCATTCCATTCCTTTCCACTTTCCAATCCTTTCGACATTCCATTCCACATTCCATTCTACGTTCCATTCCATTCCATTCCACGTTCCATTCCACGTTCCATTCCATGTTACATTCCATTCCATTCCACATTCCATCCGACATTCCTTTCCTTTCCATTTAACTTTCCCTTCCAATCCATTCCATTTTCCATTCCACATTGCACTCCACATTCCATTCCACGTTCCATTCCACATTCCATTCCGTTCCATTCCACATTCAATTCCACACTGCTTTCCACATTCCATTCCACGTTCTGTTCCATTCCTTTTCACATTCCATTCCACAGTTTATTCCTCATTTCATTCCGTTCCATTCCACATCAGATTGTATTCCCTTCCACATTCAAATCCATTCCATTCCACAGTCAATTACATCCATACCTCATTCCATTCCACATTCTCTTCCACATTATATTACACATTCCATTCCATTCCATTCAACATTCCATTCCATGCCATTCCACATTCAATTCCATTTCATTCCACATTCCATTCAACGTTCCAATCTACCTTCCATTTCATGGTCCATTCAATTAAATTCCACGTTCCATTTCTCATTACATTCCATTCCATTCCACTTTCTTTCCACATTCCATTCCACATTCCGTTTCATTCCATTCCACATTACATTCTACATTCTATTCCACATTCTATTCCACATTCCATTCCATTCCATTCCATGTTCCCTTCCACATTCTATTCCACAATCCATTGCCCATTCCTTTCCATTCCATTCAACATTATATTCCACATTCCATTTCACATTCCATTACACATTCCATTCCTTTCCATTCCACAATCAATTCCTTTACATTCCATTCCACGTTCTATTCCATGTTCCATTAAACTTTCCATTCCACATCAAATTCCATTCCATTCACATTCCGCTCCTCATTCTAATCCATTGCATTCCACTTTCGACGCCACATTCCATTCCACATTCCATTCCCCATTCCACTGCATTCCATTCCACTTTCCATTCCACATTCCATTCCACTCCATTGTACAATCCATTTCACATTCCATTCCACCTTCTATTCCACGTTTCATTCCACATTCCATTCCATTCCATTCCAGATTCCATTTCATTCCATACGACATTCCATTCCATGTTCCACTCCAAGTTCTATTCCACGTTCCATTCCATTCCTTTCCATGTTCCATTCATTCTGTTCCATTCCACATTTCATTCCACCTTCCATTTCGCATTTCAGTCTACATTCCACTACACATTGCTTTCCATTCCATTCCACGTTCAATTCCATTCCATTACACATTTGATTTCATTCCATTCCATATTCTGTTACATTCCGGTCCACATTTCAATCGTTTCCACATTCCATTCTACATTCCATTCCACGTTCCATTCGATTCCATTCCACGTTACTTTCCACGTTCTATTCCATTCCATTCCACTTTCCATTCCATGTTCCATTCCACATTGCATTACTTTCCATTCCACATTTCATACCATTCCATTCCACATTCCATTCCATGCCATTCCAGTTTCCATTCCGCATTCCATTCCATTCCAATCCACATTCTGTTACATTTCATTCCCTTACAGTCCACATTCCATTCCATTCAATTCCATTCAACATTCCATTCCTTTCCATTCCATATTCCATTCCATTTGATTCCACATTCCTTTCAATTCCGTTCCAAATACCATTCTATTCCATTCCATTCCACATTCCATACCATTCCATTCCATATTCAATTCCATTCCATTCCATTCTACTTTCCATTCCATTCCATTCCACATTTCGTTCAACATTCCATTCCGTTCCAACCTATTCCATTCCATGTACCATTGCACATTCCATTCCACATTCCATTCCGTTGCATTCCATTCCATTACAAGTTCTATTCCACATTCCGTTTCACTTTCCATTCCATTCCATTCCACATTGCATTCCTTTCCGTTCCCTTCCATTCCACATTCCAATCCATTCTTTTCCACATTTCATTCCATTGCATTCCATTCCACATTCCTTTCCATTCCACTCCATCTTCCATTCCATTAAAATCCATTCAATATTCCATTCCACATTCCATTCCATTCCATTCCAAATTGCATTCCATTCCATTCCAGATTCCATTCCATTCCATTGCATTCCAAATTCCATTCCACATTCCATTCCACATGACATTCCATTCCATTCCACGTACCATTCCACATTCCATAGCATTCCATTCCACATTCCATTCCATTCCATTCCACATTCCATTCTATTTCCATTTCACATTCTGTTGTACTTCCATTTTAAATTCCATTCCATTCCACATTCCCTTCCACATTCCATTCCATTACATTCCGCCTTCCATTCCACATTCAATTTCTTTCCTTTCCACTTTCCATTCCCTTCCACTTTACGTTCCATTCCTTCCATTCCATTCCACTTTCCATTCCATGTTCCATCCACCTCCATTCCGCTTTCCATACTGTTCCACTCCATGTTCCATTCCATTCCGCTCCATATTACATTCCATTATATTCCATGCTCCATTCCATTCCACGTTCCATTCCATTTCATTCCACTATACATTCCACGTTCCATTCCACGTTCTATTTCATCTTCCTTTCCATTCCATTAAATGTTCCATTAATAATTCCATTCTGCATTCCATTCCATTCCATTCCATATTCCATTCCACGTTCAATTCCACTTCATTCCACGTTCCATTACATTCCACTTTCCATTCCCTTCCACTCCACTTTCCATTCCATTATATATTCCATTCCATTCCATTCCATTCCATTGCATTCGACATTCCACTCTACTACATTCCATTCCATTCCACCTTCCATTCCATTCCTTTCCACATTCCATTACATTCCATTCCACATTCCATTCCATTCCATATTCCAATCCACATTCCATTCCATTCCGTTCCATTGCATTCCACATTCCATTCCATTACATTCCACATGCCAATCCATTTCATTCCACATTCCAATCCATTCTATTCCACATTTCATTCCATTGCATTCCATTCCACATTCCTTTCCATTCCGCTCCACCTTCCAATCCATTAAAATCCGTTCAATATTCCATTCCACATTCCATTACATTCCATTCCAAATTGCCTTCCATTCCATTCCAGATTCCATTCCATTCCATTGCATTCCAAATTCCATTCCACATTCCATTCCACATGACATTCCATTCCATTCCACATACCATTTCACAATCCATAGCATTCCATTCCACGTTCCATTCCATTCCATTCCACATTCCATTCTATTTCCATTTCACATTCTGTTCTATTTCCATTTTAAATTCCATTCCATTCCACATTCTCTTCCACATTCTATTCCATTCCATTCCACATTCCATTACATTCCATTCCACATTCCATTCCACATTCAATTTCTTTCCTTTCCACTTTCCATTCCCTTCCACTTTACGTTCATTCCTTCCATTCCATTCCACATTCCATTCCATGTTCCATCCACCTCCATTCCAGTTTCCATACTATTCCACTTCATGTTCCATTCCATTCCACTCCATATTACATTCCATTATATTCCATGCTCCATTCCATTCCACGTTGCATTCCATTCCATTCCACTATACATTCCATGTTCCATTCCACATTCTATTCCATCTTCCTTTCCATTCCATTAAATGTTCCATTAATCATTCCATTCTGCATTCCATTCCATTCCATTCCATATTCCATTCCACGTTTAATTCCACTCCATTCCAGGTTCCATTACATTCCACTTTCCATTCCCTTCCACTCCACATTCAATTCCATTCTATATTCCATTCGATTCCATTCCATTCCATCGCATTCCACATTCCACTCTGCTACATTCCATTCCATTCCACCTTCCATTCCATTCCTTTCCACATTCTATTCCATTCCATTCCACATTCCATTCCATTCCATATTCCATTCCACATTCCATTCCATTCCGTTCCATTGCATTCCACATTCCATTCCATTGCATTCCACATTCCAATCCATTTCATTCCACATTCCACTCCATTTCATTCCACATTACATTCCATGTGCTTTCCATTCCATTCCATTCCACATTCCATTCCATTCAATTCCACATTTTATTCCATTCTATTCCACATTCCATTCCATTCCATTCTGCATTCAATTCCATTCCACTTTCAAATTCCATTCCATTTGTTTCCATTCCACATTCCATTCCATAAAATGCCTTTCCATATTCCTTTCCATTCCATTTCATATTCCATTCCTTTCCATTCCATTCCTTAGTCCATTCCATTCCATTTCACATTCCATTCCTATCCATTGCATTCCACTTTCCATTCCATTCCATTCCAGTTTCCATTCCCTTCCACTTTCCATTCCATTCCATTTCACATTCCTTTCTTTCCATTGCAATCCACATTCCATTCCATTCCATTCCACTTTCCATTCCCTTCCACGTTCCTTTCCATTCCATTCATTTCCATCCCACATTCCATTCCATACCAAACCTTTCCACATTCCATTCCATTACATTCCACATTCCAATCCATTCCATTCCACGTTCCATTCCAAATTCCACTCCACATTGCATTCCATTCAATTGCATTCCATATTCCATTCCAATCCATTCCTTTCCATTCCATTCCACTTTCCAATCCACATTCCATTCCACATTCCATCCCATTTCATTCCACATTCCATTCCATGTTCCATTCCACATTCCATTCCACATTCCATTCCTTTCCACATTCCGTTCCACTGCATTACATTATATTCCACATTGCGTTCCATTCCATTCCATTCCACATTCCATTCCATTAGATTCCACATTCCATTCTATTCCACATTCTCTTTCACATTCCAATACATTTCATTCCACTTTCCATTCCACATTGAATTCCATTCCATTCCACATTAAATTCCATACATTCCACATTAAATTCTATTTCCATTTCACTTTCCGTTGAATTCCATTCCACATTCCATTTCATTCCTTTCCACATTCCATTCCATTCCATTGCATTGAATTTAATATTCCATTCCATCTCATTCCACATGCCGTTCCCATCCATTCCACATTGTATTCCACATTCGATTCCATTCAATTCCACTTTCCATTCCACATTTCATGGCACGTTCCGATGCATTCCACTTTGCATTCCCCATTCCATTCCCCATTCCATTCCATTCCATTCTACATTCCATTCCATTCCATTCCATTCCATTCCATTCTACATTCCATTCCATTCCATTCCATTCCACATTCCATTCTATTCCACATTCTATTTCACATTCCAATACATTTCATTCCACTTTCCATTCCACATTCAATTCCATTCCATTCCACATTAAATTCCACACATTCCACATTAAATTCTATTTCCATTTCACTTTCCGTTGAATTATATTCCACATTCCATTGCATTCCATTCCACATTCCATTCCATTCCATTGCATTGGATTCAATATTCCATTCCATTTGATTCCACATGCCATTCCCATCCATTCCACATTGCATTCCACATTCGATTCCATTCAATTCCACTTTCCATTCCACATTCCATGGCACTTTCCATTGCATTCCACTTTGCATTCCCCATTCCATTCCCCATTCCATTCCATTCCATTCTACATTCCATTCCATTCCATTCCATTCCATTGCATTTCACATTCCATTCCATTACATTCCATTCCACATTCCGTTTCATTCCATTTCACTTTCCATTCCATTCCATTCCGCATTTCATTCCACATTCCATTCCATTCAAAGTTCCATTCCACATTCCATTCCATTCCGTTCCATTGCTTTCCACATTCCATTCCATTCCATTCCATTCCATTCCATTCCACATTCCATTCGATTTCATGTCACATTCCATTCCATTCCACATTCCATTCCTCATTACATTCCGTTGCATTCCACATTCCGTTTCACTTTCCATTCTATTCCATTCCAAATAATTCCATTCCAATACATTAAACTTTCCATTCCACGTTCAATTCCATTCCATTCCACGTTCAATTCCACATTGCATTCTACATTCCGTTCCATTCCATTCCATTCCACTTTCCATTCCACATTCCATTCCGTTCCTACCCATTCCATTCCACTTACCATTACACATTGCATTCCGTTCTATTCCTTTCCAATCCAAGTTCCAATCCACATTCCATTCCAGTTTCCATTCCATTCCATTCCACATTGCATTCCATTCCATTCCCTTCCATTACACATTCCTTTCCATTCTATTCCAAATTTCATTCGGTTGCGTTCCATTCCACATTCCTTTCCATTCCATTCCACTTTCAATGGCATACCAATCCATTCAATATTCCATTCCACATTCCATTCCATTGCATTCCAATTTCCATTCCATTCCATTCCACGTTAAATTCCATTCCGTTCCACATTTCATTCCATTCCGTTCCATATTCCATTCCATTCCATGCCACATTCCATTCCATTCCATGCCACATTCCATTCCATTCCACTCCACATTCCATTCCATTCCGTTCCATTCCATTCCACATTCCATTCCCCATTCCATTCCCTTCCATTCCACATTCCATTCCATTCCATTCCACATTTCACTCCATTCCATTCCCTTCCATTCCACAATCCATTCCATTGTATTGCACATTTCGTTCCATTCCATGCGGTTCCACTTTCTTTCCATTCCATTCCACCATCCATTCCATTCCAATCCATTCCATATTCCATTCCACCTTCCATTCCATTCCATTTCACATTCCATTCTGTTCCATTCCATTCCGCATTCCATTCCATTCCATTTCACATTCCATTCCATTCCATTCCACATTCCATTCCATTCCATTCCACATTCCATTCCATTCCTCTCCATTCCACATTCCTTCCCATTCCATAACACATTCCATTCCTTTCCATTCCACTTTCCATTCCACATTTAATTCCATTTTATTCCATTCAACATTATATTCCAGATTCCATTCCAATTTCCATTCTGTTCCATTCCATTCCATTAGACATTCCATTACACTTTCCTTTCCATTACATTCCATGTTTCTTTCCTCATTCCATTCCACCTTCCACTCCATTGCATTCCACATTCCATTCCTCATTTCATTCCACTTTCCATTCCATTCCATTCCACGTTCCATTCCACGTTCCATTCCACATTGCATTCCACGTTCCATTCCATGTTCCATTCCATTCCATTCCACGTTCCTTTCCTCATTCCATTCCACGTTCCACTCCATGCCATTCCAGATTCCATAACTCATTCCACTCCACATTCCATTCCATGTTCCATTCCACATTCCATGCAATGTTTCTTTCCACGTTCCATTGCATTCCATTCCACGTTCCATTCCTCAATCCATTCTACGTTCCATTCCGTTCCATTCGAGTTTCCATTCCACATTCCATTCCACATTCCATTCTATACCATTCCACATTCCTTTCCATTCTATTCCACTTTCCATTCCGTATTCCATTCCATTCCATTCCACATTTCATTACACCTTCCATTCCACTCCATTCCACGTTCCAATCCTTATTCCATTACACATTCCATTTCATTCCATTCCACATTTCATTCCACATTCCGTTCAATGTTCCATTCCATTCCATTGCACATTCCATTCCACATTCCATTCCTTTCCATTTCACTTCCCGTTCCACATTCCACTCCATTACATTCCAAATTCCTTTCTGTTCTATTCCATTCCATTCCTCATTCCATAACACATTACATCACATTCCATTCCACGTTCCATTCCATTCCATTCCACGTTCCATTTCACATAGCATTCCATTCCTTTCCACATTCCATTGCATATTCTGTTGCATTCCATTACACTCGATTCCACATTCCATTCCATTGCATTCCACATTCCATTCCAGTCCATTCCATTCAACTTTCCATTCCACTCCGCATTCCATTCCATTCCATTCCATATTCCATTCCACATTCCATTCCACATTCCATTCCATTCCATTCCACGTTCCATTCCACATTCCATACCATTCCATTCCACATTCCATTCCATTCCATTCCACATTTAATACCATTCCATTCCACATTCCATTCCATTTCCATTTCACAATCGATACTATTTCCATTTCAAATTCCATTCCATTCCACATTCCTTTCCTGTTTCCATTCCATTATATTCCACATTCCATTCCCCATTCATTTCCATTCCACTCCAAAATTACATTACATTCCACTTTACATTCAATTCCTTCCATTCCTTTCCACATTGCATTCCAGGTTCCATCCCACTCCATTTCACTTTCCATACTATTCCACTCCACGTTCCTTTCCATTCCATTCCACATTCCGTTCCATTCCATGCCATATTCCATTCCATTCCATTCCACATTCTGTGACATTCCACACCAAATTCCATTCCATTTCGTTGCATTCCACATTCCATTCCTCATTCCATTCCCTTCCATTCCACATTCCATTGCATTCAATTCCACACTCCATTCCATTCCAAGCCTCGTTCCACTCTGTTAAAATCCAAATACAATTGCATTCCAGGCCACTTTCCATTCCTTTGCTTTCCACATTCCATTCCATTCCATTCCACATTCCATTCCATTCCACTTTCCATTACATTCCATTCCACATTTCCATCCATTCCGTTCCACATTCCATTCCATTCTATTCCACAGTCCATTCCATTCCACATACCGTTACATTGCATCCATTACACATTCCATTCCACATTCCATTCCATTCCACATTCCATTCCATTCCACATTCCATTCCATTCCATTCCACATTCCATTCCATTCCATTCCATTGGGCATTCCATTCCGCTTCATATTCCATTCCATTCCATACCACATTCCATTCCATTCCATTCCACATTCCTTTCCATTCCATTCCACATTCCATTCCATTCCATTCCACATTCCATTCCATTCCATTCCACATTCCATTCCATTCCATTCCGTTATACATTCCATTCCTCTTTCCATTCAATTTCACATTCAATTCCTTTCCATTCCATTCCACATTCCATTCCATTACATTCAATTCCACCCAACATCCCTTTCCATTCCATTCCATATTCCATTCCATTCCATTCCATGTTCCATTCCATTCCATTTCACATTCCTTTGCATTCCACTATATTCTGTTCCACATTGCATTCCATTCCATTTCATTCCACATTCCATTCAATTCTATTCCACATTCTATTCCATTCCATTCCATTCCATTCCTCATTGAATTCCTATTCCATCCAATTCCATTCCACATTCCATTCCACTTTCCATTCCATTCCTTTCCACATTCCATTCCATTCCATTCCATTCCACATTCAATTCCATTCCATTTCACCATCCATCCCATTCCTCATTCGATTCCAAAGTCCATGCCACATTCCATTCCTTTCTATTCCACATTCCATTGCACATTCCATTCCCATTCCATTCCATTCCACATTACATTCCATTCCATTCCACATTCCATTCCATTCCTTTCCAGAATCTATTCCACATTTCAATCCACTTTCCATGCCACATTCCATTCCATTCCATTCCACATCCTTTTCCACATTCAATTCCATATTCCATGCCACATTCCATTCCATTCCATTCTACAATCTATTCCACATTCTCTTCCACATTCCATTGCACATTCCATTCCATTCCATTCCACTTTCCATTCCATAAGCCATTCAATTTAACTCCATGCCACTTTCTATGCCATGATCCATTCAATTTCATTCCCCATTCCATTCCAGATTCCGTTACATTCCATTCCACTTTCCATTCCTCTTTCCAATCCACTTTCCGTTCCACATTTCATTCTATGTTCCATTTCATTCCATTCAATTTCATTCCACATTCCTTTCCTTTCCATTCCAAGTTACATTCCATTCCATTCCGCATTATATTCCTTTGCATTCCACATTCCGTTCCATTCCATTCCACTTTCCGTTCCTTTCCATTCCACATTCCATTCCATATTCCAGCCCATTCCATTCCACATTCCATTCCACACTTCTTTCCTTTCCATACCACATTCCATTCTACATTGCATTCCATTTCATTCCACATTCAATTACACATTGAATTCCACGTTCCATTCCATTCCATTCCACATTGCATTCCATACCATTCCACATTCTATTCCATTGCATTCCATTCCAAATTCCATTCCATTGCATTCCACATTCCACTCCGTTCATTGAATTCCAAATTCCATTCCATTCCATTCCACATTCTATTAGATTCCATTCCATTCCACGTTCCATTTCATTCCATTCCACATTCCATTCCATCCCATTCCATTCCATATTCCACACCACATTCCATTCAATTCCAATCCGCATTCCATTCCACATTCCATTCCATTCCTTTCCAAATTCCGTGCCATTCCAATCCACATTCCATTCCACATTCCATTTCATTCCATTCCACATTCTGTGCCATTCCATTCCACTTTCCATTCCACATTCCATTCAACATTCCATTCCACATTCCATTCAATTTTATTCCACATTTCATTCCACATTCCATTGCGCATACCATTTCACTTTCCATTCCATTCCATTCCACGTTCCATTCCACATTCCATTCCATTCCATTCCTCTACAGTCCGCATTCCATTCCACATTCCTTTGCACGTCTCATTCCACGTACCATTCCATTCCATGCCACATTGCATACCATTCCATGCCAAATTCCATACCATTCCTTTGCATTAAATTTTGCATTCCATTCCATTCCATTCCCTATTCTATTCCATGTTCCATTCCAATCCCTTCCACATTCCATAACTTCCCATACAATTCCAGTCCACATTCCATTCCATTCCATTCCACATTCCATTCCATTCCTTTCCACATTCCATTCCTTTCCATTGAACCTTCCATCCCACATTCCATTCCATTTCCTATTCTACATTCCGTTCCACATTCAAATCCATGTTCCATTCCATTCCATTCCACTAACCATTCCATGATCCATTCCACATTCCATTCCACATTCCATTCCGTTGTAATCAACATTCCATTCCACATTCCATTCCACGTTAATTCCACCTTCCATTCTGTTCCATAGTACGTTCCTCTCCACATTCCATTCCACCTTCCATTCCGTTCACTTCCACATGCCACTCCACATTCCATTCCACATTCCATTCCACATTGCAGTCCACATTCCATTCCTTTCCATTCCACATTCCATTCCACATTCTATTATATTCCATTCGACATTCTCTTCCACATTCCGTTCCACTTTCCATTCCATTCCGTTCCAGAATCCTTTCCACATTCCCTTCCATTCCATTCCACTTTCCATTCCAAATTCCATTTCATTCCACTCCACATTCAATCCCACATTCCATTCCACATTCCCTTCCACATTCCATTCCATTAAATTCCACATTCCATTCGACATTCCATTCCATTCCATTCCACGTTCCATTCCATATTCCATTCCATTCCATTCCACGTTCCATTCCACATTCCATTCCACGTTCCATTCCACGTTCCTTTCCTTTCCATTCCGCGTTCCGTTACACATTCCATTCCACATTCCATTCCACGTTCCTTTCGTTGCATTCCACGTTCCACCGCACTTTCCATTCCATTCCATTCCACTTTCCATTCCACATTCCATTGCACATTCCATTGCACATTCCATTCCACTTTCCATTTCACATTCCGTTCCACGTTCCATTACACGTTCCATTCTATTCAATTCCATGGTCTCTTACAGATTCCATTCCATTCCACGATCCATTCCACATTCCATTCCATGTTCCCTTCCACATTCTATTCCATTGCATTCTACATTCCGTTCCACATTCCATTTCATTCGATTCCGCGATCCATTCCACATTCCATACCACGTTCCATTCCACATTCCATTCCACTCCATTCCAACATCAATTCCACATTCAATTTCACATTCCATTCCACATTTCATTCCGTTCCATAGTACGTTCCATTGCACATTCCATTCCACATTCAATTCCACCTTCCATTATGTTCAATTCCACATGCCACTCCACATTCCATTCCACATTCCAGTCAACATTCCATTCCATTCCATTCCACATTCCATTCCACATTCCATGCCATTCCATTCCACATTCAATTCCACATTCCTTTCCATATTCCATTCTATTCATTTCCAGATTCCTTTCCACATTCCTTTCCATTCCTTTCCACATTTCATTGCACATTCCATTGCATTCCATTCCAGATTCCATTCCACATTCCTTTCCACATTCCATTCCGTTCCATTCCACATCCCTTTCCACATTCCATTGTATTCCAATCCACATTCCATTCCACATTCCATTCCCCTTTCCATTCCAAATTCCCTTCCACATTCCCTTCCATATTCCCTTCTACTTTCCATTCCATTCCATTACATATTCCATTACACATTCCATTCCATTCCATTCCACCTTACATTCCACATTCCATTCCTCATTCCCTTCCACATTCTATTCCATTCCATTACACATTCCAATCCAATCCATTCCACATTCCATTCCACATTCGATTACATTCCTTTCCACATTCCATTCCATTCCATTCCACATTCCATTCCACATTCCATTCCACATTCCATTCCACATTCCATTCCATTCGATTTCTCCTTCCATTCCACATTCCGTTCCATTCCATTACCTTCCATTCCACTTTCCGCTCCATACCATTCCACGTTCCAATCCATTCCATTCCATTCCATTCCACTTTCCTTTCCTTTCCATTCCACGTTCCATTCCATTCCATTCCATTGCATATTTCATAAAATTCCATTCCATTCCGCATTCCATTTGTTTCCATTCCACATTCCAATCCATTCCGGATTCCATTCCATTCCATTTCACATTCTATTCCACGTTCCATTCCTTTCCATTCCACATTACTTTCCACATTACATTCCACTTTCCATTCCACATTCCATTCCACTTTCCATTCGACGTTCCATTCTACTTTTCTTTAAACAATCCGTTGCACATTCCTTTCTACCTTCCATTCCATTCCATTCCACGTTCCATTCCACCTTCCATTCCATTCCATTCCACGTTCAATTCCACATTCAATTCCACATTCTATTCCACACTCCATTCCACTTTCCATTCCACTTTCCATTCCACGTTCCATTCTACTTTTCATTCCATAATCCGTTGCACATTCCTTTACACCTTCCATTCCATTCCATTCAACATTCCATTCCACCTTCCATTCCTTTCCATTCCACGTTCCATTCGACATTCCATTGCATTCCTTTCCAAATTCTATTCCACACTCCATTCCACAATACATTCCACATTCCATTTCATTCCATTCCACATTGCACTCCACAATCCATTCGATATTCCATTACACTTTCACTTCCACATTCCATTAAAGTCCATTACACATTCCATTGCACATTCCATTCCATTCCATTCCACACTCCATTCCACATTCAATTCCACATTCCATTGCATTCCATTCCACATTCCATTCCACATTCCATTCCATATTCCATTCCACTTTCCATTCCGCGTTCCATTCTATTTCATTCCGTGTTGCATTTCACATTCCATTCCATTCCATTCCACTTTCTATTCCATATTCCACTCAACATACCATTCCACCTTCCATTCTGTTCCATTAAACATTCCATTAAACATTCCATTCAACATTCCTATCAATTCCATTCCACATTCCATTCCACATTCCATTCCATTCCATTCCACATTTCATTCCACTTTCCATTCCACATTCCATTCCGCAGTCCATTCCGCATTCCATTCAATTGCTTTCCACATTTCATTCCACATTCCATTCCACAGTCCATTCCACAGTCCATTCCACATTCCATTCCATATTCCATTCCATTCCATTCCATTCCTCATTGCATTCCTTTCCATTCCATTCCACATTCCATTCCATTCCATTCCAAATTCCATTCCACATTCCTTTCCACTTTCCATTCCATTTCATTCCTCTCCATTCCACATTAAATTCCACATTCCCCATTCCATTCGACGTTCCATTCCACGTTCCATTCCATTACATTCCACATTGCATTCAATTCCATTCCACACTCCATACCTTTGCATTCCATTCCATTTCGCCTTCCATTCCCTTCCATTCCACATTCTATTTCATTCCATTCCGTTCTATTCCATGTTCCCTTCCACATTCAATTTCTCATTCCATTCAAGTTTCCTTTGCATTCCATTCCACATTCCATTTCACCTTCCCTGTCACATTCCATTCCGCATTCCATTCCATTCCATTCCATTCCACATTCCACTCCATTCCATTGCATTCCACATTCCATTCCATTCCAATCCACATCCCTTTCCATTCCATTCCACATTCCATTCCATTCCATTCCACATTCCATTCCACTTTCCATTCCACATCACATTCCATGTTTCATTCCACCTCCCATTCCACGTTCCACTCCTTTCCATTCCACATTCCATTCCAGTTCATTCCACAATCCATTTCATTCCATTCCACATTCCATTCCACACTCCATTCCTTTCCATTCAATGTTGCATTCCATTCCATTCAACATTCCATTTCAAGTTCCTTTCCACATTCCATTCCACATTGCATTCCGAGTTCCATTCCATTCCATTCCAAATTCCAATCCACGTTCCATTCCATTCCACATTCCTATCCACGTTCCAATCCATGCCGTTCCATGTACCATTCCACATCCCATTCCACGTTGCATTCCTTTTCCTTCAACATTCCATTCCATTCCGTTCCACATTCCATACATTTGCATTCCTCATTCCATTCCACATTCCACTACACGTTGCATACCATGTTCCATTTCACGTCCCTTTCCATGTTCCATTCCTTTCCATTCCACATTCCATTCCATTCCATTCCAATTTCCATTTCGTTCCATTCCATGTTCCATTGCACAATCCATTCCCTTTCATTCCACTTTCAATTCCACCTTCCATTCCACATTCCATTCCACATTGCATTCCAAGTTCCATTCCATTCCCTTCCACATTCCATTCCACTCCATTCGGCCTTCCATTCCACGTTCCATTCCACATTCCATTCCACATTAAAATCCAAGTTCCATTCCATCCTTTCCAAGATCCATTCCACTTTCCATTCCATAAAATTCCACGTTCCATTCCACATTCCATTCCACATTCCAATCCAAGTTCCATTCCATTCTTTCCAAGATCCATTCCACTTTCCATGCCATACAATTCCACGTTCCATTCCACATTCCATTCCACTCCACTTCACGTTCAATTCCACATTCCTTTCCACATTGTATTCCACGATCCATTCCATTCAATTCCACATGCCACTCTCCATTCCATTCAACATTCCGTTCCACATTGCAATTCAAGTTCCATTCCACATTCCATTCCATATTCCATCACATTGCATTCCACATTCCATCCCATTCCATTCCGCATTCTATTCCACATTCCTTTAAACATTCCATTCCATTCCATTCCAGATTCCTTTCCACATTCCATCCATGCCATTCCACATTCCATTCCATTCCATTCCACATTCCATTCCAAATTTCAGTCCATTGCATTCCACTTTCCATTCCATATTCGATTACATTCCTTTCCTCATTCCATTCCATTCCATTCCACATTCTATTCCATTCCATTCCACATTCCATTCCACATTCCATTCCACGTTCCATTCCTTTCCATTCCACTTTCCATTCCAGCTTCCTTTCCACGTTCCATTCCACGTTCTATTTCACATTCCATTCCATTCCATTCTATATTCCTAACCATTGCATTCGATTTCTTTACGCATTACATTCCATTACATTCCACATTCTACTCCACATTCCATTCCACGTTCCATTCCACATTCAATTCCATTCCATTCCACGCTCAATTCCACATTCCATTATACACTCCATTCCACATTCCATTGCTTTCCATTCCACACTCCATTCCATATTCTATTCTACATCCCAATCCATTACACTCCACATTCCTTTCCAAATTCCATTTCATTCCATTCCACATTTCATTCCACATTCCATTCCACATTTCATTCCACATGCCATTCCATTTCATTCCACATTCCATTCAGCATTCCATACCATTGCATTCCATTCCACATTCCATTCCACACTGCATTCCACATTCCAATCCATTCCATTCCTCATTCCAATACACATTCCATTCCATTCCATTCCACATTTCATTCCACATTCCATTCCATTCCATTCCATTCCTGTCCATTCCACATTCCATTCCACATTCCATTCCACCTTCGTTTCCTTTCCATTCCACATACCATTCCACGTTCCATTCCACGTTCCATTCCATTCCACTCCACATTGCATTCCATTCCATTCCACATTCCAGTCCATTCCATTCCGCATTCCATTCCATTCCATTACATATTCCATTCCAGATTCAATTCCATTCCATTGCACTTTCAAATCCACATTCCATTCCATTCCATTCCACATTCCTTTCCATTCCATTCCACATTCCTTTCCATTCCATTCCATTCTGCCTTCCATTCCATTGCATTCCACATTCAATTCCTCATTCCATTCCATTCCATTTCACATTCAATTCCACATTGCATTCCATTCCATTCCACATTCCATTCCATTCCTTCCACATTCCATTCCATTCCGTTGCATATTCCATTCATTTCCATTCCACAGTCCATTCCATATTCGATTCCACGTTCCATTCCATATTCCATTCCACGTTCAACTCCACTTTCCATTCCATTCCATTCCACCTTCCATTCCACATTGCATTCCGCATTCCATTCCACGTTCCATTCCGTGTTCCATTCCATTCCATTCCATATTCCATACCACTGCATTCCATTCCATTCCGCATTCTATTCCATTCCATTCCACATTTCATTCCATTCCATTCCACATTCCATGCCATTCCAGTGCACATTCCATTCATTTCCATTCCACATTCCATTCCACATTCCATTCTGTTCCATAACACGTTCCATTCCACATTCCATTCCACATTCCATTCCCCATTCCATTCCGTTTTATTCCACATGCCACTCTACTTTCCATTGCACATTCAATTCCACATTCTATTCCACATTCCAGTCTACATTCCATTCTATTCAATTCCACATTCCATTCCACATTCCATTCTATTCCATTCCACATTGAATTCCTCATTCCTTTCCACATTCCATTCCACATTCTATTCCACATTCTCTTCCACATTCCATTCCATTCCATTCCACATTCCATTCAAAATTCCATTCCTTTGAATTCCCCATTCTATTCCACTTTGCATTCCACAATCCATTCCATTCCATTCCACATTCCGTTAGACAATGCATTCCTTTCCATTCCAAATTCCATTCCACGTTCCATTCCAATGCATTCCACTTTGCCTTCCACATTCCATTCCACATTCCCTCCCACATTCCTTTCCATTCCATTCCTTTCCACATTCCATTCCACATCCCAATCCATTCCATTCCACTTTCCATTGCACATTTGATTACATTCCTTTCCAGATTCCATTCCATTCCATTCGACTTTCCTTTCCACATTCCATTTCACCTTCTGTTCCATTCCATTCCACGTTTCATTCCACCTTCCATTCCAGGTTCCATTCCACTTTCCATTCGACTTTCCTTTCCATACCATTCCAACTTCCATTCCACATTCCATTGCATTCAATACCATTCCAGTCCACATTCCATTCCATTCCATTCCACATTCCACTCTTTCCATTCAACATTCCTTTCCACTTTCCATTCCACTTTCTATTCCACATTCCATTCCACATTCAAACCCATGTACCATTCCATTCCATTCCACTTTGCATTCCACCATCCGTTAGACAATCCATTCCACGTTCCATTCCATTCCATTCCATGTTCTATTCCTCGTTCCTTTCCATTCCTTTCCACGTTCCATTACACATTCCATTCCATTCCATTACACTTTCCATTCCACATTCCACTTCACATTCCCTTCTACAGTGCATTACGTTCCATTACACATTCTATTCCACATTCCATTTCACATTCCATTCCACATTCCATTCCATTCTATTCTATTTTCCATTCCACATTCCATTCCACATTCCATTCCTTTCTATTCCATCTTCCATTCCACATTCCATTCCACATTCCATTCCATTCCATTCCACGTTCCATTCCACATTCCATTCCACGTTTAATTCCATGTTCCTTTCCTTTCCATTCCATGTTCCGTTAAACATTCCATTCCACATTTCATTCCACATTCCTTTCCTTTCCATTCCACGTTCCATTCCACTTTCCATTCCATTCCATTCAACTGTCCATACCACATTCCATTCCACATTCCATTATGCATTTCATTCCGTTCCATTCCACTTCCCATTCCTCATTACATTCTATTCCGTTCCACATTCCATTCCATTCCACTCAGCATTCTATTCCCCATTCCCTTCCATTACATTCCACATTCTATTAAAATTTCTATTCAATTCAATTCCACGATGCATTCCACGTTTCATTCCACATTCCATTCCGCATTCCATTCCACATTTCATCGCGTTCCTTTCCACTTTCCATTTCACATTCCATTCCACTTTCCAATCCATTACATTCCACGTTCCTTTCCACATTCCATTCCATTTCATTCCACATTCCATTCCGCATTCCATTCCAAGGCATTCCATATTCCATTCAACACTGCTTTCCACATTCCAATCCACACTGCTTTCCACATTCCAATCCATTCCATTCCACATTCCATTTCACATTGCATTGCATACCATTCCGCATTTCATTCCACATTCCATTTTGCATTCCATTCTGCTTTCCATTCCATTCCATCACACATTCCATTACATTCCTTTCCATTCCATTCCTGTCCATTCCGCATTCCATTCCACATGCCATTCCTTTCCTTTACACATTCCATTCCATGTTCCATTCCACTTTCCATTCCATTACATTCCACATTCCATTCCATTCCATTCCACATTGAATTCCATTCCATTCCACATTCAATACCATTCCATTCCATTACATTCTGCATTCCATTCCATTCCATTCCGTATTCTATTCCAGATTCCATTCCATTCCATTCCACTTTCAATTCCACATTCCATTCCATTCCGTTTCACATTCCATTTCATTCCATTGCAGATTCCATTCATTTCAATTCCACTTTCCATTCCACTTTCCCTTCCATTCCATTCCACATTCCTTTCCACATTTTATTACACATTCCTTTCCACTCCATTCAGTTCCACATTCCATTCCATTCCGTTTCACATTCCATTTCATTCCATTGCACATTCCATTCATTTCAATTCCACTTTCCATTCCACTTTCCCTTCCATTCCATTCCACATTCCTTTAAACATTTTATTACACATTCCTTTCCACTCCATTCAGTTCCACATTCCATTCCACATTCCATTCCAAATTCCATTCCACATTCCATTCCATAATCCATTCCATTCCATTCTTCGTTTCATTCCACATTCCATTCCAAGTTCCTTTCCATTCCATTCCACGTTCCTTTCCACATTCCATTCCACATTCTATTCCACGTTCCTTTACATCCCATTCCATGTTCCATTCCACTTTCTGTTCCGTTCCATTCAACGATCCATTCCACATCCCATTGCACATTCCATTCCACGTTGCATTCCACATTTCATTCCACGTTCCATTGCATGTTCCTTTCCAGTTTCCATTCCTTTCCATTCCACGTTCCATTCCACATTCCATTCCATCCTATTCCATGAACCATTCCCCATTCCATTCAACGTTTCATTCCGTTCTATTCCACATGGCACTCCACATTCCATTACACAGTCTGTTCCACATTCCAGTCCGCATTACATTCCATTACATTCAACATTCCATTCCACTTTCCATTCCATTCCATTCCACATTGAATTCCACTTTCCATTTCACATTCCATTCCATTCCATTCCACATTCCATTCAAAATTCCATTCCATTCAATTCCACATTCTATTCCACATTGCATTTCACAATGCATTTCATTCCATTTCACATTCCATTAGACATTCAATTCCATTCAATTCCACAGTCCTTTCCACATTCCATTCCACATTCAATTACGTTCCATTCCACATTCCTTTCCATATTCCATGTCACATTTCATTCCACATTCCATGACATTCCATTCTATTTTCCATTCCACATTCCATTCCACTTTCCATTCCGTTGTATTGCACATTCCATTCCACATTCCTTTCCACATTCCATTACAGATTCCATTCCATTCCTTTCCTTTCCACATTCCATTCCTTATTCCATTCCATATTCCATTCCACATTCCATTCCAGTCCATTCCACTTTCCATTCCACGTTCCAGCCACGTTCCTTTCCATTCCATTCCAAGTTTCATTCCACATTTCTTTCCAGATTCCATTCCACGTTGCTTTCCGTTCCATTCCATGATCCACCCTGCTTTCCATTCCAATCCATTCCACGTTCCATTTCATATTCCATTGCACATTCCATTCCACTTTCCATTCCAGGTTCCATTCCACGTTCCATTCTACGTTCCCTTCCATTCCATTCCACTTTCCATTCCACATTATATTCCGTTCCATTCCATGAGCCATTCCACATTCCATTCCACTTTCCATTCCACAATCCATTCCATTCCATTCTACGTTCCTTTCCACATTCCATTCCACTCCATTTCACGATCCATTCCACATTCCATTCCACGTTGCATTCCACATTCCATTCCACTCCATCCCATGATCCATTCCACATTCCATTCTACGTTCCATTACACCTTCCATTCCGTTCCATAGCAAGTTCCATTCCACATTCCATTCCACAATGCATTCCACATTGCATTCCACATTGCATTCCACATTGCATTCTGTTCAATTCCTCATGCCACTCCACATTCCATTGCACATTCCATTCCACATTCCAGTACACTTTCCTTTCCAATCCATTCTAGATTCCATTCCACATTGCATCCCATTCCATTCCACATTATATTCCACATTCCCTTCCACATTCCATTCCATTCCATTCCGGATTCCTTTCCACATTCCAATCCATTCCATTCCACATTCCATTCCACATTCCATTCCATTCCTTTCCACATTGATTCCACATTCCATTCCATTCCATTCCACGTTCCATTCCACATTCCATTCCTTTCCATTCCACTTTCCATTCCACATTCGATTACACTCCTTTCCAAATTCCATTGCGTTCCATTCCGCATTCCTTCCACATTGCATTCCACGTTCTGTTCTTTTCCATTCCGTTCCACGTTGCATTCAATGTTCCATTCCACGTTCCATTCCACGTTCCATTCCACATTCCATTCCATTCCATTCCACGTTCCATTCCACCTTCCATTCCACGTTCCATTCCACCTTCCATTCCACATTCCATTCCACGTTCTATTCCATTCCATTCCACGTTCCATTCCACCTTCCATTAAAAATTGCATTGCATTCCATTCGATTCCATTCCGGTCCACATTGCATTCCATGCCATTCCACATTCCATTCTATTCCATTCCACGTTACTTTCCACTTCACAGTACATTCCTATCAATGTTCCATTCTATTCTATTCCACGTTCCATTTCATTCCATCCCACGTTCAATTTCATTCCATTTCATATTCCATTCCGCATTCCATTTCACATTCCATTCCATTGCTTCCACGTTCTATTCCATTCCAATCCACATTCCATTCCATTTTCCATTCCATTCCACATTCCATTCCACATTCCACTCCACATTCCATTCCGTTACATTCCACATTCCATTCCATATTCCATTCCACATTCCCGTCCCCATTCCTTTCATTACATTCCACATTCCATTCCACATTCCATTCCATTCCATTTCACTTTCCATTCTCTTCCATTACACATCCTGTTCCATTAAATTCCACATTCCATTCCATTCAATTACATTCCATTCCAAATTCCATTCCATACCATTCCGCATTTCATTCTATTCAATTCCATTCCACTTTCCATTCCATTCCATTCCAGATTCCATTCTATTCCATTCCACATTGCCTTGCATTCCATTCCTTTTCATTCCATATTCCATAACATTCCATTCCATTCCATATTGCATACCGTTCCATGAAACTTTCAATTGCATTTCATTCAACATTGCATTCACTTCCATTTCACGTTCCATTCCATTCCATTGCGTATTCCATTCCATTCCACATTCAATTCCACATTCTATTCCCTTCCATTCCACATTCCATTCCATTCCATTCCACATTACATTCCACATTGTATTCCCTTGCATTCCGCAATCCATTCCATTCCATTCCACATTCCATTCCACTTTCCATTCCACATTCCATTCCACATTCCATTCCTCATTCCCGTCCCTATTCTATTACATTACATTCCACATTCCATTCCACATTCCATTCCATTCCATTCCACATTTCATTCTATTCCATTCCTTTCCACGTTCCTTTTCATTCTGTTTCACATTCCTTTCCACATTCCATTTCACCTTTCATTCCACATTCCATTTCACTTTCCGTTCCTTTCCATTCCATTCCTTTCCATTCCATTCCATTCCATTCCATTCCACATTCCATTCCATTCCTTTCCATTCCATTCCCCATTCCACACCAATCCATTCCATTCTGCATTCCATTCTTTCCATTCCACTTTCCACTCCATTCCATTTCACATTCCATTGCATTCCATTCCACATTCCATTCCACATTCCTTTCCCTTCCTTTGTACATTCCATTCCATTCCGTTCCTTTCCATTCCACTTTCCGTTCCAATTTCCACTCCAGCTTCCATTCCACGTTCCTTTCCATTCCATTACACATTCCATTCCACATTCTATTCCATTCCATTACACTTTCCATTCCGCATTCCATTCCACTTTACATTCCGGTCCATTCCAGATTGTATTCCACATTCCACTCCACATTCCATTCCATTCCATTCCACATTCTACTACAGATTCCTTTCCACATTCCATTCCATTGCATTCCACATTACATTTCACATTCCATTCCTTTGCATTCCACATTCAAATCCACATTTCATTCCATTTCACATTCCATTACACATTCCATTCCGCTCCATTCCATTGCATTCCACTTTCCATTCCATATTCCATTCCTTTGCATTACCCATTCCAATCCACATTCCATTCCATTCTATTCCACATTCCATTCCATTCCATTCCACGTTCCATTCCATTCCAGTGCATTCCACATTTCATTCCATTCAATTCCGCTTTCCATTCCATTCCATTCCATTTCATTCCACATTCCATTCCATTCCATTCTAGTCCATATTGAATTTCATTCCATTCCACATTTCATTCCGTTCCATTCCAAATTCCATTCCATTCCATTCCACATTCCATTTCATTCCGTTCCATTAAATTCAGCATTTCATAGCATTCCATTCCTTTCCACATTCCATTACTTTCCTTTCCACATTCCATTCCACTGCATTCCACATTCCATTCCTCATCGCTTTCCATTCCATTCCACTTTCCCCTCCACGTTCCATTCCATGTTCCTTTCCACGTTCCATTCTACTTTCCATTCCATATTCCATTACAGATTCCATTCCATTCCTTTCCACATTCCATAACATTCCTTTGCATTCCATTCCACATTCCAGTCCATTCAATTCCCCATTCCATTCCACATTCTTTTCCATTCCTTTCCAAATTCCACTCTATTCCTTTCCACATTCCATTCCGTTCCATTCCACATTCCATTCCATTCCATTCCATTTCACATTCCATTCCATTCCATTCCACATTCAATTCCATTCCATTCCTTTCCATTCCGTTCCATTCCATTCCTTTCTACATTTCATTGCATATTCAATTCTTTTAGATTTCATTGCACATTCCATTCCACTGATTTCCTGATTCATTTTCATTCCATTCTACATTCCATTCCACATTCCATTCTACATTCCATTCCACATTCCAGTCCATTCCATTCCACATTCCATTCCACATCCAATTACACTCCTTCCAACATTCCATTTCATTCCATTCTACATTCCTTCCACATTACATTCCATGTTCTATTCCATTGCATTCCACTTTCCATTCCACCTTCCATTCCACGTTCCATTCCACGTTCCATTCCATTCCGTTCCACAGACAGCACGCAAATAAATATATCAAATTATTAATTTATAACTCATTGGGTGGGATTTATAAAATTGCAGTAATTATAGTCTTTAATCAACTATAGAGTTTTAAAAAAAACCAGTTTATATTTGGATTCAGATCTTGTTTATCTTCCTTAGTTGCATATTTCTATATTTGCATATTAGCAGATTTAAGCTACGTTTAAAAATAGTATACATATATGTCTTTTTCTTTTGTAGAGATGAAGTCTCTTTATGTTTCCCAGGCTGGTCTCAAATTCCTAGTCTCAAGTGGTCCTCCTGCCTTGGCCTCCCAAAATGCTGGGATTATAGGCATGTGCCACCATACCAGGCTAGTATACATATTTTGTTAAAATAATATAAATAATATAATATAGTATATTATAATATAATATGTAGGAGATATCACTCAGAAAACAGGTTTATTGAAAATGTAGGTAAAGATAGTGAGTAAATTAATAAATTCACTGTGGCTAAATCCACTAAGTAGGACTCAGCTTGTATAGCCATTTCTGAGGATGTATAAATTTTATTGAACTTGAAGTTGACAGAGTGCAAATTATTTTGCATGCATTTTACAGCAAGAACACAGCCTCATCTTTTTTTTTTGGCATTATGAGAATTGAAATAAAGACATTTATATAGGAGTTAAGAAGAAATCACTTAGGCAGATGGTAAGGATATGGAAGTCCTTAGTAAGGCTTTTCTCTTTAATGAAAAGCAGCCCCAAATCATTTTCTAACAAAGAGCAGTCTGTAAAATTGAGCTGCATTCGAGCTGCTGACATAGACAAGCCAGCTGGGAGCTTGTACGGGTGAATGCCGGCAAAACCTAGGGACTAGACACGTTCAAGATGGCGGCCCCATCTTCCCGGCAGGAACTACGGACTAGACACCTTCAAGACGGCGGCTCCATCTTCCCGGCAGGAACTAGGGACTACACACCTTCAAGATGGCGGCTCCATCTTCCCAGCAGGAACAAGGGGCTAGACACCTTCAAGATGGTGGCTTCATCTTCCCAGCAGGAACTAGTGTCTAGACACGTTCAAGATGGCGGCTCCATCTTCCCTCCTCTTTGTCAACCACATGTACAGTAAGAAAAGCCGACAAGATGGCACTGATCAACTGGAAATGCCATTTGATTAAGATGAGGGTGGGGCGACCGGCTTTCCCCACGCACTCTGTGGATGTCATACCTGATGGAACCAATCTTTGAGCTCTACGTAAATTAAACACGGCCTTCACCAGCCTGCCTATAAAGTCTGCAAAGGTCAGGTGCCTCCCCCCTTTTTGGCTCTCTTTCTCTCTCTGTCTCTCTCTCTCTTTCCCTCCCCTTCCCTCCTTCCTTCCCTCCCTCTCCCTCCCTTCCTCCTTCCCTCCCTTCCTCTCCCTCCCTTCCTCTCCCTCCCTTCCTCCTTCCCTCCCTTCCTCTCCCTCCCTTCCTCTCCCTCCCTTCCTCTCCCCCTCCCCCTTTCTCTCTCTGTCTCTGTCTCTCTCTGTCTGTCTCTCTGTCTCTCTCTCTTGCAAGGAGCTGCTCTCCTCCTTTCTTCTGTTGGGACTTGTGTGTCTGTCTTTCTGTCTCTCTCTGTCCCTCTGTCTCTCTCTCTGTCTCTCTGTCTCTCTCTCTGTGTCTCTCTGTGTCTCTCGGTCTGTCTCTCTCTCCCTCTCTGTCTGTCTCTCTCTCTGTCTGTTTCTCTCTCTCTGTCTCTCTCTGTCACAAAGAGCTGGTCTCCTCTCTCCTTTCTTCTGTTTGGACGTGTGTGTGTGTGTCTGTCTGTCTGTCTGTCTCTCTGTGTCTCTCTGTCCCTCTGTCTCTCTGTATATCTCTCGGTCTGTCTCCCTTTCTGTCTCTCTCTCCCTCTCTCTCTGTCTCTGTCTCTCTCTCCCTCTCTCGCAAGGAGCTGCTCTCCTCTCTCCTTTTTTCTGTTCAGACCTGTGTGTGTGTTTCTGTCTGTCTCTCTGTCTCTCTCTGTCCATCTGTCTCTCTCTCTGTCTCTCTCTTTTTCTATCACAAGGAGCTTCTCTCCTCTCTTCTTTTGTTTGGACCTCTCTGCTTGTGTGTGTCTATGTGTATGTGTGTCTTCCTCTCTCTCTCTCTCTCAAGGAGCTGCTGTTCTCTCTCCTTTCATCTGTTCGGACCTCTGTGTGTGTGTCTGTGTGTGTGTGTGTGTCTCTCTCTCTGTCCCTGTGTGTGTCTGTCTCTCTGTTTCTCTCTCTGTGTCTCTCTCTGTATTTCTGTGTGTGTGTGTGTGTCTGTCTCTCTGTCTCTGTCTGTCTCTGTCTCCCTCTCTCTCTCTTTCCCTCACAAGGAGCTGCTGTCCTCTCTTTTCTCCTGTTCGGACTTCTGTGTGTGTGTTGTCTGTCTCTCTATCTCTGTCTGTCTGACGGTCTCTCTCTGTCTCTGTCTCTCTCTATCTGTCTGTCTCTGTCTCTCTCACAAGGAGCTGCTCTCCTCTCTCCTTTCTTCTGTCCATTAAACTTTTCACTCTTTAACCCATCCACATCTGTCATCTGTCCCTGTCCTCAATTCTTTCTCAGTATAAGACAATGAACTCCAGGTTTTATACCACAGACAACGTAGCTGTTTCCAACACCAGGAGTCTTAGCTAGAAAAAGTGAGTGTATGTAATCGTCAGCATTTGCTACTGATGACAGAATAAAACAAATTATGCCAAGATATTTAAAGAGGCTTATTCTGAACCTATATGAGCACCTGTTCTCCAGGGTTACATGGTCTCAAGAGATCCTGAGAAGGTATGTTGAGGAGGTCTTGTTACAGTTCCATTTTTATTTATTTATTTACTTATTTTTTAATTGAGATGGAGTCTCACTCTGTCATCCAGGCTGGAGTGCAATGGCATGATCTCGGCTCACTGCAACGTCTGCCTCCAGGGTTCAAGCGATTCCCCTGCCACAGCCTACTGAGTAGCTGGGATTACAGGCCCCCGCCACCACATCTGGGCATTTTTATATTTACTAGAAACGGTCAGGCTGGTCTTGAACTGAACTCAGTTGATTTGCCAGCCTCGGCCTCCCAAAGTGCTGGGATTACAGGTGTGAGCCACTGCACCCGACCTACAGTTCTATTGTGTATATTTCAGGGAGACAGGAATTGTAGGTAAAATCATAAATCAATACATAGAAGGTATACCTTGTTTTGGCCCTAAAAATGAAACATCTCAAAGCGGGTTCCTATGAGTCATAGGTGAGCTTTAGGGATTCTTTAGTTGGCAATTATGTTTTATGTATAAAACATAAAAATGTAAGGCTGGGCATGGTGGCTCAAGCCTGTAATCCCAGCACTTTGGGAGGGTGAGGCGGGTGCATTATCTGAGGTCAAGAGTTTGAAACCAGCCTGGCCAATATGGTAAAACCCCGTCTCTACTAAAAATACAGAAATTAGCTGGGCCTGTAATCTCAGCTACTTGGGAAGCTGGGGCAGGAGAATTACTTGAATCCAGGAGCCGGAGGTTGCAGTGAGCTGAGATTGTGCCACTGCACTCCAGCCTGGGTGAAAGAGTGAGGAAAGAAAAGAAAGAAAGGAAGGAAGGAAGAAAAAAAGACAAAAAGGAAAGAAAGAAAGAATGAAAGAAAGAAAGAAAAAGAAAAGGAGGGAAGGAGAGGAAGGAAAAAGAGAGAAAGAAAGAGAAACAAAGGAAAGAAAGAAAAAACAAAGAGGGAAGGAAAGGAAGGGTAGGGAAGAGAAGGGAGAAGGGAAAGAAAGGAAGAAAGAAAAGAAAGAGAGAAAGACAAAAAAAGAAAGAAAAAGAAAGAAAGAAAGGAGAGGAAGGAAAAATAAAGAGAAAGGAAAGAAAGAGAGGGAAGGAAGGGAAGGGTAAGGAAGAGAAGGGAGAGGGGAAAGAAAGGAATGAAGGAAAGAGAAAGAGGGAAGGAAAGAAAGAGAGAGAGAAGGAAGGAAGGAAAGAGGAAGGAAAAGGAAGGAAAGAAGGAAATATTTTGTAGATGCCACGATATGGTTTGGCTGTATCCCCACCTAAATCTCAAATTGCAGCTCCCAAATTTCCCACGTGTCATCGCACTTACCCAGTGGGCGGTAACTGAATCACAGGGGCAGGTCTTTCCCTTGCTGTTCACATGATAGTGAAGATGTCTCACGAAATCGGATGGTTTTATAGAGGGCAGTTCCCCTGCATGCACTGCCATGATTGTGAAGCCGTTCTCAGTCATATGGAACTGTGAGTCCATTAAACCTCTTTCCTTTATCTTTTACCCAGTATCAGGCCGGGTGCGGTGACTCATGCCTGTCATCCCAGCACATTGAGAGGCCGAGGCAGGAGGATCACCTGAGGTCGGTAGCTCAAGACCACCCTGCCCAACATGGAGAAACCCTGTCTGTACTAAAAATACAAAATTAGCTGGGCGTGGGGGCACGTGCCTGTAATCCCAGCTGCTCAGGAAGCTGAGGCAGGAGAATCACTTGAACCCGGGAGGCGGAGGTTGCAGTGAGCAGCGATGGCAGCATTGCACTCCAGCTTGGGTGACAAGAGCAAAACTCCGTCTCAATCAATCAATCAATCAATAACCTAGTTTCAGGTATGTCTTTGTTAGCAGCCTGAGAACAGAGTTATATATACAGAGTCTTGCTATGTTGTCCGGGCTGGTCTCGAACTTCTGGGCTAAGTGATGCTATCACCTCAACCTCTGAAAGTGGTGGGATTACAGGCGTGAACCACTACGCCCAGCCTCCATGAGTCTGATTTTAACCCATCTCTTTTGTATTTCTCAGTCCTTGTCCACACATCTCATCACACATGTGCGCAGCAAACAGACACGCCGTGTGAACCTAAGCACAGCTCTCCAAGAGAACTCTAGTCAACTTGTCGTACGTGGGACATTGGCTGTATTTCTGTTCCTTTCCTTCTTTTCTGTCTCTTTCTCCTATTTCCCAAAACTCCGTTGTGTTTCTGATTTGTTTACTTCGATTTCGGCAAAAGGAAAACACACTGGTAAGTGGGGTTTATAAATCTATCTTCGTTATCAAGGGAAGATTGAAACGGCATGGAGGCAAATGAAATTAACCGTGCATCGGACACGCCATCGATAAAACGCTGATAAGTGCAGAAAGACTGTTTATAAGGAAACATATGTCCAAAAAAAAAAAAGAAAAAAAAAGGATCTTAATCATGGTTTAAGCTTATCTGATGGATTTCAACAGAAACACATCAAGTCTAATTGATTGTTTACATGCACTTTTGATGGTTTCTGCATTCTGTGTGATGAGATAACGTTTAAAAAAACGTTGAAACGCAAAGAACTCAAGGATTCTTCTAAAGGGAAAGTGGAGTTTACTACATTCGACATGGACGGCTTCTCTTCTGTATTTCAACAGGGTTATCATCTGCGAATTTGGAGATTCTCTGAGAGCTTCACGGCATCCTGGGTGTCAAACTCTTTCAAAATTCATACTTTAAACTATCTGACAACATGGGATTGGGTTTTGGCATTCTCTAGGTCTACTGAGAGAGGTTCTGGAATGCAATTTAACTTTAAATGCCTGCCTATCATCTATCTATCTATCTAACATCTATCTGTCTTTCAATCATCTATCCATTCCTCTCATCTATCTACCTACCTATCTATCTATTCATCCATCTCATCTATCTATCCATCCATCCATCCATTCATCCTTCCATGTATCCATCTATGTATCTATCTGTGTATCTATCTATATATCTATCTATCTATGTATCTATCTATCATCTATATCTATCTATCTATCTACCTATCTATGTATCTATCTATCTAGTCATTCGTCTCATCTATCTTCCTATCTATCTATGTATCATCTATCTACTTACCTATTTTCTATCATCTGTCAATCAATCTATCTATAGATCCAGCATCTATCTACCTTATCTGTTATCTATCTATCGTGTGTCCATCTATCTACTATCACCTATCAATCTGTCATCTACCATCTCTTTATCTACCCATCTCATCATCTGTCTATCAACTACCCATCCATCTTGATCTATCTATCTATCTATCTATCTATCTATCTATCTATCTATCATTTTTTGTTTTTTTTTTTTAGACAGAGTCTCGCTCTGTCGCCCAGGCTGGAGTGCAATGGCACAATCTTGGCTCACTACAAGCTCCACCTCCCGGGTTCACGCCATTCTCCAGCCTCAGCCTCCCGAGTAGCTGGGACTACAGGCGCCCACCACCGTGCCCAGCTAATTTTTTGTATTTTTAGTAGAGACGGGGTTTCACTGTGGTCTCAATCTCCTGACATCGTGATCCGCCCGCTTTGGCCTCCCAAAGTGCTAGGATTACAGGCGTGAGCCACCGCGCCCGGCCCTATCTATCTATCTGTCTATCTATCATCTATCTGTCCATCACATCTCTTTTTCTACCCATTCATCTTATCTATTTGTCTATTTATCTATAATCAGTCTATCCATTTCATCTATCTATCTATCTATCTATCTATCTATCTATCTATCTATCTATCTATCTACCAACCTATCATCTATCTATCCATTCATCTATGTATATCTATCTATCTATCCAACTATGTGTCTATCTATGTATCTATTATCTATCTATCCACTATCACTAATCTATCATCTATATATCCACCTATATCATCTATCATCTCTCCAGTCATGTCATCTATCATCCATCTATCTATGTATCTATGTATGTATGTGTCTATCTATCTATCTATCTATCTATCTATCTATCTATCTATCTATCATGTATCTATCTATCATGAACCCAAAATATCTGAGGCAGGTGTCAATGAATTTAGCAAGTTTATTTTGCCAAGGTTAAAGACACACCCATGAGACGGCCTCAGGAGGTCCTGACCAGAGTTGTTCAAGGTGGTTGGGGCACGGCTTGGTTTTATACATTTTAGAGAGACATGAGACATCAACCAATATGTGATATTGTAAGCTGTGCATTGGTTTGGTCCGGAAAGGTGAGACAGCTCAAAGTGAGGAGGGGGCTTATAGGTGATAGGTAGGAATTCCCTCGTGGACAGATTGTGAGGGACATATGTGATCTTTGTATCTCTGTAGCGATCTTATTTATGAATAAAATAGGAGGCAGGTTTGCCTGATGCAGTTTCCATATTGACTTTTTCCTTTGGCTTAGTGATTTCGGGGTCCTAAGATTTATTTTTCTTCCTATCAATCAATCTATCTATCCATCCATCCATCTATTCATCCTTCCATCTATCCGATTATGTATGTATGTATGTATGTATGTATATATGTATGTATCTATCTATGTATCTGTCTGTCCATCCATCCATCTATTCATGGATGTATGTATGTATGTATCTATCTATCATCAATCTATCTATCTGTCTGTCTGTCTGTCTGTCTGTCTCTCTATCCATCCATCCTTCTATTCATGTATGTGTGCATGTATCCATCCATCCATCTATTCATCTATGCATGTATGTATGTATGTATCTATCTATCCATCCATCCATCCATCCATCCATGTATGTATGTATGTATGTATGTATCTATCTATCCATCCAGCTATCCATCTATGTATCTATGTATGTGTCAGTCCATCCATCCATCCATCCATCTATTCTTGTATGTATATATCTATCCATCCATCCATCCATCCATCCATCCATCTATCCATCTATGTATGTATGTGTGCATCTATCTATCTATCTATCCATCCATCTATCCATCTATGTATGTATGTATGTATGTATGTGTCTGTCCATCCATCCATCCATCTATTCATGTTTGTATGTATCTATCCATCCATCCATTTATTCATCTATGTATGTATGTATGTATCCATCCAGCCATCCATCTATCCATGTATGTATATATGTATCCATCCATCTATCCATCTGTGTATGTATGTATGTATCCATCCATCCACCCATCCATCTATCCATGTATGTATATGCGTATGTATGTATGTATGTATCCATCCATCCATCCATCCATCTATCCATGTATGTATATGCGTATGTATGTATGTATCTATCCATCTATGTATGTATGTATGTGTCTCTTTATCCATCCATCCGTCCATCCATCTATCCATGTATGTATAAGCGTATGTATGTATGTATCTATCCATCTATGTATGTATGTATGTGTCAGTCTATCCATCCATCCATCCATCCATCCATCTATCCATGTATTCATGTATCTATCCTTCCATCCATCTATGTATGTATGTATCTATCCATCTATTTATGTATGTATGTGTCTGTCTATCCATCCATCCATCCATCCATCTATCCATGTATGTATATGCGTATGTATGTATCTACCCATCTATGTATGTATGTATGTGTCTGTCTATCCATCCATCCATCCATCCATCTATCCAAGTATTTATGTATCTATACTTCCATCCATCTATGTATGTATGTATATATTTATCTATCCATCATCTACCATCTATTTATCTGTCTCATCTATCTTTCTATTTATTGTGTATCTATCAATCATCTATCCACCCATCTCTTGCCCCTTCCCCTGTGTATGTACTTGCGTACTTACCTATCTACGGCAACCAGAGATATTTTACCACCAGGAGATATATTGCAAATATCTGGTGACAATTTTGGTTGTCACAACTGGGGAGGGGGTGGTCCTGGCACCTGGTGGGTGAAGCCCAGGGTCTCTGCTCAAAACCATACAGTGCCCAGGACAGCCCCACCACAGAGAATCCTCCATCCCCAAATGTCAGCAGAGCCTGGGCTGAGAGACCCTGAAATAGACAAGCATTAACTTCTCTCAGCTCTAGATTTGATAACTCTACAAAATGTCTGTTTCCTGACACCTTCTCTGATTTTTCACTATTACACTTCCCCCAAATAGAACGCTGTAACTAACCACAATCACAAATACACTCAGAGCTAAAGCCACTTGGCCCCTATTGGAGGAAAAACAGGACCCAAGAAACAATTCCTGGCATCCAGCTGACCCTTACAGGTTTTGCTAGGACATTCAGAAGTCACTGTGGCTGTCCCCAGGGGCCCAGAGTCATTGTGAGAAGCTCAGAGAAGCTGGAGAACCCGCGGATGGCAGCTGGGCATGGGGTCCTGCCTTTGTGCAAAAGTCTTTTAAATTCAAATCTCCCTCCATCCCCTGGGCTGTAAAATCCCTCCTCCTGCCAGTAACACAGCTCTCCCTGGATTTACAGCTGCAATGTTTACCACCAGCCTGCTGAGCTCAGAACTTAGAGCCAGGCTTACCTTTTCAGAGCGAGTTTTCTTTTTTATTTTATTTTATTGTATTATTTTATTTTATTATTATTACGCTTTAAATTCTAGGGTACATGTGCACAATGTGCAGGTTAGTTACATATGTATACATGTGCCATGCTGGTGTGCTGCACCCATTAACTCATCATTTAGCATTAGGTATATCTCCTAAAGCTATCCCTCCCCCCTCCTCCCACCCCTCAACCGTCCCTGGTGTGATATTCCCCTTCCTGTGTCCATGTGTTCTCATTGTTCAATTCCCACCTATGAGTGAGAACATGCGGTGTTTGGTTTTTTGTTCTTGCGATAGTTTACTGAGAATGATGATTTCCAATTTCATCCATGTCCCTACAAAGGACATGAACTCATCATTTTTTATGGCTGCATAGTATTCTATGGTGTGTATGTGCCACCGAGTTTTCACGAGGCCAGTCTAC
Organism: Pongo abelii; assembly: GCF_028885655.2. NCBI lineage: Eukaryota > Metazoa > Chordata > Mammalia > Primates > Hominidae > Pongo > Pongo abelii. Next base: position 11,799,572 of record NC_085929.1, on the reverse strand, counting down.
TTTCCAAGCAGAGACTCTAAGAATGTCTTCTAAGCTGTGCCGTAACTGTCCAAGTGGTTCTTCCTGCCTGCTGAATAAAGACTCACAGCATTGCTGTAGACAAGGAATTTAAGAGACACAAGCTGGCCATGCCATGCAGGAGGTGGAGTACCTACTCAAAGCTCAGAGATAGGGGTTTTTCAAACGCAGTGTTGTTACCAGAAAGGGGTCTTGATCCAGACCTCAAGAGAGGTTCCTGGTTCTTGCACAAGAAACATTCAGGGTGAGGTCATAGAGTAAAGTGAGAGCAAGTTTATGAAGAAAGTAGAGGGGCCAGGCGCGGTGGTTTGAGCCTGTAATCCCAGCACTTTGGCAGGCTGAGGCAGGTGGATCACCTTAGGTCAGGAGTTCGAGACCAGCCTGGCCAACATGGTGAAACCCTGTCTCTACTAAAAATACAAAAATTAGCTGGTCGTGGTGGGCGCCTGTCATCCCAGCTACTTGGGAGGCTGAGGCAGGAGAATCGCTTGGATCAGAAAGGTGGAGGTTGCAGTGAGTGGAGACATTGTCACTGTACTCCAGCCCGGGTGACAGAGCAAGACTGTGCCCCAAAAAAAAGAAAAAAGGAAGAGAAATAATGAAAATTTTAAAAAATAGCCAAAAATGGAAATGTGAAATTTAAAACATATAAATATGAATACATATAAATACAAATAATATAACACAAATACATATAACAATACATATAATATAAATATAATTTAATTATACTTTAATTTTATTTATATTTTATTTTAACTGTGTGTTAAACTTATAAAACATAATGTAATAAATACATAGAAATATAGATACGTATATACATATAATGTACATATAATAAATACAATTTTAAGTTTATATTTTAATTATAAAATATAGTAAATACATATAAATACATAGAAATACAAATACATGTATACATATAATATAATGTAAATACATATAACCAATATAATTTTAATTTTATTTATATTTTATTTTAATTATATTTTAATTATCTCATCAAATATAATATCATAAATACCTATAATATATACATATAAATATGAATACATATATACATATCATATAATGTAAATACATGTAATAAATATAATTTTAATTTTATTTATTTTTTATTTTAATTATATTTTAATTATCTCATCAAATATAATATAATAAATACCTATAATATGTACATAGAAGTATAAATACATATATACATATAGTATAATGTAAATACATATAATGAATGTAATTTTAATTTTATTTATATTTTATTTTAATTATATTTTAATTATCTTATAAAACAATAAACACTTATAATATAAATACAGAAATATAAATACATGTATACACAAAATATAATGTGAATACATATAATTTTAATTTTATTTATATTTTATTTTAATTATGTTTTAATTATCTTATAATATATAATAAATAAATATAGACATAAATATATATACATATATAATAATGTAAATACATATAAGCATATAATTTACTTTTAATTTTATTTGTATTTTATTTTAGTTATGTTTTAATTATCTTATAAAAAATAAATACATGTAATATAAATACATATATATAAATACATATATACATATAATATAATGTAAATACATAATAAATACAATTTAATTTTAATGTTATTTATATTTTACTTTGTATTTCAATTATTTTATAAAATATAATACATATGCATATAAATATAAGTACATATCAGTATAAAAATGGCTGTGATCATCGCAAGGAAATATCAAATGCCCAGGAGTAAAGTCAATAATAAACACCCTGAGTGACTAGAGAGGCAACTGCCGATCTTGCAGGCACGTGAAAGAATCCTTTGAGTAGAGAAGGTGGGAAATGCAGAAGAGAAACATCTTGAGGTCCCCAAAATCACAAAACTAAAGGGAAAATGGAAGCTGGAAACCGAGGAGGGTAAAGCTGCCTCCCGTTCTATTCAAAGTCACCTCTGACCTGGAGGCCCCCTCCCTGCTTTCAGTTGTCTCTACCTCTCTTGACAGAACTAATATACCTCTTCTATATATATTGATGGAGACCTTATGTCTCCCTAAAGTTTATGAAGCCAAGCTGTGCCCCGTCCACTTTGGCCCCATGTCACTAGGACCTCCTGAGTCTGTGTTATGGGTGCACGTCCTCAACTTTGGCAAAATAAACTTTCTAAATGAGCTGAGACCTGTCTCGGATATGGTGAAACCCCGTCTGTACTAAAAATTCAAAAATTAGCTTGTTGTGGTGGGTGCCTGTCATCCCAGCTACTCGGGAGGCTGAGGCAGCAGAATCGCCTGGATCAGATAGGCGGAGGTTGCAGTAAGCCGAGACCTTGTCATTATACTCCAGTCTCGGTGACAGAGCTGTCACCTGTGGTGTAACTGTACAAGTGGTTCTCTCTGCCTGCTCTGGAAGCTCAGGAAGGGTACTCAGGAAGCAAATGAAAGAAGGCTTTGGCCAGGTGCGGTGGCTCATGCCTGTAATCCCATCACTTTGGGAGGCTGAAGCAGGCGGATCACCAGAGTTCAGGAGTTCGAGACCAGCCTGGCCAACATGGCGAAACCCTGTCTCTACTAAAAATACAAAAATTAGCCAGGCATGGTGGCGGGCGCCTATAATCCCAGCACTTTGGGAGGCCAAGGCAGACGGATCACCTGAGGTCAGGAGTTCGAGACCAGCCTGGCCAACATGGCAAAATCCCATCTCTAATAAGAATACAAAAATTAGCCAGGCATGGTGGCTCACACCTGTAATCCCAGCACTTTGGGAGGCTGAGGAGGGCAGATCACCTGAAGTCAAGAGTTTGAGACCAGCCTGGCCAACGTGGTGAAACCCCATCTCTACTAAAAATACAAATATTAGCTGAGAGCAGTGGTGGACATATGTAGTCACAGCTACTCGGGAGACTGAGAGAGGAGAATCGCTTGAATCCTGGAGGCAGAGGTTGCAGTGAGCTGAGATGACGCCATTCATTGCACTCCAGTCTGGGCCACAGAGCGAGACTCTGTCAAAACAAAATGGAACAAAAAGAATGCTTTAAGAAGTGTGTGGATCACAATGTCCAGAGATTGAGACCATCCTGGCTAACACAGTGAAACTCCATCTCTACTAAAAATACAAAAAATTAGCCGGGTGTGATGGCAGGAACCTGTAGTCCCAGCTACTTGGGAGGCTGAGGCAGGAGAATGGTGTGAACCCAGGAGGTGGGCAGTGAGCTGAGATCATGCCACTGCAGTCCAGCCTGCGCAACACAGCAAGACCCCATCTCAAAAAAAAAAAAAAAAGAAAAAATAGTAGAGAAGCCTGTGGTCCCTTGGGATGTATAGATTTCATTTTGTAAATATATCAGTATTTCCCAAATTAAAATACAGCCTTAATCCCTGCAGAAAGTTTCTTTTTCAGGTCTGCAAATCAGTACACTGATTTCCAAATGTTTCTGTAGAAACATTAGCCTGGCTAACATGGTGAAACCCCATCTCTACCAACAATACAAAATATTGGTTGGGCGTGGTGGCAGGTGCTTGTAATCACAGCTACTCGGGAGGCTGAGGCAGGGGAATCACTGGAACCCGGGAGGCGGAGGTTGCAGTGAGCTGAGATCACGCCACTGCACTCCAGCCTGGGCGACAGACCTAGACTCTGTCTCAAAAAAATAAACAAACAAATAAATAAATAAATAAATAAATAAATAAAATAAAATAAGAATCCCCTGTCCCTTCCTTTTGTGGTTCAAGACACCGGGTGTGACGTTTGCAATGCAACAGAACAAGGTATAACCGGTGATTCTTTCCACATCCTGGTCATGGAGGTCTTCATACCTCAGAAGGAAAAGTTATCTTTATTTATTTATTTCCTAAAGTTCTCTTTATTTATTTATTTAATTTCCAAAGTTCTCTTGATTTATTTCTTTATTTGCTAAAAACCAGCGAAAATCAGGTCTCAGCAAGAACAGACAAGAAACTCCTTTATAAAGATAATAATCAATGAAAACTGTAAGGCAGCATCCCGTAAACAGACAGACAGATCAGTAACGAGAAGTAACACAAAGGGCCGGGCATGGTAGCTCCCGCCTGTAATCCCAGCACTTTGGGAGGCTGAGGCGGGAGGATCACGAGGTCAAGAGATCGAGACCATCCTGGCTAATGTGGTGAAACACCGTGTCTACTAAAAATACAAAAAATTAGCTGGGCGTGCTGGCGTGCACCTGTCATCCCAGCTACTCAGGAGGCTGAGGCAGGAGATTTCCTTGTACCTGGGAGGTGGAGGTTGCAGTGAACTGAGATTGCACCACTGCACTCCAGCCTGGGCCACAGAGCGAGACTCCGTCTCAGAAAAAAATAAAATAATAATAATAAGTAACACACTGAGAGTTTATGACGTGACAGAGGTGGTTTTTCAAATTTATTCCATTAAAAAAAACAAGATTTCTGTGTGTCACAAAATATGTACAAAATTAAAGGGAAGTTCAGAGACCACATGGAAATTACATTCTAAACCAAAGCATCATTAGTACACATGGGGCTGTTTCAAATCAAACATGAAGTTTCCCCCAGTGAAAAAGTCAAACAGTACAAGACAAATGGCCGGAATCAAAAGAACACGTTCGATTTCAATAAAGATTACAGAAATACTTCCTTTAAAACAAGGAGACCTCACTTGAATTTTCTACATTGCATAATGCTTTTGTGCCCTGAAGGTCCTCCAGAGGCCACACACAACAAGAACATTTTTTGCTGGCAGAGGATTTTGTTGAAAACTCAGAAGCTTTGAAAATGCCCATTCTCTTGCCTGGGCGTGGTGGCTCACACCTGTCATCCCAGCACTTTGGGAGGCCGAGGTGGGCGGATCTCCTGAGGTCAGGAGTTCGAGACAAGCCTGGCCAACATGGCGAAACCCCGTCTCTACTAACAATACAAAAATTAGCTGGGTGTGGTGTCAGGCGCCTGTAGTCCCAGCTACTCAGGAGGCTGAGGCAGGAGAATCTTTTAGAACCCGGGAGGTGGAGGTTGCACTGAGCCAAGATCGGGCCATTGCACTCCAGCCTGGGTGAGAAGAGGGAGACTGTCTCAAAAATATATATATAATAAAAATAAATAAATAATAAAAATAAAATAGGCTGGGTGCAGTAGCCCACGCCTGTAATCCCAGCACTTTGGGAGGCCGAGGCAGGTGCATCACCTGAGGTCAGAAGTTTGAGACAAGCCTGGCCAACATGGTGAAACCTCGTCTCTACTAACAATACAAAAATTAGCTGGGTGTGGTGTCAGACGCTTGTAATCCCAGCTACTCAGACGGCTGAGGCAGGAGAATCTATTTGATTCTCCAACCGGGAGGTGGAGGTTGCGGTGAGCAGAGATCAAGCCACTGCACTCCAGCCTGGGTGTGAAGAAGGAGACTGTCTCAAGAAAAAATAATATAATAAAATAAACAAATAAAAAATAAAATAGGCCAGGCGCAGTAGCTCACACCTGTAATCCCAGCACTTTGGGAGGCCGAGGTGGGCAGATCACCTGAGGTCAGGAGTTTGAGAGCAGCCTGGCCAAAACAGTGAAACCTTGTCTCTACTAAAAATACAAAAATTAGCTGGGCGTGGTGGTGCACACTGTAATCTCAACTACTGGGGAGGCTGAAGCAGAAGAATCGCTTGAAGCCGGAAAGCGGAGGTTGCAGCGGGCCGACATTGCACCACTGCACTCCAGCCTGGGCGACAAGAGTGAAAAAACAGAAAGAAAAGAAAAGAAAAGAAAATGCCCATCCCATTGGATCCAGGCATTGCATTTTTTTACTAAGTGTTACAAAGTCAAAACGAGCAAGGAGAAATCACAGCAAAAAGAAAATTACACAGTGCAAACATGCCGAAAATGAGAAGCTTGTCTGTGTGGAAGGAGAGAAGAAGAGAAGATTTGTGGGGAAGAATTTTGTCTTTTTTATTGTGTACTTTAGAGATTTTCTACATGTATGGGTGAAAAATAGATATATGTAAAAATAGAATATGTGAAAAATGGAATAAAATCACATATATGAAAAATAGAATTAAAAATGACGGGCTGAGTGTGGTGGTTCGCGCTGGTAATCCCAGCACTTTGGGAGACTGAGGCGGGGAGATAGCTTGAGCCTAGGAGTTTGAGGCCAGCCTTGGCAACAAATAATACAAAATAATAATATCTACCAATAATACAAAAAAATCCATCCTCCTGCCTCAGCCTCCAAAGTAGCTGGGACTACAGGAGTGTGGAGTCCCAGCTACTTGGGTGTGGTGGCCCACACCAATGGTCCCGGCTAATTGGGAGGCTGAGGCAGGAGGATTGTTTGAGCCCAGGAGGTGGAGGCTGCAGTGAGCTGTGGTCATGTCACTGCACTCCAGCCTGGGTGACAGAGCGAGACTCTGTCTTTAAAATAAAACAGCAGGCCAGGCGCGGTGGCTCATGCCTGTAATCCCAGCAATTTGGGAGGCCAAGGCAGGTGGATCATTCGAGGTCAGGAGTTCGAGACCAGCCTGGCCAACATGGCGAAACCCCATCTCTACTAAAAATACAAAATTAGCCATGCGTGGTGTCACACACCTGTAATCCCAGCTACTCAGGAGGCTGAGGCAGGAGAATTGGTTGAACCTGGGAGGCGGAGGTTGCAGTGAGGCAAGATCATGCCACTGCACTCCTGCCTGGTCTCCAGAGCGAGACTCCCTCTCAAAAAAAGTTGCAGCGAGAGAGAAGGGAGAGACAGAGGAGCCAGGAGAACACATGAGGAATAGAGAATGGAAGAAAGAGGCTCAAGCTCACACCCTGGAGAAGGAGAGGAGCAGGCTTGGCCACCCAGTACCGTATCCACAGTGCAGAGAATGCTGTAGTTACAAGATACGAATAGGAATGTCTTGATCTCCTTACCTCAGTGAACATGGCAATGCATAGTTATCCTATTTATTTATTAATTATTATCATTATTATTTTGAGACAGTGTCTTACCCTATCACCCAGGCTCGAGTGCAGTGGTGCCATCTCTGCTCACTGCAACCTCCGCCTCCCAGGTTTAAGCGATTCTCCTGCCTCAGCCTCCGGAGCAGCTGGGACTACAGGTGCGTGCTACTGCGTCCGGCTAATTTTTATATTTTTAGTAGAGGTAGGTTTCAATATGTTGGCCAGGCTGGTCTCAAACTCCTGACCTCAGGGGATCCGCCCGCCTAGGCCTCCCAAAGTGCTGGGATGACAGGTGTGAGCCACCACACCCGGCCAGTTATCCCATTTAGATAAACAATTAAGTGTGCAGCAGTGGATGACTTCAGCAATGAGTTAGAAGAGGACCGAGAGACCAAGAGGAGGTGAAGGAGATTTCATTCCAATTCTTCGTCCACGCTGGCTGTCCAGCCTCCCCGCGTCCCTCAGAAGACGATGCTGAAATCCCGTTGTGTCTATGGTGATGGCAGATGGGGAACAGCCAGATTCTCAAGGCGTCGCCGGCCACATCTGTTCCCGTTTTCTCCTCATCCAGGCCATACCAACGAGAGCGGAAATGCAGTTTTAAAAAGACGGTCCCCCCAAACTATTTCTGAAGGCATTTTGCAGGGTGACCTCAGTGTGGATTGTAAATATAGAATTCATATGTGCTGGGCTTCCTGACTGTAATTACCTATCAAAAGTTTCAGGGTTTCAATGAAATTCTTTATGAAGCATCAAATGGTCTCAAAGCGGAATCTCACCCCCACCTCTCCATCTCTATACATTCCTGGGACAGAGAATTGATTCTCACGTTTCATACACAGGACAGAAAAGCATATTTGGTATTTTAATCCCATCCCAAGATGTTTGTGTGGAATTAATTTTCCTCATGGAATATTTCTTTTCTCCTCATGTGCTGGAGAACAGCTACCCACTACTCTCCAGGCAGTGTGGCAGGAGGAGAGAGAAGGGCTGGCTCTGCAGAATCCTTCATCTTGGCTGGGTGCGGGGGCTCACACCTGTCATCCCAGCACTTTGGGAGGGTGAGGTGGGCGGATCACCCGAGGTCAGGAGTTCGAGAGCAGCCTGGCCAGCATGGTGAAAACTCATGTTGGGTGAAACCCCAATTTGTTAAAAATAGAAAAAATTAGTCGGGCGTGGTGGCAGGTGCCTGTAATCACAGCTACTCGGGAGGCTGAGGCAGGAAAATCACTGGAACCCGAGAGGAGGAGGTTGCAGTGAGATGAGATCATGCCACTGCACTCCAGCCTGGGAGACAGGGCGAGACTCTGTCTCAAAAAATGAAATAAAGTAAAATAAAATAAAATAAAGTAAAATAAAGTAAAATAAAATAAAATAAAATAAAATAAAATAATATAAAATAAAAAGAATCTACTGTCCCTTCCTTTTGTGGTTCAAGACACTGGGTGTGACGTTTGCAATGCAACAGAAGCAGGTAGAACTGGTGATTCTTTGTACGTTGTAGTCATGCAGGTCTTCATACCTCAGAAGGAAAAGTTCTCCTTATTTATTTATTTTGAGAAGGAGTCTCGCTCTGTCAACCAGGCTGGAGTGCAGTGGCGCGATCTTGGCTCACTGCAAGCTCTTCCTCCCGGGTTGATGCCATTCTCCTGCCTCAGCCTCCGGAGAAGCTGAGACCACAGGTGCCCGCCACCACGCCCAGCTAATTTTTGCATTTTTAGTAGACACACGGTTTCACCATGTTGATCAGGCTGGTCTCGAAGTCCTGACCTCAGGCGATCTGCCTGCCTCAGCCTCCCAAAGTGCTGGGATGACAGGCGTGAGCCACCTTGCCTGGCCGGACGTCAACTCTTAAATACAGGTGGACTTTCCAGGTTGACCCTTCTGGCTGGTGGACTTACAGGTGCAGCAAATCCCATTATTTCATTCCTTTCCTTGCTTAACTCTCCTACTGACTTATCAGAGTCCATTATATCATTCTCATGCCTTTGCGTCCTCATAGCGTAGCTCCTACTTATAAGTGAGAACATAGTGATGATTGATTTTCCATTCCTGAGTTACTGCACTTAGAATCATGGCCTCCAGCTCCATCCAGGTTGCTGCAAATGCCGTCATTTCATTTCTCCTTATGGCTGAGTAGTATTTGGGGTAGATACCAAACTTCCAAGTATCTTAGTCACTTTCAGGGCTGGGACTAGAGTGAGGCATTCATCTAGGGCAATAGATTTATTTCATTATTATTATTATTATTATTATTATCTGAGACGGAGTCTCGCTCTTGTTCCCCAGGCTGGAGTGCAGTGGTGTGATCTCAGCTCACTGCTACCTTCGCCTCCTGGTTCAAGAAATTTTCCTGCCTCAGCCTCCTGAGTAGCTGGGACTATAGGCACCTGCCACCAACCCCAGCTAATTTTTGTATTTTTAATACAGATGGGGTTTCACCTTGTCGGCCAGGATGGTCTCGAACTCCTGACCTCTGGTGATCCACCGTCCTTGGCCTCCCAATGTGTTGAGATTACAGGCGTGAGCCCGTGACTGGCTGGGCACCAGATTCAAAACCTGAGTCACTAGACAAGTAATAATTTATGGCAATGATTTTGAAAAATCCAGAAGAATGCCACGAGTCTGCAAAGAACACAGTAGCCACATCTTAAAGAAACAGGTGCAGGTAAAGACAGGTAGAAGTGGCTGGCTGCAGTGGCTCACACCTGTTATCCCAGCACTTTGGGAGGCCAAGGCAAGGCACGAGGATCGCTTGAGCCCAGGAGTTTGAGACCAGCCTCGCCAACATAGCAAGACCCCATCTCTACAAAAACTGTGACACATTAAGTGGGCATGAAGGCATGACCCTGTAATCGGAGCTACTTGGGAGGTTGAGGTGGGAGGAGGGCTTGAGTCACAGTGAACTGTGAATGAGCCTCTGCACTCCAGCCTGGGTAACAGGGACCCTGTTGTCTAAAAACAAAAATCAAGAGAAATCCAACAACGGTGTGATGAACACAATGGCAACATTTTATAAGTAGATGGATGGGTGTACATAAAGATAGGGTAACTTACTGAGACCTACGTGAGCTTAAAGAGCGAAAAATAGGCCGGGTGCGGAGGCTTACACCTGTCATCCCAGCACTTTGGGAGGCTGAGGCGGGCGGATCAGGAGGTCAGGAGTTCGAGACCATCCTGGGTAACACGGTGAAACCCCGTCTCTACTAAAAATACAAAAAAATTAGCCGGGCGTGGTGTCGGGTGCCTGTAGTCCCAGCTACTCGGGGGGCTGAGGCAGGAGAATGGCGTGAACCTGGGAGGTAGAGCTTGCAGTGAGCCGAGATTGCACCACTGCACTCCAGCCTGGACGACAGAGCGAGACTCTGTCCAAAAAAAGACAGAAAGAAAGAAAAGAGAGAAAGAAAGAAAGAAAGAAAGAAAGAAAGAAAGAAAGAAGAAAGGAAGGAAGGAAGGAAGGAAGGAAGGAAGGAAAGAAAGAGAAAAAAAGAAAGAAAGAGAGAGGGAAAAATACTGTGATCCTCCTTTTTTTTTGTCTTTTGAGATGGAGTCTTGCTCTGTCCCCCAGGCTGGAATACAGTGGCGTGATCTCGACTCACTGCAACCTCCACCTCCCAGTTTCAAGCAATTCTCCTGTGTCAGCCTCCTGAGTAGCTGGGATTACAGGCACCTGCCACCACACCCGGCTAATTTTTGTATTTGTAGTAGAGGCGAGGTTTCACCATGTTGGCCAGGCTGGTCTCGAACTCCTGACCTCAAGTGATCCGCCCACCTTGGATTCCCATAGTGCCAGGATTACAGGCATGAGTCACTGCGCCTGGCCAGTGCTGCTTTTTATAATGACAAAACAGGTGCCTGTCCCACCTCACAACTCAGCCCTTGGGTAGGGGTTGAGCCCCAAGTAGCTTCATTCACACCTGTCAGAGTCATAACGAAATGTTTCTTATTTTAGAAGCACATTCTCTGGTTTTCTTTTCTGTTTTACTTTTTTAACACACAAACATATTTTTAATATAGTTCTAAGAGAAGAAAAAGCAGGTCGTAAAACTGTAATATGTTTTCCTAATATTTTATTTATTTTTCATTATTACTATTTTTTAGATACGCCAGCATGTCGAAAAGAACCTTTATTACTTTCTATAATTGCCTCTTATGCTTTGTTACCAGATGCCTTTGGAGCAGGAGCCTCTGTGGCAGGTGTTTCTTCTATTTTAGGACTGGAGCCTTTTTTGTTGTTGTTTTGTTTTGTTGAGAGGGAGTCTTGCTCTGTCCCCCAGGCTGGAGTGTAATGGCACGATCTTGGCTCACCGCAACCTCCGCCTCCCAGGTTCGAGCGATTCTCCTGCCTCAACCTCCCGAGTAGCTGGGATTACAGGCACCTGCCACCACGCCTGGCTGATTTTTGTATTTTTAGTAGACACGGTATTTCACCGTGTTAGCCAGGCTGGTCTTGAACTCCTGACCTCGTGATCCACCCACCTCAGCCTCCCAAAGTGCTGGGATTACAGGCATGAGCCAGTGCGCCTGGCTGGAGCTGAAGCTTTTTGACCCTTCTGAGCTTTCGGAGCAGGTGCCTCTGTGGATGTAACCATCTTCTCACTCTATTGGCAGGTGTTTCTTCTATTTTAGGAGCTGGGGTTTTTGAGTCCTCTGAACTTTTGGAGCAGGTGCTGCCTTCTGGCCTGTGGTTTTCTGGGAAAGAATCTTCTGGGCTGAATCTTCTGGGCTTTCTTACCCACAGTGGTCATCTTTTTTGCTGGAACTTTAGCAGCAGCACCTGCAGCAGCAGCAGGTGCTTTTTTGGAATAAGCTTTCAGGATAGCTGCCTTTTGAAGCTTCTTAACTTTATTCTTGACGATTCTGTTCCTCATTTTCTTTGCCTTCATAACTTTAAAATGATCCAAATCTGTCATCTTGGCTTTTTGGAGAAGATTTCAGGATAGCTGCCTTTCGAAGCTTTTTTTTTTTTTTTTGAAATGGAGTCTTGCTCTGTTGCCCAGGCTGGAGTGCAATGGCACAATCTCAGCTCACTGCAACCTCCACCTCCCAGGTTCAAGCGATTCTCCTGCCTCAGCCTCCTGAGTAGCTGGGATTACAGGCATGCACCACTACACCCAGCTAATTTTTGTATTTTTAGTAGAGACAGGGTTTCACTGTGTTAGCCAAGCTGGTCTCAAACTCCTGACCTCGTGGTCTGCCCACCTTGGCCTCCCAAAGTGTTGGGATTACAGGTGTGAGCCACCACACTCAGCCGGATAACTTCTTGAGTGGTGATTTCAGAGGTGTTGGCGCACTTCCGAGTCGTGTGCACCATACCCAATGCATGGTCTTTTATTTCCGGTCACCCCCGGGCCTTTCCCCCAGATTCCCCAAAATCCATGTTTCATTCTTATGCCTTTGCATCCTGCTAGCTTAGCTCTCACTTATGAGTGAGAACATAGGATGTTGGTTTTCCATTCCTGAGTTACTCCACTTAGAATAATGGTCCCCTGAGGCCATTGGAACATCACAGAGCCCTCCCTCCCTGCTTCATGAATCTTGCCTCTTTCTGTTTTTTTTTTATTTTTTGTAGAGTTAGCGGAGGGGGGAATCTCACCATATTGCCCAGGCTGGTCTCGAACTTCTGGCCTCAAGCCATCCTCCTGTCTCAGCCTCACAAAGTACACACTGGCATAAGTCGCTGCCACGTGGATGAATCGTGTGTCTTTTTACCTGCAACCATGTCCATCAACCCTCGTCGGTGTTCGTCAATATTATCAAACATTATTATTGTTATCATTAAATATGAACTAATAATTATTAAATATAAATTAAATATTTAATTTATATGTAATAATATTATATATAATATATATTATATATTATATATAATATATAATATTTAATATATATTATATATAATATATAATATATATAATATTATACATTATATATTATATATAATATTAAATATATAATATATATAAAATTATATATTATATATTATATAGAATATTACATATAATATATAATATATAATATTATATATAATATATAATATTATATATTATATATAATATATTATATGTAATATTCTATATAATATATAATATATATTATATATAATATATAATATATAATATTATATATAATATATAATATATAATATCATATATACTATATTATATAACTATTAAGTGATGTTAAATAAATTAAATATTGGTTAAATATTTAATTTATATTTAATCAATATTTAATCAATATTTCTATTGATTTATATTTCTATTTTATATTGCATATATTGCAATATGCATATAGATGCTTATCTATTGCATAGATATATATGCATAGCTATATATGCATATACAAATATATGGATATATGCAAATATATGGATATATAGATATATGCATGTTTATATTTTAATTAAATATTTAATTAATATCTAATAATAATCACAAATATTTAATATTAATAATTAAATATTAATTATTAAATATTTAATTAAAATATAGGTATATGCATATATATTAAATGTTGCTCAACATTTTCCACATCTCACAACTTTCACAGCCGATCCAGCCATATGTTGTGATGTCAGGGGACCCCCCCCCAGTATCCCTCTCTCTCATTGCCAGGTGCCCACACCGAGGTGACCCGGGGACCCCTGCTTTCACAGGCCTGGATTGTGAGGGAGTCTGAAGCATTCACCATTGGTGGGGCACGCTCAGGTGATCAGTGGGACGTGAGTGTGGAAGGTGGGACAGCCAGGAGACAGACGATGTCTCCTGTAACACAGCAGGAGCACAGGAGAAAAGAAAGAAAGAAAAGAAAGGAAAGAAAGAAAAGAAAGAAAGAAAGAAAAGAAAGGAAAGAAAGAAAAGAAAGAAAGAAAGATGACACCACAGCCTGGCACGGTGGCGCACGCCTGTAATCCCAGCACTTTGGGAGGCGAGGCAGGTGGCTTACCTGAGGTCAGGAGTTCAAGACCAGCCTGAACAACATGGTGAAACACCGTCTCAACTAAAAATACAAAAATTAGCCAGGCATGGTGGAGGGTGCCTGTAATCCCAGCTACTTGGGAGGCTGAAGCAGGAGAATCGCTTGAACCCGGGAGTCGGACGTTGCAGTGAGCTAGGCATGGTGGCTGGTGCCTGTAATCCCAGCTACTCGGGAGGCTGAGGCAGGAGAATCGCTCGGACCCGGGAGGTGGAGGTTGCAGTGAGCTGAGCTCGTGCTACTGCCCTCCAGCCTGGGCGACCAGAGCAAAACTCCATCTCTAAAATATATGATCAAAAAATAATAATAATAAAATAAAATATATGATCAACACAATGTAAATTAGACAATTTATAGTCATACAGCGTCCATCGTGACCTCACCCACAGTGGGAGAGAAAAATTAAAAAAAAAAAACAGTTTTAGGACGATCCCCATGAAATTGTCAAAACCAGCCATCTTCTAAATATCTGACTGGGGCTGTCAGAAAACAGACTTCAGAGAAGAATACAAATCATTGTTTCCAGCCGTAATAACAGAGTTCAAAGCTGAGAGGATATGAAAAATTCATCGTGTGTCTACTTGAAACGAGGGATGTAAATTATGACACTTTGTCTATATTTGTACAATATGTTCTCATTGGCAAATACGGGATCCTTTCATTGTTTCGTTAAATACCTGACAACTCTGTAACAGTTGAAAAGATGGGTGCTTAAATCAGTGTTTCCCACTCTAGGACGGCAAGAAAACAAAAATAAAGAAATAAAACAGGGTCAGAGAGAATGAGAGCCGGGGGAAACTTTATCTAAATCAGTTGCTTGGACCGGGTGTGCGGTGGCTCAGGACTGTCATCCCAGCACTTTGTGAGGCTGAGACGGACGGATCACCTGAGTTTGGGAGTTCAAGACCAGCCTGGCCAACATGGTGAAACCTCGTCTCTACTAAAAATACAAAAATTAGCCAGGCGTGGTGGCAGGTGCCTGCAATCCCAGTTGCTTGGGAGACTGAGGCATGAGGATAGCTTGAACGCGGGAGGTGGAGCTTGCAGTGAGCTGAGATCGGGCCAGTGCACTCCAGCCTGGGCGAACAGAATGAGATTCTGTCTCAAAAAAAAAAAAAAGAATTTCTTGAATTCATTCTCTAGGTCTGGGTATGTGATGCGAAGCTCTCCTAAATGCTGAGAAGATGCAAACAGCGTTTTGGTGCATGTCTGTTATCCCAGCTACACGGGAGGACGAGATGGGAGAATTGCTTGAGCCCAGGAGGTTGAGGGTGCAGTGAGCTGAGATTGCACCAGTGCACTCCAGCCTGGGTAACAGAGGGAGACCCTGTCTCAAAAAAAGAAAGAAGACATGGAAACAACATTTGATGAAGAAGATGAGGAAAGCCCACACTTTAGCTTTCAAACTGCTCCAATTTTTTTTTTTTTGAGACAAAGTCTTGCTCTGTTGCCCAGGCTGGAGTGCAGTGGCGTGATCTCAGCTCACTGCAACCTCTGCCTCCCGGGTTCCAGCAGTTCTTCTGCCTCAGCCTCCCGAGTAGATGGGATTACAGGTGCCTGACACCACGCCCAGCAAATTTTTGTTTTTTTGGTCGAGACCAGGTTTAGCCATGTTGGCCAGGCTGGTCTTGAACTCCTGACCTCAGGTGATAAGGCCGCCTTGGCCTCCCAAAGTGCTGGGATTACAGGCATGAGCCACCGCGCCCAGTGCAATTTTTCCAAATTCTTAAGTCACATGTACCCCAGATGCAAGTACTCATACCTCAGACAAGGCAAGAAATTATGATTTTTCCTGCTGACTAAGAAATTCTCATAGCAAAGTATCCCTTGAATAATATAGCCTGGTTATTCCAGTTTGCATATCTTTTGTTTTTTTGAGATGGTGTCTCACTCTGTCACTCAGGCTGGAGTGCCGTGGCTTGATCTCGGCTTGCTGCAAACTCCTCCTCATAAATACGGTTCTCTGGCTTCAGCCTCCTGAGTAGCTGGCATTACAGGTGCCCACCACCACACCCGCCTAATTTTTTTTTTTTTTTTTTTTTTTTTTTTTTTTTTAAGTACAGACCAGGTTTTACCATGCTGGCCACGTTGGTCTCAAACTCCTGACCTCAAGTAATCTGCCTGCTTCGGCCTCCCAAAGTGCTGGGATTACAGGTGTGAGCCACCATGCCCAGCCTCCAGTTTCCATATCTTGCTGATAGGTTTAATTAGCTGAATGAGCCCAATTTGATAATGCAGGTGGGCAATATTGCTTTCCTGCTGCACACAGGGTCATAGATGAAATGACATCTATCCTCGGTATTCAAAGCAGTTGAATACATTCTGGTTTGCAATTTTGACTGATTTGGTAAGAGGTGGCGGCTGAAGAATCTCAATCCAGTTTTTTAGGTTAGCGTTTTGTTTCGTTTCTTTTTGAGACTCAGTCTTGCTCTGTTGCCCAGGCTGGAGTGCAGTGGTACAATCTCAGCTCACTGCAACCTCCGCCTCCCGGGTTCAAGCGATACTCCTGCCTCAGCCTCCCAAGTAGCTGGGATTACAGGCACCTGCAACCATGCCGGGCTAATTTTTGTATTTTTAGTAGAGACGTGCTTTCACCATGATGGTCGGGTTGGTCTCGAACTTCTGACCTCTGGTGATCCGCCTGCCTCGGCTTCCCAAAGTGCTGGGATTACAGGCATGTGCCACCACGCCTGGCTAATTTTTGTATTTTAGTAGACATGGGGTTTCGCCATGATGGTCAGGCTGGTCTGGAACTCCTGACCTCTGGTGATCCGCCCACCTCGGCCTCCCAAATTGCTGGGATTACAGGTACGTGCCACCACGCCCAGCTAATTTTTGTATTTTAGTAGAGACGGGCTTTCACCATGATGGTCAGGCTGGTCTCGAACTTCTGACCTCAGGTGATCCGCCCGCCTTGGCCTCCCAAAATGCTGGGATTACAGGCGTGAGCCACTGTGCCAGGCCTCTGGTTTGCAATTGTGACTGAGCTGGTAAGAGGTGGGGGCCAAGGATTCTCAATCTGTTTTTTTAGTGTTTGTGTTTTTTTTGTTTGTTTTTGAGACAATATCTTGCTCTGTTGCCCAGGCTGGAGTGCAGTGGTGCAATCTCAGCTCACTGCAGCCTCCACCTTCTGGGTTCAAGCCATCCTCCTTCCTCAACCTCCCAAGTAGCTGGGACTATAGGCATACATACCACATCCAGATAATTTTTTTTTTCTTGGTACAGACAGGGTTTCACCATGTTGCCCAGGCTGGTCTCAAATTTCTGACCTCAAGTGATCCACCCGCCTGGCCTCCCAACGTGCGGAGATTACAGGCGTGAGTCACTGCACCAGGCCACTTTTTTTCTTTTCCTTTTTTTAAATAATAGCACAATTGCACAGCTCATGAGTGCCACAGAAAACACACGTTAAATGTTTTCCACCAAATTTTGATTTTATTGCGGTTAAAAATAAACAAGTACCAGAAAATCAGATCTTTTTGTAAAATGTTAAGCACGCATTATGTTTAATGTACACAGGGTAATTGAATTTGATTCGAGTTCATTTACTCTTGCCAAATCAAGCCCCACCGAACAGGTTTTAGTTGCTGTTAGAGACTCAGCTTTGAAATGTCCATTTATCTCTTCCTTTCAACTTCTGGATGTGTTGAAGTGGGGAAAATCCTGTGAGTATAATTTACATGTTACTGCTGCTTTCCACGCTAAGGAGTGCCTGATGAATTCTTTATATGGCGCATCTGAAAGCAAACTCTGAAATGAGGCCAGGCGCCGTGGCTCAAACTCTGAAATGAGGCCAGGCGCCATGGCTCACGCCTGTCATCCCAGCACTTTGGGAGGCCGAGGAGGGCAGATCGCCTGAGGTCAGGAGTTGGAGACCAGCCTGGCCAACATGGTGAAACTTCGTCTCTTCTAATAATACAAACACTAGCCTGGTGTGGTGGCGGGCGACTGTCATCCCTGCTACTTGGGAAGATGAGGCAGGAGAGTCGCTTGAACCCGGGAGGCCGAGGTTGCAGTGAGCTGAGATCGCGCCATTGCACTCCAGCCTGGGCAACAGCGAGACTCTGTCTCAAAAAATAAAAATAGTCACTCATGAGCATCGCCTTATTTTCCATTGTTACTGGTTATTGATAAATTCAGGGAAATACTGGTTTTATAATTTTACAGTTGCTAGAAGTTGCGTCTCACTTTATTTGATGATTTGGTGGTCTTGCATTCTTTTAATTTATTCTGGGTTAATTCTCTATGTCTATTCTTTCTTCAACTTCAAATTTTGATCTCTGCACAATTTTCTGCAATTTGTTTTTTATTTTTTGGTTTTTTTCTTCTTTCACACCCCCTATCGTCTTCTTGGGCTCTTTGCCATATTAGTCGTGTTTTATTTTGTCTTTTCTATATCATTCTTTGTTTCATTTCTATTTTTCTATCCTCTATTTCTCTCTCTCTCTTTTCTCTTTTGAAACAGCATCTCACTCTGTCACCCAGGCTGGAGTGCAGTGGCGTGATCTCGGCTCACTACAACCTCCGCCTCCTGGGTTCAAGTGATTCTCCTGCCTCAGCTTCCTGAGTAGCTGGAATTACAGGTGCCTGCCACCACGCCTGGCTAATTTTTGTAGTTTTAGTAAAGACGCAGTCTCACCATGTTGGCCAGGATGGTCTCGAACTTCTAACCTCAGGTGATCCTCCTGCCTCGGCCTCCCAAACTACGGGTATTTTGTTGCTGTTGTTTTTGAGATGGAGTCTCGCTCTGTCGCCCAGCCTGGAGTGCAGTGGCGCGATCTCGGCTCACTGCAACTTCCATCTCCCAGGTTCAACTGATTTTTCTGCCTCGGCATGCCGAGTAGCTGGGATTACAGGCATGCGCCAGCATGCCTGGCTGATTCTTCTATTTTTTAGTAGAGAGGGGTTTCACCATGTTGGCCAGGCTGACCTCGAACTCCTGATCTCTGGTGATCTGCCCACCTCAGCCTCCCAAAGTGCTGGGATTACAGCCGTAAGCCACCGCACCCAGCCAAAAAGATATCTTAAGAGATCTCAGCATCTCACCTCACTGTAACCTCCACCTCCTGGGTTCAAGTAATCCTCCTGCCTCAGCCTCCCAAGTAGCTGGGATTACAGGCGTGCGCCACCACGACCAGCTAATTTTTGTATTTTTGTAGAGACGGGGTTTCACCATGTTGGCCAGTCTGGTCTCGAACTCCTGATCTCATGTAATCCACCTTCCTCGGCTTCCCAAAATGCTGAAATTACAGGTGTGAGCCACCACGCCCAGCAAAGCTTTTTCTAACTCGATAGCTTGAGAGCTTGCTTTCCTCTTGTTTTTGTGAAGTGCTTAACCCCAGGATTACTTTCTAAAAGATTCTGCTCTTCCCTACACCATTCTTTTTCATTATGGCAAAATACGTATAATGTCATATGCACAATTTTAACTGTTTTTCTTCTTCTTGAGACCACTCTTTTGTGTCTTGCTGTGGTTGTTGTTTTCTTGTGTTTTTTAGAGACAGGGTCTTCTCTTTTTTTTTTTTTTTTTGAGATGGAGTCTTCCTCTGTCGCCCAGGCTGGAGTGCAGTGGCGCAATCTGCACTCACTGCAAGCTCCGCCACCCAGGTTCACGCCATTCTCCTGCCTCAGCCTCCCAAGTAGCTGGGACTACAGGCACCCAACACAGCACCCGGCTAATTTTTTGTATTTTTAGTAGGGACGGAGTTTCACCGTACTAGCCAGGATGGTCTCGATCTCCTGACCTCGTGATCCGCCCGCCTCTGCCTCCCAAAATCCTGGGATGACAGGCGTGAGCCAACGCGCCTGGCCAAGACAAGATCTTGTCTTTTTGCCCAAGCTGGAGTGCAGTGGCGTGATCACACCTCACTGCAGCCTCCACTTCCTGGGCTAAACTGATCCCCCTACCTCAGCCTCTCAAGTAGCTGTGAATCCAGGTGTGAGCCACTGTACCCTGCTGAGAACAACTTTTTGCATTTTTAAAATTTAAATCTGTGCAATGTTCATTGTTGCCAACCAAATGTACCCTTTTCCACAAAAGAAAGCATTCTTTTTCCTGTGTTTAGCAATAAAATGTTTTAAGATCATGGTAGAGCACACATAATATTATCTCTGCCATTTTTGTCATTGTAAATAAGAGTACAATTTGGCTGGGCATGGTGGTTCACATCTGTAATCCCAGCACTTTGGGAGGCTGAGGCAGGCTGATCAGGAGGTCAGGAGATTGAGACCATCCTGTCCCACATTGTGAAACCCTGTCTTTACAAAAATACAAAAAATTAGCCGGGCACGGTGGTGCACACCTGTAGTCTCAGCTACTCGGAAGGCTGAGGTAGGGACATTGTTTGAACCCAGGAAGTGGAGGTTGCGGTGTGCCAAGATTGCGCCACTGCACTCCAGCCTGGGGAACAAGAGCGAGACTCCATCTCAAAAAAAAAAAAAAGAAAAAAAATTAAATATTCTGCAATGTTCATTGTTGCCAACCGAATGTATCCCTTTCCTCGAAAGAAAGCTTCTTTTCCTGTCTATAGCAATATATACTTTTTAATAATTGTGGTAGAGCACACATAATATAATCTCTGCAATTTTTGCCATTTTAAAGAGTATAATTTGGCCAGGTGCGGTGGCTTATGCCTGTAATCTCAGCACATTGGGAGGGCAAGGCTGGTGGATCACCTGAGGTTGGGAGTTCAAGACCAGCCTGGTCAGCATGGCAAAACCCTGCCTCTACTAATAATACAAAAATTAGCCGGGTGTGGTTGTGTGTGCCTGTAATCCCAGCACTCTTGGAGGCCAAGGTGGGTGGATCACATGAGGTCAGGAGTTCAGGACCAGCCTGGCCAAAATGGCAAAACCCCGTCTCTACTAATAATACAAAATTTAGCCAGGCGTAGTGGCACATGCCTGTAATCCCAGGTACTCGGAAGGCTGAGGCAGAAGAATCACTTGAACCCGGGAGGCAGAGTTTGCAGTAAACTGAGATTGCGCCACTGCACTCCAGCCTGGGCAAAAAGAGTGAGACTCTATCTCAAAAAAAAGAAAAAAAATTAAATATTGTGCAATGTTCATTGTTGCCAACTGAATGTACCCTTTTCCTCAAAAGAAAGCTTCTTTTCCTGTCCATAGCAATATATATTTTTTTAATTGTGGGGGAGCACACATAATATAATGTCTAACATTTTAGCCATTTTAAAGAGTACAATTCAGCGAGGCATGGTGGCTCACGCCTGTAATCCCAGCACTTTGGGAGGGCTAGGCAAGTGGATCACCTGAGGTTGGGAATTCAAGACCAGCCTGGTCAACATGGCAAAACCCCGTCTCTACTAATAATACAAAAATGAGCTGGGTGTTGTGCTGCGTGCCTGTAATCCCAGCACTTTGGGAGGCCGAGGTGTGTGGATCACCAGAGATCAGAAGTTCGAGATCAGCCTGGCCAACATGGTGAAATCCTGTCTCTACTAAAAATACAAAAAATTAGCTGGGCCTGGTGGCAGGTGCCTGTACTCCCAGCTACTCAGGAGGCTGAGGAAGGAGAATCACTTGAACACGGGAGGCGGAGGTTGCAGAGAGCTGAGATCGCGCCATTGCACTCCAGCCTGGGGAAAAAGATCAAAACTCTATACCCCTCAAAAAAAAAAACAGTACATTCAAATAATTGTGCAACAATTGTCACTAACCACCTCCAGAATGTTTTCATCATCCCAAACAGAAACTCTCTCCCCATGAAACACCAATTCCCCATTTCACCCCCCAGCCTCTGCCACCCATAGTTCTAGTTTCTGTCTCTATGAAATCTTTGCCTGTTCCAGACATTTTAGATAAGTGGAGTCATACACTATGGGGTCTCTCCAGTCTGGCTTCTCTCTCTGGGCCTGATGTCCTCAAGGTTCACCCATGCCACAGCCTGCGTCTGACCCTCATTCCTTTTCCTGGCTGTATAGTATTCCACTGTGTGTCTCTTCTCCCACAGGGCCTGATTTCTTCAAGTTTCACCCATGCCACAGCCTGCTTCTGACCCTCATCCCTTTTCCTGGCTGTTTAGTATTCCATTGTGTGTCTCTCCTCTCACTGGGCCTGAGGTCTTCAAGGTTCACCCATGCCGCAGCCTGCGTCTGACCCTCATTCCTTTTCCTGGCTGTATAGTATTCCATTGTGTGTCTCTTCTCTCACTGGGCCTGATGTCTTCAAGGTTCACCCATGCCGCAGCCTGCTTCTGACCCTCATTCCTTTTCCTGGCTGTATGGTATTCCATCGTGTGTCTCTTCCTTCACTGGGCCTGAGATCATCCAGGTTCATTCACACTGCAGCCTGAATCTGACCCTCATACGTTTTTGCTGGCCATATACTATTCCATTGTGTGTCTCTTCTCCCACCGGGCCTGATGTCTTCAAGATTCACCCATGCCGCAGTCTGCGTCTGACCCTCATTCCTTTTCCTGGCTGTGTAGTATTCAATTTGTGTCTCTTCTCTCACTGGGCCTGATGTATTCAAGGTTCACTCACTCTGCAGCCTGCATCTGACCCTCATTACTATTCCTGGCTATATACTATTCCATTTTGTGTCTCTTCTCTCACTGGGCCTGATGTCTTCAAGGTTCATTCACACTGCAGCCTGCGTCTGACCCTCATTCTTTTTCCTGGCTGTATAGTATTCCATTGTGTGTCTCTTCTCTTACTGGGCCTGATGTCTTCCAGGTTCACTCACATTGCAGCCTGTGTCTGACCCTCATTCCTTTTCCTGGCTGTGTAGTATTCCATTTTGTGTCTCTTCTCTCACTAGGCCTGAGGTCTTGAAAGTTCATCCATGCTGCAGCCTGCATCTGACCCTCATTCCTTTTCCTGGCTGTGTAGTATTCAATTGTGTGTCTCTTCTCACACTGGGTCTGATGTCTTCAAGGTTCATTCACACTGCAGCCTGCATCTGACTCTCATTCCTTTTCCTGGCCATATAGTATTCCACTGTATGTCTCTTCTCTTACTGGGCCTGATGTCTTCCAGGTTCATTCACACTGCAGCCTGCATCTGACCCTCATTCCTTTTCCTGGCTGTATAGTATTCCACTGTGTGTCTCTTCTCTCACTGGACCTGAGATCTTCCAGGTTCATTCACACTGCAGCCTGCATCTGACCCTCATTCCTTTTCCTGGCTGTATAGTATTCCACTGTGTGTCTCTTCTCTCACTGGGCCTGAGATCTTCCAGGTTCATTCACACTGCAGCCTGCATCTGACCCTCATTCCTTTTCCTGGCTGTATGGTATTCCATTGTGTGTCTCTTCTCCCACTGGGCCTGACGCCTTCAAGGTTCACCCATGCCGCAGCCTGCATCTGACCCTCATTCCTTTTCCTGGCTGTATGGTATTCCATTGTGTGTCTCTTCTCCCACTGGGCCTGATGCCTTCAAGGTTCACCCATGCCGCAGCCTGCGTCTGACCCTCATTCCTTTTCCTGGCTGTATGGTATTCCATTGTGTGTCTCTTCTACCACTGGGCCTGATGTCTTCAAGGTTCACCCATGCCGCAGCCAGCGTCTGACCCTCATTCCTTTCCCTGGCTATATGGTATTCCGTTGTGTGTCTCTTCTCCGACTGGGCCTGATGTCTTCACAGTTCACCCATGCCGCAGCCTGCGTCTGACCCTCATTCCTTTTCCTGGCTGTATAGTATTCCATTGAGTGTCTATTCTCTTACTGGGCCTGATGTCTTCAAGGTTCATTCACACTGCAGCCTGCATCTGACCCTCATGCCTTTTCCTGGCTGTATGGTATTCCATTGTGTGTCTCTTCTCCCACTGGGCCTGATGTCTTCAAGTTTCACCCATGCCGCAGCCTGCATCTGACCCTCATTCCTTTTCCTTGCTGTATGGTATTCCATTGTGTGTCTCTTCTCCCACTGGGCCTGATGTCTTCAATGTTCACCCATGCCGCAGCTTGCGTCTGACACTCATTCCTTTTCCTAGCTATGTGGTATTCCATTGTGTGTCTCTTCTCCCACTGGGCCTGATGTCTTCACGGTTCACCCATGCCGCAGCCTGCGTCTAACCCTCATTCCTTTTCCTGGCTGTGTGGT